>NC_092751.1:107154597-107754597 GCF_047496795.1 Chiloscyllium punctatum
ATTGAGCTTTTTTGAAGAAGTAACAAAGAGGATTGATGAGGGCAGAGTGGTAGATGTGATCTATATGGACTTCAATAAGGCATTTGACAAGGATCCCCATGGGAGACTGGTTAGCAAGGTTAGATCTCATGGAATACAGGGAGAACAAGCCATTTGGATACAGAACTGGCTCAAAGGTAGAAGACAGAGGCTGGTGGTGGAGGGTTGTTCTTCAGACTGGAGGCCTATGACCAGTGGAGTGTCACAAGGATCAGTGCTGGGTCCTCTACTTGTCATCATTTATATAAATGATTTGGATGTGAGAACAAGAGATATAGTTAGTAAGTTTGCAGATCATACCAAAATTGGAGGTGTAGTGGACAGTGAAGAGGGTTACTTCAGATTACAACAGGATCTTGATCTGATGGGTCAATGGGCTGAGAAATGGCAGATGGAGTTTAAATTAGATAAATGTGAGGTGCTGCATTTTGGGAAAGCAAATCTTAGCAGGACATCTACACTTAATGGTAAGGTCCTAGGGAGTGTTGCTGAACAAAGAGACCTTGGAGCTCCTTGAAAGTGGAGTCGCAGGTAGATAGGATAGTGAAGAAGGCGTTTGGTATGCTTTCCTTTATTGGTCAGAGTATTAAGTGCAGGGGTTGGGCGGTCATGTTGCAGCTGTACACGACATTGGTTAGGCCACTGTTGGAATATTGCATGCCATTCTGGTCTCCTTCCTATTGGAAAGATGTTGTGAAACTTGAAATAGTCCAGAAAAGACTTACAAGGCTGTTGCCAGGATTGGAGGATTTGAGATATAGAGAGAGACTGAATAGGCTAGAGTTGTTTTCCCTGGAGAGTCAGAGGCTGAGAGGTGACCTTATAGAGGGTTATAAAATCATGAATGGCATGGATAGGATAAATAGACAAAATATTTTCCTGGGCTGGGGAATCCAGAACTAGAGGCTATACATTTAGGGTGAGAGAGGAAAGATATAAAAGAGATCTAAGGGGCAATTTTTACATGTAGAGGGTGCTACTTTTATGGAATGAGCTACTAGAGGAAGTGATGGAGGCTAGTACAATTGCAACATCTAAAAGGCATTTGTATGGGTACATGAACAGGAAGGATTTGGAGGGATATGACCCAGGTGCTGGGTTGGGATATCTGGTTGGCATTGCAGAGTTGGACTGAAGGGTCTGTTTCCATGCTGTACATCTCTATGACTCTATGACTTCATCTTGCAAGCATTTGCCTCATATATTCTGCATCTGATCAATAGTCTAAGGGCATCATTGTTAGAAACTAATTATTAAAGGAATATCTAAATTACAGACTCAAACTGGTATGAACAATTGATATTTGTGAACTATTTCGTAACGTCCACTGGCTCACTTCTAACCAGACAGATCTCAGATGATGATCCATCGGGAAACGGAAGATGAATTTAAAATCAAATTCAAGCCTGTTACTTACAAAAACTCATAGATTTGAAATCTCACCAATTCCCTTGAAAATATTACAAAGTATTCTTTCTGGCATTGAATTTCACATATGAATTCCTACATTGGAGGGATTTATGTCTCTGCTTGATTAATTCTCTTTCTGATGAGTTAACACGAAGTTAGCCCCACACCTAATCGAGCTTAGAAAAATGAGAAGAGGTCTCAGTGTTTCTGAAAAAAAAAAGGCACATTTTGTCAAAGATTTTTATCTTGAACTCATCAGGACCATTTTCAAGAATATCAATAAAGGAGATAATTGAGAGTTCTCAATGATGTGGCCATGGAGATGTTGCCATGGAGAATTAAGCAGTTAACACAGATTGACAGTTGACTACCAGGCATTAGTTAGATTTCAAAGAGGTTGAGTCTGATTGGTCAGGGCAATGCCCACCAGAAAGTGGCTCAGTTTGTATATATGTTCTTTCTGTCTGGAAAGAACAAGGGCCTGTAGCTTCCAACACATGTAGGTGTGCCACTCTGTGAGCTTAATTGATAATCTTAATTTGGTCATCAGTGAAATTCTTTTCATACTCAGGATTATCTAGCAAATGCTGTCCAATTGCAGAATCACTTGCAATGAACACTATGTTATGAATTTTGCAAGTACAGCCTAGTTGGATACAGTTGGTACCTTGCTTGTTGTGAATAGCTAAAGGGATATGCTGTTTAATATGAATTGCTCGACTTCGGGATATATATTGTATATAACTGCATCACATTGGCACTGAAATCGATAGACCACATTACTCATTTGTGTGATGGGTAGAATGCCATTTGGCCTGAGGGCAGCATCCTGCTAATGGCGAATGCCATTCATGCTGTGGTTATATAGTAGCAGTATGAAACGTCAAGCTTTAGGATTGGCTATATCAATAAGTATTTTGTTCACTGTACAGCTTGGTGCTATGATAGCGTGTATCAAAGCTATTTTTCAGGATAGTGATTATTCTGATAACATCTCATTTATCATCGTAATATAGAACAGAAAATAAGGAGGCCACCTCATGACATAACGGTAGTCCTCCTACTTCTGAGACTGGAGACTTGAGTTCAAGCCCCACTTCCTCCAAAGATGCATAATAAAATCTCTCTGAACAAGTTGATTAGAAAGGAAGATAATGCTTTAGACAATTTTAAACTGTTTTATTGCAACCGATATTGAAAACTTGTGATCTTCGATACAGGGAAAACCTCAAACCTCCCACCCACAAATCCCACTTGTTTGAGGAGCCATAATATAGATACACTCAACCTTGGACTGGTTCAGTCAGCATTGCCACACCAGTTATGTCTCATTATAATGACACTATCATTAGACCACACACGAAAAGTCATCTTTAGCTTCTTGGTATAACAAGACCTCACCATACAGTTATGGCCCAGATACACAGACAGCTGTGAATATATGTTCCAGCTGCAGCTCTGATAGGAAATCTACATCAGTTTATTTGTGGTGAAAAGATTCCAAATAGACTGGTGAATCTGTTTGTTTCAATTCCTCCCCCACCCACAGTGTTCTGGCTGAAATATCTCTCTCTAGTCCTGCTACTCCATATATCACAATATTAATTTAATATTATTATTTTACCCTGTTCCTGGTATGGTATACAATTAGACTCAAAATTTTCAAAGTCCATCAAGTAGTTTGGTTTAATAAGCACAAATTATTAATTTATTATAGAATAGAATCTAGTGAATGAAAATGCAAAACTGGTTGGCATACTCAATTTGTAATATTAATGTTTATTCTTCTAAATAGCCCAAAATATACACCAGTGTTATGAAATGTGAATGTACCTTTAAGAGGGTTAAAAGTTAGCAGAATTACCTGACACAACACCAAGTGTTCTGAAAAAGATATAATGTAACATTTGGTCCAACAATTCAATTAGCTGGTTGCCTGAAAATGACAAAGCAAGTTCAAATTAGGCCAATCTGTTTAAATTACACCCCCCCCAAAAAAACAAACGCCAACCAAGTTTGAATTTAGTATATGGACAATCTTAAAAGCCAATGACACAATCCGATGCTTTAGGGGTATAAGACCAGGGAAAATTGAACACTCGGGAGGAGAACTGTCATGTCACCAGCGTGTAGAGACTGCCCGTAAAATATCTCTCTTAAAGATACCTTATTGATCCGTGATCTGTGATGAATAATCTCTCAGAAGACACAGGAAGATCCAAATAGAAGATTTGACAGCTGGCTGGTTTTGAAAACTTGAATTTTTGGTAAATCTTAATTCGGGGTGTTTTATTGGATGAGTATTATCGAAGGGAAGGTAAAAGATAGGTTAGAGGAAGGAGTTGTATATAGTTGTCAGTTAATTATTCTCTGTTATACTTGTGAAATAAAGTTGCTAATTTTTACTTTAAATAGTTCTTGGCCTCTCGAATTTTCTCAGATTACTGCATGGGATAAATCTTTTCTGTGCTGCTGGTTTAAATTAAGCAGGAGGGTTTAACCCATGTCATAATATCAGCCCAAAGGAAAAAAATTGATTTTTCTCTGCAGTGATTCACTTTGGAAATCAAAACATTTTAAGTGAAATAGTCTTAGTTCTTAAGGGTAGAATGTTTAAATGGCTATTGAACTGACATTCTGGCCTATGTAGATAGGTATCACCAAACATAGGCAATCATCTCTGGGATCTTGGCAGATGTAACTTGCTCAGAAAATACTGTATTAGGAAGTCTTCCAGCACTCTTCAAAAGGACAATCAGGATTCACAATAAGAATTTTTATTTCAGAAATACAAGAGCTGAGTGACAGTTTTTTGAATGATTTGATTCATTGAGGTGAGGGAACAAGAAGTTAAAAACAGCCAGTAGGCTAACAGATTTTCCTTTCTGGAAAATAGCATAATATGCTGTAAATTCTTAAAGTTGTTTTTCATTTCAGTTGTTCGAATAATTTTAAATTTTAAAGGCCTTCATTAGGAATGAGGCTGGGAGCCTCGGGGGTGGAGAGATAAATGGAAGGGGAGTGGGGCTGGGGTTAAGGTAGCTGTGAGTGCAATAGGTGGATTGAGGTGGGGGTAAAGGTGATAGGTCAGAGAGGAGAGCGGAGCAAATAGGTGGGAAGGAAGGTTGACAGGTGAGACAGGTCATGAGGATGGTGCTGAGCTAGAAGGTTGGAACTGGGGTAAGGTAGGGGGAGGGGAAATGAGGAAACTGGTGAAGTCCACATTGATGCCCTGGGGTTGAAGGATCCCGAGGCAAAAGATGAGATGTTCTTCCTCCAGGCATCAGATGGTGAGGGAGCGGCGGCGGAGGAGGCTCAGGTCCTGCATGTCCTCACAGAGTGGGAGAGGGAGTTGAAATGTTCGGCCACGGGGCGGTGGGGTTGATTGTTGCGGCCTCCGAGGCTCCCAGCCTCATTCCCAATGAAGGGCTTTTGCACGAAACGTCGATTTTCCTGCTCCTCGGATGTTGACTGACCTGCTGTGCTTTTCCAGCACCACTCTAATCTTGACTCTAATCTTCAACATCTGCCGTCCTCACTTTTCACCTTGCCCACACCTTAAGTCCAGAGCGCCTCATTGGAACAATATTATCTGAAAAATATTCTATAATATATACAGATGGAGAGGGGAATTGAACCATGCTCCTGGCATCATATGGCAGCAATGCTAACCACTGAGCCAACATACTGCTTGTAAGTTGGGAAAATATGGCAAGACTGCAGCAATAAAATTCAAGGTCTGGTATTCCACCCAATGTCTGCAGAGTGAAAATCTCAGTAGCGATTTGGTTATTTGCAGACATTAACATCTCATAATTACCTAATCTTCCCTTATGTAGGCTGCCATAATCCTACCCAGTGCAGAGAAACTGGGATTTGAAAGTCTGAGCTGCAGCTCACTGGCATCTCCTGCTGCAGAAGATTCCTGGTGCCAGCACCATGTGCTAACTCCTGAAACTCTGTGCCATGGAGGCTACATGCTTACAGTGGCACAAATATCATTGGCTGCTTTATTGTCTTGATTTGTGTTACGGCTCTCGTGTCACATCAATGAACTGTCATTCAACCTCAGCACTCCTTTAGCAGTTGCTGTATTCCATTCATTCCTTGGTGACGTGACTGGCATGATGTGAGTGTGACAGTTCCACCTGTTGATAGCCATTGCAACAGTGATTTACAGAAAAATCATTACAGGGCCTGAATCTGACTCAGACAGACAGTCCATGTGATTAGCTGGTGACACATACTCTGCACACTGCAATGCTGTTGCCACAACTGTCATAACCTTTTGTCCAAATCATATTGTACAGGCAAGTTCAAATGTACTTACTGCAATTTTATCATGGTCCGATAAAGGAGATTTAATTGTAGTTTTACACTTTTTTATATTTAGCTCCAAGTGTGAAACAACTTGGGAAACTGATATGGAAGTTTTTTTTTACAAAATTTGTATTTGTACTTGTCCATTTAGATTGGTACATATTTTAAGAGATGGCTCAATGGTTAGCACTGTTGCCTCGCAGTGCTGGGGACCCGGTTTGATTCCACCCTCAGGTAACTGTCTGTGTGGAGTTTGCACGTTCTCCCTCTGTATGCATAGGTGTTTTCTGGGTGCTTTTGAAGGTCCAAAGATTGCAGGTTAGGTGGATTGGCCTTTGTAAATATGGTGTTATGGGAATGGGGAATGTGTGAGTCTTAGGGGGATGCTCTTTGTAGGGTCAGTGCAGACTTGATGGGCTGAATGGTTTCTGTCTACATTGTAGGGATTTTATGATAGTGGGCTCGGCCTTTGCAAATTTGCTACTTTCAGCTGGAATCTGGAAGAAAGAAAGGTTTGTGTTTCTACAGCATATTTAAGACAACATGCTACCCAAGCATTTTATAACCAATAGAGTTTGCTCACTGTTTTAATGTGGGATCCTGCAGTAACGTGGTTGCTCTGCAATTAATCTCAGTATCAATTGGCAAAGAGGAAAAGTCCTCCAAAGGTCTTGTTCATGATGTGATGGGCATATGATACACAAGTGGAATTGATTAATGTGTGGGGAATAGCTGTTCAGACATCTAGCAAGTTGCAGACATCTAGCAAGTTACAGAAAGTAACTTGTGGAACTGAACCCCAATACAAGTCAGTATCGTTAGGACAGGTGGAGAAAATTGGAAAGGGTGAAGATGTATCCCCACATGGGATAACAAAACATACTTGAGAAACGTCTCTGTGCATAATTTCTTGACTATGACTGTAGGAAAATTGTTGAAAATATGGCATGTGTTTTTTTAATGTTCACTCATGGGTTGTGATGTCATCAGCTGGACTGGTACTTATTACCCTGGAACTGAGTGGCTGGGTCAGCTATTTGAAAGGGCAGTTAAATATCAACCATGTTGCTATTGGTCTGGAGTCGCAGGTAGGCCAAACCAGATAAGGATGACAGATTTTCTTCTTTAAAGGACATTACTGAACCAGATGGGTTTTGCAACAATTACCCACTAGTGGTTAACTGATCACCATTAGCTTTGCATTTAATTCCAGATTTTTATTGAATTCAAATTTCACCATTGCTGTGGTCTAGCCCATTATCATAGAATCCCTACAATGTAGGCAGAGGCCATTTAGCCCATCAAGTCTGCACCAACCCTACAAAGAGCATCCCTTCAAGACTCACACATCCGCCATTCCCATAACTTCATATTTACAAAGATCAATTCTAATCCTTGGTTCCAGAACATAAGCCTGGGGTTCTGAATTCTTAGCTCAATGGCATTTTCACTACACATAAGGAGGCAATGGCCTAGTGGTATTATTGATAAATTGTTTTTCCTTAGACCCAGGTAATGATCTGGGGACCTGGGTTCAAATCCCCCCATAGCAGATGGTAGAGTTTGAATTCAATTAAAAAAAAATCGGAGTGCAATAATGACCACGAATCAATTGACAACTGCCAGGAAAGACTCATTTAGCTGACATGTGACTCCAAATCTACAGCAATGTATTTGGCTTTTAACTGCTCTCAGGGCTGGGTAATAAATGCTGGTCTAGCCAAATCTTGTGAATAAATGAAAAAAAACAACAGCTCCCTGTAGCATAGTGACAATTAGCAAAGGTTTTAAGGAGAAAGGGCTTCTGCAAATTCGCAGCCATGGCATTATCAAGCAGCTGTAGATTGTACACCTGTAGTGTGTCAGATATCCAGGTAATTTAGAAGGTGCACAGGCATTCGTCTCAAATTCGACCGACTGGCTCCTCTTTACCACAGATTTTTCAGCACTCAATGCACCTGTTCCCTACCCGTAATGAAGAAAACTTGCGCCATTTATCAAACTAAGTGGTGTTCGTTTTGACAGTGTCAGGATACATGTGACACGACAGCCTTTTAAGATACAGGCAGAGTGGCTGCTCTGGAGTTATGACAGATATTTGCCCAGAATGCATCACAGGAGTGAAAATAGACTTCGAGTCACCTTTGACCTCACTTGTCAAGTGTCTTCAAAATGATAATGCACTGAGCAATGACCAGCTTAAAAATCTCAGCAAATGAATGAGACTTTCCTGTTTTAATGTAGCAGAAACAGATACCTTCTGTAAAGACAAACCACTATCTGCAAAGAGGTTTGCACTTGAGGTTTAGTAATCAGATCATATTGTTGATGTGTAGCAGTGACAGGTGCATGTGTTACAATTAGAGAGCTCGAAAAGAATTATGTCATATAGGGTCGAGTTCCAAAGTGGTTTCCAAATTCAAATCTGGCTGACGCAGTGCTCTCTCAGCTCTTTGTTGTCTCCCGAACCAACCGGGTTTACATTTATGCAAGACGCGTCTCAAGTTAACCGGAGACCCAGGATGGTCATAGAATTGTTGAATTATAGAATGCTCACAGCATAGGAGACCACTTGACGTATTGGTACAGTGCTGGCTCTCTGAAGGTGCAATCCACCTCAAGAGACAGGAGCAGCCATCAACATCGACTCTCTGGACGCCATGAGATCAGGTCAACGGGAGCACCTCCTGCAGATTTCCAAGCAAAGTATATAATCAGTAATGGTTCATTATTTAGCCTGAGGAGTGAAGGTGTTGGCTTTGTTTTCTATAGGCACTAGTTTGCATTTCACCCTGAATGACTATTCATCATGTGCAAGCCCAGAAAGTAACAGACAGCTGCCTATTCTATTGGTGAGGTCATCCTGCCCAAGCCCCACCTGGTATCTCCACTCACACACTTCCACCAGCATGGTGATCAAGTTACAGAATGTAGTTTTATTTTATGTTCCCAATTTCGTCTTTCCAACTCTTGTGTGACTAGCCCAGTTGTAGGACAGTTTGTTCCCGAAATAATAAGAGTTTCCAACAGAGTGTAACTTTCAAACAATTTCCAGTGAAAGAATGAGAGGAGTTTCATGAGCCCTTTTCCCTGTGCTTGCAAACTTTTTCAGTTTACAGCAGACACTGGAGCACAGCAGGATATAGAGCAGGGATGCATATAATTTTTTTTTTAGTTACACACAGCTGGACATCTCTAGGGTGAATAGTATGGAGCGGAGATATGTATTTATTTATGTTTCACACAGCCAGCAGCCACCTTTGAGTCCCAAGGTTGGCCAGAGGAATGAGAAAATGGTCATAGTCTCATCAAAAGTCCAGGGAGCAGCCGGCTGCGACTAGTTCATAGCAAATTTGTTTAAAAGAACAGTATGTCAAAACAAAAAGGTAGAAAAGACAGTGGAACAACTTTGAGAGGAGAGGCAGTGGAAAGGTAACAGATAAGGTAAACATTTCAGACAAATCAAAATAAGTTGCAGAACCAAAAACTACCTGGAGCGAACCTTGGAATTTGAATAAAACTAGAAGTTAGCAAACAAGTTCTGAGAAAATTCAGAAATTCTCTCTACAACTAGACGTATGACCAAAAGTAGGAAAATTTAATTGGAATATTGGCATAGCAATTTAGAACATAGAACATTACAGCGCAGTACAGGCCCTTCAGCCCTTGACATTGCACCAATCTGTGAATTAATCTAATGCCCATCTAACCTACACCACTCCATTATTATCTATATGTATGTCCAATGCCCATTTAAATGCCCTTAGCATCAGCGAGTGTATTACAGTTGCAGGCAGGCCATTCCACACCCCTACAAATCTCCGAGTAAAGAAACAACCCCTAATATCTGTCCTAAATCTATCACCCCTCAATTTAAAGTAATGTCCCCTTGTGATAGCCTTCACCATCCAAGGAAAAAGGCTCTCACTGTCCACCCTATCTAACCTTCTGATTATCTTATACATCTCAATTAAGTCACCTCCCAACCTTCTTCTCTCCGACAAAAACAGCCTCAGTTCCCTCAGCCTTTCCTCATCAGACCTTCCTTCTGTACCAGGTAACATCCTGGTAAATCTCCTTTGAACCCTTTCCAAAGCTTCCACATCCTTCCCATAATGTGGTGACCAGAGCTGTACATAATACTCCAGGTGAAGCTTTACCAGTGTCTGGTATAGCTGAAGCATGATCTTGTGGCTCCAAAACTCACTCCCCCTACCAATAAATACCAACACACCATATGCCTTCTTAACAACCCTATCAACCTGGGTGGCAACTTTCAGGGATTTATGCACCTGGACACCGAGATCTCTCTGTTCATCTGCACTGCCAAGAATTTTACCATTAGCCCAGTACTCTGTGTTCCTGTTACTTCTTCCGAAGTAAACTACCTCACACTTTTCCGCATCAAACTCAATTTGCCACTTCTCAGCCCAGCTCTGCATCTTATCTATGTCTCTCGGTAACCCAGAACACCCTTCAGCACTATCTACCACTCTGCCCACCTTTGTGTCATCAGCAAATTTACTAACCAACCTTCTACGCCCACATCCAGATCATTTATAAAAAAGACCAACAGCAGTGGCCTCAAAACAGATCCTTGCAGTACACCACTGGTAACTGAACTCCAGGGTGAACATTTCCCATCAACCACCACCTTCTGTCTTCTTTTAACTAGTCAATTTCTGATCCAAACAGCTAAATCACCTTCTGTCCCAAAACACCATATTTTGTACAGTAGCCTAACATGTGGAACCTTATCAAAAGCCTTCCTGAAGTCCATATTCTGCACATCAACCACTTTACCTTCATCCACCTGTTTTGTCACCTTCTCAAAGAACTCAAGGTTAGTTAAGCATGACCTACTCTTCACAAAACCGTGTTGACTATCCCTAATCAAATTATTACTTTCCAAATAATTATAAATACTATCTCTTATAACCTTTTCCAACACGTTACCCACAACCGAAATAAGGCTCACTGACGTATAATTACCAGGGTTGTCCCGACTCCCCTTCTTAAAGAAAAGAACAAGATTTTGCTATGCTCTGGCTTCCCAGAGAATTCGAGGATAAATCCCATCTGGCCCAGGTCTTATCTGTTTTTGAAATCTTCCAAAATTGCTAAAACCTCCTCTTTGTCAACTTCAATCCCATCTAATCTTGTAGCCTGTACCTCTGTATTCTCATTAACATTGCACTTTTCCAATGTGAATGCTGACAAAAAGTATTCATTAAGCGCTGCCCCGTTGTCCTCAGATTCCACACACAACTTCCCACTACTATCTTTGATTGGCCCTAATCTTACTCTAGCCATTCTTTTATTCCTGATATACCTTGAGAAGGCTGCACGATTTTCCCTGTCATGTCCCTTCATGACTCTTCTTAGCCCTCTCTTTCGATCTATAGATTTATAACACCTCTGTTCTGTTCTGTTTTCTAAATGGTTCTTTTTATTCTTTTTACTTTTGTTATTTGGCAATTTGTCCCCAAAATGTCAACTTCTCCTTAACCACTTTGTAAATAAATGAAAACATTTCCAGCAGGGAGCTTGACCCAACCACCAGTGTTGATGATGTTGTTGCTTTAAGTGTTATAAAGTCTAAAGTATCTGTTTTGTCCTATCTGCTGATGTGCAAAATGTTAAGGATTCAGTTACACAGAGTTCTCACTATTATCATTGCAGAATTCCTCCGCAAACCTTGGATTTGGTTAAAGGGTCTGCCCATTCTCATTCCCCACTGTCACACCCCACTCCCCTGAAACTGGGTTTAACAACTTTTAAATTGTTTTGCTCTCCTTTGAAAATAACAGGACTGCACAGTAACTACCCCCAAAACTCTGAGCACTTTCTAGGTTCAAATTATTTTCTTTTATTCATTGGGTTAATGGGCCAGCAGCTATTGCCCGTCCCTAGATATCCTTGAGAAGGTGGTGAGCTGCCTTCTTGAACCAAAAAGACCCCACCACCAGGGATATATTTCCCTCCCCACCCCTTTCCGCCTTCCGCAAAGACCGTTCCCTCCGTGACTACCTGGTCAGGTCCACACCCCCCTACGATCCACCCTCCCATTCTGGCACTTTCCCCTGCCACCGCAGGAACTGTAAAACCTGTGCCCACACCTCCTCCCTCACCTCTATCCAAGGCTCTAAAGGAGCCTTCCACATCCATCAAAGTTTCACCTGCACATCCACCAATATCATTTATTGTATCCGTTGCTCCCGATGTGGTCTCCTCTACATTGGGGAGACTGGGCGCCTCCTAGCAGAGCGCTTTAGGGAACATCTCCGAGACACCCGCACCAATCAACCAAACCGCCCCGTGGCCCAACATTTCAACTCCCCCTCCCACTCTGCCGAGGACATGGAGGTCCTGGGCCTCCTTCACCGCCGCTCCCTCACCACCAGACGCCTGGAGGAAGAACGCCTCATCTTCCGCCTCGGAACACTTCAACCCCAGGGCATCAATGTGGACTTCAACAGCTTCCTCATTTCCCCTTCCCCCACCTCATCCTAGTTACAAACTCCCAGCTCAGTTACTGTCTCCTTGACTTGTCCGACCTGCCTATCTTCTTTTCCACCTATCCACTCCACCCTCTCCTCCCTGACCTATCACCTTCATCTCCTCCCCCACTCACCCATTGTACTCTATGCTACTCTCTCCCCACCCCCACCCTCCTCTAGCTTATCTCTCCACGCTTCAGGCTCACTGCCTTTATTCCTGATGAAGGGCTTTTGCCCGAAACATCGATTTCGCTGCTCGTTGGATGCTGCCTGAACTGCTGTGCTCTTCCAGCACCACTAATCCAGTAATTGCTAGAGGTAGACCTGCAATGTCCTGAGGGAGGGAGTTCCAGAATTTTGACTCGGCGACACTGAAGGAATGGGGATTTATTTCCAAGTCAGGATGGTGAGTGGCTTGCAGTGGACCTTGCTGGCGATGTTATTCCCATGTATCTGTTTTCCTTTGTCTTCTAGATATTAGTGGATGTGGTTTGGAAGGTTCTGTTTAAGGTATTTCTGAGGTGCAGCTTGAGCAGAGCACACACTGCACTGTTGACCATCAATGTTGGAGGGAGTGGATGTTTATGGATGTGGCACCAATCAAGCAGCTGCTTTGTCCTCGATGGTATTAAGCTTACTGTGTGTTGCTGGAGCTGCACCCATCCAGGCAAATGGGGACTGTTCCATCACACTCTTGACTTGTACCTTGTAGATGGTGACAGGTTGTGGGGAGTCAGGAAGTGAGCTACTCGCTATAGGATTCCTAGCCTCTGACACTGTGGAGGATCCAGTAATATATTTTTTATTAAAACGGTTCTGCCAATCTTCAGTACAGTGACTGAGTGATATTTTTAACCTGAACACGACAACATCATGGCAAAGAAACAGCTGGTGACTAATGACATAGAATATGTCTGCAAATTAAATCTAATCATAAGGTTAAGATAATCACAAGTAGATCAGGCTTCACTCTCACGGTTTGTGATATTTGATCCTGTTCATTATGTTACAGCCTTGTAATTAGTCTTTGCAAATTCATGATGGTCAAAAGGGAAATGAATCCTGTAAAACTGAAGATTTTCTGATTGATAATTTTTCAGGAGTTTGAGCATTTTCTTTACTTTATTTGTCTGAGCAAGCTCTTGTTCACAATTACTATTTGTCTTTAGTTTCTGGAGCAGTTATGTTCGCTATTATAGTCTTTTCACAAACCAAGTACGTTAGTGTTAGGGTGTACCATCAGGGGGAAAGAATGTGGCACAGCATCTCACTTCCACACCATGTGTATAACCTCTCTAATTTCCAGTAACTTAAAACTAAAGTCCACTTCACAATATTCACCCCAAGTTCTGGACCTTTTCACTATGAGTATAAGATAATGCACGTCACTATAAATACCTAAGAAACTATTGCTAGTTTGTTCATTTTTATTAATTCTTGAGACATGGATCTTCCATCTCCCCATCATGTTAGATAATAAAAATGTGCAAGGTTGAATAGCACCTCATGATGTCCCAGGGTGTTGCATCCAATAACGTAGTTTTGAAGTATTGTAATTTATTTAAGGATTGCCTGGTTGTTATGAAGGGCTGAATTTAACCAGTCTTGGACACAGTCCAACACCAGCATCATTTTCAAATCCGAGCCCACTGGGGGTGGGTGTGTGCTAATCGGTAGTATCTTGAGGTAAGCACCCTATTAATGTGTTGCCTTCATTATACCCGCAATGGGAAATGATGGTCTAGTGGGTATTATTGCTAGTCTAATAATCTAGAGAGTCAGATAATGTTCTGGGGACCTTATTTCAAGTCCCACCATGGCAGCTGGTGGAATTTCAAATCAACAAAAATCTGGAATTAAGAGTTTAATGATGACCGTGAAGCAGTCTTTGATTGTTAAAACCCATCTGGTTCACTAACGTCCTTCGGTGAAGGGAGTCTGTCATTCTTATGTATTCTGACATACATGTGATTCCAGACCCACAGCAATATAATTGATTCTTAACTGTCCTCTGGACAATTAGCAATGGGCAATTAATTCTGACCTAGCCACCAATGCCCACATCCAATAAATTTTTAAAATTGTCACAACTACAATTTATGGATTTTTGCGAGGTCGGGATATCAAGGGCAAGTGAACCAAGGTACAGATAATGATGCTGTCCAAGCCCAGATTTGCCACGATCTAATTGAATGGAAGAACAGATTCAATGGGCTGAATGGCCATAAAAGCTGGCCTAGCCAGTGACGATTGTGAATGAATTTCAAATAAATGGTGGTGGTGGAGAGGTGTGAGACAGGACCTGAAAGGGGTGGCCCCCATAAAAAGGGAACCCTTTAGTCTTAAAGGCAGGCACAAATAGAGAGAAGCAGGGTGTGAGGGACAGTACACCAGATAAGGTACACAGCAGAGATCAATGACAGGGTGGTCCCATTCATCTCCATTCGGAGGATTGATAGCAGGAGTCACCGAGACTCCAGTTTTTGTTTTCTGTGAGTGACAAGTGGAAACAATGAACGATTGGCTGGATGTTGCTGGAGAGGCCAGGAGCTATAGCAGGATTAGCAGGACTTGGCTCCAATGCTGCAAGATCTTGGAATCATAGAGTCATAGAGATGTACAGCACGGAAACAAACTCTTTGGTTCAACTCCTCCATGCTGACCAAATATCCTAACCTAATCTAGTCCCATTTGCCAGCACTTGGCTCATATTCCTCTAAACCATTCTTATTCATATATCCATCCAGATGCCTTTTAAATACTGCAGTTGTACCAGACTCCACCACTTCATCTGGCAGCTCATTCCAAACACGCACCACCCTCTGCGTGAAAAAGTTGCCTGTTAGGTCCATTTTAAATCTTTCCCCTCTCACCCTAAACCTATACCCTCTAGTTCTGGACTCCTCCACCCCAGGAAAAGACTTTGTCTGTTTATCCTATCCATGCCTCTCATGATTTTATAAATATTCAAGTACCAGCCCCCTCCCATCACTCCAGTGTTCTCTGGGGGAAAGACAGACCTGCGATCCTTTGAGAGAAATAAAATTCTCCTCACCTGTCTCTGAAAAGGTAGACCTATTTTTTAAACTGCCCCCTAGTACTCATTCCCCCCCAGGGGGAAAAGTCAGACTGAATTTTACCAACGATTTCCTCACGGTCAGTTTCGGGGGGTTTCATAGAAGGTTTCTCTCTGTGAGGAATCTCATGCAATTCTCTGCTGCTCACCCTCATTATGTATTCTCCAAGCCAGTACGGCACCCCAACCATGCGAACGTTCGCTCATCAACAGTGGACGTAATCTCCACTGATGGGATTTTTGGGATTTCCATCCTGGCAGCCTGGCTATGCACCAGGTCAAATCTTGGCAGCCATCAATAGCCTTTCACAGTCAAAAGAGGAAAAAACAGCTTCTGAAGGTACTTAGGTGGCCTGGGCAAGACCATATTAGATTTGTGCTCATTAATGTATTGCTGCTTGAGCTCAGTTGGCCGGATGGCTAGTCTCTGATGCAGAGTGATATCAGCAGTGTGGGTTCAATTCCTACACTGGCTGAAGTTGCCATGAAGTCACCATTGCCTTCCCAACCTCTCTCCTCACCTGAGGCATAGTAACCCTCAGGTTAATTCCCTATCAGCTGTCCCTCTAATGAGAGAGTGGTGACTTTACCTTTGCTATGTCATTTGTCAGATATAATGCAGTTACACAGTTTACCCATCTTTAGCTTAGTGGCACATTTGAACCTAAAAGAATACCACTGTCTCCCTAACATCCAGTGTTGCATGACATCTGGTCATGTTCAATGTAGGAGCGTTGCATGCTGAAAAGCCTTGGGATAGTTGAAAACATTAACTTTCATTGAACAAGAGGAAATGTGGAAGAAAAGAAAACAAAAAAATTCATTGCATTTGGTTCTGATTTTAAAAACGGGCCACTTTCTTATGGTAAATAAAAAAAAAATCACTGCACCTAACTTCTCCCAACTCCCAACCCCATCGTCAGGTTGTAAGTAAGAGACGCTTGCTGATGACTGTACAATGTTCTGCACCATTCACTGCGGAACAGTTCAAGAAGGCAGCTCCCCGCCAACTACTCAAGGGCAACTAGGGACAGGCAATATATGCTGGTGCAGCCAGTGATGCTCACATCCCACAAGTGAATACATTTTTTAAAAATTCAATTGAATTGAGTTAGCATTATTGTCACACATACTCAAATGAGTACAGTGAAAAGTGGAAGTAGGTGAGAATGAAGTACAGGACGTTGGTGAGGCCCCACTTGGAGAATTGTGTTCAGGTTTGGTCACCTTGTTACAGGAAGGATGTTATTAATCTGGAAAGAATGCAGAAGAAATTTACAAGGATGTTGCCAGCCCTCAAGGATCTGAATTATAGGGAGAGGTTGGACAAGCTCGGACTTTTTTAGAGCATAGGAGACTGAGGTGGGGAGCGTATAGAAGTGTATAAGATCATGAGAGGCATAGATAGGGTGAATGTACTTAGGCTTTTTTCCCAAAGTTGGAGAATCAAAGACTAGAGGGCATCAGTTTAAGGTTAGAGGGGAAAGAATAAAAGGGAACCTGAGGCGCAACTTTTTACACAGAGGCTGGTATGCATATGGAATGAGCTGCCAGCAGAAATAATTGAGGCATATTTATTAACAACATTTAAAAGGCACTTGGATAAATACATGGATAGGAAAGGTTTAGCAGGATGTGGGCCAAGGGCAGGGAAGTGGGATTAGTGTTGATGGACATTTTGGTCGACATGGACCAGTTTGGGCCAAAGGGCATGTCTCCATGCTGTAGGACTCTAAGACTCTATAGCTCTATAACTCTATAACTAAGTCCTGTTTTTTTCCAGTTTAGTGTCATCTTCTTGTTCCTTAAATGACTGTTGCTGCTCTCCCAGCTCTTCAGAATCTATCACATCCTCTTTGTGCCTACTCCAGTTGTGCAGAGTGCTGTGTGCTAGACTGTATGTGTGAACTGTGACTGTAGTGAACGTTTGTGAAGAGAGCACTGATATGAAGTGACTGATGAATATAGTTCTGCTATTCCTGTTATGAAAACTGATGTTGGAAATTTAATTTTGGCAGTTCGGTGGTTCCTATTTATGGGTTGCTGAGATGATTCTTACGCTGGTCAGAATGTTGCTTTTCAGTTATCTTTCTCCAGATGCTTCCACTGGTTTTTAAGATACACAAGGTAGCTGCTTTGCTTACTGAAGCTGCTCTGCCTTTTTTGGTTAAGACTCCTATCTTCCTATAACTGTTGAGGGATGATGAATTGGTTTTCTTAAGGTTTAAAATGTGTTTTGGCGCAGAGAACAGAGAGACAGCTCCTGAGCTATTGGAAATCAAATCCAAGCCCTGTTCAGATATCTGGAAACATTCACACAGTTGTGGGCAGGCAAAAGACATTTGTCATCAATAACTGTTCACTAGTCCACAGACCAATCAACCTCTTGTTGACATCCAACAGTATTTGTATACAACCTCTTGGATGCAGTTCATCCACAACCCAAACTTCAATTACTACTTTGCTTGCTAGTAAGTTCAAGGTGGCAGTGGCAGCAGCGTAGGAGATGTTTGGGTTCTGTGCCCATATGCTCCTGCTCACCTGGCAGGCCACATTCCTCTTTGTTCTTTATTTTTGCTTCTTTATTTCTTCAGTTCTTCTGTTCTGTTTTGTATCAATGTTCACCTTCACTTCTTTTCTGTGGCTGCACTGGAGGAAGGTGGTTGCATCTGGATGGCCATTCCATTCAGACAGTGGCTTTACCAAAGGCTTCATTGCCAGTGGGTCTGGTTCATTCCTCCTGGTGCCAGTTTCAGCAATGGCTATATCGGTGCCAGCATGGTGGTTCGTGTTCGTTCCTCGTGGTTATGGCGACAATGTGGAGGCTTCGGGTGGCAAATTAAATGATGACAGCTTCAGTGTTAGTGACTTGGTGGGTCCACTCTGTCCCTCCTTGCTTTGGTGGTGACACAGTTGCATTGGTGTTGGTTTCAGCTGTGGCTGGCGTAGGTTCAGTTTGGTCACAGAATCCTTGCTTTGGTGGCCTCAGAGGTACCTTCAGTGGCAGTGTCCCATAGCCACTCCATAAACCCAGCAGCCACGGAGGGAACAAAAGATGAACTTTGTCCTAACTTTGTCTCAATTATTTATTTTAATAACTTCTGTAATTAAAATGGCATAACGTTGTGGCCACTTATACACATCTCACTATATTTTAATGAATACAAGTGACAATAAATTGGTATTCTATTACTACTCTGTTACTTCTCCAAATGTGCAACAATCTGTCAAAACACTGGCTTTAAAACAATTCTTCCTCATTTTAAACTACAATTTTAAAAAAAGAATAAATACAAAAACATACCAGCTTTACATCTACAATTAGATTTCCCCCCAGTGTTTGAACAAACAGAAATGGAAATAACACATCTAATGAATGGCATGCACCTTGCTTTTGAAAAACACAGCAATATTTTCCTTTGGTCTTTAAAACAGTTCTTATTTCCTTTCAGTTCACAACCAAAATATATTGAAAAAATTTTTTAATAATCTGCAGTTGTTCTCTTCGACAATGCCTCCACTGTTCAAAGTCTGCTTGCCAATCAATCAGAAATTTCTTCTCTTATAGCGTGAAATGTTGTTCCCTTTTATATTGGTAATCTTGCTAATTCCTGATTAATGCAAGGTGAAAAGCTTTTAAAAAAATGAATATTGCTGAAAAGGAACACGAGTTCTGCACAACCAAATAACTAGTTGTATGAAGTGGAAGAGTGCTGCAAATTCAGACATGGCATCTTCTGGACATAGCATTAATCAAAATCTTGTTAGGGTAGACATTAAATATTTGTTTCACAAACCATTAACCAGGGTAGCTCTCCTGCAGCCTGGGCCAATATTCATTATTTATGTCAATAAAAACAGATTATTCTGATCATTTTCACATGTTTGTGGGATCTTGCTGTGTCTGCTGTTCTAGCCTACATTACAACAGTAACTACTTTGCAAAGTTATTTGGAAGACCTGATGTCTTAGGGGGTTCTGTTGAAACGTAATTCTTTCCTGAAGTTTTTCTTTTACAAATTCCCTAGAAGCAAAACAGTACATTATTATTCTATGCTACTCTGCTTCTTGAACATAAACTCAGCTTTCAGCTTCAGTATTCACCTAACCATTCATTTTAATGGCTAGAAAATCATGAACAGGCAAGCACATGAACAGAGACGTCCTATCACATAATACATTTTGCTTAAATTAAACACAGTTGCTCCAATATGAGATTTTGAAAAACAATGGCCTGGCAAATAGGTTCTGTAGTTGACATTATTGATAGCCCACTCTCAAATGTACTATAACTTATATTTAGTGGAAAGGTCATTGCTCCTTTTATAGATCTTAGTTTTTATACCTTTTGATGTCCTTTAGCTACCAGTATTATGATCTGGGAATTGCCACAACTGTCTTCAGAAGGACTTTCCTGGTGTAGTCTGGGTAAATAGGACTGATGGGATTGCTATACATGGAGGCAGTGTAAACTTACATTGGTCATGTAGCACTGAAGAAATACAACAAAGTTTTATGACAACACCTGGGCACATTACTGTAGTGATTGGAACCAGAGCCAGGTAGATCTCATTGATTATGACATCATTGATTGGGGTTTTTAACCTGGGCCAGTCAGAGAGCCCTGGCTGACAGATATAAGCAAGAAATTGTCCGTGAATTTCTTTTTTTAGCAGGGATGAGTTGGGTGGGAGGATTGGTGCTTAGATGTCGAGGAAGTTTAAAAAAATTATTGACGCAAAAATTTCAGACACTTGACGTGTCTCGGAATCAGGATGGCTTTAAATCAACAGTATTGGGAATGGTGGACTCTGAGTAGATTGGATATAAAGAACCTTTTTGACCTTGTGTCTGGGCTGGGTAGGGCAGGGTGGGGGGGGAGGGGTCTGTGACTGGGGGTGAGGTGATTCTGTGCCAACCAAGAGACCATGCCAGTTCTACCCACTGGCTTTTTTACATTCTTATTTTAGATATAAAGTGTAAACACTGGATGCCTTTATACTGAAATATAAACAGGTTTTGGTTTGATTAAAAAAAAAGCAAGAAATTCAGAAGGTTGCCTCAATCCAGGGATTAGGAGAAAGTGAGGACTGCAGATGCTGGAGATCAGAGCTGAAAATGTGTTGCTGGAAAAGCGCAGCAGGTCAGGCAGCATCCAAGGAACAGGAGAATCAACGTTTCGGGCATGAGCCCTTCTTCAGGAATGAGGAAAGTGTGCCAAGCAGGCTAAGATAAAAGGTAGGGAGGAGGGGCATTTGCAATGCAATAGGTGGAAGGAGGTAAAGGTGAGGGTGATAGACCGGAGTGGGGGTGGGAGAGGTCAGGAAGAAGATTGCAGGTTAGGAAGGTGGTGCTGAGTTCGAGGGTTGGGACTGAGACAAGGTGGGGGAGGGAAAATGAGGAAACTGGAGAAATCTGAGTTCATCCCTTGTGGTTGGACCATTCCTAGGCAGAAGATGAGGCGCTCTTCCTCCAGCTGTCGTGTTGCTATGGTCTAGCGATAGAGGAGTCCAAGAACCTGCATGTCCTTGGCGGAGTGGGAGGGGGAGTTGAAGTGTTGAGCTACGGGGTGGTTGGGTTGGTTGGTCCGGGTGTCCCAGAGGTGTTCTCTGAAACATTCCGCAAGTAGGCGGCTTGTCTCCCCAATATAGAGGAGGCCACATCGGGTGCAGCGGATGCAGTAAATGATGTTGTGGAGGTGCAGGTGAATTTGTGGCGGATATGGAAGGATCCCATGGGGCCTTGGAGGGAAGTAAGGGGGGAGGTGTGGGTGCAAGTTTTGCATTTCTTGTAGTTGCAGGGGAAGGTGCCGGGAGTGGAGGTTGGGTTGGTGGGGGGGTATGGACCTGACGAGGGAGTCACAGAGGAAGTGGTCTTTTCAGAACACTGATAGGGGAGGGGAGGGAAATATATCCCTGGTGGTGGGGTCCGTTTGGAGGTGGCGGAAATGATGACGGATGATACGATATATATGGAGGTTGGTGGGGTGGTAGGTGAGGACCAGTGGGGTTCTGTACTGGTGGCGATTGGAGGGGCGGGGCTCGAGGGTGGAGGAGCAGGAAGTGGAGGAGATGTGGTGGAGAGCATCGTCGATCATGTCTGTGGGGAAATTGCGGTCTTGAAGAAGGAGGCCATCTGGGTTGTACAGTATTGGAACTGGTCCTCCTGGGAGCAGATGCGGTGGAGATGAAGGAATTGGGAATATGGGATGGCGTTTTTACAGGGGGCAGGGTGGAAAGAGGTGTAGTCTAGGTAGCTGTGGGAGTCAGTCGGTTTATAGTAAATGTCCGTGTTGAGTCGGTCGCCCGAGATAGAAATGGAGAGGTCTAGGAAGGGGAGGGAGGAGTCTGAGATGGTCCAGGTAAATTTGAGATCGGGGTAGAAGGTGTTGGTAAAGGGGATGAACTGTTTAACCTCTTCGTGAGAGCACGAGGCAGCACCGATACAGTCATCGATGTAGCAGAGGAAAAGGTGGGGGGTGGTGCCAGTGTAGCTGCGGAAGATGGACTGTTCCACATATCCTACGAAGAGGCAGGCATAGCTGGGGCCCATGGGGGTAACCATGGCTACTCCTTTGGTTTGGAGGAAGTGGGAGGATTCGAAAGAGGAGTTGTTCAGAGTGACGACCAGTTCAGTCAGTCGAAGGAGGGTGTCAGTGGAAGGGTACTGGTTGGTACGGCAGGAGAGGAAGAAGCGGAGGGCTTTGAGTCCTTCGTGATGGGGGATGGAGGTGTACAGGGACTTGATGTCCATGATGAAGGTAAGGCATTGGGGACCGGGGAAGCAAAAATCATGGAGGAGGTGGAGGGTGTGGGTGGTGTCCCGAATGTAGGTGGGAGTTCTTCGACTAAAGGGGGACAGGACCGTGTCGAGATATGCAGAGATGAGTTCAGTGGGGCAGGAGCAGGCTGAGACAATGGGTCGGCCGGGGCAGTCAGGTTCGTGGATTTTGGGCAGGAGGTAGAAACGGGCGGAGCGGGGTTGTGGGACTATGAGGTTGGAGGCGGTGGATGGGAGACCCACCCCTCCCCCAAGTCTCTCCTCCCTACCTTTTATCTTAGCCTGCTTGGCACACTTTTCTCATTCCTGAAGAAAGGCTCATGCCCGAAACATCGATTCTCCTGTTCTTTAGATGCTGCCTGACCTGCTGTGCTTTTCCAGCAACACATTTTCAGCTCAATCCAGGGACTGGTTTGAGCTCGCTGGTCAGAGCCCTTGTACTGTCTATATGTAAATAATGAGTGACTTGGTGATGGGATACTGGCCTCTGTGAAGTTATTTCAATTGCAATTACAGGCACTTGTGTGTCTTGGCATAAGCTAAGCAATTCCGATGTACTATAGAATGCTTCCCCTGTATGGAAACCCTTATCAATCTGCATTAGTATGATTGGAAAACCAGACTTTGGTTTTGTCTGATTGGGAGCTGTGAGCTATGAGGATTTAATTTAATGTCACTGACCATAGATGAAAGTCTTAATACTTTTCAGATCTCAGTACTGTTTTGTTTTGATGCAAGTGTTTTTGAAGGTGCAGAAAATACCTGAATTCAATGGATAGCATTTTTTGTGAAATATTATAATCTCCTGAATAGCTTAGTTGTGAGAGAGCATCGAACTGTACAGCACTGGATTGGGTCCTTCAGTCTGCCTTAGTTCCATATCTGAAAAGTGTGGTGCCGGAAAAACACAGCCAGTTAGTCAGCATCCGAGGAACAGGACATTCGACATTTTGAACATGAACTCTTCATCAGGATGATGAAAGGCTCAGGCTCAATCTGTCAACTCTCCTGCTCCTTGGATGCTGACTGACTGGCTGTGTTTTTCCGGCACCATACTTTTTGACTCTGATCTCCAGCATTTGCAGTCCTTACTTTCTCCTTGTTCCATATCCCTCCACTTTTTGCATATTCATGTGCTTATCTAAAAGTCTCTTAAATGTCACTATCATATCTGCCTCCACCATTGCCCCTGGCAGCACATCCCACACTCCTACCACCCTCTGTGTAAAAGGCTTGCCCCTAACATCTCCTTTGAACTTTCCCCCTTCACCTTAAACGCATGCCCTCTAGTTTTTGACATTTCAACCCTGGCAAAAAGATTCTGACTGTTAACCCTATCTATGCATCTCATAATTTTGTAGACTTCTATCAAGTCTCCTCTCAGCCTCCGCCGCTCAAGAGAAAACAACCCAAGTTTTTCAACACCCCCACTTTATAGCTCATACCTTCTAATCCAAGCAGTATCTTGGTAAACCTCTTCTATAGCCTGTTCAGAGCCTCCACATCCTTCTTATAATGGCAACCAAAACTGAACACAGTACCTAACCAAAGTCTTATAAGCTGTAACATGACATCCTGATACATATTCAGTTCACCGGCTAATAGAGGCAAGGCTGCCATACGCCTTCTTTACCATCCCATCTACATGCATGGCCACTTTCATGGAGCTATGGACTTGAGCACCAAGATCCCTTTGTACGTTAATGCTGTTCAGCGTCCTGCCATTAACAGTATACTTTGCCTTAACATTTGATTTCCCAGAGTGCAGCACCTCACACTTACTCAGATCAAATTCTATCTCCCATTTCTCCACCAATATCTGCAAACTGTCCCAGTATGGATCCTTATAGAACACTACTAGTCTTGGACCTCCACCCTGAAAAACAACCTTCCACCATTACCCTCCAATTCTATACAGCCAGGTTACCATGGGATCCCATGCATTTCATCTTCTGGGTGTACAAACCATGAGGGACCTTGTTGAAAGTCTTACTAAAATCCATGTAGACATGCCCTGCACAAAGCCATGCTGACTGTCCCTAAGTAAACTATATTTTTCTATTTTTAAAACATCTTGGAATAAATCAGAAGGCTTTTGATGAATCGGGTGAACAGTGAATGAGGACAAGTATTGAATCTCCATGAAGGAATATTTCCTTCTTTCTGTGACTGTTGATAGCTTTATCAGTAACCGTGACAGACATGTATTTTTATAAATTCAATACTGTGATTAATCCATATCCATTGTTATTGAAAACATTTTTTTAAAAATAGTGATTATTGGGGATTTATTTAGTTTTCACATTCTGTGTTGAGAGTAAGACAAGTGGGACATTGCACTAAAGTTAATGCTCGAAACAGTTAGAAATGTGTTTTAATAAGTTAAAATTGCTGTAACTACAGAAAATACCAACTGTATAAATGATCCAAGACTTGATCATAAGCAAACAATATCCACTTTTTAACACACACATCAGGAATCAACATTATCAATAATATGAATTACTTTTGGCATTGCTGCAAATCTTTTAGGAATAATTTGGCTGGGAAGATGTTGAGAAA
The DNA here is from genome assembly GCF_047496795.1 of Chiloscyllium punctatum. NCBI lineage: Eukaryota > Metazoa > Chordata > Chondrichthyes > Orectolobiformes > Hemiscylliidae > Chiloscyllium > Chiloscyllium punctatum. Next base: position 107,179,285 of record NC_092751.1, read on the forward strand.
TAACTATTCATGGATGTCACAAAGTGACTTGGAGCTAAAGTAGTTCCTTTCACACACAAAGAATGACGTACTGTAAGAGGTTGTTGAACCCTGGGCATGCAATAAAGCATTCTGTTAATCTTCTTGGCTACTTCCTGCTGGATGTGCCCTTCTAAGGAGAATACAAGAGAAAGTATGTTGCCCGTATAGTCTATATAAAACTGGGCTTAATGTGATGTGTATACTGGAGATCAACTGTTCCCAAATCAGAAGGCCCACCACTGGGTCAAAGGAACCTCTGCAGCCTCTCTCCTGCTGTTTATCTATGATTGATTGGAATAAATCTTATTTCGTTTTCTGATGGAATTATTCCTTAATCATTTCAATGCGCTTATGCAGTGCTGACACATGTACTGACTCAGTGATATTTGTTTGCCATGTGTGTAAGATTTTAACTTCCGAAATTAATAAATTTACCTGAAATTTTTAATTAAGTGATCTTACATTTTGAGTCAGAAGTTATTTGAAACACAGCAGTTCAAAACTTTGGCACAGTATCTCTACCTGTGTATTTTAACTTGAGTAACTTTCTGTTTGCTTTGATTTGCAAGTGGAAACAAACTCATGCCAATCAACAGTGTGACTCTCCCTCTTTAAACAGAGCAGACCTATTGAATTTCTGACAGACCATCAACAGTAGATCTGAGCAATTTGAGCCTCAGTCTTTCATCAATCCATGATGATTTCTCGTTTCACTTCTATTTCAAAGAAATTACTCTTCAGATTTTAAATCCAGGCTGACATCTTAAAAAACAAAAATGAACTTAGACGGTTACATTGATTTTTTTCAGCAGTACTTTTCTCTTTCATTTTTGATGTTCATTTTGTACTTTGCTTTTTTTTTCAGAAGTATCTGTTATCCTATCAGTAAGTATTCCATGCCAGTTAACAACTGTGCAAAGAAGTTATGTCAAGTTCATCCATGTAATATTAACTGGTCAACTGCCTCACAAATGGGTTGCATCCCATTTATTTGGGAACAAAGAGTTTAATGTTTGTTAGAGGACACTTCCCATTAATTTCTTTGCATTAAATGAAACATGAGGAGTCATGGCTGAAGACCAGACAATAGAAAGTCACCATGACCAGATTGTGCTTGGATTGGCAAGAGGGAGAGTGGTGGGCAGCAAGAATATACTTTATGATCTGATTGTTCATTTCTAAATTATTAATGTGTATGGAGAAACAAAGAAGGCCATGTTTGCTGACAGCATCAAGGTACGAAGCATTAAAGTGTTTAAGAAAAACATAAGCAACAACTGGAGAACATGATGCATTAAAATAATTGATCAAATGTAGCAAATAGAGTTGAAGGGAAGGCGATGGCCTGGTGGTATTGTTGCTTAGACTATTAATCCAAAAACTCAACTAATATTCTGGGCACCTGGGTTCAAATCCCATGAAAGCAGATTGTGGAATTTGAATTCAATGTATTTTTTAAAATCTGGAATTAAGAATCTACTGATGATTGCCACTTGGCGGAAAAATCCAACTGATTCACTGATGTCCTTCAAGGAATGAAATCTGCCATTCTCACCTGGTCTGACCTGCACGTGACTCCAGACCCATAGCAATGTGGTTGACTCTCAACTGCTCACTGAGATGGTTTAGTAAGCCACTCAGTTCAAGGGCAGCTCTCGATGGTCAATGAATGCTGGCCAGTCCGTGATGCCCGGGTCCCATAAATGAATAATGAATAATAAAAAACTCAAAGTTGTCTTGATATGTCAGGATAATGCATCAGGAATTCAGACCCGCTATTCCCATATTTCACCTCCCTGTTCAACAAGAATCGATTTACCTCTACCTCAAAAATGTTCAAAGGCACTGCTTCCATTGCCTTTCAAAGAACATTCTGAAGATTCGTGACCCTTTGTGAGAAACACAATCTTTGTCTTAGATAGATAACCAGAGATTTTTGAAACAGTGACCCCTAGTTCTAGATTCTCACACAAGTGGCAATGTCCTTTCTGCATCTACCCTGTCAAGCATCTTCAGGGCCTTATGTTTCAATCAAGTCACCTCATATTCTTCCAACGCCAGGGATACAAGTCCAGCAAGTCCAAACTTTCATCATAAAACAACCATCTATTCCAGGTATTAGTTAAGTAAAGTTTCTCTAAACTACTTCCAACACACATCTGCATCCTTCCTTAAGGAAAGAGACCAACATTGTACACCATACTGAAGATGCAGCAACATGAAATAGATGCAACAGGATATGAGGATATGGTGATCATGACTGACTTAGAAAATTAAAATATCTAATTACAATTGAATTCAATTCAATCAAGTCACAACATGAAGGTAATTAAAGCACAGCTAAATGTTATTAAAAGTTTAAATATGTTGTCAAGAATTCATGAATATCCACACATGCCTATGCTAGTCAAATAATTTAGAGGAACATGCACACATGAGACTATTTAGCCCATCATGTCTGTACTGATGTTAACTCAAGTTAGGAGCTATTCCAATTAGATATTTTAATATGCTTCTTAAAATGTTTCTCTCCTTCCTATTAAATATCATGATTAATTCAGTACCAGTGGTCACTTGTTTTAAAGCATTTCACTTCCTTGAATACTTTACAATAAAAAGGAATTGTAATCTCCAGTTTTGTTCCAAAGATACTAGTTTTCATTTTATGTCCAATGTTCCCAACTAAGGGATATAATTTTACAATATTTCTGATGAGATGTAACTGAAGGCCCATCAGTCCTTGTTGCTGCACAAGGGGCAGGGGAGTTCTTTGTGTTGTTCGGCTTAATAGTCATCTCAACCAAATTCACAAAAAAAAAGAGATGATGTGGTCATTATCTCGATGTTTGTGGGAGCTGACTGGACATAAAATGGCAACTGGATCTTCCACATTACAAGAGAAACTTCCTGTATGAAGGGGTACAATTCTTTGACAGCACCTGTTAGCAAGAGGAAAAGGAACCTGAGAAAAGAATGCCAGTGGTCTTGAGACCAAAGACCAGTTGCATTTTCAGAAAATACCTGCCAAATGGTCAGAGATTGGGCCCAAGGATCAGGCTCAGCAGAAGCCCACAGAAGCCTCTGACAAAGAATTCCTTGGGTGAACAATTACACTCATTAGTGAGTGATTGTTGATAACTCTGGGATATCCCAAGGTACTGATAGGTTAATTATAAATACATTCAAAACAAAGCAAAGTATAGCTTTGCTGGAAATGTAAACAGAAATTGCTGGAAAAACTCAGCAAGCCTGGCAGCTTCTGTGGAGAGAGAATTCAAATGAACCTACTGAGTCCGATATGACACCTTATAAAATATAAATCCAATTCCTGCTGCATATACTTACCCTCTATAAATCTATCACAATATTAAACACTTCAAAAATACACTTACCATAACCTTCTGTGCTCCACTGATTATAGTCCTAACTTTTTAAGATAAATTTTTGAACATCATTGTCTTATTTTTGGTATCATACTTTTGCATGAACAAAGTGCCCTTCCTCAAATGTCTGTGAAGTGACATTCTGGCCTTGATAGAAATTGTTATCCACGTTCATGTAGTGAAAGAAGCAGTGGTGGGATCAGATTGCTTCTGTTATTATAATGACATGAGTTTGTCTTAATTATAAAGAATACAAGATAAAAATATGAACACTATTTAAAGGTTGTGGACTGTTGGATAGAGCAGAGGTGTTGACTTGTCTGGATACAGAATGATTCTAAGCCATTAAATCCACACCGGAACAGTGCCTCTTTGCATTCCCGTCTATTCCTGCTGGTCACAGAAACAGCTCCACGCGTTGATTTCTATATATGGGAGTAGGTTTGTGATTCGTTTTATTGCAAAGAACTTTGGAACTTCATGTGGAAAGCTAGAGAGAATCGTTAAAATCCATGGGATTTATAAATCACAATATAATGCTAAAAAACAACTGGTACAATGGTGTACTTCTGTTGCCGTACATCTATAAATACTAGTTTCCAATGATAATTATATTTATATCAGTCTGTTTTTGTTTAATCCCTCAAGGGGCTAAAATTCCCATTATGATAAAGTTGAGCAAACGTTAGTACACTGACTCTTCATAGCAATGTCCGCACTATGATTTCAATAAATTGTCTCTGCATTATAAACTGACTTTAACAGAATAAACCCGGCTAAAACATACAACACTTTGTAGCCGTGGGAATCCCAGCTAGAGAGTAGGAGGTTGGAAGAACACAGCAAGCCAGGCAGCATCAGGAGGTGGAGAAGTCAACATTCGGGTGGAACTCTTCTTCAGGACTGGGGGTGGGTATAGGGGGAGCTACAAATAAAGGGAGTGGTGGGGGCAGGGTGGTGAAGTGGGGATAGGTGAATACAGGTAGAGAGTGCAACCTGGTTGGTCAATGGGAGGAATGAATCTGGTTGGTGATAGGGAGGGGTGGAAGGGAGGGGAGGGGATGGGGAGGGTCTGGGAAGGGGATGGGAGGTTATTTGAAATTAGAGAACTCAATGTTGAGTCCTCTGGGCTGTAGGCTGCCTAGACGGAAGATGAGGTGTTGTTCCTCCAATTTATGGTTTGGTTATTTGTGGCAATGGAGGAGGCCAAGGATGGTCCATGTTGGAAAGGGAGTGGGAAAGGGAATTAAAATGGATGGTCACTGGAAGGTCCAGTTGACCCCTGCAGGTTCACCGAACCATTCCCCAAGTTTATGTTCGGACTCCCTGATGTAGGGAAGACCACATCGGGACTAACTGATGCAGTAAATTAGGTTGGAAGAGGAGCAGGTGAATCTTTATCTCAGCTGGAAGGACTATTTGGGGCCCTGGATGGAGGTGAGGGGGGTGGTGTACTGGCAGGTTTTGCATCTTTTCCAGTTCCAGGGGGAAGGTACCTGGGGGTTCGGGGGAGGGTGCAGTGGGGACAGTGGCACAAACCAAGGACTGTCAAAGGGAACAATCCTTGCAGAAGGCAGAGGGGGGTGGAGAGGGGAAGATGTTCTTGGTGGTGGAGTCTAGTTGGAGTTGGCAGAAGTGTTTAACAATGATGCGTTGGATGCGGAGACTGGTGGAGTAGTAGGTAAGGACAAGGGGGACTCTGTCTTTATTGCAATGGGGGAATTGTATCTTAGTGTCAGATTAATGCAGCATGCCCTTACTTTGCACTATTCCTGCATTACAACAGAGACTGCACCTTAAAAATAATTAATTGGCTAAAATGAGCTTTGATACAGTCGAGTGGTAGTGAAAAGCACTATATAAATGCAAGTGTTTATTTCTGCTTTTCTTACAAATTATACTGATACCACGGATTAGATACTACAGTTAGATACTACAAATTATGTATTACTGATTATAAGACATAAAAAGACATTGGACAATTTCACAAATAAGTAAATCCTTTATTTCTTGGAATTAGTTATGAGCTTTGGTTCTGAGTGCATGAGTGTTGACCTCAAATATTTTCCCATAACTATAGCCTCTTCAGCATGTGCTGCATTTAACCAATTCTGCTTCTAAAGCAAGTCTGAAACAAATACTCCTGAACATGATCCTCATAGAATCGTAGAATCATAGAATCTTTACATCGTATGAAACAGGCCATTCAGCCCATTGAGTCCACAACGAAACTCCGAAGAGCATCCCACCTAGACCCGCCCCCGCTACCCTTGTAATCCTGCACTGCCAATGGCTAACCCACCTAATCTACACATCCCTGGAAAATATGGGAAATTCTGCACATCTTTGGAATGTGGGAGGAAATCAGAGCACCCGGAGTAAACCCACACAGACACGTGGATGTCCTTTGATATCAATTATTGTAACTGATATTTATAAAGAAACCCATGTTGCTTCAGAGAAGAATTATAAAAGAATGTATGATTCCAACCTACATATATTAAGTCACATAATCAAAAGCTTGGTGAAAGAGGTAGGTTGTGTGCAGTGTCTTAATGAGGGGAAGTGTGGTAGAAATGCAGCATGATCATAGAAGGATATTGCAGAGTGTGGAGCCCAAGCAATTGAAGACATGGCCCCCATGGTGGAGTGATTACAATTGTGGATGTACAAAGGACCAGAATTAGAGGGGTTCAAGAATCTCTGATGGCACTGGGGTTAGAGGAGATAACAGAGATGCAGAGTGGCACAGCCCTCAAGAGAATTTTATAAAAGAAAGCAAATTTTGACACCAGGACATTGCTCAACAGATGCCATTGTAGATATGCAAGAGCCTGGTTTGAGTTAAAACCCAGGCAGCAGAACTTTGGGTGATCTCAAGTTTATAGAGAATAGAATAAGGGAGAGCAGTCAGGAGTGCATCAGAATAAGTCAAGTCTTGAGTGAACAGAAGAATGAAGAAAGGCTTCAGATGGGAGGAGTTGAGATGGGGCAAAGTCGAGTAATGTTGCAGAGGTGGAACTAAACTGCCTGAGTGCATCAAGAAGCTCAGCTCAGGATCAAATATAACACTAGGGTAGCGAAAAGACTGGCTTAATCTCAGATTGCCTCCAGGGAGTTGAATTGAATTGTCACATGTACTCAAATTAGTACAGTGAAATGTTTAAAGTCACCGCATTATAGCGCCATCTTAAAAACAAAGATATCTAGGTACAGATACGTAAGATCAAATTCTTAGGAAAAAAATTAGAAAGGTGAGGAAATAAATAATCCAGCAGGGAATAAATTAGAAAAATAAACAAATAAAAAGTTCAGAATATCCATTGGATGGAGTCAATAGTTAGGGAATAGATATGAAAGAACTTTCCAGAACTTCCATAATCTCTTTTCTCCAAAGTTGTTTACTCCAAAGCTCCTTAACTTGTTTCTAAACTCACAAAACAGAAGGTGGGTGCATGCTAAACTGAATAAAAACAAGGTTGCTCATTTTTAATTCTTCTGAACTGCAAAAAATGCTAATGGCCTTAAGTGTTTACTCTACCTGTTTTAAGCACAACAGTATAAAAACCACAGGCGTCCACAGTCATTTGACTAGTCTGGAAGCACTGACCTTGTATATTTTGTTTTTAAAAACACTTTATAGATTAAACCAACACCTACCCGCATCTATTTTGAAACCCAATATCCAAAAATGATATTAATATTTATAAATTATACATCTTTCATCACAATATCCTCTTTGGGAATTGTGAGTGTAATCCGATTTCCTGCATGTAGTCTTTTCTTTCACTCTGTTCCCACTGTGCAGTAATCTTCAAATAGAATGAGCTACAAGTTACTATTTGGAGTGAAGGGGTACTGTTAAAGATGTTATCAAGCCATCATAACAGATTCTCCTCTGGAATTTCCAATTCTACCTTTGTATTTCGAATGCATTGTCCCATACATTCCCTTGTCTGGACACTTGGAGAATGATCCTTGTCATATAATGATACATAGAGAGACCATTGTTTCATTTTACACTTCATTGTTCATATGCAGCCAGTGCTGCTAATCATGATGTGAGATCATTTCCAGCAGGGTATATTTTACCCAATGCAGTGACACTTACATCATTTCCCGTAACATAAGAAATTAGGTTTGGATAAGGTAATATTGAAGTAGCCAATAGATGTTTATTACAGTTGAAGAGCATTGTGCTGGTAAAGCACTGCTGGTCAGGCAGCATCTGAGGAGCAGGAGAGTCGGTGTTTTGAACATAAATTCTTCATCAGGAATAAGGGGGTGGCCCAAGGGTGCTGAGAGATAAATGGGGGAGTGGGTAGTCTAGGAGGAAAGTAGCTGGGAATGCGATAGATAGATGAAGGTGGGAATGAAGGTGATAGGTCAGAGAGGAGTTTCCTCAATTCCCCTGCCCCCACCTTATCCCAGATCCAACCTTCCAACTTGGCACCGCCCTCTTGAACTGTCCTACCTGTCCATTTTCCTTCCCACCTATCAGCTCTACCCTTCTCTCCATTTTCCAGCATCCACAATCCTCACTTTCTCCTGGTTATTTATTACAGCCAACTGTTCAATACAAATATTACATTTACAGGCACATGAGTATCTGGGCTAGCATTAAATTATTAGATTACCACAAAGGAACATGCTTCCACTAGAGTATCATGCTTCAAGTGATCCGAGGTAAGATGGAATGTGAGATCTTTCACACTCTCAGGCCCATGCTACGATGCAGTGATCATGTCTTGAACATGAATCTCACAGGTATACTGACATCGAGATCATGAGACATAATATCAGAAAAAATGGGCAAGTTTTACAACAGTATCAGTAGATCATGGTGTAGTGGTAATGTCACTCGGCTAGTAATCCAGAACCTCAGGCTGATTTTCTGGGGACATTGGTTTGAATCCTGCCATGAATTCAATTTTTGGGCGGCACTGCCTCACAGCACCAGAGACCTGGGTTCAATTCCTGCCTCTGTGCAAACTCCATACAGTCAGTTGCCTTTGTCCCCGTGTCTGTGTGGGTTTCCTCCGGGTGCTCCGGTTTCCTCCCACAGTCCAAAAATATGCAGGTTAGGTGAATTGGCCATGCTAAATTGCCCGTGGTGTTAGGTGAAGGGGTAAATGTAGGGGGATGGGTCTGGTTGGGTTGCTCTTCGGAGGGTCGGTGTGGACTTGTTGGGCCAAAGGGCCTGTTTCCACACTGTAAGTAATCAAATCTAATCTAGTAGTGTTACTGTATGGTGGCAATCAGCATTCAGAGACAATCCCACCCCCTTTCAAAATTCCTCAGTCTGACAATATTTCTCCATTAACTACATATAGAGCTATGGAGCAATTTAAGCAGCAATACAAATTTTGTTTGTTATCTTTGGCTACATTTTTATTGGATCCTTCCTGAAGATACTGCAGGAAATGAGGAAGGCAAATGTAATTTTGACATTCACTGCTAAAGAAAGAAAGGGAAGTTCTGCTGTAACTGTACAAGGCATTAGTGGGACCACACCTGGAGTATTGTGTACCGGTTTGGTCCCCTTACTTGAGGAGGGATGTAGTGGCATTTGAGGTAGTTCGGAAGAGGTTCGTCAGATTGATTCCAGAGATGAGAGGTTTTTCTTATGAAAAGAGATTGAGCAATTTAGGCCTACACTCTCTGGCATTCAGAAGAATGAAAGGAGATCTCATTGAGGTATATAAGATACCAAACGAGATTGACAAAGTAGACATGGAAAGGATATTTCCTCATATGGGACAATCTAGAATGGGAGGTTAATGCTTTAGGATAAGGGGGATTGGTTTCGAACAGAAATGAGAAATTATTTCTCTGACAGGGTAGAAATGTGTGAAATTCACTCTCCCGGTGGGATGCTGGGACAGTCAGTAAATTTGAGGAGATAGACAGCTTTTTAATTCGTAATGGTTGAAGTGTTATGGAGAACGAGCAGGAAAGCAGAGTTGAGGCCAAGCTGAGATCAATCATGATTGTATCAAATGGCAAAACAAACTCAAAGGGGCTGAATAGCTTCCACATGCACCTAATTCTTGCATTCCTATATTATGTTCTTCCTATGAGTTCAGTCTGATTTTCCTCAGGTATCCAGTTTAATAGGGTCACATGTGAAAATGGAGAAGAAGCACATATCTGACAGTAATAAAACAGTTTAACACATTAGAAATCTTGAATACATTTGCATGATAATATATATAATCACACATAATATTTGACCCAGAGAAAGCAGCATTGGAAGGTTTGCGCAGGGAGAGGTTAAGTCTATCAACGGAAAGAGAGTTAGAAGGAAGAGAAGACAATTCATGCCGACCTTGTACACTCTTTGGTTCATCTTCTCAAGGACAGCAACACAAGGGGATCAGCAGTAGGTCCTGGCGTGGGAATGGGGGCCTAAACAGACATAAAAGGAAGGGAAGAAAATTAAAAACAAACAAAAACCTAACTGGTTTACTAAGTCAGCTCACAGTAGGTGAGTAATGATTGTCAGTGTGTGGTGATGATTGTTATACGGAAAAGAACCAATAATCGCAGAGGGTAAGGTTCAAAGCACTGAGACACTTCGATTGGGTTATCAATGTAGTCTGTTCTGAATCTACTTTTATTTCCTAACCAACATATGGACACCAACCACAACAGCTGTGAACAGCTGGCTTCTATTAGCAGGTTTCAATCTTTCATGAATAATTAAGCGTCTGTGTAGATTTAGATGAGGTGACTGATCCAGGCAAATGATCAAAAGATATCTCTCGTGACAGGTCAGATTGCATATTTTTCAAGAATAATATGGGCATTCAGCAAAACCATAAAAAGATGAGTATTAACTTTACAGATTTACAAATGAAAGCTCTTTAACCAATTTAGCTATAACTGTGTTTACAACAGGACAAATCTTTCACCCTTTTAGCTTCACACCCTCATTTTCTGAATGTAATGACTCATGCTTTTGGTGCAACAAGCTTCTATTCCAGGCCCAAGTGACCATTTCTGTGTGAGGTCAGACAATTAGTGCTAAACTGACCCTTAACCATGGCATCCAGGGGGCGTCACAATTCAGAATGTCATCTAAGATGTCCACATATTTTTCTGCAACATCAGCTAAAGTAATAATCAAGAATAGCAACTCTGGATGAATTTTCACCCTGATTAGACTGAGGATACCAAACTCAATTTCACTCCCAACAACTGGTCCAATTAACTACAGCACAAACTAGAGTCAAGAGGCATGTTTCTGTTCCTTCTCCTTATTAGGGAACAAAGTCCACCTTCACCCTCCCCAGGAGGAAAACCTTGCTGTTTACAAAGAGGCTGACTCACCTTGGTTAGATTGAGATGTGCTTTCAAAACCTTTGTATCATTCAGGAGGAAGGTTTAATGAAAAATGTTTCAAGGGGTCAGTTAGTTCAGTTGGCTGAATGGTGGTATGCGATACAGAGTGACACCAACAGCTTAGAAACAATTCCTGCATCTGCTAAGATTGCCGTGAAGGATTTTTCTTCTCAACCTCTCCCCTGATTCATAGTGACCATCAGGTTAAACCACCACTAGTTATCTCTTTCTTCTGAGAGAGCAGCTCTATGGTCTGGTAAGGCTATTGTGACTTTATCTCACCTTTCATAATATATCCAATGAGCTTTGGTTCGCAGCATGTTGATGAACAATTAATTAATTTCTACTTGATAAAATGTTAATATGTAATGGATGGAAGTTTGCTCGCTGAGCTGGAAGGTTCATTTTCGGACGTTTTGTCACCATTCTCGGTAACATCATCAATGAGCCTCCGGTGAATCTCCTTAATTAATAAGTAAGGATTTATTGGTAGTGCAATGGCTCAGTGATTAGCACTGCTGCTTCACAGCACTAGGGATCTGGGTTCAATTCCAGCTTCGGGCAACTATCTGCATGGAGTTTGCAAATGCTCCCTGTGTCTGCGTGGGTTTCCTCTGGGTGCTTTGGTTTTCTCCCACTGTCCAAAGATGTGCAGGTTTGGTGGATTGCCCCTTAGCGTATGGGCTAGGTGAGCTAACTGTGGAAAATACAGGGTCGCGGGGATGGAGTGGGTCTGGGTGCAATGCTTTTTGGAGAATCAGTGGGCTGAATGGCTTGTTTCCACACTGTAGGAATTCTATGATTTTCTGAAACAATATATTCAAATAGTGAAGCTCAGAAAAAAATATTGTCCAAATCACGTAGCTTGAAATTAATGCAGAACGTTTTAAATTTTATAAGGCAATGTTTGGGGAATATTATTGAAAACACATTTGATACATCTTATGTTTGATTCTCTTGAAGTAAATAGAGCTGACTCCCTGCTGGGTTTATAATGTTGGAATACCGCCTGGTCTTCATCTCCAAATTTAACCCCTTTGATTTTTGATCATTTCCCTTGAAAAGTTTCTGGTCGCTAAGCAATTGATCAATATTTTGTTTGTATTTTATAACTAAGTATGTATATGGTTGATAGCTAACATGACCCAACCAAGTCACTGTGATATTTCTACAAACAGACTCTTGCTTGATAAGAAGAATAGTTTTTATATTGTCAGAGTAATTCCTAGCACAGTTTAATTTCATAGTCGCTTCTCATGATATGAAGCTACATGGTAGCCATGAGTGTGTCACTCTGTTGACGATTTGCCAGCACCAACATTAAAGAACAATTCCAGAAAAAACATCAGTAGGAAAACTGAGTAACAGCTCGGTCCAGCCAACATGTGAGCTGCCGTGGGTCCTGGAAACACTCAAAAAATTAGACAGTGATTAAAATGGGGAAATAAAAAGTTCATTCAATGTAGACTTTTTGACTTTCCAAAAAGGTTCTTGAGTAAACCATGGGGAAAACTTGTACTGGTTGCTATGGGTAACCACTTCATAAACACCTTTCTTTCCAATGCATTTACTGTGTAATAACAAATAACAAGCAAAGCAATTCCTACTCCGGCTCTAGTATTTGGAATCTGCAATACTTGCACACTGTGCACAAATAGTTTTAGTAACAATGACTATGTCACTTCTGGGGGACTGTTTTCCCTGGAGTGTTAGAGGCTGAGGGGTGACCTCATAGAGGTTTATAAAATCATGAGGGGCATGGATAGGATAAATAGAAAAGTCTTTTCCCTGGGGTAGGGGTGTCCAGAACTAGAGGGCATAGGTTTAGGGTGAGACAGGAAAATTATAAAATGATCTATGGGGCAACTTTTTCACTCACAGGTGATGCATGTTTGGAATGATCTACCAGATGAAGTGGTGGAGGCTGGTACAATTACAATATTTAAAAGGCATCTGGATGGGTATATGAATAGGAAGGGTTTAGAGGGATATGGGCTGGGTGCTGGCAGGTGGGACTAGATTGGGTTGGGATATCTAGTTGGCATGGACAAGTTGGACCGAAGGGTCTGTTTCCGTGTTGTACATCTCTATGACTATGACTCTATGATGATCAATATCATTAATTGTAAATATAAAATAGGATCATTTCATTGATCATTCATGTTGCTGTTTAGTGAATCAGGCATGAAGATTGCTGTCTCTACATCACATAAATCTCCAAGTTGCTCAGGAATAAGTTTTGGGAATTTTTTTTATTGTCTTCAAAATCATTGTTATGTATCAACAAAGCATCTGAGGAAATGGTGGCACAGTGGCTCAGTGGTTAGCGCTGCTGCCTCACAGTGCCAGGGAGCTGGGTTCAATCCCACTCTTGGGTGACAGTCTGTGTGCAGTCTTCACATTCTTCTTGTGTCTGTGTGGGTTTCCTCCCACAGTCTACAAATGTACAGGTTAGGTGATTGGTCATGGTAAATTTCCCATGGTGTCCAGGGATGTGCAAGCTATGTGGATTAGCCATGGGAAATGCAGGTTTACAGGCATGGGCTAGTTCTGGGTGGGATGTTGCTTAGAGGGTTGCTGTGGATCAATGGGCCAAATGGCCTACTTCCATACTGTAGGGATTCTATGATATGAATAATTCTTCAATTTCATGCTTTATCTGATGTAAACATCCCAAAGTGCTGATATGTAATTGATTATTTCAAAAGTCAGTAGCTACTGTTATGTAGATAAATTTGGCAAAGTTTTTGAGCAAAGTAGAAAGCAATGAATAGCAATCATCTGTATTCGACGGGGCCAGTTGAGGAAGGAATACTGACCATGAGTAGACCTGTGGAATCTTTAGCACTCACCTGCATTATTGAAACAGGCAGGCTATTGCACCAAGGAAACCCAAAAGAACTGCAGATGCTGCAAATCAGAAACAAAAACAGAAGTTGGTGGAAAAGCTCAGCAGGTCGAGCAGCATCTGTGGAGAGAAATCAGAGTGAACATTTCAGGTCCAGTGACCCTTCCTCAATACTGATGGAAGGTAGGAAAATATTATATTGATGATATCATCGGTGCTGCTTCCCTCTCTCGTCTGAAATTGAAAAAGTTCATCAATTTCACGTCCAATTTCCACCCTAACTTCACTTTCACCTGGTGTATCTCGGAATCCTCCCCTCCCTTCCTTGACATGAATATTAAATGAATATTTTACATCAGTATTTACTGTGGAAAAGGATATGGAAGATATAGACTTAAGGAAATAGATGGTAACATCTTGCAAAATGTCCATATTACAAACGAGGAAGTGCTGGATGTCTTGAAACAGTTAAAGGTGGATAAATTCCCCGGACCTGGTCAGATGTACCCGAGATCTCTGTGGGAAGCTAGAGAGGTGATTGCTGGGCCTCTTGCTGAGATATTTGTATCATTGATAGTCACAGGTGAGGTGCAGAAGACTGGAGGTTGGCAAATGTGGTGCCAATGTTTAAGAAGGGTGGTAAAGACAAGCCAGGGAACTATAGACTGGTGAGCCTGATCTCAGTGGTGGGCAAGTTGTTGGAGGGAATCCTGAGGGACAGGATATACATGTATTTGGAAAGGCAAGGACAGATTAAGGATAGTCAACATGGCTTTGGGCGTGGGAAATCATGTCTCACACACTTGATTGAGTTTTTTGAAGAAGTAACAAAGAAGATTGATGAGGGCAGAGCAGTAGATGTGATCTATATGGACATCAGTAAGGCGTTCGACAAGGTTCCCCATGGGAGACTGATTAGCAAGGTTAGATCTCATGGAATACAGGGAGAACTAGCCATTTGGATACAGAACTGGCTCAAAGGTAGAAGACAGAGGCTGGTGGTGGAGGGTTGTTTTTCAGACTGGAGGCCTGTGACCAGTGGAGTGCCACAAGGATCGGTGCTGGGTCCTCTACTTTTTGTCATTTACATAAATGATTTGGATGTGAGCATAAGAGGTACAGTTAGTACGTTTGCAGTTGTAGTGGACAGCGAAAAGGGTTACCTCAGATTACAACAGGATCTGAACCAGATGGTCCAATGGGCTGAGAAGTGGCAGATGGAGTTTAATTCAGATAAATGTGAGGTGCTGCATTTTGGGAAAGCAAATCTTAGCAGGACTTCTACACTTAATGGTAAGGTCCTAGGGAGTGTTGCTGAACAAAGAGACATGGGAGTGCAGGTTCATAGCTCCTTGAAAGTGGAGTCTCAAGTAGATAGGATAGTGAAGAAGGCGTTTGGTATGCTTTCCTTTATTGGTCAGAGTATTGAGTACAGGAGTTGGGAGGTCATGTTGCAGCTGTACACGACATTGGTTAGGCCACTGTTGGAATATTGCGTGCAATTCTGGTCTCCTTCCTATTGGAAAGATGTTGTGAAACTTGAAAGGGTTCAGAAAAGATTTACAAGGATGTTGCCAGGGTTGGACGATTTGAGCTATAGGGAGAGGCTGAACAGGCTGGGGCTGTTTTCCCTGGAGCGTCAGAGACTGAGGGGTGACCTTATAGAGGTTTACAAAATTATGAAGGGCATGGATAGGATAAATAGACAAAGTCTTTTCCCCTGGATTGGGGAGTCCAGAACTAGAGGGCATAGGTTTAGGGTGAGAGGGGAAAGATATAAAAGAGACCTAAGGGCAACGTTTTCACGCAGAGGGTGGTACGTGTATGGAATGAGCTGTCAGAGGAAGCGGTGGAGACTGGTGCAATTGCAACATTTAAGAGGCATTTGGATGGTTATATGTATAGGAAGGGTTTGGAGGGATATGGGCCGGGTGCTGGCAGGTGGGACTAGATTGGGTTGGGATATCTGGTCGGCATGGACGGATTGGACCGAAGGATCTGTTTCCATGCTGTACATCTCTATGACTCTATGACTCTATGACATCTCTGATTCCATTTCTGAGGATAGATTGGCCACTAATATCCAGAATAAAGCCACCAACTGCCACAGCTACCTGCACTATACATCCTCGGATCTGCTTCCTGTCAAGACTCCATTCCATTATCCCAGTTCCTCCGTTTCCATCACATATGTTCCAATGAGGTCAACTTTGAAAAGGGAGCCTCTGAAATGTCCACATTCTTCCTCAAGCGAGGATTCCCTGGCACTTGTCAACAGGGCCCTCAAATGGATCCGACCCACCTCCTGAACGTCCACCCTCATCACCTCTCTTCCCTCCCACAACAGCCACAGAGTTTCCCTTTTCCTTGCCTACCATTCCACCAGCATCCATATCCAGAAGATCATCAGCCACCATTTCCCTAATTTCCAGTGGAATGCTACCACCAGACACATCCTCCCCTCCCCTCCCCTCCCTTGTCCACCTTCTGCAGGGACCATTCCCTCTGGGACACCCTGGTCCACTCTTCCTTCACTCCTCCAAAGCCCCACATCACCTTCCCCCTGTAACCTGCCCATTTCCCTCCTTCCTCCTCAGTATCCAAGGGCCCAAACACACCTTCCAGGTGAAACAGTAGTTTACTTGCACTTCTCACAATCCACTCGACTGCATTCGCTGCTCACTCTGTGGTTTCCTCTACATTGGGGAAACAAAGTGCAGACTGGGTGACTGCTTTGCAGACCATCTATGCTCTGTCTGCAAAAAGGACCCTGAGCTTCCAGTTGCCTGTCACTTTAACACCCCACCCTGTTCCCTGGCCAACATCTCTGTCTCAGACTTGCTGCAGTGCTCCAGTGAGGCTCAGCACAATCTGAAAGAACAACACCTCATTTTCCACTTGGGCACCCTGCAGCCTTCTGGACTCAATATCGAGTTTGATAACTTTTTAGGGCCTGAGTCTCACATGTCCTAGCCCCCTACCCCACAAAGCAGACCCTGTTGTACATAGTTTGCCACTATAAACTCCCTATTGTGTGGACATACCAGTGTTGGACTGGGCTGTACAAAGTTAAAAATCACACCGCATCAGGTTATAGTCCAACAGATTTATTTGGAAGTACTAACTTTCAGAGCACTGCTCCTTCGTCAGGTAACGAGTGGAGCAAGATCATAGCACACAGAATTTATCACAAAAGATCATAATGTCATATAACTGATGTGATATATTGAACAAACCTAGATTGCTGTTAAGTCTTTCATCTTTTAAATTGGATTGCAGGTTTTGAATCATTAATGTCTAACTCCCAGAACTTCTTTCAAGTCACATTCCTAAGATAATTTAAGGTTTTATAAAAAACAGTGACATTGCATTAAAGGTGTGAGTTTAGAGTCTGTCTGTATCCCAATCTTAGGTCAGACTGGTTCTATTTCCAAAATAGGAATTTATAAAATGTCACATGGATTGACTGCCTACAACTTATGCGATGTTTGAACAAAATAGACAGTATCTGCAAATACAATTCTGCAAACCATAAGTATTAAGTTAGCCTGGAGCAGTGTTTTGTAGAGGAATAAAACAGTACTATTTTCTGGATCTGTAGATTGAAAGAACCAAAAGTGGCCCTTAGAGTGATATGCTCTTCTTGTCGGATGTGGGAATTTAAGGAGAGTTTACGGGTTACTGAGGATTATATCTGCAATAAATGCTATTGGTTGTGAATCCTATCAGATCAAATGGATCATTGGAGAGACTGTTAGAGGCAATAAGGAAATCACAAGAGCAAGGGGATGTGATGGATGGCAGTTATAGGAAGGGAGAAAAGTTGCAGATACAGTCACATAGATGAGTTAACTCCAGGAAACTTAAGAGAGGTAGGCAGGTAGTGCAGGAGTCTTCTGTGGCTATCCCCATTTCAAACAGGTTTGCTGTTTTGGAAAATGTAGAGAGTGATGGATTCTCAGGGGAACGTAGCACGAACTGCCAAGTTTCTGGTATTGAGACAGGCTCTAATGCAATGAGGGGTATGTCAGGTTCTAAGAGATCAATTGTGTTAGGGGACTCTCTTCTGAGGCACAGACAGACATTTCTGTGGCCAGCAGCAAAAAAATCAGAATGGTGTGTTGCCTCCCTGGTGCCAGGATCAAGGATGTCTCAGAGAGGATGCAGAATGTTCTCAAAGGGGAGAGGGACCAGCAGGAGGTCATTGCACACATTGGAACCAATGACATAGGAAGGGAAAAGAATGGGATTCTGACGGGAGATTACAGAGAGTTAGGCAGGAATTTAAAAAGGAGGTCCTCAATGGTAGTAATATCTGGATTGCTCCTGGTGCTACGAGTTAGTGAGGGTAGGAATAGGAGGATAGAGCAGATGAATGCATGGCTGAGGAGCTGATATATGGGAGAAGGATTCACATTTTTGGATCATTGGAATCTCTTCTGGGGTAGAAATGACGTGGGTAGAAGAATGGATTGCACCTGAATTGGAAGGGGACTAATACACTGGTAGGAGATTTGCTCGAGCTGCTCAGGAGGATTTAAACTATTAAGGTGGGGGTGGGTAGGTGGGATCCAGGGAGATAGTGAGGAAACAGAATCAATCTGCGACTGGTACAGTTGAGAAAAGAAGTGAGTCAACCAGTCCAGGCAGGCAGGGACAAAGAGAACAAGGTGGGACTGATAAATTAAACTGCATTTATTTCAATGTAAGGGGCCTAACAGGGAAGGCAGATGAACTCAGGGCATGGTTAGGAATATGAGACTGAGATATCATAGCAATTACAGAAATGTGGCTCAGGGATGGACAGGACTGGCAGCTTAATGTTCCAGGATACAAATGATAAAGGAAGGATAGAAAGGGAGGCAAGAGAGGAGGGGGAGTGGCATTTTTGATAAGGGATAGCATTACAGCTGTGCTGAGGGAGGATATTCCTGGAAATACATCCAGGAACGTTATTTGGATTGAACTGAGAAATAAGAAAGGGATGATCACCTTATTGTAATTGTATTAGAGACCCTGTAATAGTCAGCGGGAAATTGAGAAACAAATTTGTAAGGGAACTCAGTTATCTGTAAGAATAATAGGGTGGTTATGGTAGGGGATTTTAACTTTCCAAACATAAATTGGGACTGCCATAGTGTTAAGGGTTTAGATGGAGAGGAATTTGTTAAGCGTGTACAAGAAAATTTTCTGATTCAATATGTGGATGTACCTAATAGAGAAGGTGCAAAACTTGACCTAATCTCGGGAAATAAGGCAGGGCAGGTGACTGAGGTGTCAGTGGGGGAGCACTTTGGGGCCAGCAACCATAATTCTATGAGTTTTATAATAGTGATGGAAAAGGATAGAGCAGATCTAAAAGTTGAAGTGCTACATTGGAGGAAGGATAATCTTGACAGTATTAGGCAAGAACTCTCAAAAGCTGATTGAGGAAAAATGTTCGCAGGTAAAGGGACGGATGGAAAATGAGATAACAAGAGTCCAGAGACAGTACATTCCTGTTAGGGTGAAAGGAAAGGTTGGCAGGTATAGGGAATACTGGATGACTAAAGAAATTGAGGGTTTGGTTAAGAATAAAGAAGCATATGTCAGGTATAGACAAGATAGATTGAATGAATCCTTAGAAGAGTATAAAGGCAGTAGGTGTATACTTAAGAGGGAATTCAAGAGGGCAAAAAGGGGACTTGAGATAATTTTGGCAAATAGAGTTAAGGAGAATCCAAAGTGTTTTTACAAATACATTAAGGACAAAAGGGTAACTAGGGAGAGAATAGGGCCCCTCAAAGATCAGCAAGGGCTTTGTGTGGAGCTGCAGGAGATGGGGAAGATATTAAGCGAGCATTTTGCATCAGCTTTTACTGTGGAAAATGACATGGAAGATATAGAATAGGGAAATAGATGGTGACATCTTTAATAATGTCCATATTACAGAGGAGGATGTGCTGGATTCTTGAAACACATAAAAGTGGATAAAACCGCAGGACCTGATCAGGTGTACCCTAGAACTCTGTGGGAAGCTAGAGAAGTGATTGTGGGCCCCTTGCTGAGATATTTGTGCCATGGATATCCACAGGTGAGGTGCTGGGAGACTGGAGGTTGGCAAACAAGGTGCCACTGTTTAAGAAGGGTGGTAAGGACAAGCCAGGGAACTATAGACCAGCGAGCCTGACAATGGTGGTGGGCAAGTATTTGGAGGGAATCCTGAGGGACAGGATGTACATGTATTTGGAAACGCAAGGACTGATTAGGGAGAGTCAACATGGCTTTGTGTGTGGGAAATCATGTCTTACAAACTTGATCGAGATTTTTGAAGAAGTAACAAAGAGGATTGATGATGGCAGAGTGGTGGAGGTGATGTATGTGGACTTCAAGGCGTTTGACAAGGTTCCCCAAGGAAGACTGGTTAGCAAGGTTCGATCTCATGGAATGCAGGGGGAACTAGCCATTTGGATATAGAACTGGCTCAAAGGTAGAAGACAGAGGGTGGTGGTAAAGGGTTGTTTTTCAGACTGGAGGCCTGTGAGCAGTGGAGTGCCACAAGGATCGGTGTTGTGTTCACTACTTTTCATCATTTATATAAATGATTTGGATGTGAGCATAAGAGTATAGTTAGTAAGTTAGCTGATGATACCAAAATTGGAGGTGTAGTAGACAGCGAAGAAGGTTACATCAGATTACAATAGGATCTTGATCAGATGGGACAAGGGGCTGAGAAATGGCAGATGGAGTTTAAATTAGATAAGTGCAAGGTGCTGCATTTTGGGAAAGCAAATCAGAGCAGGACTTAGACACTTAATGGTAAGGTCCTGGGGAGTGTTGCTGAACAAAGAGACCTTGGAGTGCAGGTTCATAGCTCCTTGAAAGTGGAGTCACAGGTAGATGGGACAGTGAAGTGTTTGGTATGCTCTCCTTTATTGGTCAGAGTTGGGAGGTCATGTTGTGGCTGTACAAGACATTGGTTAGGCCACTTGTGGAATATTGCATGTAATTCTGGTCTCTTTCTTATCGGAAGGATGTTGTGAAACTTGAAAGGGTTCAGAAAAGATTTACAAGAATGTTGCCAGGGTTGGAGGATTTGAACTATAGGGAGAGGCTGAATAGGCTGGGGCTGGTCTCCCTGGAGCGTCAGATGCTGAGGGGTGACCTTATAGAGGTTTATAAGATCATGAGGGGCATGGATCGGATAAATAGGCAAGGTAGGTCCGATCAAGGACAGTAGTGGGAGACTCTGTATTGAGTCAGAAGAGATAGGAGAGGTCTTGAACAAGTACTTCTCTTCAGTATTTACGAATGAGAGGGACCGTATTGTTGAAGAGGAGAGTGTGAAACGGACTGTTAAGCTAGAAGAGATACCTGTTAGGAAGGAAGATGTGTTGGACATTTTGAACAACTTGAGGATAGACAAGTCCCCCAGGCCTGACGGGATATATATCCTAGGATTATGTGGGAAGCAAGAGAGGAAATTGCAGTACCGTTGGCAATGATCTTCTCGTCTTCACTGGCAACGGGGGTGGTACCAGGGGACTGGAGAGTAGCGAATGTTGTGCCCCTGTTCAAAAAAGGGAATAGGGATAACCCCGGGAATTACAGGCCAGTTAGTCTTACTTCTGTGGTAGGCAAAGTAATGGAAAGGGTACTGAGGGATAGGATTTACGAGTATCTGGAAAGACACTGCTTGATTAGGGACAGCCAGCACGGATTTGTGAAGGGTAGGTCTTGCCTTACAAGTCTTATTGAATTCTTCGAGGAGGTGACCAAGCATGTGGATGAGGGTAGAGCAGTGGATGTAGTGTACATCGATTTTAGTAAGGCATTTGATAAGGTTCCCCATGGTAGGCCTATGCGGAAAGTCAGGAGGCATGGGATAGAGGGAAATTTGGCCAATTGGATAGAAAACTGGCTAACCGGTCGAAGGCAGAGAGTGGTGGTAGATGGTAAATATTCAGCCTGGAGCCCAGTTACAAGTGGAGTTCCGCAGGGATCAGTTCTGGGTCCTCTGCTGTTTGTAATTTTTATTAATGACTTAGATGAGGGAGTCGAAGGGTGGGTCAGTAAATTTGCAGATGATACGAAGATAGGTGGAGTTGTGGACAGTGAGGAGGGCTGTTGTCGGCTGCAGAGGGACTAAGATATGATGCAGAGCTGGGCTGAGGAGTGGCAGATGGAGTTCAACCCTGCCAAGTGTGAGGTTGTCCATTTTGGAAGAACAAATAAGAATGCGGAATACAGGGTTAATGGTAGGGTTCTTAGTCAGGTGGAGGAACAGAGGGATCTTGGGGTCTATGTACATAGATCTTTGAAGGTTGCCACTCAGGTGGATAGAGTTTGTAAGAAGGCCTATGGAGTATTATCGTTCATTAGCAGAGGGATTGAATTCAAGAGTCGTGAAGTGATGTTGCAGCTGTACAGGACTTTGGTTAGGCCACAGTTGGAGTACTGTGTGCAGTTCTGGTCGCCTCACTTTAGGAAAGATGTGAAGCTTTGGAGAGGGTGCAGAAAAGATTTACCAGGATGTTGCCTGGAATGGAGAATAGGTCGTAGGAGGATAGGTTGAGAGTTCTCGGCCTTTTCTCGTTGGAACGGCGAAGGATGAGGGGTGACTTGATAGAGGTTTATAAGATGATCAGAGGAATAGATAGAGTAGACAGTCAGAAACTTTTTCCCCGGGTACAACAGAGTGTTACAAGGGGACATAAATTTAAGGTGAAGGGTGGAAGGTATAGGGGAGATGTCAGGGGTGGGTTCTTTACCCAGAGAGTGGTGGGGGCATGGAATGCGCTGCCCGTGGGAGTGGTAGAGTCAGAATCATTGGCAACCTTTAAGCGGCATTTGGATAGGTACATGGATGGGTGCTTAATCTAGGTTAGAAGTTCGCCACAACATCGTGGGCCGAAGGGCCTGTTCTGTGCTGTATTGTTCTATGTTCTATGTTCTATGTTCTATGTCGCTTCCCTGGAATGGGGAGGATCAGAACTAGAGGGTACAGGTTTAGGGTGAGAGGGAAAAGATATAAAACAGACCTAAGGGACAGCTTTTTCCCTCAGAGAATGAAACATGTATGGAATGAGCTGCCAGAGGATGTGGTGGAGGCTGATACAATTGCAACATTTAAAAGGCATCTGGATGGGTATATGAATAGGAAGGGTTTGGAGGGATGTGGGCCAGGTGCTGGCAAGTGAGACTAGATTGGGTTGGGATATCTGGTCAGCATGGACGAGTTGGACCGAAGGGTCTGTTTCCATGCTGTACATTTCTATGACTCTAAGTGCAAATTCACCCCATAGACTCAGACGTGTGTGTGTGTGTGTGTGTGTGTGTGCGTGTGTGTGTGCGCGCATGTGGCAGGGAGAGAGTGTGAGAGAGAGAGAGATAGAGAGAGAGTGTGTGTGTGTATGAGAGAGAGAGAGAGAGAGAGAGAGAGAGACAGTGGGAGACTGTGTGAGAGTGTGTGTGTGTGTGTACATGCTTGATTGGGTGTGTGCATGAGTGTCACGTGAGATGCTGTGCACATGGAACTGTGTGGATCTGTGCCTGAGAGAGCATGTATATGAGCTGAAAATGTGTTGCTGGAAAAGCGCAGCAGGTCAGGCAGCATCCAAGGAACAGGAGAATTGACGTTTCGGGCATAAGCCCTTCTTCAGGCATGTATATGAGACAGGGTCTGCACAAGTGTTTGAGTATGTGAGAGTGTTTGTGTGGGAGTGTATAGTGTATTGGGATCACCTGTAGTATGATATGAGCTTCAGGTCCCAGGCCATCCTCATGGGTACTGAAATTGGTCATCAGCCTCTGCCCAGCCACTCTGAGTTGTTGTGTATCCTGAAATCTGCCTTGGAGGATAGTCACCCAAAGATCCAAGGCCGAATGTCCCTGACTGCTGAAGTGCTCCCTGACTGAGGGGGAGGAACCCTCCTGTCTGTTGATTGTTGTGCGGTGCCCATTCACCCGTTGCTGTAGCCTCTGCTCGGTCTCACCAATGTACCATGCCTCGGGGCAACCTTGCTTGCACCGTACGAGATAGACTTTGGCATGAGTAACTGCCGCACACGTGGTTGGTGGTGTCCCACGTGTAATGGTGATATCTGTGTTGACACTCTGACACATCTTGCAGTGGCTGCCGTGACAGGGTTGTAAGATGTTGTGGTTGCTGTTGTCCTGAACGCTGGCCAGTTTGCTGCGAACAATGGTCTGTTTAAGGTTTGGTGGTTGTTTAAAAGGAAGGAATGGAGGTGTAGGAAAGGTCTTAGCCAGGTACTCAACCTCATTGATATTGTGTTGCAGGCTGTGAAGAATATGGTGCAGTTTCTCCGCTCCCGGGATGGTCTGGACAATGAAGGGTACCCCGTCGGTTGCAGCTCATGTTCGTCTCCCGAGGAGGTCATTATGGTTTCTCGCTGTGGCATGTTGGAACTGCTGATCGATGAGTTCAGCATTGTATCCTGTTCTTATGAGGGCATCCTTCAGCACTTTCAAGTGTCTGTCACGTTCCACCTCATCTGAACAGATCCTGTGGATGGGTGGGGCTTGTCTGTAGGGGATGGCTGCTTTAATATGTTTTGGGTGAAAGCTTGAGAAATGCAGCATTGTGAGGTTTTCCGTGGGTCTGTAGTTGAGTTGGATACTGAGGTTCCCAACCTTGATGGAGATGCTTGTGTCCAAGAATGAGACAGATACTAAAGAATAGTCCATGTAAGTCTGATGGTGGGATGAAACTTGTTGATATCACTGTGTAGTTGTTTCAGTGACTCTTCATCATGGGTCCACATGAAGAAAATGTCATCTGGTATATAATGTTGGTTGGAGGCCCGGTGTAGCAAAGAAGTCTTGTTCAAACCTGTGCATGAAAATGTTGGCATATTAGGTGCAAGTTTGGCCCCCATGGCTGTTCAGTGTGTCTAGATAAAGAACTGGTTGTCAAACGTGGTCAAGGATGAAGCTGACGAGTTGTAGGATGGTGCTCGGAGATTAGCAGTTGTTGTTATTGAAGACTGAGGCTGTTGCAGAGATGCTGTTGTTGTGGGGGATGCTGGTGTAGAGTGCTAATTGGAATACATGCAGACTCTAACCTCACACCTTTAATGCATTGTCTGAGCTGAGATGTCACCTTTTTCTTTAAAACCTTAAATTATCTCAGGAATGTGACTTGAAAGAAATTCTAGGATTTACATATTAATGAACCTGCAATCCAATTTAAAAGATGAAAGATTTAACAGCAATCTAGATTTGTTCAATATATAGCATCAGTTGTATGACACTATGATCTTTTCCTATAAATTCTGTGTCCTATGACCCTGTTCCACTAGCTACTTGCTCCAAAAGCTTAAGCAGTACTTCCAAATAAACCTGTTAGTCTATTACCTGGTGTTGTATGATTTCTAACCTTACCATATTTCCTGTTGTTAGCCACTCACATTCTTCATTAACAGCTATTCACCCTCCTGGCCAGATCATTATTCACTCATTTATCTGTCCACCTTCCCTCTCTTTGGGCTCTAGTCCCACCATCGTTTACTCCTTGCTCCCTCCCCCAACCCTATCTTCTGCATATAAACCAATATTTTCTTAGCTTCCATCAGTTCTGAGGAAGGGTCACTGGACTCGAAATGTTAACTCTGATTTCTCTGCACAGATGCTGCCAGACCTGCTGAGCTTTTCCAGCAACTTCTGTTTTTATTCCAGCAAGGAACTAGAATGGTTATTACTTCCAACATTGTAGCCCATCTCACAATGCAGCATTCTCTCAATCAAGAGTCACATACCCCAAGTTAGCACACAACACTGAGAATCAGAGTTAAGGATGTAAAGTAAGCCAAGCTTGCATTCATGTCTCACGTCACTAGACTTCCTCCTTATTTGGAGTAGATTATAAGGCAGGAATTTTATATTAATAACTTAACATTTTATTAATAATGTCAGTAGCCAATCAGTTTCAAGATTCTTCAGATTAATATTTTAGTTAAGTTGTGACCCTTCAAATATTTTAAAGATGTGTTGGAATCTGGCAATTCAAACTGAAATGAAAGGGAATCACTCAAAGATTTGAAACAAGAAGGCTTGATTTGGTTAAAATAAAATCTAGAGGAGAGATCATTGAGTCGATTTTTCTCCTTACCTGGACATTGATCACAGAAGGGCATCTGACAAGGAGGTCTGCACATTACACAGAGCCAGAGATGTTTCTTTACTTAAATGAAAATAAGATCTGGAGGAATCTACAATCTGCATATGATTCTCTCAACCATATTTTCCATTCAGTTCCTTGCATTGATGATCTTAATTCATTGACAGCAATGTTCAAAATATACTCTCATGTTTAATTAGCCCTAACGTACAGTGCTGTCTGATCAGCTTAATAACTAGGTTTATGATTCCAGTCAAGAAAATAATAAAGAAGTGTATTTCTGTGTCAAAGTTTCAAAAATGTTCAGACAATTGTTGGCGGAGTGCTGGATCCTGATAAGAACATTAGAAAATAAGAAAGAGGAGATGGAGTAGGCTATTTCATCCTTCCCAGTCTGGTGCTTAATTCAAGAAGTTCATGGTTCATCCTCTACCTCAGCCATAACTTCCTCCGTATCCCTTTGCACCCAGTTATCATATCCCTAATAACAGATTGTAGCATTTTCCCGACCATGGTTGTCAAGATAACCTCTCTACACTTCCTCATTTCCTCTTTACCTCTTTCCCTGCTTTTAATACTTTCTAATCCACAACACACCATTCTGGAAGATCAAAATCACAGGACCCATTCGCACTGTCGCCATTTCTTCTAAAACCCTCAGTCGTTAGGTCAATGGGAGTTCATAAGTTTAAAACTACATTATTTTCTCCAATACTATTTCTTCAATAATACTAAAATATTTTATTTTCAGACCATCTTGATAGTACTACTGGTTCAAACTTATGTTTACATTTTCAGCCATTTTTGTTTCACGATAAAGCCTTGTTGGAGCAAAGTATGTTTTCTCAGTCCTGACATTTAGACAGCATTGGAATCTGATTGAATGATGTCCTGATTCCCTATTTAACTGAATCCTGTTCTGGTCAGCAGATAAAATCTCTTTGTGAAATCACAACCCAGCTGGTAGCATGTTCTGCAGTTTATTTGTGATGATCTCTTCAGTTGTACTTTGTTGTCTTTAGAGGACTGTACTGTCAAATGGTGGTGTTTTGACCTGTAGAATCTTGTATGCAAATGGATGATGATTTCATTTTATTTATTATTGTCACATGGTTTAGTGAAAAATTTTGTTTCGGGTGCTATATAGGCAGATCATACCATACAAAGTAAATAAAGGTAATAGATGAGACAAGATTCCCTACAGTATGGGAGCAGGCACTTTGGCCCACACCAACCCTCCAAACAGTAACCCACCCAGACCCATTCCTTTACTCTATATTTACCCCTGACTGGGCAATTTAGCATGGCCAATTCACCTGACCTGCACATTTTTGGACTATGGGAGGAAACCAGAGCACCCCCACACAGACACAGGGAGAACATGCAAACTCCACACAGATAGTCACCAGAGGCAGGAATTGAACCCAGGTCCCTGGTGCAGTGAGGCAGTAGTGCTAACCACTGAGCCACCATGCCACCCAAGAGAGCAGCAAATAGAACAGAGCAAGGAATATAATGATTTGGAGATGCCGGTGTTGGACTGGGATGTACAAAGTTAAAAATCTCACAACGCCAAGTTATAGTCCAACAGGTTTAATTGGAAGCACTAGCTTTCAGAGCTACGCTCCTTCAAAAGGAATACAATGTAATGGCTGCAGGGAAGGTGCGCAAAGAACAAGGCCAACATTAACTTAGAAATTTGAGACGTATAAAATTAGTAATGATATATCAATTGTCCTGAAGATGAGTTTTTCTCTGGTTAACTGTGAAGGAAGCACCATAATATTAATGACTGTTGCACAGGTTAACACAAACAAGTTCAACATTTAATCCATGCTGTTTTGGTGGCTGGAAGCAATGAATGCAACATGCGCTATATTAATATACTAAGCACTACATCAGCTGATAGGTTGCGCTATTTAATCAGCTGTATAAAATGTTTGTAGATGTGTAGCACACTGTTCAGCAGCACAGTATACATTTCCCATCAGTCACCTGCAGCAAAGTCAGGTAGACATTTACCAGAACCCAAATCTGCCTGTACTCCATGCAATACTGATTAAGGTCAACGACTTTGGGGTCTTCTCACTGTAGCACAGAAACTTTTCTTCACCATTACTTTCCCCAGTCTAATCGCCTAATTCGTGGGGACTCTGTACACTTTAGCACCAGTTCATTTGAAATATTATCAAGCGTAGCCTCAGAGAAATTAGGCAGAAGACAGCTTGTTAACATTGCACTAGTCTGCTTCCACCAATGCTCAGTGAAAATCCCTCATTGTCCTTTGGGAAAATTCCCAGAAGTGTACAGAAGCTAAAAGGAGGAAAGCAATCTGTAATCATAAGTCTCTGCTGCTTTGTGTCAAAGAATAAACCTCCCCCTGATGCAAAGCAGAGAAAAATCACCCTTTTGTCCAGTCAGCCACAATTCGGGGATTATCATCTTTTCCATTCAATTGGTCGTGACTGAGTTAATTGAAACAATAATTAGTACCAACAGTTTAACTAAAAAAACCTCAATGCTAAAGGAATATTCCCTTATCCTCACCTGGGAAGAGGACGTTACCCACAAATTTTAGTCTCATTTTCTAATTAAGAGGACCCTAAATCTGCCAATGTGTGGTTCACTTCTCTGGCAAAGCAGTGAGACATACCTTTCGAAAACTGTAATTGTTGAGGGGATCAGTATTCTCAGGGATCACTGTGATAAGCTAACATTCAGTCTAACACAGCTGGAGAAGATAAAGTTGTCTCTCCTGCTTATCTAACAAACTGAATGAGTTTACATGTGATCTCTGTGGCAGGAGTCTGAACCAATCCAAAGTATCGTAAAATCATTGATATGATCACAAGCTAATTAACTGCTCTTTGAACTGATGACCACCCAAAAATAATGAGGGAAGCATGACAATAGAAATTGACTACAGCCAGGAAACATTTATATAGCATCTTTCCATACACCTCAGAAATGTCTCAAAATGTTGTACAAGTATATAGAACAAGTTCCCTTGACTGTTGTCATGTATGCAAAGCTGGAAGTAATTTGGTCTTCAATAGGATTCAACGCATGTCAATGTCTAGATCATCAGAAGAATTCCCACCTGCTTCTCAGCATTGTAGGATCTCCATATGAGGCAATGGAACAGGTTGGGGTTTAATAGTTCATGTTAGGGATGGCAACTTCGATATTCCAGTATTCCTTCTGTTCTGCAGCCAGGATTGGATACCAATATCCATCTGAGAGATGGTTCTCATCCTGATCTAGGAGTAAACACGTTTCCAATTAGAGATGGTGCCAAGAGGACAGATGGAAATGTCTTCGATGAACGCAGGTTAAATAATATTGCATTTATTGCAGCAATTTTACTAAGAATTGAAAGGTCAATTTTTAAAATTTTTGAATCCTAGTTAAACAAATTATACTAATTAAATTGTATTTCTTACACAAAAGGAAATAATATCTATATTTACACAGAAGCTTCTAAATCTGTAGACTGTAAACTGGGTCTTCTTGCTTCTGTTGTTTAAAATTTATACTTTCCCAGAGTGTACAGAACCTTATTGCAAACATTGTGACTACTCATGAACACAGATTTGAGCCCTTGTTCAAGGAGAAATCTTTAGATAATCTTTTACTGCAATATAAACAATGTTATCTGCCTCTATACCAACTCTCCACCTCCAATTAGTTTGACAAAAAGCAATTTCATTTAAAATTTGGCACACTCAGCAATTTTGTTTAAAGCAGATGAACTCAATTTTTGTTATAACATAGTAGCAAAGCAATGGCTTCCTTTTGTCTTCACTTTAGAAGGAGTTCCATATAGTAACTGTTATGGAATACCCCCAATTTCTGACATTTTTGACATTCAATATGACAGAAATCACACAGGAAAATAAGGCTGGTTTCCGTTGTAAAGTTATGCTCATTGAAAGCACATAATTTAAATTTTGAAAGGAAATAAAACTAAGTAACAGCAAAGTGACAAATATTAAATCCGACTTGGATATAAATTACAGGCAACAATGATAGTCTCTGGAGTAGTGTAATCATAGAGAGGCATTTTCTCTGCGTACCATATGTAGTCTTGTGAGAACACTATTGTTTCAGTTTCCCAATAGTTGTGCTTTACAGTCCTAACACATTGCTAGTCCATATTGAAGTTGGTCCAGCAAATTAGTGATTTCTTTTGAATGGGAAGTTTCAAAACAATAAAGTATCAATTCCAGATGCAAACTTATTTGTTATCAAGTTCTTCTCTGAATTTTTGTTCTCCTTCTGTATGTTGGTGCTGCAACATGAATCGTTTTTGATGGTTAGTATCCAGTCGGGACCAAGTGTTTTTAGCTCGTATGCAGCCTGGCTAGGTGCAGAGCAAA
Organism: Chiloscyllium punctatum; assembly: GCF_047496795.1. Lineage (NCBI taxonomy): Eukaryota > Metazoa > Chordata > Chondrichthyes > Orectolobiformes > Hemiscylliidae > Chiloscyllium > Chiloscyllium punctatum. Next base: position 107,209,381 of record NC_092751.1, read on the forward strand.
GGTCCCTTTATGTGTTTCAGCAATGTGTCTACTGGACCAAGCTGCATCTGCACTGTATATGTAGGCAACTCTTGTGTGAGATTTTTAATTTTATGTCAAATGCTTCAAAGTCTTGTGCAGCAGATTTTCACAAATAACTGGACTGAATAAGGCCAAATCTAAATTACCAACGACAACAAGAAGCTTTCCTCTCAACACACAAGGGTGGTATCTAACACATTTTCTTGCATAGATTCTATTTTCCTTAAAAGCTGAATGTAATTCTTTAGATTACAAATTCATAATTTGGAACAAGTACAATTTTAGTATTACTTTTTTATGAGCATATTTTGTACTTGACTTTATCACTACAGCTTTTAATAAATAGTTATCATTTTTAAAATTTATATTCTCTGTGACATGGTCATTGGTTGTAGGATCGCTTAGCTCTGTGTATCACTTGCTGCTTATGCTATTTGGCATGCAAGTAGTCTTGTTTGGTAGCTTCACCAGGTTGACACTTCATGTTTAGGTATACTTGGTGCTGCTCCTGGCATGCACTCCAGCGCTCTCCATTGAACCACGGTTGATCCTGGAACTTGATGGTAATGTTGATTAGGGAAATGCTGGGCCATGAGGTTACAGATTGTGCTGGAGTACAATTCTGCTGCTTTTGTTGACTCACAGCACCTCAGTCTTGAGTTGCAGAGATCGCATAATATCATGGATATCTTTCTCAGGACTTCATCTTCAGAGGCAGGACTTCATCTTCACAAGACTGTGCGGTGGTCACTCCTGCTGATTCTGTCTAGGACAGATGCATCTGCAGCTGGCAGAACCCTAAGGATGTGGTTAGGTTTTTCCCTCTTGTTAGTTCCCTCACCACTTGTCACAGACTCAGTCTAACAGCTATGTCATTTAGAACCTGACCAGCTTGATCAGTCATACTGCTGCCGAGCCACCTTTGGTGGTGGACATTGAAATCCCTGACCCAGAATGGATTTTGCACCCTTGCCACCTTCAACGCTTCCTCCAAGCGTTGCTCAACATAGAGGAGTATCACTTAAGCAGGCACGGCAGAATGCTACATGGTAATCAGCAAGAGATATTCTTGTCCATGTTTAACCTGAAGCCATGAGATGTTGTGGGGTCTGGGGCCAATGTTGAGGATTCCTAGGGCAAGTCTGTCCTGACTGTATACCACTGTGCCGCCACCTCTGCTAGGTGTCTCCTGACAGTGGGACAGGACATATCCAGGGATGGTGGTGTCTTGGGCATTGTCTGTAAGGTATGTTTCTGTGAATATGACTATGTTAGGCTGTTGCTTGACTAATCCATGAGACACTCTCCCAATTGTGGCATTAGCCCCCAGCTGTGTGTAAGGAGGACTTGCAGAGTTGACAAGGCTGTTTCTGCCATTGTTTTTCCTGGTGCATAATTTGATGCCAGATGGCCTGTCTGATTTTATTTCTCTGTTAAAACTTCATAGAATTTGATACACTGAGTGAGTTGCTAGGCCATTTCAGAGGACAACTGAGAGTCGGCCACATTGTTGTGGTTCTAGAGTCACATATAGGCCAGACCAGGTAAGGATAGATGGCCTTCCTTGAAAGACATTAATGAGCTAGGTAGGTTTGGATTAATTCCACGTAGTTTAGATGATAAGAGCAGACAGCCTCAGTTGGACTAGATTACCTTTCACCAACATTCAAAGATGGCAACAGTTGCTGCAAATATTACTAAATCCACTGCATATATCTTCAATAAGGTCAGAACGTTCACTTTTGATAGAGACATGGAACCTTGGAAATAAATAGTTGTTAAATTTCTGCTATCATGTTGTCCACTAAACATGGTAGCAATGAACAATGGAATAAAAGTCAACCGTTACACTATAGTAACCCAGAGTACAATCTGTTTGATGTAAAGTACAAGAAATGGTCTGCCTTCATGGTTGCTGGACCTGAAAGAGAAGATGCAAGTAATTCTGACATAGCTGTCCATCATCTTTTCATCTCTGAAGGAAGAGAGCAGAATACTGTATTCTAGAGGGAAGAAGGATTTCTAAATAATTGTCAATACAAAAAAGACTGAGGAAAGTGTTGGAATTACAGAGCACTTACTGAGACAATAAAATTAAGGAAGATTTAGAACACTGTTCTACAAGAAACTAGTATCTGGTTACATTAAAGGCAATAATTGAGAGTTGATACATGTTTGTGGAAAGTAGATCAATTTATTGCCACTCATTAGTGAAGAAAAGTGAATATTCTGATTTTTAGAATCATAGAATCCTTATAGTGTACAAGGAGTCCATTCAGGAGTCCATCAAGTCCACCCCAACCCTCCAAAGAGCATCCTACCCAAACCCATCCCCTATTACCCTGCATTTCCCATGGATAATCTACCTAACCTGCACATCTTTGGATTGTGGGAAGAAACTGGAGCACCTGGAGGAAACCCACACAGACATGGGGAGAATATACAAACCCCACACAGAAGGGTGGGATCAAACCCAGGTCCCTGGTGCTGTGAGGCAGCAGTGCTAACCACTGAGCCACTGTGCCACCCCATTGTCACCCATGAGGCAGGATATTTGCTGCTTAACATATTAACAACAGATGTACCTTGATGGAACGAATGTTGCATTTACAAATTGACCAGAAATAAGTTAAGGTCAGTAGTGGAGGTTCATAACGAATCTGCTCTGGGACTACTCATAATGTTTAATAACAAATTTAATAATCATGTTCTCAGTAGAAAGTCGAGGTTTGTTGGTGGTATTGGATTGTTCAACAATTAGGTGTCAAATTACATTTGGCAATAATGTATTTAAAATGGAAAATGCAGAGTACTTAATGAATATCACGACTACAGAATGAGGGAGTGTGGCCGTGAACTTGACACTGAAAATATTTCCCTAATATGAGGCAATAATTGGTGGATGAAAGAACACTGGCTTGGAGCCAGATGTGTAAAGTGTCAGTCTGAGGATGTAATAGTAATATGGTAAAAAAAGATTTCCCACGTGCATACTGTACAGCAGAATAGTAAATTAATTTATAAACAACATATCACTATTTTGCTGCACTTACCACACAAAGGAAACCTTCACTTGGAGGATACTATATCAAATTTAAGTTACCGTGACCACAAAAAGGCAGGGAATTGAACAGGCTCAAAAATGAAAATGATAAAAGGTCTCTGGGCTGAGTCATGGGACAGTTTTAAGATCATGGTAGTTTCACAACAATTAAACATGGTGGGAATGTTTTGTTCTATTAAAAGGGAATAGATCTGTTGGATGATAAAATATCCTTTGCGTGATTGTGGTGATTCAGAGATCAATAATAATATTCCAGGAAACAAAATACGGAAGCAGGGAGGTTAGTAAACAAAATTGGAGCACATGGGATTAGGATAATACACTCACAAGGATTGAGAATTGCTTATCAGACAGTGAGCAGCAGCTAGAAATAAATGGATCATTATCAGGTTGACGAGCAAAGGTGAGTGGGTTGCGGTAAGGATCAGTGCTTGGGCCATCACCATTCACAATCCATACCAGTGACTTGGGTGTTGAGACTAAATGTAATACTTTCAAGTTTCCTTCCCCTGCTCTTATTGCCTACTTTGAACTTAAGTCATAACTGATTCTCACATAGTGTGATAGAATAACATAAAAGGCCACCAACAATAGTGAAATAATGTAAGAAAGACACAGCTAAAGTCTAATTAGGAAGGGTCAGAATTAGCACATTTCCAGAAAATATCCTTCAATCAGATTAAAGCAACAGGCTCAAGTGGCCTCTTGTTCTGTTTTTGTGTTTTTATCACTGTGAATGCAAGCCAAGATATATATTATTCAATATTTTTACAAATAATTAATAAGGTTATGGTGTTGTTATTTTTGCATTAAAACTAAAACAATTAATCATCTGGACATTTCCTATTAATCAGTTTCCATTTGTTGCATCTCATATTGGGATCCAATGTAACATTCAGGGAGTTGCTGAATTATTCCAGCACTATTTTAGAACAAGTTGTGGTGAGGAAATAGGTTACAATTACATTTTGCCCTGAGGCATAGTAGAGTGTAGAAACTGCAATCTGCCCCATTTATCCCAGCCACTTAGAAGGAACACAGGAATTAGAGGAACACACGCTACACACTTTGCAATTTATAAACCATGTGAAAGTGATTTCTTGACAAGGTGCAGAATTCCACATGTCAATCCAAGTGTGTTAAGTGGCGGTACTTATCAGATTAGGGTTCGGGAGGTCTGTCGGCAATCCTCAACTTGAATTATGTAGGTTTCATTTCAAAACAGGCAGAACTCAAAAGAAGTGATGGAATAGTAGAAGACAGACAGTAGAACAGAATAAGAGCAAAACAATGGAGAGATTATTGTTGTTTCTTCAAAAGAAAGGCAAAACAATAAATGTACGACTTAATGCAATAATTCATTTCCTATTGAAACACAGCCTTAATAAGTATTGAGCAATTTCTCATTTCATTTTGCTCCATGAAATGCCACTGTTCTCAATAAGTGTCACTGTACTGTTTCATAAAAACAACAGCAATGTTTATTTTGGCTCTGATTTTGTTTTAAACACATTTTTATTTTGTTGATATAGTGAGTTTTGCCATGAAAAATTTATAAATTTTTGGCAACTTAATAAAAAATGAACATTCACAGTGTAATAATTGGCATGATTTATAAGGTGAAGAAGCTTTCGTGGCTATTTCAGGCAGTGATATATAGCAGTCATAGCTTTAATGTAATATTGCAGAGGTGGGAGGAAACATGACAGATAAATAATTTACTGTGCAAAGATATGGTGTCAAATAAATCTACACAAGCCTGTATGTTTTATGAACGTGCATTGCATCTCCAATGAATGTCAGAAGGTAAAGTATTCAACATCTCAAGTTCCTTTGATTTTAGGTATGTTTCTGTTGTAATGTTCCAACAATAGTATAATTCCAGCCAGCTACTAACCTTGTCAATGACATTTCAAAAAATATCGAACAAATTTCCCTGTTCCCTCTGTCATTAACATAGATCATAATTCTCGATCATCAGTGGACACATCAAACTTTAATTCTAATATGTGATTTTTTTTATATACCTACAGAATAAATGGCTGCATTTGTAAATTCAGTATCTGTCTGAGCAGAGAGAGACCCTGAAATGTCACATTCGACAGGGGGCAAGGCAGCTTCAAAGTGATAAACTTCAAAGAGAGAAATGTATAGGTTATCTCAAAATGTGAACATTATGGGAGAAAGGACCATGGGCAAATATATATAGAGCCTTTTTTGTTTCAAGAATATACAAAAACAGGGGTTAAAAACCAGTTCAATGCTGATCTGAGTCGATGCTCGTGGAAGAAAGTGTACTAGTGAGCTGACTGCTTCTGTGTGCTAGTACACTAAGATACTGATTTGTGCTGGCCTGGGTTTTGAGTGTGTGTGTGCTGTGAGGTCATAATCAAAGAGTCCCCCACTGGTCACCCCAACATTATATGTAAAGGGATCCTCAGTCTGAGTGTTAGAAGCCAACTTATTAGGCAGCCAATCGAAAGGAAACAAACCAAAAGAAGGATATGCCTGCTCTGAATGCTGTTAACTGACCACCATCAAAATAAAGCAGACATATTGCAAAGCCTAGGATCTCAAAATTGACTGTTCCACTATCTATTTTTTGTGATCACCCAAGAGACTGAAACTTACTTCTTTATTTTGTTTTATTTGGCCTTATTTCTCATTTCTAATCTGTGTGTATGCATGTTGCATTATTGTTTATAAACTGTAAATTCATTTGGTTTGGAAGAAAGGTATTCATAAGGGAAGGAGCCTTTGTAATTGAACCTTACCATGATTGACTAAGGGGATGGATGAGCAAAGGCAATGAGCCAGTAGTTCATCCCTCTCTACCTGAGAGCTTGTCACTTGTCAGCCCAAGTCTGGATATTGTCCAGGCCTTTCTGCATTTGAACATGGACTGACTGAAGAGGCACAAATATCCCCACTTCTGACCTTATGATGAAGGGAAGGTCATTGATGAGGCAGCTGAAAGTAGTTGGGCCCAGGGCACTACCTTGAGAGAAATGTCCTGGAGCTGAGATGATTGACGTCCAACAACTGCAACCATCTTCCCTTGTGCCAGGAATAATTCCAAGCAGTGAAGAGACTTCCCCAATATCCATTGATTCCAGTTTTACTGGAGCTCCTTAAGCTACACTCAGTCAAATGCTGCCTCAAATCAAAAGTGGTCACTCTCACCTCTCCTTTGGAATTCAGTTCTTTTGTTCATGTTTGGTCCAAGGCTAAAATGCGATCAGGAACAGAATGACTCTGGTGGAACCCAAACTGAGTGATGGTTAGCAGCTTATTCCTGACCGAATGCGACTCTATTGACAATCCTTTGAGCACTTTAGCGATGATCGAGAGTAAACTGATGGTGTGATAATTGGCATGGTTGAATTTGCCATGATTGTTGTGGACAGGACATACCAGGGCAAATTTCCTCATTGTCGGGTAGATACCAGTGTTGGAGCTGTAATGGAGTGCAATAAGATGTAGAATACAAAACCCAGTACTAATCCTGGAATTTAGTCCCGGTCCAGAAGCTTTCCAGAATCCCATGCCTTTTACCATTTCCTGATATCACTTGGAGTGAATTGAATTGGCTGAAGAATGTATCTGTGATGCTGGGGACATCCGCAGGGGCTGAGATGGATCATCCACTTTGTACGACTGATTTGAGATCGATGTGAATGGTTCGGCCTTGACTTTTGCAGAGATGTGCTGCACTCTCCCATCATTAGGGATGGCAATTTTTGTGCAATCTCCTTTCCCAGTGAGCTCAGCAGTCTGGCAACATCTGTGGAGAGAAAGCAGAGTTAACGTTTTGGGTCCAGTGACCCTTCAGAACTGGATCTGAAACATTAACTCTGTTTCTCTGTCCACAGTTGTTGCTGTCCTGCTTAGTTTCTCCAGCAGTTTTTGTTTTTGTTTCTGATTTCCCACATCTGCAGTTCTTTGGGTTTTTTTCTTGTGTGTTGTTTAATTATCCACCACCATTTGTGACAGGATATGACTGGAATGTGGATCTGATCTGCTGCTTTGGAATTTCCTAACCCTGCCTAACCCTTCCTAGCTCCTCATGCTGCTCAGTACACATGTAGTCCTGTTTTGTGGCTTTATCAGGTTAACACCTTACTTTCAGGTGTACCTGGTGTTGCTCCTGGCATGCCCTCCTAAACCAAGCTTTATCTCCTGGCTTGACGGCAATGACAGTGCAGAGTCACTTTTTCAGTATTGTCATGGGCAAACACATCCGTAAGCAATAAATTGATGAAGCTTTGATCAAGATGATTCTTTCCTCTTGTTGGTCCCATCGGCATTTGCCGGAGATCCAGCGTAGCAGCTATTTCCTTCAGTCTTTGACCATTTCAAACAGCAGTAATGCTGCTAAGCCACTCTTGGTGACAGACATTGAAGTCCCCGTTCAGAGTACACTCTGTGCTCTTGCCACCACTAATTCTCCCTCCAAGTGATACTCAATGTGGAGGAGCAGAATCTGAGAATTGTTACAATGCAGAAGAAGAACGTTCAGTCCATCGTCTTTGCACTGGCTCTAATATCTAGTACAAACCACCTGCCTTTCTCCCCATATCCCTGCATGTTATTAGTATTCAAAAACCATTTAATGTCCTCATGAATTCCTCAAGTACTGAACATCATTAGCTGAGGAAGAACAGAAGGTGGTAATCAGCAGAAGGTTTTCTTGACCATGTTTATCTGAAACCATGAGTCTTCATGGGGTCCAGAGTCCATGCTTAGGACTCCCAGGGCAACTTCCTCCTGACTGTATATTATTGTGCAACCCCTGTTTGGCTTGTGGGACAGATATACCCAGGGATGGTGATGGTAGTGTCTGGGATGTTATGTGTAAGGTATAATTCGGTGAGTACGACCATGTTAGATTATTGCTTGCCCATTCTGTGGGGCAGCTCACCCAATTTTGACACGAGCCCCTATATGGTAGCAAGGAGAAATTGCAGAAACAACAGGGTTAGGTTGTTGTTTGCTTCTGGTGACTAGGCCAAAGGCAGGTGGTCAGTCCAGTTTCATACCTTTCTTTAGACTTTGTAGCAGCTTGTTACACTGTGTACCTTGCTAGGCCACTTTAGTGGACAATCAAGATCCAAACACGGTGCTGTGTATTTGGAGTCACATGTAGGCCAGAGCGGGTGAGGATGGCAGATTTTCTTCCCTAAAGGATATTAGTGAATCAGATGGGTTTGTTACACAAGCAACATTAGACTAACTTTAGCTCCAGACTTTTATTAGATTCATAGTTCAATATCTGCTGGAGTGAGATTCAAACCCATGTTTGGCGTTACGGGTCCAATGATGTTAAGCTATGGTACCTTCTGAATTTCATTTGAACTGGCCAACACTCATTATAATGAACAAGCATCTAGATTTTTGTGTCAAAATTCCTCCAGCATTGATCTCTGACTAGCTGGGAATGTAGCTGTGCTTTGCCAGTTACTGCCTGGCATAAACATTTTCCTGCATTTGGACAAAATTCTGCACCATCTGAAACCCAAATCTGTCCTACCTGGTACCAAGTGCTGTCTTGCTTGAGCAGAATGTTAGTTGCATCTTCTGTTTGCAGGTTTTTAATGTTGTTCATGGTTTGTAAACTGAGTAACGGAATCAGCACCTTTACAGAAAGGTACAACAAATAGAGTTCTTCTAAATTTCTTTTCTTTCCCCTTAACTGTGCAAAAGCATCCTCGCCCCAAATTCTGGATGCTGTTCCATTCCCTGTCTCTGATTGTTCCTTTGTTACGTTTTCGGGAAGATTGAAGTATTCTCATATCAGTGTACGGACATTCAGATCATGGAGCCACCAAATACTTCAGCACAGAAGGTGGGTGATTCAGCGCATTGTGTTGTGCTAGCTGTTTGACAGAGCTGTCTGATTGGCCCCAGTCTCCAGATTCCTTCCTGTTTTATTTACCCTTTGTTTATCCAATTCCCTTTGAAATATATAACTGAATCTCCCTCCATACTTTCAGACAGTGTATTCTAGACCATGACAACTTGCTACATAAAAACATTTTCCTCATGTCACCCTCAATTCTTTTGCTAGTCACCTTGACTCAATGCCCAATGGTCACCAACCTTTGAGAAGATTTGTAGCTCAGGTTGAGATTCTGGATGTAGGTTTGCTCGCTGAGCTGAAAGGCTCATTTTCACACGTTTCACCACCATGCTAGGTAACATCTTCAGTGAGCTTCCAATCACAGGTCGCCAATGTTTCTGCCATTGTAAACAGTTTCTCATTATTTATTTTGCCAGGACCAGTCATGACTTTGAACATCTTGACTAAATCTCCTTTTCACTTTCTCTGTCATGAGCAGAGCAGCACCATCTTCTCCAGACTCTCTGCACAGCCGAAGATCCTCATTCCTCATACTCTATCACTCCAGTAAGTATCCTCTGAACTCCCTCTGAGGCCCTGACATCCTTCCTGAAATTAAACAGAATATTCTAACTGAGACCTATTCATAGTTTATAATGGTTCAGCTTTGATTTTTATCCTCTATGCCGGCCTGTCAAATCCTCTTAACAGTGCTCCCTTCTTGTCCTGCCACCTTCAAGGTTTGTGTCCATGTGCACCTTCTTCACAACTATATCATTATAGTTTATGTTGCCCCTTCTCAGTTGTCCTTCTGGTCCCTGGAGCATAGGAGGCCGAGGGATGACCTTCAAGAGATTCATAAAATTGTGAGGGACATGGATAAGATGAAAAGGCAAGCTCTTTTTCCAGAGTAGGGGAGTCCAGAACTAGAAGGCATAGGTTTAAGGTGAGAGGGGAAAGATATAAGAAGGACCTGGGGACCTAACTTTTTCCATACAGAGGGTGATGCATATATGAAATGAGCTGCCAGAGGAAGTAGTACAGGTGGGTACAAATTGCAACATTTAAATGACATTTGGACAGGTACAATAATAGGAAAGTTTAGAGGGAGATGGACCAAATGCAGGCAAATGGGACCAGTTTAAGTTAGGAAACCTGGTCAGCATGAACGAGTTGGGCCGAAGAGCCTGTTTCCTTGCTGTATTACTCTATTATAATTCATCACTTCACATTTCTCTGTGAGTACTTCACCTGCAATGTGTCTGCACCTTCGCTAGTCTGTCAATGTACTTCCAAACAGTGTTACTCTCCTCCTTATTGTGTAATCCGTTTACAAGTTCAGTGTCATTTGTAAACTATGAAATAAGACCTCAGATACCCATTTCCAGGCCAGTAATATAAATCTAGAAAATGAAAAGAGGAAGTTTCCCTCATTTTAAAGATCTATAGCTCCAATAATCTAACATGCCAGAGTATGTTTTTCATTTTGGTCATTACAATAGCAAGTGACACACACAAAGAAAAGAACTTTTGTCATGGTTTATAAGATATCCTGGTGACTGGGAAATTGCTTTTGTGAGTTGTTATGCACAAGGTCATGAGTTGAAATTCCTTTTGCAGATATTTCTTTTGACAACAATACCAAAAAAAATAAAAGGGTAGCAGGTGGTCCTGACCACTTTTATGTTCCTTGACTTGTGCTTGTTTTTCCATTCTAACATGGTCATGCAGTAGGTCATGGAATAGTCTTCTCTTTTGCAGAAATAACAAGGATGACCACCTCATATACAGGAAGCTCCAGGTCTGTAACCAACTGTAAAAACACATCCATTGGCATAAAACGGACTCGCTTTCTCTCCCACCCTCCCTCCACCCACTCATTTTGTTAAAAATAAGTACTAACTTGCAGAGATTAAAATATCAGAAATTTAGAGGTCTTTGTGGAAAGACGAAATATGAACAAAGATGGAAATTCTGGAATAAATTTTGAGAATGGGTTAAACAAAAGGCATGAAAATTGTATAAAATTCCAAAGCGATTTAGTGTCTTTTCACACAGATCAATGAAGTGTATCAATCTGTTATGGAAAGTAATCCAAAAGGCATTTTAGCTTTTGTAACTTTTAGACAGGGCCAGCAGATGAAGGCAGGTAGTATTGCTCATCTGCACAGAGCTGCTCAGCAGGTGATGAAGACAAATGATGTGCCAGCCCTCAGGATTCGAGTACAGGAGCACGGATGCTTTGCTGAAACTGCACAGAACCTTGGTCAGATCAAACTGGAATATTGTGGTCAGATTTAGTCTCCTTATCGAAGGAAGGATGTCTTGACTGTGGAGGGAACGCAACAAAGACTTACCAGACTGATTCCTGGGATGATAGGACTGACCTGTGAATAGAGTTTGGATCAGTTAGGACTATAGTGTCATAAGGTAAGAGTGATCTCTAGAAAACTGTAAAATTCTAACAGGACCAGGGTAAACACATGAAGGTTGTTTCTGATGCTGGGGGAGTCCAGAAGTAGGGGTTACAGTTTAAAGATACAGGTAGACCATCTAGGGTTGAGATGAGGAGAATTTTTTTTACCTAGAGAGCGGTGCTATGTTGGATGATCATGGTGATTGGCTTGATCCTGCTCCTGCTTTCTATTTCTATGTTAAAACCCAGGTCAGATCAGATTGATGTAGTCAGCACACAATAGTAAAGTTACACTGGCTTTGGAATGAGTGTAGTGCAGATTCTTTTGAATCTGATCAATGCTCTAAAGGTTAAATTACATACCATATGTTCATATATTCTATATCATCATATGCCAAGAAAATACATAAACCTTGAATATAATGTTTTATACGTGATTTAATTGAAATTTTCAGGAATTAATATGCTAGATGTTCCTGGGTAGAAAAGAACAGTATGGGGCCAGGATGGGTTGAGCTCTAGAAAAAAGGGAGATAACCTTAAAATCAGTGCTAGGCCAATTCAGAGAGATATTAGAACACACTGCTTCACAGAAAGGGTGGTAAAAGTCTGAAACTCTTTCTCTCAAAAGGTGCTAGATGCTAACAGTGGGATTAAAAATCTGAGATGAATTGATTTTTTTTTGTCTGACAAGAATACTTAAGGAAAGGGAGGGAAGGATGGTGCTAAGATCAGTCATGGTTTCACTGAATGACAGGACAGATATGAAGGGCTGAATGCCTTCCTCTTGTTCCTGAGTTCTGCCGTTACATTTTTGGTCTTGCACATTGCACAATGTAAAGCATCGTATACCTTTGCGGGCTTCAGCTGAATACTAAGTCCACTTAGACTATGTTTAGCTCAAACATAAAATCATTTTCCTAATCTCATAAATTCCACTATAGATAATGAGCCTGGTATCTTCTCCTGTGTCCACAGATCCTGTGGAGGCCAGGTCACTGAATTTATCAAAGAAGGAAATAGGTAAATTTCAGGGACTAAAGGTGTCAGGGGTCTGGGGAGAGCATGGAAGCATAATATTAAGTTTGAGGATCAACTTGATGGACTCTAGCTGCTAATTTCTATGATTTTATCAGCTCCTGAAGCTCTAACCTCCAGTCCATCTTTACTCCCTCTATACTCTTTGATAGGGGAACATCCAACCATCAATACTGTACTCTCTAGAATTCTCATCTAAAACATGCCTTTTTCTCCAAATCCTTCAATTCTTCAAAAACCCTTCTCATCAACCAAACATCTGGACATCTCCCCTAACCTGTTCGCCAAGTCTTGGCATTTTCTTCTGTTTTATTTTCATCTGCTCTGATATCTAAATAGGTTTATGTAATAAATTCACTTAAATTACAGAAAACCTTTTCTTTAAGTATTTCTAAAATCACTGGCTCAGTCTTGACTCCACAGAAATCTTCCTTATGTTCCTGAAAAGTCAGAGGATCATTGCGTCAGGTTTTGTTTCAGACAGTAACTATAAATTATAAAGGATAAGTAACATTTTTAAACATAGGTATATTTACAGGACTCTGATTCTTTAAAGTTTGCTGTGTATGCTAAAATACTATTGACATTAGCAGCAAATGCAAGGAGAGGTCACACATCCCTGAGTCTTGTCTGCCATTCAATATATGGATAGCTTGCCTTGTACTGCAAATCTTTCCTGCCCTATTCTCACATCAAAAAGAATCAATGTACTTCAGGTTAGACAGTTGCAGTTAGAGTTCCAACTAATACTGGGATTGAACTCATATCATGTGGCACCACATTCTAACCAACTGAGTAAGTTTGAGCCAATGATCCATTAAACTAGTCAACCTTTAGATAGGCTACATTCCTTCCTCACTGTAGGAATTAACTGGCTCCAAAACAACGTATCTTCAGAGCTTACTGTTCAATTTCACTGTTGCTGGGTCAAAATCCTGGAATTTCCTCCAGAAGGACATTATGGGTCTATCCGCAAGGCAAGGATTGTTGAATTTCAAGGGAGCAGTTCACCCCCATCTTCTTTAGAGCAACTAGAGATGGGCAATAAGTGCTAGACCAGCCAGTGATACCCATGTCCCACAAGTGAATAAATAAAACAAATCTCACCTCTAGTCACCCACACAACTGAGCAGTTCACACATTCTACATTTGTTAGAATCTGGCTTGGATTCACCCTGTAGTCTAGGAAACACTGAACAAATCTTGGCATTATTTATATTAAATTAGTCTGGGATATCATTTTGAATGCAGCTGGTTTTTAAGCACATTAGCTATTGTGTTTGATTAAAGGGATGATGTCCAAACAAAAGAAAAAATAATTTAAAAGTTCTGGAACTTGTTAAGCATCTTCTTCTAATTACATTGGATATAATAATGGATTAAAAACCATTCTAAAATGGTTAACACTCTGGTATCGTATTGATGTAGACAAATGTGCACAACCTACCGGATTATTTAAATTCGCTGAACTGTCTTTAACATGTTATTTATTGACTTTTTTGGTGCAATTGCTACAAAGCTGGCCGGGAAATTAAGACCGCAACTTTTGACCAAAGCTTATTGTCCAGGCTTTAAGCGATTGCCTCTGCTAGACCTTGCACCTTCATTAATGAGACAGCCCTCCAACAACCACGTCATTCTGAAATAACCCAAACAAGGAGCTTGCTAAAGTATTTTTTGCATTATGTTTCCCATATAAAAGAATGGAAGTGGCTGCTGGGGAATCAATTACATTAAATCTGCTGATCCCTGCAATCTTGAATGGATGTGAATGAGTATTGTACATTTGATTTGCAAAGTCAAAAGGGACACTGTAACAGACTGTCTGTGTTTTTTTTAAACCCAGTCAGATGCAGACTATTATGAGAAACACAGAAGGTTTGGTGTCGGTGAATATGTAACCTGTGTCATGCAGAAGTATTAATTTTACAAATTAACATGAGAAATGAGTTGAAGGGCTTGTAGGCTCAGAGTTTTGGTGCCATGCTCAGACATTGTTGATAATGTGCCATGTGTGATGGAGGGGGTCTTCTCCATCCCCTTGCAATTTGGGCAACTAGAGCACATATAAAATGCTTCACTGTTGAAAGATCTGCTTTGGAAGTTGATAAAGACTCCTTGTCAAGCAATAGTCACTGAACCTTGAAGGGATTGTTTTGGGGTATCAGGCAAGTGTCAAAGCTATCTAGCCATCAGCTGCCCTTGAAATGGATGGTCCATCCTGTGTTTCCCAATGGGCGATATTAATTTTTTATTACAAAACCAGATATTGCTGGAAAAGCTCAGCAAGCCTAACAGCATATCTGGAAAGAAATCAGAGTTAATGTTTTGGGTTCAGTGACCCTTCCTCTGAATTAATGGTAGCTAGGAAAATGTTGGTTTGTATGCAAAAGACAGGGTGGGGCAGGAGGTAGAAATAAACAATAGGTGGCGATAGAGTGCAAAGGGTGAGAAAGGAACAGTTGGGCAAACAAAGGAGTGTGTAATAATCAGCCTGGGAGGATGAATGGTTACTAGTAGCTAACGATGGGTGGTATGTAATAGCAGATTATGTGATAACAATATCTCGTGTGTGGGGCCTGGGATAAAGACATGGTAGAAGGTGCTTCACTATCTCCCCTAAACCTTCCTCCTATCACCTTAAAATTATGACCCCTCGTGACAGTCATTTCTGCCCCGGGGAAAAGTCTCTGGCCATCTACTCTATCTATGTCTCTCATACCTTGTACACCTTTATCAAGTCACCTCTCTTCCTTCTTCTCTCCAGTGCGAAAAGCCCAAGCTCACTCAACTTCTCTTCATAAAACATGCTCTCCAATCCAGGAAGCATCCTGGTAAATTTCCTCTGCATCCTCTCTAAAGCATTTACATTCTTCCTATAGTGAGGTGATCAGAACTGGACACAATGTTTCAAGTAAACTTCTACCTGATCTCCTCTTAGCCTTCTGTTTCTCTAAGGCAAACAGTCTCAACCTCCACAATCTATCCTCATCACTGAGATTTCTTATCCTATGGAACTATTTTTATAAATCGCTTTCTCTAATGCTTTCACATCCTATGATGTGGTCGCAAGAACTGTACAGAATACCATAATAGAGTTGTAATACATGTTTTACATAAGTTCACCATCATCTCCCTGGTTTTGTACTCAGTGTCCTTATTAATAAAGCTCTGTATGCTTCATTCACTGCTCTCCCCACTCATCCTACCAGCTTCAGTGATCTGTGCAGATATATACCTAGATCCCTCTTTTCCTGCAGTTACTCTTTTATATCATTTGTCCATGTTTTTTCCAAATAAAGTGTGTCACCTCACATTTCTCTGCATTGAACTGTATCTGCCAGCTATCTGCCCACTCAACTAACCTGTCAATGGCCTTTTGAAATTCTCCACTGTCCCCTTCACAGTTTATAACATTACCAAGTTTTGCATCACCCATAAACTTTGAAATTGTCCTCTGCATACCAAGTTATAGATCATTAATACATATCAGGAAAAGTAGAGGTTCCAATACCGACCTCTAGGGAACTCTGCTATAAACCTTCCTCTCGCCAGAAAAAGATCTATTAACTCTTTGTTTCCTGCTATTCAGACTTCAGAAAAGAGTTAACTCAGTCCCTCTCTGTTTCTCATTCCACAGATGCTGCCAGACCCATTGAGTTGCTTCAGTACTTTCTGCTTTTATTTCAGAATTTGCAGTATTTTACTTTTAACTAAATTTTATGTTCTGACTTTGAAGCACGTCAGAATCTTATAACATCTGATAACACAATAAGATCTTGTTTTAGAAATTTCTTTGATTTGATGTGTTATGTTTTGATTTACGTACATAAACCAATTGCCCAGGACAGATATTACTGGTCTCATCTTACCTGGATGAGATTGAGGACCCACTAACTCAGCATCTCTGTGGATCTCCTTCCCTGATTTCAAAGGTCAGAGAAATAGACAGAGATACAATAAAGTTTTGGAGACTTTGAGAAGATTGTTTTTTACAGGCATAAACATTGAAGGGATGTGTACACTGTGAATTGGTGAAAGATGTTAGTTAGGGCAAGGGAGTGGGAAGTGATTGAGCACATTAGAATTCTCTGCTTACAATGGGTTTGAGTTTAGCTGTGGTCACTGGTTAACAAAACATTAAATTCTGGAAAAGCATCAG
Organism: Chiloscyllium punctatum; assembly: GCF_047496795.1. Taxonomy (NCBI): domain Eukaryota; kingdom Metazoa; phylum Chordata; class Chondrichthyes; order Orectolobiformes; family Hemiscylliidae; genus Chiloscyllium; species Chiloscyllium punctatum. Next base: position 107,225,921 of record NC_092751.1, read on the forward strand.
CTCAGAATACTTGTGCCTCATAAGTTTGCAAAATGCCAGGTCCAAAATCTTTTGCAAAAATTTGGTGGGAAAGATAAACATTTACTGATATAGTGAGGAAAACTGAACTTTGTTCTTCATTTCCAAGGGAATACAAGAGGAGTTCTTTATTATTGAAAACATCTGTATCAGTACATTTTTACAAAAGTATCTGAACAGACTCAGGAAAGAATTTGGGCTTCTTGCACAGAATGAGAAGTACAGATGGGTGCCTAGTGTCTGTTCATATTGGGCAAGAAAGATAATGTATGTTGTGTTACACACAGATCCTAGATGAGGTTCCCCACTTTGTTACTATTCCAAACAGGATACCCAAATTATGAGCAAAGGATAAATGGGCTCCCCTTTTTTATACCCGCGGTAAGCTGGTTGGTCACGAAACATTTTATTTAAAATGGATCCCTCCCCTTTTGGATTCCTTTCTCCTAGAACTAAATTAACTTATGTTTTGAAAGGAGCCAATTTAACCAGGTTTTCGTGAATTACCAAAAGGAGTGAATTTACGCATTACTACGTATGTGAAGAGATATTGACACAACACACTTACAGTCTAGGAAGAAAAATTGAGTTCAAAAGGATAAGCTTTTTAAAAAAAATACATAGATCAATTTCTGAATTGTTCACAAAGAGTAGAAGGTTGAGCATTGTGGCCATATGGTTAAGGTTACTGGTAATGTTGTCATTGATAGTTCAACATTCCTGATGAAGGGCTTTTCCCAAAATGTTGATTTTCCTGCTCCTTGGATGCTGCCTGACTTGCTGTGCTTTTCCAGCACCACACTCTCAATTGATAGTTCAGCAGTCAATTTCACAGTCCTTAGTTTTGCAGATTGCTTAAAGATAATAGACAATAGACAATAGACAATAGATGCAGGAGTAGGCCATTCAGCCCTTCGAGCCTGCACCGCCATTCAATATGATCATGGCTGATCATTCCCAATCAGTATCCTGTTCCAGCCTTATCTCCATAACCCTTGATTCCACTATCTTTAAGAGCTCTATCCAATTCTTTCTTAAATGAATTCAGAGACTGGGCCTCCACTGCCCTCTGGGGCAGAGCATTCCACACAGCCACCACTCTCTGGGTGAAGTAGTTTCTCCTCATCTCTGTCCTAAATGGTCTACCCCGTATTTTTAAGTTGTGTCCTCTGGTTCGGCACTCCCCCATCATCGGAAATATGTTTCCTCCTGCCAGAGTGTCCAATCCTTTCATAATCCTATACGTTTCAATCAGATTCCCTCTCAGTCTTCTAAACTCAAGGGTATACAAGCCCAGTCGCTTCAGTCTTTCCATGTAAGGCAATCCTGCCATTCCAGGAATTGACCTCGTGAACCTACGCTGCACTCCCTCAATAGCCAGAATGTCTTTCTTCAAATTTGGAGACCAGAACTGTACACAGTACTCCAGGTGTGGTCTCACCAGGGCCCTGTACAGCTGCAGAAGCACCTCTTTGCTTCTATACTCAATTCCTCTTGTTATGAAGGCCAGCATGCTATTAGCCTTCTTCACGACCTGCTGTACCTGCATGCTGGCCTTCATTGACTGGTGGACAAGAACACCCAGATCTCTCTGAACAGCCCCTTTACCTAATTTGATACCATTGAGGTAGTAATCTGCCTTCCTGTTCTTGCCACCAAAGTGGATAACCAGACATTTATCCACATGTGATAGTAAGATGTGATAGTAAGACATGATCTTCAATTATAATGATGTGATACTTAAGTATAAATATGAGATGTGGATCTCATTGTCCTGAAAAAAGAATTTTTATTAAACTCTTTAGGATTTACATATGTACACTACAATTATGTAAAGTCTTGCACGTCTGGCACAAGCTAAGCAATTCAGATATACTGAAATACACTTCTCTGTTTTGATTCTTTTCAAAAGGATTAAATTCCTACATCCAGGATGACAGAGAATCTGGCTGGATTGCTACACTTGGATAAGAAACAGTCATTACTTTCAGCCTGCTGGGGTGGGGAGGTGCAGTGACCAGGGAATAGTCTTCAAGTGTGACCTTCACAGCATGCTGGAACCTGGTCTGATACACACAAAAGTGTTCAGTCCCACTAGAACACTACAGTTGAGTTGGAACTGGCTTTTTCAACTATGGGCTTGTGCATTCTTCAAGGGAAAATTTCAAAATGTGTCTATAGTTTGAGACAAAATGCATAGGGTGTGGGTTGCTGTTAGGCAGTGATTTGTCAGCCCTCATTATCTTTGTAGTCACAGGAGATCACAATCGGTTTTGTCTTGCCTTTTCCTCTGTTTGAAGGGGTGTTGTTTAATTTCCTTCCATATCCAAACGTATGAAATTTCGTGGTTCTCTCTGTCATCTTCTCTCTACAGAAAGGCACTTAAGTTACACCTACTGCTTTTACTGGCTGTATCTGCTCACTTTTAAAACATGATTTGGAGATGCTGTTGTTGGACTGGGGTGGACAAAGTTAAAAATCACTCAACACCAAGTTATAGTCCAACAGGTTTATTTGGAAGCACTAGCTTTCAGAGTGCTGCTCCTTCATCAGGTGGTTGTCGCCTGATGAAGGTCAAGGTGAGAGTGGTGCTGGAAAATCACAACAAGTCAGGCAGCATCCGAGCAGCAGGAAAATCGATGTGTTGAGCAAAAGCCATTCCTGATGAAGAGCTTTTGCCAAAGTGTCAATTTTCCTGCTCCTCTGATGATGCCTGGCCTGCTGTGCTTTTCCAGCACCACTCTAATCTTGACTCTGAACTCCAGCATCTGCAGTCCTCACTTTCACCTTGTTGCCTGATGAAGGATAACCACCTCATGAAGGAGCAGCACTCCGAAAGCTAGTGCTTCCAAACAAATCTGTTGGACTACAACCTGTTATTGTGTGATTAACTTGTAATTCCAAAATGTGTTTTTTAAAACTTAAAAATGTCCACAATATTTTGAGATTCTGATCTATAGTCCTGACAATCAACACCTTTTTATTTCTTTTCCTTCATGGGATATGGGTGTCACCGGCTGGGCCAACATTTATTGTTTGCCCCTAATTCACTTGAGAATTTGGTGATGAGCTGCCTTCTTGAACTGCTTCAGTTTGAATTTTGATCCTGTGACACTGAAGAAACGGTGATATGTTCCAAGTCAGGATGGTGCGCGGCTTGGAGGGGAACTTGGTGTTCCCATGTAATTTTTTAAAATATTCACTGATGAGATGTGAGTGTTGTCAAGTCTTCACAATGAACTCAAAACGTTAACTCTATTCCTCTCTACAGATGCTGCCAGACCTGCTGCGTTTCTCCAGTAGTTTCTGAGTTTGTCTCAGATTTCCAGCAACAACAGTATTTATAAGATTTTATAAGATTAGTCACTGAATTACATTTTTAAGTTATTGCAATGACAACTTTTGGATATTTGCAACCATGGTTAAAGATTAAATTGTAATTACATACACCATATTATGGTCACACAATCACATTTCTCAGCAAAACCATTTCTTCCTGTTCATCCCCCTCTTTATCGCCTTGGTCCCTTAGCTCATACACAGCACAGAGAAACTGTTTGGCAAAATGCAACAGACAGAAGGTAAGTTTCCTGATGGTAAAATTCCAATTGGAAAATGCTGCAGAGTTAATCAAGCCTAAGCCTCATGTTTCAGAAATGATTGTGTAGGAGTTATGTTCAAGGCTATGAGTTACACATTGCATTTCCTAGGGCCATATTTGCTACTTAAGCTTTCCTTTTGCCTTATGAGATCATCCAAACTGCTCTCAAGTCTGTTTGTAGCTTTGGAATCCACTTCCAGTCATTGTTTATCTTCAAATGTGAAGTGGAAATGTAGGAGCAGCTGCTGTGACATTCCAATAGCAGTAATATCATGAATGCATTTATGATGATGAGTTTCTCTTGCTTGATAGTTGACCAGAGGTGAGCAATATAGAAAAGACAGAGTTTTAAAGTTTATGCTGGGGATAGACCCATCATCCTGACAGAAAGGTTTTTTGGCTTTCTGGTGGTTCTCTGGTCCACCAGAATTTGCTGTATCAACCCAAACTTATGTCACCCCAATAGATAGTACAACGTTCCCAAAGTCAATAAGGTTCAGTCAGTGGGGATGGTAGTATCCTGTTTTCTGTGTGTTTGTGACTGAGGGGACAGAGGAAATTGGGAGCAAACAGTGGTCAGTAATATCCTGTCGTTGAACATGGAAGCGTTAGGTCGATCTGGCCCAATGTTCAAGTATCTAAATTTATGCATTTGTTGGTCACCTCCAGTTGATCCCATTAATGATCTCTGGCCTAAATACTGCTTGCCAAAGGAAATGAATGACAGTGATGCAGTTGTTCTTCAGGCAGTTAAAATCCAAATTGGAAAGGGGCCTGAAATTGATATTCTATCCTGCATAAACCCTAAGGGTGGCACAGTGGCTCAGTGGTTAGCACTGCTGCCTCACAGCGCCAGAGACCTGGGTTCAATTCCAGCCTCTGGTGACTGTGTGTGGAGTTTGCACATTCTCCCTGTGTCTGTGTGGGTTTCCTTCGGGTGCTCCGGTTTCCTCCCAAAATACAGGGATGTGCAAACCAGGTGAATTGGCCATGCTAAATTGCCCATAGTGTTAGGTGCATTAGTCAGGGGTAAATATCGTGTAGGGGAATGGGTCTCAGTGGGTTGCTCTTTGGAGGGTCGGTATGGACTTATTGGGCCAAAGGGCCTATTTCCATACTGTAGAGTATCTAATCATAAACAGCTAAGAGGCCGATTACATGTTTCAGGCAAGCTGTTTATGTGCTGACTGGATACGCCCATCGCTCAATTTCACATTTTCCCACATTACACTCCATTGTTCAAATCTGTGCCCACTCACTTCACCTATCCATATCATTTTGCAGCTTCCTTATGTCCTCTTCACAATCTACTTTCCTACTTATCATTGTATCGTTAGCAAATTGTCAATCAGACCTTCCATCCCTTCATCTAAGTCATTTTGCTCCTTTGTTTCTAGACATTACACTGCTGAATGATTCACCTGTTTACTTTTAAAGCACCACCTTCCCAGTACTGAACATCTTTTCTTTCCAGTTAAGATGTACCCCATAACTTTTACATCCTACCTTCTGGTCTTGGTCTTTCTTCTGGGTTTTTGAAAATGATTTCTTTCTTTTTCTCTTATACATTACTTTCATTCAGCATGGATATCTCTCAGCATTATCTGAAGAGTCAGCTGTTCTCTCATTAATTCAGTCCAGCTACAAATTGGCAATCTCAGTGTGTGGACATAGTGATAGCTTTCTTAAATAGACTTTTCACCTCTCCCAGCAGACGTGCTCATGTTGCAGGATAGCTAATGCCTAAAACAATCCTTTATGACAAGAAATCACATCTTTTGGTTGTTCAAACTTGCAGGTTTCTGCTAGATGTATCATTGCAGTCATATGCTGATCAATGGCCTCCTACTTCACCACTCTCTGAACTTGAACAGATATCATTCACAAATAATATTAATGTGGAATTGAAGTGTGTCCTCAATACTTCAAAACCTTCTCCACTCTGGCTATTCCTGTTTGTCAGTGAGATCCAGGTTTCCTAAGGAAGTTGAATCTCTTGTCAAGGAGAAGAAGGAGGCTTACGTGAGGATGAGATGTGATGGTTTACTTAGGGTGCTTGAGAGCTACAAGTTAGTCAGGAAAGACCTAAACAGAGAGCTGAGAAGTGCCAGTAGGGGACATGAGGATACATTGATGGATAGGGTCAAGGAAAACTCTAAAGCTTTCCATCAGGAATAAAAGAATGACTAAAGCAATATTAGGGCCAATTCAAGCAGCATATGTGAAGTTGTATGTGGAGTCAGAGGAGATGGGGAAGTGCTAAATTAATACTTTCCATCATTATTCACACTAGGAAAAAGACAATGTGGTTGAGGACAATACGAGACACAGGCTACTAGACTAGACGGGATTGAGGTTAACAAGGAGGAGGTGTTAGCAATTCTGGAAAGTGTAAAAATAGATAAGTCCCCTGAGCTGGATGGGATTTATTTGAGGATTCTCTGAGAAGCCAGGAAGGAGATTGCCGAGCCTTTGGCTTTGATGTTTATGTTGTCATTGTCTACAGGAATAGTGCCAGAAGACTGGAAGATAACAAATGTTGTCCCCTTGTTCAAGAAGGGGAGTAGAGACAACCCTGATAATTATAGACCTATGAGCCTTACTTCAGTTGTGAGTGAAGTGTTGGAAAGGGTTATAAGAAATAGGATTTATAATCATCCAGAGAGGAATAAGTTGATTAAGGATAGTCAACATGGCTTTGTGAAAGGTACGTTGTGCCTCACAAACCTTATTGAGTTATTTGAGAAGGTGACCAGACAGGTGGATGAGGATAAAGTGGTTGATGTGGTGCATATGGATTTCAGTAAGGCATTTGATAAGTTTCCCCATGGTAGGCTATTGCACAGAACACAAAGGATGGGATTGAGGGTGATTTAGCGGTTTGGATAGAAATTGGCTAGCTTAAAGAAGACAGAGGGTGGTGTTTGATGGGAAATGTCCATCCTGGAGTTCAGTTACTAATGGTATATCACAAGGATCTGTTTTGCGTCCACTGCTATTTGTCATTTATAGAAATGTCCTGGATGAGGCATAGAAGGATGGGTTAGTAAATTTGCAGATGATACTAAGGTCAGTAGAGTTGTGTATAGTGACGAAGATAGGTTACAGAGAGACATTGATGAGCTGCAGAGCTGGGCTGAAAGATGGCAAATGGAGTTTAATGCAGAGAAGTGTGAGGTGATTCACTTTGTAAGGAGCAACAGGAATGCAGAGTACTGGGCTAATGGTAAGATTCTTGGTAGTGTAGATGAGCAGAGAGATCTCAATGTCCAGGTATGGAGATCCTTGAAAGTTGCCGGCCAGGCTGATAGGATTGTTAAGAAGGCATATGGTGTATTTGCTTTCATTGGTAGACGGATTGAGTTTCGGAACCATGAGATCCTGCTGCAGCTGTTCAAAACTCTGGTGCGACCACATTTGGAGTATTGCTGCATTATAGGAAAGAGGTGGAAGCTTTGGAAGGGTTCAGAGGAGATTTACTAGGATGTTGCCTGATATAGAAAGAAAGTCTTAGAAGGAAAGGCTAAGGGCACATAGATGAGAATGGAATAGTGTAGGATAGATGGGCTTCAGATTGGTTCCACAGGTCGGCGCAATAGCAGGGGCCGAAGACCTGTACTGCGCTGTAATGTTCTATGTTCTCTGTTCTAGGCTCCAGTACAGTTTGTAGTCCTCTTTCTTCAGCACTGTTGGTAGGGTTGCAATTCTTACATGTTTGCATTTATTTTTTAATTAATCCTGAAGCTATTTCATAGTTTTGTCACTGAGAATGAAAAAGAAATGTCCAATTTTGTCTCATATCTCCTTTCATTTCCACAGCAGCAGGTGAAAAATGCACAGCCATTTTGACTCACATAGTAATTCAAAGTTGCCTTTTTATTTGTCTTTGCTGTTTCTTTCAGAAGCTGGCCCCCTTCTAACTCCGAACATCCAACCATTTCATCACCATGTTACAGGTGGCTGCTGCTGACTGTGGAGAACAGCGCTGACAGCAGAGGCCAAGGTCACATAATGACAGCAAGCAAGTCACTGCACTCCAGCTATAATTGCATTTCTTCAAACATGAAGTATGTGTTTTTCTCTGTGTCCAGGGTAAGTGTGAGAAATGCATCAGTCTTCTTCATTTTATCAAAATGTTCTAAGCTTTTCAAATCTGAACAAGTTCCAGTTATCAACTTCAAAACAGAATAGTGATCCATTTCATTCTGTTACAAAAATGAGCTTAGAGAAAAGGGTGGTATTCCAGAGGAGAATGCCATCCAGTGTATCGCATTCCTGATCTCCTCTTATCACCTGTGAGCCATTAGGTGTATTTGGGTGAACATGTTCCGAGTGGCCACTATCACAGACCAGAACAAAGGAGCTGTCCACAGGAAGTTCTGTGGAAGTGGATGGCATTTCACAGATGACCATGACCTGCTCTTCATTTCATGGGACAGTAGACTAACTGCAAGTAAACAATTTGGAGACACCGGTGTTGCACTGGGGTGTACAAAGCTGAAAATCACAACAGGTTTACTTGGAAGCACTGGCTTTTGAAGTGTTACTCCTTCATGAAGGAGTAGTACTCTGAAAGTTAGCGCTTCCAAATAAACCTGTTGGACTATAACCTGGTGTTGTGTGATTTTTAACTTTGCCAAATTAAGGAAATAGTGCAATGATGCTGTGGCTTTAAGAGGTTATTTTGTCCTTTTTTGAAAGAGAGATTTAAAGACAGAGGTGCCAAACTGTCTAAATTGGAATGTCAGTAAAACAGACAACCATGAGACCTTGGGGATTTGAGGAAAAAGTTGGAATGCTGGAAGCAGCCTGGATGGGTGTGCCAGCTCTCACAGACCGTGATTTTTAGTTTGTACTTTTTAAATTTTGAGATTCGGCACCAGTTGCTGTTGGAGTCGCAACAAGGTTGGAAGCTGCAATAAATGTCTCCTGGTTGCTACTCTCTCTGAGTTTTCGCTTGATATACTTTCCTCTCTGCTGCTGCTGGGTTGCATGTGAGAAAGTCAGATTTCTGAATTTGCCTTTTTGCCAAGGGTGTGTTTATGGGATGTTACTGTTCTGGAATAGTTAATTAGTAATAATTACTGTATCTATTATTCTGTTAAGTTTTCCAATAGAATTAAGTTATTCTAAATTCCTCTTTGTTTTGTTGCATTTTAGCTACGGTGTTTAAATAAATTGCCTTTTGCTTAATATTGAGTAGTTTGACCAATCACATTACATCTGGAACTTTACATTTGCCTTTAAAATAAGAAAACATTCGGGTCTAGGCTACTTTCATAAAATATTTTGGTCCATAATAATAGCTTGAGTGAAAGAAAATGCTCCTGAATTTGATTGGGTTTGGTTCCATCTCATAAGCTCAGTCTGCATTTATTGCCACTGTATCTTATCAACTTTTTTGATAGTGAGCCCATACATTTCAAATAAAATGAAACTCCATAAAGTGAGAATTTATGGTGATTGTATAAATGTGTACATATGAAATGGATTAAAATATAAAAATGGCTCAGGCCTTTCAAAATGTCATATTTCAGAACAGTAACTGTTTTTGGGAACCATAAATTCATGTTATATTTGCAGCAAGGAACCTAGATTTGCTTTATACAGTCATCTGAAAAATTTAATTCAACTTCAGTTTGGTACAAGCATTAATCAATTGCCTACAAATTTATGGGCTAAGACAGATTGTGTTTTATTTTAACTGTGAGACACAAGCTTAGTTGGAAACCAAAAAAAAAAGATAAAATTATAAAAATTGTGAAAGAAAAGAAAATGAGGGTGTAAATTGGTGACTTAAAAAATAAATTAGGAATTTAGGAAAACGAGTAGCCTATTGTTGCCCCAAAAGGTCATGTAAGTCAATTCAGTTTCCCACCTGATATCTATGTTATAAGATCATAAGAAATAGGAACAGGAGTTTTGAGACAGCTCTGTCATTCAGTAGGATCCAACTTTCCTTACATCCACTTTCCTCTCTTTTACCCACAGTCTTTGATTCCCCAAATGATCAAGAATCATTTCAGTTTCAAATATACACAAGGACCCTACACCCACAGCTCTCTACGGCAACGAGTTCCAAACTCTAACAATCATCTGAGAGAAGAAATTCGTCCTCATCGCAGTCTTAAATTGGTGTCCCTTTATTCTGAGATTGTACCCTTTAATCCTAGACTCTCCCATGAGAGGAAACATCTTCTCAGCATTAATTGTGTCAAGCACCTTAAGAATCCTATCTTTTAAATTAAAAATCTGCCACATTTGAAAATTCCATGTGTCCAAATATTCCCAGTCTTGCTGGACATAGAATTCCAGACTTTCACTGTTCCTGGTGCAATAAGGTGTTTCCTACATTCACTTTATTATGGTCAGGTGAGGTGTGGTTGATATACCCCAAATCTCCTCATTTGCCTGCAATGCATTTTCTTCAGATAAGAGGCCCATGGTGGGTTGAACGCAGTATTTTAGCATGCACAGAAGATTGGGCAACTAATAGAAGACGGAGAGTTGGGATAAAGGGAGACTTTTAAGGAATGCAATCTATAACTGCTGAAGTGCCATAGGGGTCAGGGCTGGGGCCACAATCATTTGCAATATATATTAACAACTTAGATGAAGGAAGTGATTGTACTATCACCAAGTTTGTGGTTGATACAAATAAATGTGAGAAGGCAAGTGGTGAGGATGATACAACAAGTACACTAAAGTTGATTGGCAGGTTAAGTAAGCATGCAATAACGTTTCACCTCAGCCTCTTTACTGGAGAGGGCTGTCTAAGCTAGGTCATATCCAGGCTTGTGAATTTACAAGTAATAATCATGCAACACAAATACTAGACAGACAAATTCCAGCAAGGGAGAGTATAACCACTGCTCCTTGGCATCAATGATGTTGCGACCGCTAAATCTCCCACTATCAACATCCTGGGGGGTACCGTGGAACAGACACTGAGCTGGATTAGCTATATAAATACTGTGGCTACAAGACCACAGTAGCTAGGAAGACTGCAGCAAGTAACACATCTTCTGTCTCCCCAGTGCCTGTCTGCTATCAACTAAGGCACAAGTCAGAAGTGTGACAGTGTACTTGCCATTTGCCTGAATGAATGCATGTACAGGAAAGCTCAGTCAGCTCAACACTATCAAGCACACCTTCAACATCCACTTTCTCCACACCAATGCACAGTGACCTGAGCATGGTGCCATTTATCAGTTTAAATGAACCAGTGCTTCAAGGCTCCTTTGACAGTATCTTTGAACCTCACAACCATCTAGAAGGACAGGAGTGGCAGATACATGGGGACACCACCAGCTACAATTTCGCCTCTGAGCCACTTGCCATTCTGACTTGGAAATATATTGTTGCTCCTTCACTGTTGTTGGGTCAAAATCCTGGGAATCCCCTCCTAACAGTACTGTGGAACTAACTGGGCTACAGCGGTTCAAGTAGGCAGCTCACCACCACCTCTCCAGGACAACTAGGGATGGGCAATAAATGCTGGGCAGAATTAAGTTGAGGTCTGCCTGGTAGTTGGATTGAGCAAAGCCCAGCAGAAAGGTGGCCTTTTGTTTCCTTCCAGGGAAAAGAAACAGACAGCTGTTAGAAACCTTTTGCAACCTGTTATCAGCAAGGTGGTTCAAAACAAAGACTGTCAGGTTTCGCTCAAATTTAAATGAGAAGTACAATTGGCTCAGAAATTAAAGAGGTAAAAATACTTCCACTCCATATTTCTACATTTAAAACTGGGAGCAGTTGGGAATCCGATTTGTTTTGACATGTCCGTAAGCTGGGGGAACTCACTGATGTCAGCTTCATTGTTTAGTGGTTTTCAATGACTGGGTTACTGTTGCCAGTCCATTTTTCTGAGAGGAAGTAATGTTTCTGCAACTCTATCCACTCTGACTATCCCACTGTATACACCCCACTATCCAACTGTATACACCTCACTGTCCCACTCTACCAGCCCTGACTGTCCCACTCTACCAGCCCTGACTGTCCCACTCTACCAGCCCTGACTGTCCCACTCTACCAGCCCTGACTGTCCCACTCTACCAGCCCTGACTGTCCCACTCTACCAGCCCTGACTGTCTCACTCTACCAGCCCTGACTGTCCCACTCTACCAGCCCTGACTGTCTCACTCTACCAGCCATGACTGTCTCACTCTACCAGCCATGACTGTCCCACTCTACCAGCCCTGACTATCCCACTCTACCAGCCATGACTGTCTCACTCTACCAGCCCTGTCTCACTCTACCAGCCCTGACTATCCCACTCTACCAGCCATGACTGTCTCACTCTACCAGCCCTGACTGTCCCACTCTACCAGCCCTGTCTCACTCTACCAGCCCTGACTGTCCCACTCTACCAGCCCTGACTGTCTCACTCTACCAGCCCTGACTGTCTCACTCTACCAGCCCTGACTGTCTCACTCTACCAGCCCTGACTGTCCCACTCTACCAGCCCTGACTATCCCACTCTACCAGCCCTGACTATCCCACTCTACCAGCCCTGACTATCCCACTCTACCAGCCCTGACTGTCTCACTCTACCAGCCCTGACTGTCTCACTCTAGCAGCCCTGACTGTCTCACTCTAGCAGCCCTGACTGTCTCACTCTAGCAGCCCTGACTGTCTCACTCTAGCAGCCCTGACTGTCTCACTCTACCAGCCCTGACTGTCCCACTCTACCAGCCCTGACTGTCTCACTCTAGCAGCCCTGACTGTCTCACTCTAGCAGCCCTGACTGTCTCACTCTAGCAGCCCTGACTGTCTCACTCTAGCAGCCCTGACTGTCTCACTCTAGCAGCCCTGATTGTCCCACTCTACCAGCCCTGACTGTCCCACTCTACCAGCCCTGACTGTCCCACTCTACCAGCCCTGACTGTCCCACTCTACCAGCCCTGACTGTCCCACTCTACCAGCCCTGACTGTCCCACTCTACCAGCCCTGACTGTCCCACTCTACCAGCCCTGACTGTCCCACTCTACCAGCCCTGACTGTCCCACTCTAGCAGCCCTGACTGTCTCACTCTACCAGCCATGACTGTCCCACTCTAGCAGCCCTGACTGTCCCACTCTACCAGCCCTGACTGTCCCATTCTACCAGCCCTGACTGTCCCACTCTACCAGCCCTGACTGTCTCACTCTACCAGCCCTGACTGTCTCACTCTACCAGCCCTGACTGTCTCACTCTACCAGCCCTGACTGTCTCACTCTACCAGCCCTGAGTGTCCCACTCTACCAGCCCTGACTGCCCCACTCTACCAGCCCTGACTGCCCCACTCTACCAGCCCTGACTGTCCCACTCTAGCAGCCCTGACTGTCCCACTCTAGCAGCCCTGACTGTCCCACTCTACCAGCCCTGACTGTCCCACTCTAGCAGCCCTGACTGTCTCACTCTACCAGCCCTGACTGTCTCACTCTACCAACCCTGAGTGTCCCACTCTACCAGCCCTGACTGCCCCACTCTAGCAGCCCTGACTGTCCCACTCTAGCAGCCCTGACTGTCCCACTCTACCAGCCCTGACTGTCCCACTCTACCAGCCCTGACTGTCTCACTCTACCAGCCCTGAGTGGCCCACTCTACCAGCCCTGAGTGTCCCACTCTACCAGCCCTGACTGTCTCACTCTACCAGCCCTGACTGTCTCACTCTACCAGCCCTGACTGTCTCACTCTACCAGCCCTGAGTGTCCCACTCTACCAGCCCTGAGTGTCCCACTTTACCAGCCCTGACTGTCCCACTCCTGTCAATCCAACTGCTTTGTGGAAATGGCATGGGCCATTAAAACTATGACTACATTACTCCACTACAAACTGTTAGGAACTTGGACCTGGTGTTAAATCACGATTTGATTCTACCCAGAGAGGGGATATGTATGATCCACTTGCAAAGGTTAGAGCACTGACATTTACCTGGGCATCCTGCTCTGAAGGATTCAACATTCTGCAGCCAATAGACCATTTCCCCACAGAACACTGCTGCAATGGTTTTTCCAACTGGGAGTTTATTAACCTAAATGAATATGTTCCTATATTTAACATGCTAGTTTGCAGCGTTCAAAGGAGGGTCAAGAGCAGAGAAAAAGAACATGGCTGGATGGTAATGGAACGGGCATGTGTAAACTTTAGAGCTGATACAAGCCACCTGTGCTAGTCTGGAGCCCAGCAGCTGCCAAATCTCAAAACACATTTGGTTACACAGAAAGGAAAGATGCTGCTCACACTGGGATAAGTGGATTTTACCTCAATATTTTCCACAACAGACTGGCAATATTAACTGCACATGCAACATATGCTACACTGCAGGATCATAGGTAATGAGTTCGATACCTGTCCAAATTCAGGTCATCATTTTAGCTCAGATGCATTCTCACTGGCAAAACTTTAAATAGTTTTTTTAATTCCAAAAGTCATATGGACTCAATATCTACAAAATGTTCTTTTGAAGTGATTTCTGATGAGAAAAAAATAGTATTTCATTGCTTCCAGAACTATAAAATCTAGATCCATTGATACCTTTGATAAAGCTGTTATGGAATAATATAGATCAAATTAAAGGATACTAATTAACATGTATATGATAAACAGGAGGAAAAGATTGCATAAAGTTTTATAGAACAAGGTTATCTAATGATAGCTAAAATGTCAACAAAGGATTAAATGTTGGAGAAAATTAGCATATTTTTAAAAAGCATAGAAATTAATGTAGCTAATATCAGTGGACAAAGGGTTAATGCAATTTAGTAAATTAAGTAAATTTAATTTGCATTAGTGTACAGATATTATTAGGATCACTGTCATTTCTTGACTAATGAGTACTGTAGATAAGACATAAAGACAAAATAAAAAATAAGAAGAAATGTAAGACCGAGATGAGGAGGGATTTCTTCTCGCTGAGGGTGGTGAATCTGTGGAATTCTTTCCCAGAGACGGTTGTCAAGGTTTGGTTGTCAAATGTTTTTGAGGCTGAAATGACAGATTTTTAATCAGTAAGGAATTCAGGGGTTATTGGGAAAGGAAAGGACAGTGGAGTTGAGGTTTATCAGATCAGTTGTGATCTCACTGAACGATGGAGCAGGCTCATTGGGCTGAATGGCCTCTTCTGTCCCATGTCTTACGGTCATATGGTCGAAAATAAAATTATGTCCAGTTTACATTGTTGTTGTCACAAATCAAATTAATAATTGATTTAGCCTCACACCAAAATGGTAGGCAAATGATTGTCTCAAACATTATTGCAACTTTGGTTTCAGAAATGTTTAAACCAACATCTGTTAATGTCTCTAGTTCAGTGAATGTTACCTCACTGTATGTCCATTTGTCTCTTGCTCAGATGTGAAGGTTGTGAAGGCAGGATCTTCATAGTAACCTGAGCTAGTATAAGAATTGAACTTGCACTGTTATCATCATTCTGCACTCCAAAATAGCTATACAGCCACTGACCATTGTGAGACGGACCTGTGCAGTAGGAAGAATATATGTTTCTCTGTCGCAGGCAAAAAAAAACGAAAAAGGCTTAATTCTATTTGGATTGCACCAACAATGGTGGAAGAGGTAAAAAGGCAATATTTCAGACTAGTCCTGCTGAGCATGACTCCTTTTAGTTTCCTATCTAACTCTGTTTTTAGTACATTATAAGTTTTGTATGTTGTCAAGTTGTGTTTACATTACTGGTTTCATTGTTGTTTTAGCAATAATTTATGGAAAAATGACTATAGAATGAAAATCAATTAAAAGCCAGACAGATGCAAGTGTTTATTAATCCACCAAATAAATTATATTCTGCAGCTTTAAATAGGGACCAACATCAGTAATAAGTACCCAAGTATTTTGGTCAACTTGAAGATTTTTGGGGATAAATAAGCAACCATTTCTGCAGAAGAAACTCTGCCACTTAATAACAGATGTTGTGGTTAGTGAAGACTGACATTCCAAAGAGAAAATGCAGAAGTGGATCTTCTTATTTGGGTAACATTCACGCAATCTCAATTTCCGAGACCACACAGGTCCATTTGACTGACCCAAATGGAAGGAAGGGTGTGATGATGTAATCCTATTGCAGAGATTCTTCTCTTCCTGGTGGCTTCCATGTGGTACTGAGTCAGACTGATCAGGGCAGATTCCAGGTGTGACCTCTACTCTGTACTGACCAATTGATTTCAACTATTGATGGCATATCAATTATAGTATCTTTTGTTCCAAGGCTAGAATTTACATTTTTAATTTGGAACACTGGCAAAGTCAACATCCTTAGTAACTTGTAAGGCGGTGGCGAACTGTGTTCTTCAATGCTTGCTGTCCATGTGGTGATGGTGCTTCACACTTTGTCAGCTTTAATGAATGTTTTTTAATGCTGAAAGAGTGTTGATTGAAGAAAGATTTACAAATTTCTGATATATACACTGTGGATACCACACAATTCAGCAACTAATGTCCCTTAAACAAGAAACTCTGGCATCCTTACCCAGTGTGGCCTACACGTGACTGGATCAGAAATGCTTTCTGAAGTCACTCCGTTTCCCAAACTGCCACAATGTTTGATAAAAAGGAATGAAATCAGACAGAGCAACTGGCATCGGCCAAGGCACTGGGAATGATTAGAGCACACAGGCCTGTTGACCTGCAGTGGTACAGTCAGGAGGGAGAGGCCCTGGGAGTCCTCAACATTGACACTGGACCCCATGAAGTCTCATGGCATAAGGGCAAACATGGGCAAGGAATCCTCCTGCTGATTACCATGTACTAACCCCGCTATTCCCTCAGCTGCTGAATCAGTGCTTCCCCACGTGAAATACCATTCAGAGAAAATACTGAGGATGGTCAACACTCAGAATGTATTCTTGGTGGGGATTTCAAGGCCCATCACCAAAAATGTCTCAGCACCACTACTAACTGAAACACTCAACCCCATTCTAAGTGATTAATGACTTAACAGCAATCCAGGTTTGTCAATACTTCAAATAAGTTGCATGATACTTTGACATTTTACTATAAATTCTATGTCCTATGATCTGCCCCACTAGCTACCTGACAAAAGAGTTGCGCTCTGAAAGCTTGTACTTCCACATAAACCTGTTGGAATATAACCTGGTGTTGTGTGACTTTTAACAAAATCCTAAAGGACATAATCTGTTGGACCGAGTCCTTTGTAGTTGGTTAGGAGGAACAAAATGTACTTGACCACTACCTCAGCAATTTACCTTTCGCAGATGTATTTGTCCATAACAATATAAGTAAGAGTGACCACTGAGTGTTTACCATCCTCAGTATTTTCTCTGAATGGTATTTCACGTGGGGAAGCACTGATTCAGCAGCTGAGGGAATAGCGGGGTTAGTACATGGTAATCAGCAGGAGGATTCCTTGCCCATGTTTGCCCTTATGCCATGAGACTTCATGGGGTCCAGTGTAGAGGCAAAATCCCACCTTTTACATTAAGGATACACCCCATTGTATTGTGTGGTACTATCACTGTGCTAAATGGGACAGATTTCATTCAGGCGATAAAGACATTGAGGCTGAGCTATCTGTCACGTCTAGTTCAGACTCTGAGATTTCTTTGACACGAGATGGAGGGGGAGAATCCATGTGTTCTCACAGCCTTTCTAGATGTTCTGAGGTGCTGAGTGTATTTTGCTCCTGCCCCATTTGCAAGTTTGCAGTTTTCTTGTGATCCATGTGCTTGTTCAGGACCCCCTCACCTACCCTAGCTTTGTACGTTCGGACCTGACCTCTCACCCATGCAGGGCTGCTCCTGTGGTTTCAGCACCAAACTCTGTCTCCAGAAGTAAACTGTCTCTCTTATGGAGGAGTCTCGTGTCCAATATTGGCATTCCTGATGCCATTTCAACCTCCCGCCCCAGTCTAAGCATATCAGATTTAACCTGTTGCAGAGTCTTCTCCCCTTAGCAACTCTGCTGGAGCTGTCCCTGTAGTTGCATGGGGGGGTGGTCTGATAATTAAATAGGAACTGGGAGAGTTTGGTATCTAGTGAAACTGTAGGCTGCTTCTTTAAGCCTGCCTCCAAAGTTTGCACTGCTGTTTCTGCCAGGCCATTGGAAAATGGATGGTATGGATCTGTTCTTAAATACCGAATACCATTTGACTTTAGGAAATACTCACATTCCCTTCTGGTAAATGAGAGCCCATTGTCTGTGACCAACACTTCTGGGAGCTTTACTATTCTCATCCCTGTGTTTGACAAATGAACTCTGTGCATGTCCAACCACTTTGTGGAGGTGCCGGTGTTGAACTGGGGTGGACACAGTCAGAAGTCACACGCCACCAAGTTATAGTCCCAACAGGTTTATTTAAAATCACAAGTTTTGGAGCGATGCCCCTCTGTCGAGTGAAGTGACACCCGACGAAGAGTCAGCGCCCCAAAAGCTTGTAATTTCATAAAAAGCTGTTGGACTATAACCTGGTCTTGTGTGACTTCTGAACTCAACCATTTTGAGTGGGCATCCACATGACTAAGAATGTTGAGCCCATGAAGGGCCAGCATTGTCGATCTGTAACCAAGTGCAGAGTTTAGTAATTAATTCCCATGAATGTGGGTGAGCTACTGGCAGTAATTTATATTCTTGTTGGCACTCTGGGCACTGCCCCAATTATTCAGCTATGTCTGCATCCAATCCTGGCCACCAGACATGACTTCTCACCAGTGTCTTCATTCTGGAAATCCCTGGATGACCCTGGTGGAGTTCATTCAGTATCTGGCAGTGACCTTTACTTGGGACAATCACCATTGCAGCCCATAATATAATGCCATCTTCCATCTTCTACAGTGATCTGCTCTCTCCAGGACCAATATGGTTCCAATTTTCCTGTGATGACCCTTTTGTTTCCTCCATCATCACCAGCTGTTTTAGTTTTGCTGTGGGCTGACACGGAGTCCCTCTGTTCAGGATATGTCTTGAGTGAGGCTATGCACTTACCTTCAATCAAGGGATGTCCCCCAAGCTCAGTCAGCCTAGCGAGGGTGTCCACTTCCATTGGAATACCCTGTAGCTCATATGTTTCACCAGCTGCATATTCTAATGACAAAGCCAGTTGTAGTGCCTGCTGAAGTCCAGTTGGGATTCAGCTAATAGGTGATTTTATGGTTACATCATTAACCCCACTCTTTTTGCCAGTGTAATAACCCCACAGAGGCTGATATTCCATCACCAAGTCACCCTTTATTTACAAATGCATAGTACATGACACAGGTCAGGATCCCTCAGAGCCAGCTCTCAGAGTGAACAGAATGTCTGATACTCCTGTTTATATCTGTCAGCCAGGGCTCCCTCACTGGACCAGGTTAACAGCCCCTATCAGGAAACTCATATTCTATGAGGTCCACTTGACTGATCACATTACAACCACTTCAGTTCCTTCAGTGTCTCTGGGTCAAAAGCCTCCCTAACAGAGTTTAAGTCAGAAATGACTCCCTCCCTAACAGTACTGTGGGCCTACTAAACCACAAGAACTGCAGTAGTTCACAAAGGCAGCTCACTACCACTTTCATGAAAACAATTGGGGAAGGGCAATAAATGCTGGACTGGCCAATGATACAGAGGCTTTTGCCCGAAACATCGATATTCCTGCTCCTCGGATGCTACCTGACCTGCTGTGCTTTTCCAGCACCACTCTAATCTAGACAATTATACAGACATCCCATTAATGAATTAAAAATATCTTACCATGTTTCCTTGGTGATAACTCTAAAAACCAGCCTATATCTTGGTCGTGTTGTTGGTGTTGCTCTCTCTCTCTGTCTCTCTTTCTCACATATACAAGATACGTCCACAAACATGCGTATGCAACCCAAATGTCATGAACCAGTAAAATCCAATGCTGTCTCCCACACACACTCTCTCACATAGCAACCTCCCGACACCAGTCCCCTTGTGAACTGTAGTCTGATAGCTGGCTGGCTGCACGCCACATTGAGCGTCTCCACAGTATTTACAGTATTTTTATGAGTGTCTCAGAGCTTTAGGTTTATCAAGTAGCCACAGCACTTACATCCAATTGTGATGCTGTCACACGTAAATAGCTGGCAATGACAGGACTCAGTGGAAGAAATGACTAGACGTCCTTCAGGGCATTTCAGCTTTGATTGCAAACGTGCAGATGGGCGGAAGGATGATAACTGCTTTAGGGTTGGTATAACTGTGTGATGTTCTCGACATTATTTATAGTACTTGCTACTTTTAGGGCACTGGGAAGCTGGTTCATATCCTTTTGCCTCTCTGATCTACAAGAACAAAATAATTGAACGTCTCACAGAGGAATGAAAACATGCCAAGTATCTCAAGAAAAGAGATTAAAAGAAACATTTACATTTTTGTTGAATAGATGGTCAGAATGATTTGGGATTAATATCTTCATTGTAAATCTAAAATATTGCACTAAATGTTTTGAAAAATTAGACACCAGATCTAGAATGAATTCAGTGTTATCATCAATAATAGCTTGCTAGCAATGACTCAAAGGCTTTATAACCAATAATTACCATAGATCTATTGTTTGAGTATTGATCTGTACGATAGGGAATAAGGAATTGACAGAGAACAATGCAGAATCAATCTGGCATTGACCAGGATTCAGAGATGCCGGTGTTAGACTGGGGTGTACTAAGTTAAACATCACACAATACCAGGTTATAGTTCAACAGGTTTATTTGGAAGCACTAGCTTTCGGAACACTGCTCCTTCATCAGGTGGTTATGGAGTGTAAGATCGTGTCTTACAATCTTATACTCCACAACCATCTGATGAAGGAGCAGTGCTCCGAAAGCTAGTGCTTCCAAATAAACCTGTTGGACTATAACCTGTTGGCATTGACCTGAATAGCTTAGAATGGAGTCTGCGAGATGGGATAACACAATTACCATTGCAACTTGATACATTTTCACATCCATGGAAATTCAGCTTTTAATTCATTTTGTTCTCATAGAATCCCTAGAGTGCAGAAGCAAGCATTCTGCCCATCAAATCCACACTGATCCCGCAAAGAGCATCCCACCCAAATCCCGCCCCCCCACTCCCCACTCCCCACCCTATCCTTGTAATCTGGACTTTCCCATGGCTGGCCAACCTAACACTGCATATCCCTGGATGCTATCGGCAATTTAGCACGGCCAATCCAACCAGACTGCACATCTACAGACTGTGGGAGGAAAGCACAGCACCCAGACACAGGGAGAATACTCCTCTCAGCCACCTTTCTTTTAGCTTTACTTACTGTATTCTCTGTCACCGTGTCCTCTCTCCCCTCCTCCCACCCAAAAAGGACTGTCTGTTCTTTCAAGTATGCAGTTATACACACCATTGTTCTGCAAATCTCACATTTTGATTATGTAATTTGAACTATTAATATCTTTTATCTCCCAACACACACCACCTCCACCTCTTTCCCCCCCCCCCAACCCCATCTCAACTATAGAATAAATGCTGCCCTCTCCACACTTCACGTCAGCTCTGATGAAGAGTCAGTTAGACTCAAAATATTAGCTTGCTCTCTCTCCATGGATGCTGCCTGATGCTGCCTGACCTGCTGTGATTTCCAGCATTTGTTGTTTTCAGTTCAGGTTCCAGCATCTGCAATAATTTGCTTCTCTACTTCATGATGTTTTACGTTTGTACAATCAATGCAGTGCAGCTTCCCAGTAAGATCTTTTACGTAAACCATACCAAGTTAAGACATTAAAATAGGCAAAGAACAAGGTCCGACAATGATTGATAAATATTCACCATTGATTTTAACTGATCTACTCCAGATCCAGGAGATGTAAGTTAACATGAGCTATCTGGTGGAACACGCAGGGGTGATATTTTGTTTATAAACCTGTCATTGTGAAGACTGTCCTGAGAAAAGAATGTTTGACAGACACAGGAGTCAATCATCAATCGACTGTTCCTGAGGATTAGTGAATAATTGCTCCCAGCTGTGAACTTGCCTTCCTGGGGACAATGTCAGACAGATTGTGGATTGAGGAAATGTTTCTCACAATCTGGCCTTGATGTGTTGTTAAATCTATGTTGTAATTCAGGTAGTTTCAGTCAACGTTGAGTCCAGCTGAGCTCACAGGACCGTGAGCTTTTCTTTGTTAATTCATTGGGTTTATTGTCTGCCCTAAGAAAGTGACGGTGAGCCACATTCTTGAATATAATTGAATGACTTGTGTGGACATTTCGAACTGTAATTAAGAGTCAACCAAACTTTGGTAGATCTGGATTGGCACCACATCCAAAATTCACTCCCTCCACTTTTTTTTATTCTCTACAGTGTGGAAACAGGCTCTTCGGCCAAGCAAGTCAATACTGACCCACCGAAGAGCAACCCATTCCCCCCCTACCCATATTTACCTCTGACCAAATCACCTAACCTACACATCCCTGAACACTATGGACAATTTAGCATGGACATTTCACCTAATCTACACATTTTCAAGCTGTGGGAGGAAATCAGAGCAGCCAGAGGAAATCTATGCAGACACAGGGAGAATGTGCAAACTCCACACAGTCAGTTGCCCAAGGCTAGAATCAAACCCAGGTCCCTGGCACTGTGAGTCAGTAGTGCTAACCACTGAGCCACCGTACCTCCACTGTTGAGTTTTGCTTCGTGGCAGCAGCCTGTACCAACTATAAGATGGACTCGAAAACTCAACAAGGCTCGTTTCAATACATCTTCCAAAAACATGACCACTTCTATCCAGAAGAACAAGGGCAGCGGATACATGGGAATACCATCCCCTGCAGGTCCCCCTCCAAGCCACTCACCATCCAGATTTGGAAATATATCACTAATTCTTCACTGTCACTGGACCTCTCACCCAAACACTAGAGCACTTAGACTGAACTAACTCAAGAAGGCAGCTCACCATCATCTTCTCAAAGTCAATTAGGGATGGGCACTAAATACTTGCCCGCCATCACTATCCACATTGGTTGGTAGGTCCGACACAGGAGGCAATAGAGGAGGGGTAGTGACGCAGGTGTCAATGGTGAGTCGGTTTAGTATTCAGTAGTCTTTTCCAGTGAAATCTTTTAGCCTTTTTATTATAGAATCACAGAATCCCTTCAGCAGGCCAAACGACCCATTGAGTCTACACCAAATCTCTGAAGAGCATCCCACCCGGGTCAACCCCACCCTACCCTATCCCTGTACCTAGCCTACACATCCCTGGACACTATGGGACAAAGTTAAAAATCGCACAACACCAGGTTTATTTGGAAGCACTAGCCTTTGGAGCACTGCTCCTTCATCAGGTAGTTGTGGAGCAGGAACATAAGGCACAGAATTTAGCATGGCCAATCAACCTAACATACACATCTTTGGACTGTGGGAGGAAACCAGAGCACCCAGAGGAAACCCATGCAGAGACACAGGGAGAATGTGAAAACTCCACACAGTTGTCCGAGGGTGTAATCAAACCTGGACCTGTTGTGCTGTGAGGCAGCAGTGCTAACAACTGAGCCACTATATTGTTAAACTATTCAAAATGGCACCTGATTGTGGCGGCTGTTGAAGCTTCTCACTGCATTTCACTGTGTTATTCACTGTATGGTAAATAAATCATTCATTTATTGATTCACATCCCATGAGTTCATAAGAAAGTGTAGCCATTTCTCTCCTCAAGAGTCTTAGCATTTCACACAACAATTATAAAACAGCTAGGTGCTCACTTAATCTGAACAACATAACATAACATAAACAATCGAGGGTGTGGTGCTGGAAAAGCACAGCAGGTCAGGCAGCATCTGAGGAGCAGGAGAATCAACATTTCGGGCATAAGCCCTTCCTCAGGAAAGGCTGCAGTCCTCACTTTCTCCATAAGCAAGCAATCACAAATATCGCCTGGATTAGACAAAGTCAAAATAGATTTATGAAAGGGATGTCATCTTTGATGAGCCTAAGTATGTAACTCGGAGAATAGGTAAGACAGAAGAAATAGATGTGATGTATTTGGAGTTTAAAACAGTCTTTTGACAAATTTCTAAAAAAAAGAGGTCATCGTATAAAACTCAAAGCACACAGGATTGGGGGTAATATACTGGCATGGATTGAGAATTGGTCAGCTGACTCTGGAAACAGAGAGTGAGAATAATTTGGTCTTTTTTCGATGACAGGCAGTGACTAATGGGGTACCGCAAGGATCAGTGCTTGAATCCCAATATTCACAATTTGTATCAATGATTTAGATGAATATATCAAGAGTAATATTTCCAAGTTTGCTGACAATATAAAACCAAATAGGATTATGAATGTTGAGGAGGACGTAAAGAAGCTCAAGGACAACTTGAATAAGTTGAATATCTACATACATGGCAGGTACAGTACAACATAAACAAGAGAGAGCTGTCCACCTTGTTGGAGAAATAGAATGAAAGTGTATTATTTAAACTATGATAAATTGGGAACTGTTGATGTACAAAAGAACCTGGGTATCCTTGCACGTGTATGATTGAAGGCTAGCAAGTAGGTGCAGCAAGCAATTGGGAAAGCCAATAGAGGTCTTCATTATGAGAGGGTTTGAGTAATGGAGCAAATTGCTTCACTAACAGGATAGTGAACCTATGGGATCCTCTATCACAGAAGGCTATGGAGGCCAAGTCACTGAATATATTCAAGAAAGAAACAGAAAGTTTTCTAAACACTAAAGGCATCAATGGGTATTGAGACAGCATTGGAGTATGGCATTGAGATGGGGGACAGGCCAGGATCATGTTGAATGACAACGTTGGCTGAATGGCCTGCTTCTGTTAAAATTATCTGTGATTTCTGCTCACTTTCCAGCTGTAAGTAGCAAGCTGGAATATTTTAACAGATTTCTTCAAAATAGGTGGAACTACAGAAATGAATGAGATTTGTAGGGAGACAACTCTGACTCTGCACTGGAAATGGAAGCAATCCAAACCTTAGAGCACTAGGGAAGCAGCTGTTTTTAAGCTTGCCAATGAACTGTTGTCTTTTAGTCAGAGATTTGGTTTGTCAGAGTTCATTTTGAATGTTAGAGGATCTTATTAACTTTCAGGCGAACCTCTGTTTAAAACATTGTTCTTTTATATTGTGGGGCTGTTGGCACTGGTTTGACTCATTTTGCTTGCAGCTGACCAATCATGCAGTGTTTATTAATAACCCTGCAGCTGGACATTGGGGCTGGTCAGAGTGAATGTGTCCAATGTTTTCACTTTTATGAAAATCATAAGTTAGAATAATTAATAAAATCACAGGCCCAAATTCAGGTTTTTAAAATGGATAGTGCATTGGTGTGTCAACTAGCAGCATCTCAAATGGACAATCTGATGTTTTGCACTGTGCCTGTATCATCACACAGATAGACAGACCCTCCATCATTATGAAGATAGCAGCAAAGGTTGAAGTCCAGGAGGTCTACCCTCAAAGCATGGTACCTAGCATCTTTTGAGATATTGCACTTTAGTAATACAAACAAGGACAGGATTTATACAATTAATGATAGGGCCCTGGATAGTGTTGTAGAATAAAGGCACCTAGGAATTCAGGTATATAATTCTTTGATGTTTGTTTCACAGGTAGATAGGGTGGTTAAAAAGGCATTTGGCATACTTGCCTTCATTGCTCAGTCCTTTGAGGATAGGGGGTGGGATGACATGTTGAGGTTGTACAGGACATTGGTGAGACCTCTACTGTAGTGTTGTGTACAATTCTGGTCACCCTGTTACAGGAAGGATATTATTTAACTGAAAAGGGTTCAGAAACGATTTACAGGGATATTACCAGTAATGGAGGGTTTGAGAAATAAAAATAGACTGGAAAGGCTGGGATCTTTTTTAACTGGAGCAGAGGAATTTGAGACGCGACCTTATCGAGATTTATAAAATCATGAGGGCCATTGATAAGGTGAATAGAAAAGGTCTCTTCCCTGGTGGGGGAAAGGGGGAATTAAAAACTAGGGAGCATATTTTTAAAGTGAGAAGCAAAAGATTTAAAAATGACATGGGGGCAATGTTTTCATGCAGAGAGTCGTTTGTGTATGGAATGAACTGCCAGAGAATGTGGTGGATGCAGGTATAGTTGCAATGTTTTAAAGACATTTGGATAAATTCATGAATAGGAAATGTTTGGAGGGATATGGGATAAGCGCAGGCAGGTGGGATGAGTTTAGTTTGGAAATATGGATGGCTGTTTGGACCGAAGTGTCTGTTTCAGTGCTGTATGACTCTATGATTCTATGACTTTACCTTCCTTAGGGATGGGGGAAGCAATAGCACAAGTTCTAATTTACAGATTCAGGGTTCACTCAGGCAACTGCACATGTGAAACGGCAGCTGCCTTGGAGAGATTTATCTTCAGTCTTGAAGTGCCCAAAGCGCAACTTGTGCCTTTTCACCCCAGTAGATACCAAAAGTCAGAAGCTGCTGGTTTCTTTCGAGAGTTAAATCTTCTCAGGACACCATTGTGGGGGGCATGGTGCCTTTTGGGTTGGTCGAGACCCCTTGGAATTGTTAAAAATATGAATAAATATGCATAAAAAGTACATAAAGCCATTGGTACTGAGAAAGAACTGTCAAGATAGCTGTCTAAGAACCTGTCAAAGAAATTACAATGCCTGTCCTTTATTGAACATGCCTGAGACCTCATACATCCATTTGATTGCTGAAGCAACCCGACCACAAAGACAACATCCAATCATTTTACTTCTCCCACCCTCCGATCTATCCTGGGAATTGCATAGTTTATTTACACAAGATAGTCTTCAAGTACTTGTAGTTTTTGCTCTTGATGTTTTAAAGAATCTGAATGATTTACATATTTATTGAACTGATATGAAGAAAGTGAAAAGCTATGGATGAACATTTTTCCTTAAATTATTCTTCACAAATCACATTATCAGTAGAGGATTCACTGGCTGTACACAAGGGGTGAATGGGAATGGAATGGGAGGTAGGGGTTATGGGGCTCCTGAGTAGAGTGTCTAAAAATCCCAATCTGTAGTTTACTATTCCCTGAGATGCATTGGGTCACAGTTCTTTGAAAATCTGGTCTGAATGTGTGGAATTTGTTGAAGAAAGGTTATACTAGCATGAGTAATTTTTGGGGTGGGCTCACAATTCAAACCAGGCTACACCCTTAAACAGTGCTGCTGAAAATTAGAATGGGGGTAGGATAACCCAGAATCAGCTGTTAGCGATAGGCTCTCTCAAGGCAACAGCAGCAGCTTACTTAATACAATAACTCCCTGGTTTGGCAGTCACACCTTGTGGGGGAGTGGGGAGGGAGAGGGGGTGATGTGAATTGCATCAGCAAGACTAAAGTTAAAAGATAAAAGGGAACACTGACTGATCTATTCTCATAAAGGTCAGTATTCCAGGCCCCCAGTTTCAGGCCCAGTTCAGAGTTAAATGCCAATGGGTTCCAAGCATTTATCACTTTGTAATGGATTTCTCTTCCTGATATTGTGACAAAGTCCCTGTGCTGCTTAATCCTAATGGATTAATGCGTACTTTAAAGCAGCAGAGCGGAGAATTTGATCCCAAGCCATGAAGCATCCATAATATATTTCATACACAAATTTCCAGATGTGTGGAACATAACAAAACATTGCTGTAATGTTGCCTATTGAAATAGCAGAGACAATACCCAGTGCACGTTGATGTTTGACTTGTTTCCTGCCATGATGCATCTTTACTGCTCAGGAACCTCCATCATATCTGACAGTGACAGCATGTGGCCTGTCATTTGGACTCTCAGGTTGTGGAATCCACTGTAGAGCAAAGAGAGCATCTTTCATCACTCTGCAGGGATACTTTTTTTTAAACCAAACCTTAGGTTGATTAGGAATTGAGCTGTCCCAAACCTCTCACTGCCATGCTCAGAAACCTCAGCCTCTACGTAATTCACATCCAAGACAGCATTAGGGGATAGCCCTGAAACTACGAGACAGCAATCGCTGTGTGGAATCTCACTCAATGGGTTTGTATGCGGTGAACTGGACACAGAGGTTAGCTGTTTCAAATCTCTCAGAATACACCACAAAAGCCAAAACAGCACATTAATATACTTCATGATTGAAACATTAGCCATTCCTGACTACAAGCATTGACATGTCATTAATACATAATCCCACCTCATTGGTATGCATTTTCCTGTTCTCCCACCCGCCAGACAGAAATGAGACAGTGACAATCCCCAACATGAAAGACAGAATCTGGCAACTGCAGCTTCCTGCTCACTCCTCTAGGATTCCATATCATGGATGTAAGTTAGCTCGCTGAGCTGGAAGGCTTGTTTTCAGTTGTTTCATCATCATGCTCGGCAACATCATCAGTGAGCCTCCAATGAAGTGCTGGTGTTACGTCCTGCTTTCTATTTATGTGTTTAGGTTTCCTTACTGGTGATGTAATTTCCTGTGTTGACATCCTTTCCTGTGTTAGTGATGTCATTTCCTGTTCTTTTTCTCAGTGGGTGATAGACGGAATCCAAATTGATATGTTTATTGTTAGAGTTCCGGTTGGAATGCCATGCTTCTAGGAATTCTCGTGTGTGTCTCTGTTTGGCTTGTCCTAGGATGGATGTGTTGTTCCGGTCAAAGTGGTGTCTGTACTCATCCATATGTAAAGATACTAGTGAGAGTGGGTTATATCTTTTTGTGGGTAGTTGATGTTTATGTATCCTGGTGGCTAGTTTTCTGCCTGTTTGTCCGATGTAGTCTTTGTTATAGTTCTTGCAAGTAATTTTGTAAATTAAGTTTGTTTTGCTTGTTATCGTTCAAGTTCATTAGCTGCTGTTTTAGTGTGTTGGTGGGTTTGTGGGCTACCATGATGCCAAGAGATCTGAATAGTCTGGCAGTCATTTCCAAGATGTCTTTGATGAAGGGGAGAATGGCTAGGGATTCTGGGCATATTTTGTCTGCTTATTTGGGTTTGTTGCTAAGTTTGGATTTGCAACCGTAAGGTGATGTGCTATGCCAATCTCACAACTGCACTGAGTGCCAGCAACTTACCAGGCAAACAACTGCATGCCCTTCAACCAAATGGCCATGTCTCAAAGTCCAATGGGAGTAGCCCTTTGTCAAGACCAAAAACCTTTTGGTCCAGGCTTCTAGGCACAGTAAATCAATGTTATTAGGGACCAATGTTCTGGAGGAAAGTTGGGAAAGTCAGTTATGGGGATTGCAGGCAGTCTGTTGGGATACAGAGGGGACAGTAATTGTGAGGGGACAATATAAGAGGGCTGAGACAATAGTGCATCAAAGATGTTGTTAGTACGGAAGGGGGTTATCCACAGTCACATTCTCCCTGGTATCGATGACAGGTGGGTGGTAGGTTGTGCAGCACAATAATTGGCATGTCTGAGCTGTAGGGGCAGGCCACAGGACTAATATTAGTAAATCCAGTCAAAATTCAAAGGCGGGTGGGAGTACAAGCAACTGGGCTTGTATACCCTTGAGTTTAGAAGACTGAGAGGGGATCTGATTGAGATATATAAGATTATTAAATGATTGGACACGCTGGAGGCAGGGTGAGTGCCAAACCAGAGGACACAGCTTAAAAATACGGGGTAGACCATTTAGGACAGAGATGAGGAGAGACTTCTTCACCCAGAGAATGGTGGCTGTGTGGAATGCTCTGCCCCAGAGGGCAGTGGAGGCCCAGTCTCTGGATTCATTTAAGAAAGAGTTGGATAGAGTCTCAAGGATTGTGGAATCAAGGGTTATGGAGATAAGGCAGGAACAGGATAAGGATGATCAGCCATGACCATATTGAATGGTGGTGCAGGCTCGAAGGGCAGATTGGCCTACTCCTGCATCTATTGTCTATTGTCTATTGTCTAAATGGAAGGTCAGTACTGATGGGCTCACCAGGCAATGGAAGGAGAAAAGGAACATGATGATTCAGAGAAGTCCCCTTGAATACCAGGCTGAGCCTGTGACACATTCCACCCAGTGCAACCTTCACTGTCTTCCAGACTTGTGCAAACTGTAATTCACAATGAAAATGGGAAATGGCTGCAATCACACCCTGGAGTGGACAGAATAAGTGTTTTCATTTCTGTCTAAGGACCAACTTGTACTCATTATTAATGTGAGGTCCCTCAAGGAGTGATTGCATTCATTAATCAGGCACTTTCACAGTATGTTGCAGATAGAATGTAGAATGTGAAAAATAGAGCATAGAATATAGAATATAGAATATAGAATGTCCAATGTAGAACGTAGGACAATGTAATACAAGAACAGACCCTTTGGCCCACCACATCTATGCTGACCATGATGCTGACCAAACTAATCTCATCTGCCAGCACATGGTCTGTATCCCTCTATTCCCCTCCTGTTCATGTGTCTGTTTAAATGCTTCTTAAACGTTGCTATTGTATCTGTTTGTCCCCTGGCGGCGTGTTCCAAGCATTAACCACCCTCTGTATAAAAACCTTGTCTCATACATCTTCTTTAAGCTTTTCCCCTCTCACCTTAAACACATGTCACCTAGTATCTGGCATTTCCACCCTGCACCTTTTCTGAACAGCCTCCAATGCTCGTCTACCTATCCTTAGGTGAGGGCACAAAACTATTCATAGTATTCCAGCTGTGTCCTGACTATTTTTAGCAAGACTTCCTTATTTTTGTATTCCATTCCCTTTGAAATAAAGGATGATATTCCAAGTGCTTTCCCTATTACCTTCTGAACTGAATTACAAAACCACCAGCATCCATGCCCAGATGTTCCTCAGGAGGACCTTGCAGGGTCGACAGGACTGTGACTACCGTTGTCATTTTTGGTGTGACTTGGTGCATCTTGTTTCATTCCTTTGACTAAATTGGAAGCTAGGCCCTCGATAGACACCTCTGGAGCATCGCAGCCAAAACCAACCATGAAGAAGGTTTTAAGTCTTGACTTAAAGTCTGAAGAAAGATTAGACATCTTAAACATTTATTTTTCATCTTTTGCTCCCAGTGTATAGTAACATTAACTGACTTTCCCCATTATTTTTAAACAACTCAGACAGTACTTGGACTGCTCCAATCAGAAACTGACATGTCTTTTCCCAAAATTAATCCTTTGGAAACCTTCTGTGAGAGAAGTGATTTTATCAGCAATCTGCTGCATTATATTTTTAACAAATGGATCTCTGACCCTAAATTAAATGGATTACCCACGCAATGACATTGTAATGGGACTGAATACTTTCTGTTACCTTTAGCCTTCATTGTTCTCCTTGAACCATACATCAAGGGTGTATTCACACAGTAAGATTCAGTCCCTCTACTGAAATGAGACCAACCCATAGTGCAAGGCATGTTGCTAGAGTCTGCCTTAATGAGAAATGGTTTACATTCCCTCTGACCTATTTTAATATTTCAAATCATTTCTGTAGAATCACTGACAGGAGCATAGGAACAGGAGGAAGCCATTTAGCTCCTTGAACGTACTTCCTACACCATTCAGTGAGATCAAAACCCAACACGAATTTCAGCTTTCCTGAATCACTGCAATCCACTTGGATGTCAGTAGGCCCATGGTGTTGTTTGCAAGGGAGCTTCCGGATTTTATAATAGGGGAATACAGTGGTGATAAAAATCCATTGAATATCAATGTTCAAAGGTTAGATTCTCTCTTGTACAAGAGGCTAATTGACTGGCATTTGTGTGGTGTGACTGTTACTTGCCACTTGTCAGCCCAGACCTGGATATTGTTCTGGCCTTGCTGCATTTGGACATGGATGGCTTCAGTATCTGAGGACGTGCTGAATATAGAGTGGTCATTAGCGAACATCCCACTTCTGACCCAGGATAAGGCAGCTGAAGATGATTGGGCCTTGGACACCAGCATGAGGACCACCTGCAGAGATGCCCTGGAGCTGAGATGACTGACCCTCCAACAACCATGACCATCTTCCTATATGCCATTCTTTCCAAGGCGTCTTAACAATGGGCCATAGCCCCAAATTACTTATAGATATATGGACCTTTTAATTAAGAAGAGGGTTGTTTTTCTTTGCTTTTATGAAGAGCAAATACAAACCAGAGAGATAGCTGTGAGGGGTAATTCTGTAATTATTTGGCAAATGACTGAGTGAATTATTTGAGAGACAGAGAGATCACAGAATGTCTTGCCTGGAGGCATGTCAAAGAATTTCAGAGAAGTGCTTCAAAGGGAAAGATACAAAGCAAAAACTTTCACCATCCTCTGAGAATGACATCCCCAGACTGTAGAGACGATGTGAGCTAAATAAAAGCAATCTGAGCAAAAAACATGTCTGCATTTCCCTTTGCCAAGAATACGCAAGGGAACAGGTTGAAAGCCAATTGCCTCTCTGGTGTGTACATGCTGGTCTGGAGTTCTAGGGCTAATGTGCCAATCTTGTGTTCTAGATCATAGAACAGCACAGCAGAGTACAGGCCCTTTGGCTCACAGTGTTGTGCCAAGCATTTACCTTAATCTAAAATCAACCTAACCCACACACCCCTCAATTTACTGCCATCTGTGTGCTTGTCCAGCAGTCTCTTAAATGTCCCTAATGTCTCTGACTCTACTACCACCGCTGGCAGTCAATTCCATGCACTCATCACTCTCTGCGTAAAGAACCTATCTCTGACATCTCTCCTAAACCTTCCTCCATAATCTTCTTAAAATTATGACCCCTCCTGACAGCCATTTCTGCCCTGGGGAAAAGTCTCTGGCTATCCACTCTATCTATGCCTCTCATTACCTTGTACACCTCTCTTCCTTCTCCTCTCCAGTGTGAAAAGCTCAAGCTCACTCAACTCTCTTCATAAGACATGCCCTCCAATCCAGGCAGCATCCTGGTAAATCTCTGCACCCTCTCTAAAGCATCTACATCCTTCCTATAATGAGATTACCAGAACTGGACACAATATTCCAAGTGTGGTCTAATCAGGGTTTTATAGAGATGCAGTAAAATCTCCCAGTTATTAAACTCAATTCCCCCTGTTAATGAAAGCCAGAAGACCATAAGCCTTCTTAACCATCCTATCAACTTGGGTGGCAACTTTGAGGGATCAATGTACATGGACCCCAAGATCCCGCTGTTCCTCCACACTGCCAAGAATCCTGTCTTTAACCCTGTATTCAGCATTCAAATTCAACCTTCCAAAATGAATCACTTTGCACTTACCTAGGTTAAATTCCATCTCCCACTTCTCAGCCCAGCTCTGCATCCTGTCAATGTCACGTTGTAGCCTGCAACAGCCCCTTGACATGATCTACAACATCATCAACCTTTGTGTCATTGGCAAACTTACTAACCCACCCTTCCACTTCTTCATCCAAGCCATTTATAAAAACTACAAAGAGCAGAGACCCAAGAACAGATCCCTGTGGGACACTACTGGTCACTACCCTCCAGGTGGAATACTTTCCAATCACTACCACTTGCTGTCTTCTTTCGGCCAGCCAATTCTGTATCCAGACAGCCAAATTTCCCTGTACCCCATACCTCCAAATTTTCTGAATAAGCCTACTTTGGGGAACCTTATTAAATGCCTTACTGAAATTCATATACACAGCTTGACCTTCATCAACATGTCTCGTTACATCTGCAAGGAACTCAATAAGGCTTGTGAGGCATGACCTGCCCCTCCCAAAGCCATACTGACTATCTTAAATCAAACTATGTTTTTCCAAATAGTCACAAATCCTATCTCTCAGAATCCTTTCCAGTACCTTGCTTACCACTGATGTAAGACTGATTGCTCTGTAATTCCCAGGAATTTCCCTATTCCCTTTCTTGAACAGAGGAATGACATTCGTCTCCCTCCAATCAGCCAGTACTGCTCCCTTGGAGAGTGAAGATCATAGCCAGAGATGCAGCAATCTCTTTCCTTGTTTCCTGTAGTTACCTTGAATACATCTGGTCTGGCCCTGGGGACTTATCTGTCTTGATGTTTTCCAGAATTTCCAGCACATCTGCTTCCTTAATATCAATCTGTTCAAGCCTATTAACCTGGTCCAAGGTACTGTCTCTGTCAGCAGGATCCCTCTGTCTAGTCAGTACTAAAGCAAAGAACTCATTTAGGGCCTCCCCTACCTCTTCAAACTCCAGGCACAAGTTCCCTCCATTATCCCTAATCAGCCTTACCCTCTCTTTGATCATTCTGTTATTCTACATACATGTAGAACGCCTTTGGAATTTTCCTAATCCTTCATGCCAAGACATTTTCATGCCCCCTCCTAGCACTCCTCAGTCCATTTTTGAGTTCTTTCCTAGCTACCCTGTAATCCTCTAAAGCTGTGTCAGATCCTTGCTTCGTCAACTTTAAGCAAGCTTCCTTCTTGCTCTTGGCGAGAAGCTCCTTTTCCCTTGTCATCCAAGGCTCCTTCACCTTACCATTCCTTGCCTGTCTCATGGGACAAACTTATCAAACACTCGCAACAAGTGGTCCTCAAATAGCCTCCACATTTCTGTTGTGCATTCCTGTAGACTAATTGTTCTCAATTTATACTCCACAACTCCTGTCTAAAAGCAGTATAATTTTCCCTCCCCCAATTAAATACCTTTCCATACTGTCTGTTCCTATCCCTCTCCATGGCTGTGGTAAAGGTGAGGTGGTTGTGGTTACTGTCACCAAAATGCTCTCCTTCCAAGAGATCTGACACCTGGCCTGGATCATTGCCTAGCACCAAATCCAATATGGCCTCCCCCCAGTCAGCCTATCTACATATTGAGTCAGGAATCCTTCCTGGGCACACCTGACAAAATCAGCTCCATCCAGACTATCTGCACTAAGGAGTTTCCAATCAATACTGGAGAAGTTAAAGTAAACCATAACAACAACTCTGTTATGCCTCCACCTTTCCAAGGTCTGCTGTCCGATCTGTTCTTCCATCTCTCTGCTGCTATTGGGGAGTCTATAGAAAACACCCAATAAAGTGACTGCTCATTTCCTGTTACTGATTTCCACCCATACTGACTCAGTAGACAAACTCTCCTCAACAACCTTTGTTTCTGCAGCTGTGATGCACTCTCTAATTAACAATGCTGCTCTCCCTCCTCATTTACCCATTTCCCTCCTCCCCCCCCCCCCACCCCCCCAATTCTTTTTAAAAGATCTAAACCCTGGAACATCCAACAACCATTCGTGCCCCTATGAAATCCATGTTTCTGTTATGGCCACAACATCGTTGTTCCAAGTACTGATCCACGCTCTAAGTTCATCACGCATATTCCCGACACTCCTTGCATTGAAACAGTCACACTTTAACCCATCCCTTTGCTCTGTCAACTGTGTATCCTTCCTGACAGACTCTCTGCATTCTATTTCTGCCCGTTTAAAAACTACCCTCTCCTCTGATCTGTAGCTCTGATTCCCATCCCCCTGCCAAACTAGGTAAAATCCTCTCAAAGTGTTCTAGCAAATCTCTTCCCCCAGGTCATTGGTACCCCTCCAGTTTAAGTGCAACCCATCCTTCAGGTACAGGTCTCACCTTCCCCAGAAGGTACACCAATGATCTATATATTTGAAGCCTTCCCTCCTGCACCAGTCCTGTAGCCACATGTTTAGCTGCACTAGCCGCCTGTTCCTCGCCTCACTAGCATGTGGCACCGGTAGTGATCCTGAGATAGCTTCCAACCTAACTCCCTGGAATCTCTTTTCAGATCCTCATACTTTTCCTCTCTATGTCAGTGGTGCCAATGTGCACCACGACACCTGGCTGCTCACCCTTCCCCTTCAGAGTCTTGTAGACTCAATCAGAGACATCCCGGACCCTGGCACCGGAAGGCAACATACCTTCCGGGATTCTTATTCGCGAGCACAGAATCTCCTGTCTGTTCCTCTAACTATTCAGTCTCCTACCATTTGCACTTTTCTATTCTCCCCACTTCCCTTCTGAGCCACAGAACCAGGCGCAGTGCTAGAGACTAATGCGACTGAGCTACAGTGTGCTGTGAATATTATAGCTGAAGGAAATCCACTAGTTACCCCTGTGTTTATGCACATAACGGAATCAAGTCACTGTTTTACATCCAGGAGTTGAACAGGAAACTTGACACCTCCTTTAAGTGCATCTACTGGACCAGAATCTCCAAACCAATTACGCAACTACCAGAGTCACTGCTATCAGAATCACCCAACTTAACAGCTGCAATGTTTCAGCAATAAACCTGCACCGACAAATCAAGGACTGATTCGTACATCGGTCTTATCTGCTATTATTTTCACTTGCTTCTCATTTTTAACCTGCATGTACGTGTGCCATGTTTTCTTTTCTGATTTTTAGTAATAAGTAAACATCCTCTTCTTTAACTCAAGAAAGTCTGAATAAATCAGCTGCTCTTAAAACATAAATATATTGGATATGGGAAAGGTGTCCACAGGGGAAGGGATCCTTTGTTTTAAGTTAACCTTGGTGTGACCAACAGAGGTGGGATTGAATAAAAAGGAGGAAACAGTGCCCCCTTTCTCACCTGAGATCCCGACAAATTAGGGATCTATGTCTGGGATCAGATGTAACAATAGACAACCTTTTTATCCCAGGTCCTGGAGCAAGTGTGGCCGAACTGCAGTCTGCTGGGACATATGCAGCTCACAGACACAGATTATTCCATTAGCTCCAAGACACTGGGGTGGTCTCCTTTCCTTAGACTGATCCCTTAAATAAGAGACAAAAAAAAGTAGGTTATGTGTGGCATTTGTTTTTGCATAATTTCAGTTTGATGTTTCTCTTTACCCTAAAGGGGCAAC
Source organism: Chiloscyllium punctatum (assembly GCF_047496795.1). Classification (NCBI taxonomy): domain Eukaryota; kingdom Metazoa; phylum Chordata; class Chondrichthyes; order Orectolobiformes; family Hemiscylliidae; genus Chiloscyllium; species Chiloscyllium punctatum. The sequence continues at coordinate 107,262,212 of NC_092751.1, forward strand.
CACCATGAGTATGTAATTATTGAGTAAAGACCCCAGGAGTATTATATTAAGAAAAAATTGTATTTATATAGAAGCTCTCAAGACCTCAGGACATGCAGAAATGCTTCCTCAGCAATGAAGTACTTTATTGAAGTGTACCCATTGTGGTAATGTAGGAAACATTAAAGGAGGTCTTGTTGGCAAGTAAATTACAGGGATCTATGTTGACAAGTATGATTGCAGGACTTCTGGGACTGTGAGGAATTTGTGGATGCACTGTAATAACTTTGAAAATAAAAGTTGTCATCTTAGAGTAAAATTGCTGCCGTGACTCTGAGACCATTAAAGTCCTACCTTATTGTCGGGTTCATGGAACTCACTAGGGGAGTTGGACAGGAGGCAAAGTGGTAAACAATTATTGTCACAGATCACTTAGGAGAGCAAATGGAAATTTTTACCAGTACAGATTGAAAAGGCTGAGCTTAATTGCACTAGAGTTTAGGAGAGAGGAGTGACTTGATTGAAGTTCCTAAGATAGTCTTGAGAAAGTGGACATGAAAAGGATATTTCCGCTTGTGGATGAGTCCTGAACTGGGGGAAATAAAACTAAGAACTGCAGATGCTGGAAATCTGAACTAAAAACAGAAAAACCTGGAGAAACCGAGCAGGTCTGGCAGCATCTGTGGAGAAAAAAAGCAGTGTTAACATTTCGGGTCCAGTGTCTCTTCTTCAGTTCTGAAGAAGGGTCACTAATCTGAGACGTTAACTCTGTTTCTCTCTCTCTCTACAGAAGCTGCCATGCCAGCTGAATTTCTCGGGCAACTTCTGTTTTTGTTCCAGAACTAGGGGCACTGTGTAAAAATGAGGGGTCACACTTTCAGTACAAAGGTGAGGCATATCTTTTCATCTCAGAGTGTTATCATTGAATATTCTTAAGTTGGAGTATGATAGATTCCCGTTAGGCCAAGGAGGCAAGAGTTATCTAGCACAGGTTGGAACTTACAATTTGGAACACAAATAGATAAGCAATGATTTTATCAAAGGGAGGCTTGAAAGGCCAAATAGCCTACTTAGACTTATAGACTCATAGCGATGTACAGCACGGAAACAGACCCTTCCATCCAACTCATCCATGCTGCCCAAATATCCTTGCCTAATCTAGTCCCATTTGCCAGCATTTGGCCCATAGCCCTCTAAATCTTTCCTATTCATATACCCATCCAGATTCCTTTCAAATGCTATAGTTGTACCAGCCTCCACCATTTCCTTTTGACAGCTTGTTTCCATACACATACCACCCTCTGTGTGAAAAGGCTGCCCCTTAGGTCCCCTTTAAATTTTTCCCCTCTCACTTAAACCTATGCCCTCTGGTTCTGCACTCCCCATCCAGGAAAAAGGCCTTATCTATTTATCCTATCCATGCTCTTCATGATTTTATAAACTTTAATAAGGTCACCCCTCAGCCTCCGACGCTCCAGGGAAAAACAGCCCCAACCTATTCAGCCTCTCCCGATAGCTCAAATCCTCCAACCCTGACAACATCCTTGCAAATCTTTACTTCTGCCCTTTTTCACACATTCATACAGAGCATTTTGTCAGCGTGAGTTAGATGCATTCTGAATTATTTTTCTGTTTAAAAACGACAGATTTCAATTAGTAACAAGTTGAAGGGTTATGGGGAGCTGAGGGGAAAATGCATTTGAGGCCATAATGAGATCAACCATGACTGTATCAAATAGCAGAGCAGGCCCAAGGGCTGAATGGCCTCCTGCTCCTAGTTGACAGTGGGGTGCTGGACTACGTCAGCAGGTCAGGCAGCATCCGAGGAACAGGAGAATCAATGTTTCGGGCAAGAGCCCTTCATCGGGAAGGGCTCTTGCCCAAAACGTCAATTCTCCTGTTCCTCAGATGCTGCCTGACCGGCTGTGCTTTTCCAGCACCACACTCTCAACTCTGCTCTCCAGCATCTGCAGTCCTCACTTTCACTCCCTGCTCCTAATTCTCATGTTTCGTCCAATCAGTACAATTTCACACAGGAGTAACTCTGAGAGAGTGTGTATTAAAGATGCATTCAACTGGAATGTTTGCAAAATCATGTAACATTTCAGCATCCAAGATTGATTTATCAACGCACTAATGACTGTTAAATGAAATGAGAAATTCAGGTTGTTTTATTAATTGCAAGAGCCAAGTTGAATGAGCTTCCAGGCAACAGCTGACCTGAAGACCCAACCACAACATTTCACCCACTCACTATATTTATGTAACTGAAAACAATGCATAAGAAAAGAGTCAACATTACATTAGAATGACAAAACTGAGAAGCTGCAATGACAGGAAGTGCACAGAGGTATCTCCAAGATATGTCCACTGAATGCTTCTGCTGGTAATTGGCACCGTATGCTCAGGGACTCAGTGCATGGTGCTCACAGGCTTATTCTGGATTAGTGGTGCTGGAAGAGCACAGCAGTTCAGGCTCCCTCACCACCAGACGCCTGGAGGAAGAACGCCTCATCTTCCGCTTCGGAACACTTCAACCCCAGGGCATCAATGTGGACTTCAACAGCTTCCTCATTTCCCCTTCCCCCACCTCATCCTAGTTTCAAACTTCCAGCTCAGCACTGTCTCCTTGACTTGTCCGACCTGCCTATCTTCTTTTCCACCTATCCACTGCACCGTCCCCTCCCTGACCTATCACCTTCATCCCCTCCCCCACTCACCCATTGTAGTCTATGCTACTCTCTCCCCACCCCCACCCTCCTCTAGCTTATCTCTCCACGCTTCAGGCTCACTGCCTTTATTCCTGATGAAGGGCTTTTGCCCGAAACGTCGATTTCGCTGCTCGTTAGATGCTGCCTGAACTGCTGTGCTCTTCCAGCACCACTAATCTAGAAATTGGTTTCCAGCATCTGCAGTTATTGTTTTTACCTCGTTTTTAGCTCACAGTCTTATGACCAGCTTTCATTTCAATCCTACTATTTGAAAATGTTTTTTTTTCACTGGGCCAGCATTTATTGTACCTCCCAAATTGTCCTTGAGAAGGTGGTGGTGAGCTGCTGCAGTCCTTGAGATGTCCACTGCCCAATCACTTATTTCAGTCACAAAGCTAATCAACATTTAGCCTCATCCGCACACGAAGCAATGTTTCCCTGGGGACTACAATAAGTCATTATGCCTGTTAAGCAAATTAAGTTTTTCTTGGAAATAGGTCACACATTTAAACTCAAGATGAAATGAGAGCAGTAATAGCATCTAATGAGCTATGCATTGAGCACTTTTGCTTTTTCTGCTACCCTCGACTTCCTTCATGACCTCCAATGTATAAATATTCAGACCTACAACAGACAGGAGACATGAGGGAATAACGTTCTGACAGAAACAAGTGGAAGAGAAGGAGCAGAAGGGACAGAAACCACCCAGCCTTCTGGTCAGGTTTCTGTTTTGGCCCTCTCCCTTTCCCTAAGAAACATCTTATTGCCAAATTGCAACAGTATTGGTGTCAGTCACCCACTAATTGCGCTGAGCTGCAGAACTGACAGTTGAAGTTCGAGACTCTGGGCTTAGAGAAAGTTTCAAAACTCATTTGGAAAACAGCACAGATTTATGATTGCCTAATTAAAAGAAGTTATTTGTCAGGGAGATAATCAGGTATCACTCCGAACTAATGGATCCTAGCTGTCACTTGTTCCTTACGCTCTTGCATCTCTCCAACTCAGTGGTGCCTAGAGGCACATGCCAAGAGCTCTTGTGGTGCAGGTCCAACCTACTCCAAAGGTGTGTCATAACGTCTCTGAACAGTTCGATTAGCAAATATTATGGAGTACATGTCACCCGAGTTGGAAAGAGCGGGAAAATCAAAGTGTGAGTTCACCTCGGCAACTCCTGATAGATAGTCAGCTTAAAAAAAACCAAAATCAGCAGAAATGCGGGAGTGTTTTAGTTCTATAAAGAACAGTAATTCCCTTTCTCCCTGCCAACTCTATCCAGCTTACTCATGATTTTGAAAATGATTATCAGATCCCTTCTCTGAGGAAAACAATCCCAATCTCCCTAGTCTATCCTCATAACTGTCCTCAAGCCATTGTGTGATGTAACAACCTGAATATAGAACATAGACCATTGCACCACAGTACAGGCCCTTCAGCCTCAATGTTACATCAACCTGTGAAACCAGTCTGAAGCCTATCTATCCTACACTATTCCATTAGCATTCATATATTTATCCAATGACCATTTAAATGCCCTTAAAGTTGGTGAGTCTACTACTGTTGCAGGCAGGGCATAACACACCAGGACTACTCTCTGAGTAAAGAACCTACTTCTGACATCTGTCCTATCTATCACCCCTCAGTTTAAAGTTTTGTCCCCTCGTGCTAGCCATCACCATCCGAGGAAAAAGGCTCTCACTGTCCACCCTATCTAACCCTCTGATCATCTTGTATGTCTCTGTTAAATCACCTCTTAACCTTCTTCTCTCTAATGAAAACAGACTCAAGTCCTCAGCCTTTCCTCATAAGACCTTCCCTCCATACCAGGCAACATCCTGGTAAATCTTCTCTGCACCCTTTCCAATGCTTCCACGTCCTTCCTATAATGTGGCGACAGAACTGTATGCAATACTCCAAGTGCTGCTGCACCAGAGTTTTGTACAGCTGCAACATGATCTCATGGTTACGAAACTCAATCCCTCTATCAGTAAAAGCTAACACACTATATACCTTCTTAACAACCCGATCAACCTGGGTGGCAACTTTGAAGGATTTATGTACATGGACACCAAGATCTCTCTGCTCATCCACACTACTAAGAATCTTACCGTTAGCCCAGTACTCTGTATTCCTGTTACTCTTTACAAAGTGAATCACCTCACATTTTTCTGCATCAAACTTCATTTTCCAACTCTCAGTCCAGCAGCTTACCTATGCCCCTCTGTAACCTGCAACATCCTTCCACACTGTCCACAACTCCACCGACCTTAATATCATCCACAAATTTACTAACCCATCCTTCCAAGCCCTCATCTAGATTGTTTATAAAAATGACAAACAGCAGTGGCCCCAAAACAGATCCTTGTGGTACACCACTAGTAACTGAACTCCAGTGTGAACATTTCCCCATCAACCACCACTCTCTGTCTTCTTTCAGCTAGCCAATTTCATATGCAAACTGCTAACTCACCCTCAATCCCATGCACTCATATTTTGTGAAATGGCCTACTGTGGGGGACCTTAACAAACACCTTACTGAAATCCGTATACACCACATCAACCGCTTTACCCTCCACCTATTTGGTCACCTTCACAAGGAACCCAATAAGGTTTGTAAAGCATGACCTACCCTTCACAAAACCATGTTGACTATCCCTAATCAAATTATTCCTCTCTAAATGATTATAAATTCTATCTAATATTAGATTAGATTACTTACAGAGTGGAAACAGGCCCTTCGGCCCAACAAGTCCACACCGACCCGCCGAAGCGCAACCCACCCATTCCCCTACATTTACCCCTTTACCTAACACTACGGGCAATTTAGCATGGCCAATTCACCTGACCTGCACATCTTTGGACTGTGGGAGGAAACCGGAGCACCCGGAGGAAACCCACGCAGACACAGGGAGAATGTGCAAACTCCACACAGTCAGTCACCTTAGTCGGGAATTGAACCCGGGTCCCTGATGCTGTGAGGCAGCAGTGCTAACCACTGTGCCGCTCTCATAACCCTTTCCAACACTTTACCCACAACCGAAGTAAGGCTCACTGGTCTATAAGTACAACGGTTGTCTCTACTTCCCTTCTTGAATAAGGGGACAACATTTGCTATCCTCCAGTCTTCTGGCACTACTCCTGTCAACAATGATGACATAAAGATCAAAGCCAAAGGCTCTGCAATCTCCTCCTTGGCTTCCCAGAGAATCCTAGGATAAATCCCATCCAGCCCAGAGGACTTATTTATTTTCACACTTTCCAGAATTACTAACACTTCCTCCTTCTGAACCTCAATCCCATCTGGTCTAAGAGCTGTATCTCAGTATTTTCCTTGAAAACATTGTGTTTTTCCAGTGTGAATACTGATGAAAAATATTCATTTAGCGCCGCTTCTATCTTTTCAGACTCCACGTACAACTCCCCACTGCTGTCCTTGACAGGCCCTAATCTTACTCTTGTCATTCTTTTATTCCTGACATACCTATCGAAAGCTATATGGTTTTCTTTTATCCTACCTGCCAAAGACTTCTCATGCCCCCTCTTGGCTCTTCTTAGCTCTCTCTTAAGGTCCTTCCTGGCTAACTTGTAACTCTCAAGCGCCGTAACTTAGCCTTCACATCTCATCCTAATATAAGCCTACTTTTTCCCCTTGACAAGAGATTCAACTTCTTTAGTAAACCACGGCTCCAGCGTTCGACCACTTCCTCCCTGCCTGACAGGTACATACTTATCAAGAATACGCAGTAGCTGTTCCTTGAACTAGCTTCACATTTCAATTGTGCCCATCCTCTGCAGTCTCCTTCCCCATCCTATGCATCCTAAATCTTGCCTAATCACATCGTAATTGCCTTTCCCCCAGCTATAACTCTTGCCCTGTGGTATATACCTGTCCCCTTCTATCGATAAAGTAAACATAACCGAATTGTGGTCACTATCACCAAAGTGCTCACCTACCTCCAAATCTACCACATGACCTGGTTCATTGGGCAGCATGGTAGCACAGTGGTTAGCACTGCTGCCTCACAGCGCCAGAGACCCGGGTTCAATTCCTGCCTCAGGCAACTGTCTGTGTGGAGTTTACACATTCTCCTCGTGTCTGCGTGGGTTTCCTCCGGGTGCTCCAGTTTCCTCCCACAGTCCAAAAATGTGCGGGTTAGGTGAATTGGCCGTGCTAAATTGCCCGTAGTGTTAGGTGAAGGAGTAAATGTAGGGGAATGGGTTTGGGTGGGTTCTCTTTGGAGGGTCGGTATGGACTTGTTGGGCCGAAGGGCCTGTTTCCACGCTGTAAGTAATCTAGTCATTCCCCCTAATCAATCATTACCCAGTACCAAATCCAATGTGGCCTAGTCTCTTGTTGGCCTGTCTACATACAGTGTCAGGAAACCCTCCTGCATACATTGATAAGAACTGACCCATCTAATGTACTCGAACCTCGATTATCTGGCAATCAATTATCCAAGCAAGATTGCAAAGTCCGATGCTTGGCTAAGCTACGTTATCCAGCATTGGATTATCCAAACAAAATACTTCCTGCTCATGTTGCTCAAAAAAGTCAAGGTTCCTCTGTATAGTGTTTCCAGTCAATATTAGGAAAGTTAAAGACCCTTGAGGCAAATACAGTGCTGAATTTAAACTCATTTTCACGCTTCTTTACAATTTTTTGCCTTAATTCTTTCATGTGATTGTGGGTGCCAATGGCAAGACTAGCATTTATTACCGCTTGCTAATTACCACAAACTCTGTGATCTGCCCCCTTTCAGAGTACCTTTAAGAGTCAGCTGTGCATTGCTGGTCAGACCAGGTAAGGATGGCAGATCTCCTTCATGGGTTTTTAAAGTAATAGTTTAATGATCATCAATTTTCTTGCTTTGTTAATTCAATTTAAACTCCACACATGGCCTGTGGTGGGATTTGAGTCTATGTTCCCAGAGCATTCACCTGGATCTCTGGATTACTCACCCAGTGACATTGCCATGATGTCCACAATCTTCCTAGGCTTCTTTGTGGGAACTCTATCAAAATCCTGATAAATATCTAAGACCTAAAACATTAAGCCCAGCTTCTCCTAAGTGCTGGCGTTTATTGGAATTCTAGGATTTAGTTGCTGACTCTTTTTATGCAGTAGAAAAGCAAAATGCTGTAATTCTATAAAAATGTTTTTAAGAGGCTACTTACTAATAGTTTAAAATGTGAATTTGGAAATACACATTCTGTGCAATGTCCTGCACTCACTGACTGTGGGTTGTACTGACCAATTCAGAAGGTTCTTTTTCTAAGCCAGCTTTGCCGTAGTGCCTCTTTTTGGAATTCACAGAATGACATGTCTTACAGAGCGTAAGGAGGCCATTCAACCCATCATGCCTGCACCAGCTCTTCAAACAAGCATCATTACCCCATGCTAACCTCCTGCATTTCCCCCCATATCCATGCTCACCATTCCTACCCAGTCATCCAATGCCCCTCTTGAATGTCTCAATTAAACCCGCCTCCACTATACTTCCTGGCAGAGCATTCCATACCCTAAGTGCTCACTGTGTGAAAAAGTTATCTCTTGCTCTTTTTGCACATCACTTTAAATCTACACCCTCTCCTTTTTATCCCCTTTACAAGGAGGAACAGCTTCTTCCTATCTACTCTATCCAGCTCACTTATGGTTTTGCAACCTTGTATTAGATCACCTCTCGGCCTTCTTCTCTCTACAGAGAGCAGTCCAAATCTCCCCAATCTATACTCAGCCTTGGAAACATTATTGTAAATTGCTATTGCATTATTTCCATTGTGTTCATATATTTCCTATATTGTGATGCCCAGTACTCCAGCTGAGGTCTAAGAAGTATCTTATACAAGTTCAATATCACCTCCTTACTCTTATACTCTGTGGGCCTATTAATAAAGCCCAGGCCACTATTTGCTTGAGTAATTCTCCACCGATCCAACCGAGTTCAATGATCTGTTCACATATACAGCTAGATCCCCCTGCTCCTGCACCCCCATAGATCGTATGCCCTATTTTATATTGTGCTTTCTACTAAAATCCATCACCTTACATTTCTCTGAAGCTCATCTGCCAGCTCTAAGCCCACTTCACCAACTTGTCAATGTCCTTCTCCACACTGTCCTCCTCAAAGTTTATAATTCTTCCACTTTCATTTCATCTGCAAATTTTGAAATTGTCCCCTGCACACCAAATCATAAATATAAGTCAGGAGAAGGAAGGGTTCCAATACAGACCCCAGAAAACTACCAACTTTCCTCCAGCCTGAAAAATATCCATTGACCATTATCTCCTCTCATTCAGCCAGGGTTGTACCTATGGTAATTTTATCCCATGACTTATTGTTTTCCTCATAAATCTGTTGACCAGAAGGACATGGTTAATTTTAACACTCCTTTCTGTTTGTATTGATGTTACTTGAACTTCCTTCACATTGTCGATCTGACAGAACTCTTCAAGCCTGACTGTATCATTCTGTTGTCTTCACGAAAAAGGTTGAAAACTTAAAGGGAATTTGTAGGAAGCAAAAAAAAGATAAGAAATAATACTTCTGTAGACAATGTCCTCCTCTGAAATTCTCATCACTGAGTATTTTAGGAAAAATAACACTTTACCTGTTTTTACAATTTAAGACCAGCTTTCAAAGAAAAAGAAGACTTTGGAAAGAAGAAAATGGAAATATATAGAAGGATAAACAAATGGGTATGGATGAAATTAAAGTTGAAGGAGAGTTAGTGGACCATAAACACAAGTAACAGACTGTTTAGGACAAATTGTTTGTTTCAATTCTTAAATATGATATGGGCATCACTGGCATTTGTAATTTAACTCAAAGCTATTTCAGAGACAGTTAAGAGTCAATCACACATTTCTGTGAGTCTGGAGTCACATGTAGGCCACATCAGGTGACAGATTTCCCTCCTTTAAGGGAAATTAGTGAACAATATTGGTTCCTGCAGCAATCGACAGTGGTTACATGGTCACCATTGGGCTAGCTTTTAATTCCAGATTTTCATTGAATTTGAGTTTTGTCATATGCCCTGGTGGGATTTGCACTCTTGTCACCAGAGGATTAGTCTTGGAGTTGCTGAATTACAAGTCCAGTGACAATCCCTCTATATCACCAGGTGCTGTAAATGCCATGCAATATATTAAAACAAAATCTGTTCACATTCCTAACTAAGACTTGGTGCAATGGAGTAGGTGAGACCAACTCAATAGTCTTTATTTGTTGCAGTGTCTTTGTCCTTCTGGTGTGGAATTTCCATAGTGTTTTCAGACACTGCCATGTTGTGAAACTTGAAAGGGTTCAGAAAAGATTTGCAAGGATGTTGCCAGGGTTAGAGGATTTGATCTATAGGGAGAGGCTGAATACTCTAGGGCTGTTCTCCCTGGAGGCTGAGGGGTGACTTTACAGAGGTCTTTAAAATCATGAGGGGCATGGATAGAGTAAATAGACAAAGTCTTTTCCCTGGGGTGGGGGAGTCCAGAACTAGAGGGCAGAGGTTTAGGGTAAGAGGGGAAAGATATAAGAGAGACCTAAGGAGCAACTTTTTCACGTAGAGGGTGGTACGTGTATGGAATGAGCTGCCAGAGGAAGTGGTGGAAGTTAGTACGATTGCAACACTTAAAATGCATCTGGATGGGTATATGAATAGGAAGGGTTTGGAGGGACATGGGCCAGGTGCTGGCAGGTAGGACTAGATTGAGTTGGGATATCTGGTTGGCATGGACAGATTGGACCGAAGGATCTGTTTCTGTGCATCTCTATGACTCTATGAATCTATCTCACAATCCATCAGATAGCTTTCAAACAATTTCCATCAGAAGATCCCCAATTGGGTTTTTTGAATCAAAATTGGTTCAAGTGACCTGCGCAGTACAGCAAGTACAGTTTGTGGAGTTTTGCCAGGTCCTCACATCAGCAACTCTTCTTTCTCCGATGTCACTGAAATTTCATAAAGTGATCCAATGTCTTCAGTCCGACTTGTAATTTTTGACTTGAAAGAGTATTCGTTTTTTTATGGCAAAAAAAATTAATGTGCAGTAATGTCAGACCTGTTCAAAGCAAAGATTACAATTTTGTCCTCATATAAGCAATAATCTTTATAATGGGCTGAGAGTCCCTTTATCTCAGTGTGAATCATTTTGGAAAGAGGATCTGAAGAAATGAACAGTTCTTGCTGTTTGAATGTGTATCCAATTTATCATATAAAATGCACAAAGTACAAATGGAAGCAATAAGTTTGAACAAAGTTGAATAATATTCTACACTTGTCAAAGAGCAGATGTGAAAAGTGAATTGCTCGACTGAGAGCCAACAGATGTGAAGAGGTTGCTTTTGGGAAATGGGCGGAGCATTCCATATTCAGGGCTGTCAATGCCAGACGTTTATATCATCCCTCTCTGCAGGTATTTGCCAATTGATTTTATTTTCATAAACTATGGACCTGTTTTTATTTAAAATACCATCAGTCCAAAGTCTATTTACATTCATTACAATGCATCTGCAACCTCAATAGTTGTTAAAGCACAATCAATTACTGATGTGATTTCACTGCTTTTGGATGGGGTGTTTGACTCTGATCAGTTTCATATGATTTGATGTATTGGTGCTTAACACCAAAGGAATGTGTGTGATCGTTCTCCTGCATTTGCCAGAGTTGTTGCAATCAGTTTGACTGTCTTTTTTTCCCCCCAAGGCTGTATAAATCCCACATTATACCATCAAGGCAGTTCTGGACTGATTATTTTCTGGGGAGAAAAGAAAATTATCAAAAAAAGCTATGATTGGATATGAGATTGTTACAGAGGGAAGATAGGATGTCACATTCCTTGCCTGTCCACCAGCAGAAGCTGTAATTTAGAAGCAACCTCTTAATGTAGCAGAAACTCAGGAGGGCTGGCTTTCTGGAGGAGTTTAGTCAAAATGAGCCAAAGAGCTGTCTTCATCCAATCATTAGCTTTTGGTCCTATGAAACCAAATGATCCACACTCAAACATTTATGAAGATGTTGCCTGAGCAGGAGTATGTAGAGAAAGACTGAATCTTATAGGGCTGTTTTCTTTGGAACAGAGGAGGCTGAGGAGAGGGCAAATGTGTATAGAATTAGGAAGGGTCTAGACAGAGTGGAAATTGGGACCCTGTTCCCCTTGGTTAATGGGTCTATAAATAGAACATAGAACATAGAAGCTGACCTAACCTACACTAGCCCAATAACCTCCATATGCTTATTCAATGCCCGCTTGAATGACCATAAAGAGGGAGAGTCCACCACTGATACTGGCAGGGCATTCCATGAACTCACAACCTGCTGAGTAAAGAATCTACCCCTAACATCTGTCCTATACCTACCACCCCTTAATTTAAAGCTGTGTCCCCTAGTAACAGCTGACTCCATACGCGGAAAAGGTTCTCACTGTCAATCCTATCTAAACCTCCCCTAAACCTTCTTTTCTCCAAAGAGACCAGCCCCAAGTGCCTCAGCCTTTCCTCATACGATCTTCCTACCATGCCAGGCAACATCCTGGTAAACCTCCTCTGCACCTGTTCCAGTGCCTCCACATCCTTCCTATAGTATGGCAACCAAAACTGCACACAATACTCCAGATAAGGCCGCATCAGAGTCTTATACAACTGCAACATGACCTCAGGACTCCGGAACTCAATTCCTCTACCAATAAAGCGCAGTACGCCATATGCCTTCTTCACTGCACTATTTACCTGGGTGGCAATTTTCAGAGATCTGTGTACATGGACACCAAGATCCCTCTGCTCATCCACACTACCAAGTAGCCTACCATTAGCCCAGTAATCCATCTTCTTGTTACTCCTACCAAAGTGAATGACTTCACACTTAGCTACATTGAACTCCATTTGCCACCTTTCTGCCCAGCTCTGCAACTTATCTATATCCCGCTGTAACCTGCCACATCCTTCTTCGCTGACTTTCATATCATCCGCAAACTTGCTCACCCGGCCTTCAAGCCCCTCCTCCAGGTCATTTATAAAAATGACAAACAGCAAAACAGATCCTTGTGGAACACCGCTAGTAACTGCACTCCAAGATGAACCTTTACCATCAACTACTACCCTCTGTCTCCTTCCAGCCAGCCAATTCCTAATCCAAACCTCTAATGCACCCTCAATGCCATACCTCCGTAATTTTTGCAGTAGCCTACCATGGGGTACCTTATCGAACGCCTTGCTAAAATCTATATACACCACATCTACTGCTTTACCCTCATCCACTTCCTTGGTCACCTTCTCAAAGAACTCAATACGGTTTGTGACGCACGACCTGCCCTTCACAAAACCATGCTGACTATCCTTGATCACATTATTCCTATCCAGATGTTCATAAATCCTATCCCCTACAATTCTCTCTAAGACTTTGCCCACAACAGAAGTGAGACTCACTGGCCAATAGTTACTAGGGCTGCCCCTACTCCCCTTCTTGAACAAGGGAACCACATTCGCTCTCCTCCAGTCTTCTGGCACTATTCCCGTAGACAACGACGACATAAAAATCAAGGCCAATGGCTCCGCTATCTCCTCCCTAGCTTCCCAGAGGATCCTAGGATAAATGCCATCAGGCCCAGGGGACTTATCTATTTTCACCCTTTCCAGTATTCCCCCGGACTTCTTCCCTACATACCTCAAAGCCATCCATTCTAATCACTTGTGACTTAATATTCACATCAGCAACAATGTCCTGTTCCTGAGTGAATACTGACGAAAAGTATTGATTTAGTGTCTCTCCAATCTCCTCTGCCTCCACGCACAACTTCCCACTACTATCCTTGACTGGACCGATACCTACCCTAGTCATCCTTTTATTCCTGACATACCTATAGAAAGCCTTAGGGTTTTCCCTAATCCTACCAACCAAGGACTTTTCATGTCCCCTTCTCGCTGCTCTAAGCTCTCTCTTTAGATCCTTCCTGGCTACCTTATAACTCTCAATCACCCCAACTGAACCTTCACGCCTCATCTTTACATAGGCCGCCCTCTTCCCTTTTACAAGGGATTCCAATTCCTTATTAAACCACAGCTCCCTCACAAGACCCTTTCCTCCCTGCCTGACTGGTACATACTTATCAAGGACACCCAATAGCTGCTCCTTGAACAAGCTCCACATATCATTTGTGTCCTTCCCTTGAAGCCTATTTTTCCAATCCACACATCCTAAATCATGCCTCACCGCATCATAATTTCCCTGCCCCCAGCTATAACTCCTGCCCTGCAGTGCACACTTATCCCTCTCCATCACTAGAGTAAAAGTCACCGAGTTGTGGTCACTGTCCCCGAAGTGCTCACCTACCTCCAAGTCTAACACCTGGCCTGGTTCATTACCTGGAACCAAATCCAGCATGGCCTCACCTCTTGTTGGTCTGTCTGTTGATTTAGTATAAGAGGTAAGGGGATTTGATAGGGTTTGAGCATCCCCTTTTCACACAGAGTGTGGTGTGGATCTGGAGCTCATTACCTGAAATGCTGGTAGAAACAGAAGCTTGCGTTATCATTTAAAAAGTATTGAGATAATGATATGATGTGCAATAACCTACAAGGTTACAGATCAAGATCTGTAATATTCGACTCAATTGGAGGCTGCTCATTGGCTACAACAGGTTGAATGACTTCTTCCATGTAGGAAATTTCTTTGACTCCTCAGACTTGATAAAATGCCTTCAATTTCTCCATATGGAATGAAAGATTAGGAAAAGCTATTGCCATGTTATTCATGATTGTTCCCAATTGTTCATTTAACATATCCAGTGATACCTAGGCCAAAAAATCAACAGCCTGTAAAATAAAACTTATTGGATATTGGATACTTTTTGACAGACCACAGGCTCGACATGTACCTGACTATATTGAAAGTTATGGGAATAGACTGACTGCGACGTTGAGGGGACTATAATGATGGGATATTGATTTGCAGCTAGAATTTTTCACACAGAGAGGCATCGGGAGATCAATGAAAGTACCAACAATTAGATTGTTCCGGTCACTCTAGTGTACCTCTTCCTGGCCAGCTCAGGCCAACAAGTGATAAAGCTGAAGGATGATGTGACCCTGTTTGTTAGCAAGGCTGAAAGATTGTGATGGGGAGGGGTATGCAGCCCCAAGAGATTCACTATTACTGAAGACAGAAAATGGACAAATGCAATGACAAAAGCCAGTTTGGTCAGTGCCAATGAGAAATGCTGATGTTTTACGTTCTTTGTTGAGGAACTATTAGTGGCCTGAACACAAAAGAACTTTCTTTCTGTTTTCACATGTCTGATCTCATGTCTACCTGAGGTGGTTGACAGGCTCAACATCTCATTGAAAAAGACCCCAAATAGGCATTTATGATCACTTAGCTTGGAAGCTAAACAGTGATGAAGGTGGGAGAATGGTGTGGTATGTGTGAGGGTGTGTCAGCCATGCCTGCTCTGTGATGTGGGCAATGTGTCTTTGGTGACAGTGGTGCCGTAGCATTGCTGATGAGGTGTGATGCCGGACTGCCAACACTCGTCCAGCAGTTCTTCAAAATGGTGTAGGTGTTAGAGATGCAAGTCTTTCTATTCATTCGCTCACAGGATGTGGACATCATTGGCGAGGCCAGCATTCATTGCCCATCCCTAATTGCCCAGAGGGCAATTGAATGTGGGTGTACACAAGAGTGTTCCAGGATGTAGGAGTGATGGCAGCTGCCAGGGTAATGGGCACACACCTCCAGGAAGTGGTTACAGCAATTATAGATTAATAGAATGGAGCTCCTTCCTGGTCATGATGTAGTGATATGACCCTCTCAGTGCCACGTGAGTGCAGTCAATGGCATCCTGCCCCTGGGGGTTGCCACCTAATGTTCTCATGTCCTGTTACCCAGGCTGCAGTACTGACCTCACCATGGGGGAACAAAATGATCCAGTGTGACCTTGTAGAGATAATATTACTGCTGCTCAATTTCAAGTACCATGATCACATGGCCAGCATCGGACTCATCGGCACCTTCAAAAATGGATGATGAATTGGTTGTAATTGAAACAGAGCTGAGGTTTGCAAACTGTTGCTTTAGTATTTGTTGCTTTTCAATGTCCTAGAGTCCAGTGAACATGGATCTTGTGCTTTCATCCATCAAACTGACACTTCCTTTGCCCACCCAGACAATGGGCAATGATGGCAGCGGCTCACAGTGGACACCATCTTTATGGAGCCCCATTTGGTCACCAGTGACCCCCTCAAAATCTCTGGGTCTCTTTTCTACCCATCCCCAGCACATTGACCTTTACATATCTGACCCTGACACCTGAACCCTGACATTAAACCTGCCTTTCCTGCCCCTCCTTCTAGAAGTCACAGTTGTGGTCACTTTCACTAGCACTCACCTCCCATACCCTACTGCACCCTTTGATGATGTTCCACATAACCCCCACTCACCCTGAGTCTGTCACCATCCTTCTCCCCACTTGCACAAATGTCTCTCTTAAACTCCTGCAGCCTTGACTTTACCACTCCTTCTGATCATTCCCCCACACCCCTGCCTGCTTCTGTGTCTGCACCGAAGATCAACTCGAGCTGGCAGTACTGATAACTCTGACTCTGACAAAAGCACCAAGGCTGTAACCAGCCCAGATGGTGAGAGTATGCAGGTTAGCGCTAAGTGAGTAAGTAAAGCAGATGAGCAGCCCTGATGTGCAGCCTGGCCAGTCTGTGCCCACCCCAGCCATTTATCTGTACACCCTGCAATGCAGGTCTGTGCTTCATCAATGTTCCACAACTCAGAGCAGTATACAGCAGAGATAAAGGCCCTTTGGCCCATCAATTCTGTACCAGTCAAAAACAATCACCTAACTAGTCTAATCCCATTTTACAGCATTTGGCCCTTCAGCCCGTATGTCTTGCCATTGCAAACATGACACAGCAAGATGCCATGATGACTGTGAGAGGTTGACACATGGCAGATGTTAATGCCTGTGATTGAGGAGTGGCAGTGGCTGGTCTCTGTAGATCATGTCCTGAGCTGGAGTTCGATCAGACACAACATGGAGGTTGTTTGCAGCAAGTGGTGAGCAGAATCTGTCAGGTACTTGAGCTGGATCCACGTTGAGATTTCGCCAAATGCATCCAGTTTGACGAGTTTGGTAAACACAGGAAGCTGAGTATCAATGATTGGAACTGGGCTGCCAACAAGACTCTTCACAAGCAAAAATCCCCCTTTACTGGCAAATCACCACTGCCTGACCAGAAACCAACCCTATTCTTTCTAATGACGAGAAAGACACTCAATAAGAAATGCCTTCGGGATAGACTGGAGATTGTGATCAGAGTAAATCCCTTTGCAATTTTGTCGATGTTATTAGCAATGACAACAAGAGAAAATATCTTCCTAATTAGAAAGCAGAGTTGAAATAAATTTAAACCAAAAAAAAACGCATGGTTGGATGTGACTCCAACAGGCAATTCAGTCAGAACGAGCAAAGGAAAATGAGGAGAAATGACTTTAAACACTGCCTGTTTAATATCAAAATCAACTAGATTCAAACCACAATTTTAATCTTATTTTAAAACAGTATTTATCAACAGTGAAATCTGTATTTGTGGAAAGCAGGGGTATTGATGTAGTTCTCTATTGCCAAGCTAAAAATACAAATTTAAAACACTGCTTTAATTTACGATTTGCTACAGTTTCAAGTTAGTCCTTTGTCCAGCTTTTAAAGACACAATACACTGAAGAACCTCTTCCTCCTGACCTTCCTGACCACAGTCAGATCACACGCTGCCAACTGGAAACTCTCAGGTCTGATGCTGTCTCAGTGAGCTGTGTCTGACAGCCCTGGGTGGCACTACATCATTAACAGTAGGAGCCCAAGTGTTTTCTGCATCAGTGAAAGAGGACCATGTCCCACCTGACAATTTCCGGATTCAAGATGGGGAGTCATGAGTGACTGGCAAAGCTCGTTATTCTTTCACTAAGCGATGAAAGACAAACACAAGAAGAAAGCAGACTTTTATGTCATCAGAATACAAAGTCACATTATGCAAAGGTAGGATTAGTCACATAGTTGGCACAGTCTGATGTTTCACTCCCCATGCACACAGCATGGTGTGCAATTACATACAGTGTATCAGCACATCAATACCTGATAGCTTCAACCTACGACAGCCCTCTATATGCCAAATGCACTTGAGATGCCTTGAAAAACCAGAGGGTAGCTACTCAACAATAAATGCTATGCTTAAGTAACATGTTTGTGTCTTTAGTGTGCGACACATATAACAGAGCAGACCGTCAGGGTGCTTAAAGGATGTTCTCTTTGTTAAGCAAAGTTATTAAGGGATGTGGGCCAAAGGCAGGTTAATGGAGTTAGGCCACAAATCAGCCATAATCTCACTGAATGGTGGAACAGCTCGAGGGGCTGAATGACCTACTCCTGTTGCAATGTTCCTCTGGTCCCCTCACTGTCTGGACCACACTCTGAAAGAATGCTGCATTTATTGGGCAGTGTGCATGTTTAGAATTAGGGTAGTTGACAGCACTATCACCTAAGGGCACAAGCTCGTCACCAGCTGTCCAGCTCTTGAGAAGGAGAAATAAAGAACAAGACAACTAGCACAGCCCTTTTGGCCAATGCAGGTTTGATTTGATAAAAAGTTCTTTTTACAACTAACTCCTGATAATCAAGGTGCTAATTTCAATTCCCAGCTCACGGAGGTAAGCTGACAGCAGCTCACTGCTATGTAACTCCAGCCACAGCATCCAACTGAGTCACAGAGCAGAAGACTACGGAACTAAAGCTGTGACGTTAGCCTGAGATCATAACATTGCAAAGGGTAACACATTAGTCAGAACTGTCCCAGGCTGCTATTTTAGTGAAGCCATTAACTCCTCATTTCTTTTAATCTGTCTAGTACTTCTTACTAAAACTTCAGACAATAATTTCAGTCAAATTTGTGCTAACCATCCCTTGGCATAATTTTTTTAAAGACAAGACTATGGTCAAACAATCAAAAGATGAAATGTGGTGAATCTTTGATTTACAGCAAGCTGTTATGATCTGAAATGTACGACCTCAAAAACTGGAGGAAGCATAGGATCAGGTAATGTAATGCAGGAGGCCATTCAGCCCAGAGAGCCCATTGGAATCCTGCAGAGCAGTGCAGTTGACCTCACCTCAGCCCGCAGAGCTGTAAATCCATGTCCACCAAATGCATCAACTTTCAGGTCATTAGCACTCGCTATCCTTTCCCCCCACATCTGGACAAAACAGTAAATCTGGATTCGCCAGTCTTTGAACTTGCTAATGAGATTAGTTTTCCTTCTCTCCCTTATCTGGATCTGTCATCATTTTTTGTTAGATTCCCTAAAGTATGGAAACAAGCCCTTTGGCGCAACAAGTCCACGCCAGACCCATTTCCCCTAGCCTATATTTACCCTTGACTAATGCACCTATCACTATGGGCAATTTAGAATGGCCAATTCACCTGACCTGCACATCTTTGGACTGTGGGAGGAAACTGGAGCACCCAGAGGAAACCCACTCAGACACCAGGAGACCGTGCAAACACCTCACAGACATTTGCCCGAGGTGGGAATCTAACCCAGGTGCCTGGCATTGTGAGGTATTAGTGCTAACCACTGAGCCACCGTGCCACCCCACAGTGACGCATCTGATGTCCCACTAGAGTGAGGCTCAGGCATAGAATCCCTACCTTGTGAAAGCAGGTCATCCGGCCCATGAACTGACTCTCCCTGCTCTGCCCCCTCTCACTGACCCTGCTATTTGTCACAAACTGTATTGCCCAGAAAGACAATGATGTAATACTCCAGCTGTGTGCCATGAGATTCGAAAAGGAATTGGATAAACACTTGAGTGGCAAAGTAGGTACAAGTAAAAGAGCAAGGGAGTGGAATTAATTAGGGATTTGAGCCCAATGGCTTTGTTTTATGTTGTTTAATGCCATCTGAGGCTTGATGATAATGTAACTCTTTGTTACACTAATGTAAATTGTGGCCTACTTCAAAACAGTGCAATTTGAGGGCCTGTTGGTTTTTTGTTACTCACCTGAAGAACAGGCAAGAAATGTTTGAGAAATGTTTTTGGTCCTGAGCGACTGTACTGAAACACAGTATGCAGTATCTCCCTATGAAATACAATTTTCATTTCCTCCCGCGAGACCTTGTCTAAACCATTTGTGATTTTGTTACTAATGAGTTACCCAGTCAGACATTGCTTTGCAAACTAAAAATATTGCATTTCGTGAGAAGGCTTGAAATATCATTATTGAACTCTGCTCTTGTGTGTGTTTGACAGGACTCTGACATGATCTTTCAGTTTTGTAGTTTTCAGTAAGCAGTTAATTTTAAATTAGCTCAAGCTGAACTAAGAATTTTATTGATGTTATCTATTGATGTACAACGGTGTGTTTGTCATGGGAATGTTTTGGCAGTAAAAGAAAAGCTAATGATTGGAAAATTATATTGGGTGAGTTAAGATTTGCAGTAACTACTTCTGTCACACACATCTCTCATGCCAGTGATCTGAGTTGGAGAATATACCCTGCTGACTGATGAGCCTACCATTATCTGGCAATGTTACCGGCAATGTGTGGTTGACAGACTGAGTGAAATGACTGGCCACAGATACCAGGAATAGCTGCTAAAATAATCCACAGTAAGTTTTAAAAGTCTTATATGAAGGAGGTCCAATAGATTCTTTGGAAGCCTTTTAAACTCGGCTTTGTAGATGGATGGAGTTACCGCATGTGTTGTGCCCATCCCAGTCAGTAAGAAAGCACCTGAATGAATGAATGAATGATTCGGCACCATTTTGAGTTACAAAAAGATAAAAAGAGTAAGAGCCCATCTTCTTTTCAAAGTGGGGACTCAAGCACGGGCTTTAGGGCTTCTGCAAAGTGCTCCGGTCCTCAAAGATTCCCCACTCCGGGAACAGCAACGACAATGCTGATGCCTCAGGAGACCCCAACTCTGCCGGTGCTGCCATGCCATTAAGAGTCCAGGCTCTGGGCCTACCACCACCAGGAGTCCCCGCTCTGGGCTCTGCTATCAACAAGAATTCAGGCTCTGGGCCTACCACCACCATGAGTCCAGGCTCCTGTTATGGGAGCAAGTTATGAAGCAAGTTATGGGGAGGTGACAGAGTGTTGCAAGTAATGCTTTTCCAGCGTGCTTCTGGTACGTGGTATCTGCATTTTCAAGGCTTTACCATGGACTGGAAGCTGGTTGGAAGTAACAGCAGAAAACCAGGCCAAGTTTTGACCCTTCAGAAAGACAATATGATCTGGGGTGCCCAGAAATAACACCAACCTTTAGCATGTATATGCATGGAATGATACCTGATGATGACAAAACAAACTTCAGTTCTTGATCTGTAAGTAAGTTTAAAATGAAGTCTTGCTTTTAGGACTATCAAAAGATTTGAAAGAGGCTTCCATGTGCAACATTTAATATTGTACTGTATTGTTACAATTCTCTTTAATATTACACCGTATTGTTACAATTCTCTAGGAGAAAGTGAGGAGTGCAGATGCTGGAGATCAGAGTTGAGAGTGTGTTGCTGGGAAAGCACAGTAGGTCAAGCAGCATCCGAGGAGCAGGAGAGTCAACGTTTCAGACACAAGCCCTTCACCAGGAATGAGGCCTCGTTCCTGAAGGGCTTTTGCCTAAAACATTGATTCTCCTGCTCCTCAGATGCTGCCTGACCTGCTGTAGTTTCCCAGCACCACACTCTTGACTTACAATTCTCTGTTAAATCCATAGGGAATAAACATGGTCTTGAAGAAAATTGATTTCCCTCTACCAAAGGTATTACTCCAAAGTGTGTCATGACTTTGCACTTCCAGAATGCCCATTGGTATGATTGATTGATTGATTGATTAATTGTTATCACATGTACCCAGAAAAGTGTTTTTGCATGCTATACCAGCAGATGAAGAAGGGTTAGATCCAAAATGGCGACTTCTCCACCTCCTGATGCTGCCTGGTTTGCTGTGCTCTTCCAGCCTTTCACCCATCTACTACAAATGATCACCTCCAGCAGATGATCCCAAACTTCCCCATTACAAAGCACTCACATTCAAATCATTGTGCAAATGACAAAACCATACCCTACACCATGTGAGTGTGTGTATCCAAAACCGCATGACGTCAAACCAAACGTTGCAGATTGATAGCAGCATTCATGTCCCAGATACGTTTTATTTTGAAAACTATTACAAGATCGATACTACATTAAATTTGGACCAACTGACAGGAAACAGAAAGTTCTTTGTGGAGTGTATTTCCCTAGAACAAGCACTGAAAGTCATTGTGCCAAATTATAATCACTGCACACTGCCGTCAGGAAACAAGGCAAGGGAGTTTCCATTGTTACAGGAATTCCACACCCATTGTTTAATGGTCCTGCGCAGAATGTACTGGGAATAAAGGAAGTGTCCCAAAGTCAAGGCCTGTACTACAAAAGATAAAAGATGTAGGTTATCACTCTGATGGCCCCATAAGCTATTAACCATAGTCAAGAAGTTCAATACTGTCAACGTTTGCAAAATTACCACCTATCTCTAGCGTATGAACCAGGTCAGGGTTGATACTAAGTTATAAATAGCCAGATATAAATTGGCTGTGTCTCAAGAAAGAATTATGAGTGATACAGGGTTTATGTCAGAGCTGGCATAGGTGCTGCAGTGTAAATATTGCCTTTCTTATTGTTGGCTCATGCATTGGAGCTGAGCTGACCATTCACAATGTCAGTTGTGTCTTGATTTTAGCACACATGGTCTGGAGGCTATTAGTTCCATTTCCAGTGCAGGAATTGAGGATAAAATCCAGGCAGTACTGAGAGACAGGGCTGCATTGCTTGAGAAACCATCTTTCAATCGGCTAATTAAGTCATTTCTGTCTGATCTCTCTCGAGTGGACAGAAAGAATCCTTTGGCATCATTTCGAGAAAGTGCAGGTGACCTCTTTCTGATGTCCTGAACAATATTCATCACGCTGCTGTTTGGGAGCTGGCCATGTATAACTTAGCTGCAGCACAACCATTAACAGCACTTTAACATTTTTTCATTGGCTATAAAAGGTTTGGAAAGGCACTATATAAATGCAAGTCTTTTTTTTCTTCTTTATAGTTGCTAATTCCACTAGAAATGAGGTGGTGAGGAGTTAAGGAGGGATGCGTATCAAAGCCAAGCCGAGTTAGAGTTTGGTAAGAGGCCATAAAAGGCAAGAAAGACATACCATTGAAAGGGTTGGAGCTAACAGAGCTCCACAGAGAGGTGAGAAACAACATGCAACAAGCTCATGTAGACAAGGAGGAGGGCACCGCAGCCATCTGCACTGACAGAGAAGAGTCTCAATTTTGTGACTTTCAGTTGAAGCTTAAGGTTAGCTTACAGCAAAGCTATACCTGATTCATTTAGAGTGAGAGTTTTATTCCTTTTAAGACTCGTTTATCTCTCCCATCCTTGAGGATAAATTGCTTAAATCTTGAACACATGGAGCAGAATCTCCTGGTATGTGAGGAAGGGAATGCAACATTTGGATGATTAATACAGCTTTTCATTTATTCACTAGTGGGACGTGGGAATCGCTGGCTGGGCCCGCATTTATTGCCTGTCACTAATTGCCATCAAGAAGGTGTGGGTGAACTGCCTTCTTGAACCACTGAAGTCATGTGCTATAGATAGACCCACAATGCCCTTAAAGGAGGAATTCCAGGATTTTGACCCAGCAATAGTGAAGAAATGGCGACATATTTCCAAGTCAGGATGGCTTGGAGGGGAACTTACAGGTGGGGTGTTCCCATATATCAGCCAGGCAAAAGTGAGGACTGCAGATGCTGGGAACCAGAGTTTAGAGCAGAGTGGTGCTGGAAAAGCACAGCAGGTCAGGCAGCATCCGAAGAGCAGGAAAATCAATGTTTCAGGCAAAAGCCCTTCATCAGGAATGACGGGCTTTTGCCAGAAATGTCGAATTTCCTGCTTCTCTGTTCCCATATATCTGCTGCCCTTGTTCTTCTCGATAGAAGTGGTCATGGGTTGGAGCTTTGGTGAATTCCTGTAGTGCATCTTGTAGACAGCACATACTGCTGCTCCTGAGCATCGGTGGTGGAGGGAGACAGTGGATGTAGTGTCAATCAAGTGGGCTATTTTGTCCTAGATGGTGTGAAGCTTCTGAGGAACTCCTTCAGAGATGTCCTGGAGCTGAAATGACTGACCAAAGACCACAACTATATTCCTATGTGGCAGATATGATTCTAATTGCTGACAGTTTGCTCCCTGACACCCATTGATTCCAGTTTTGCTCAGGCTCCTTGATGTCTTGATTTCAAAGGAATAATGAGAGGTACACATAGAGTTGATGTTAATTGTCTTTTTCCTAAGATGAAGAATTTCAAGACTAGGGGGCACATTTTTAAGGTGAAAGAAAAGAGATTTTAAAAAGACATGAGGCAATTTTTTTTACACAGAGGGTCATTCAAGTGTGGAAGTGGTGGATGTAGGTACACTTACAATGTTTAAAAGACATTTGGATGGACACATGTATAGGAAAGATTTGTGTGGGGGGAGGGGAATGGGCCAGGCACAGGAAGCTTTACATCAGCATGGACTGATTGGACCAAAGGGTCTGTTTCTGTGCTGTAATCTACATTCAACAGAGAAGGAGGCAAATGGTCAAATTTATTGGAGAACGTACAGCAACACCGAGGTTATAAAGAGAGCATGGGGTTTGGATTTATCAGGAAGTGAGACTAAACCACCCCATTGCTGGAGAGCACCAGGCAACAGGGAGGATATAAAGAGAGAGAGGGGAGCACAGCTGTTTGTGCTTCATGTCTAGAGTGTCAGGTGTAAAGAGAAAGAAAATTAAAGAGTAACATCCAAGGAAAACTGTGCATCCATTAGTTAGTCAGAAACTGATGTTGGGGGTATCTTGAAATAGTTGTAAATTAGAAAAGTGTATTAATTTCTAAAGACATTGCTACATGGATTTAGTACCAGAAATAGGTGTAGAAAATTAAGTTGGGCTAATGAAAGAAAGTAATACAAGTAAGTCAAAGTAAATTAAAGTTAACATAAGGCAAGTAAAGCTCAGGTAGGGCAAGACAGCTTAGTCATGTGGAGGTTGTGTCCTGTACTGTGGCAGGACTGGTGACCTACAGAACTGTGTGTGCAGGAAGTGCAGCTACCCACAGAAAGGTGAGCTCCAGGATTTGTAGCTCCATCAGAGACTGCAATCACTATAGGATATCTGCAAAGCAGAGAGCTACGTGGATCGAATGTTCAGAGAAGCAGTCACACCACAGGCTAGGAGGGTGAAGGCAAAGAGGGTGGTTGTCTGGCAGACGACAGTGTGGTGGGGAAAGATTCAACTGAGGCATTCAAGAGGGCATTAAATGATCATTTGTATAAGAACAATACATAAAGGTACTGTAAGGAGATGGGCACAAGGCAAGAGAATGGCACTAAGGCATAGTGCTCAATCAGAGAGAAAATGCTGACATAATGGACCAAATGGTGTCCCATTGCACCATAACAATTCTGTAATTCTTTTTACTTTAAGTAACAGAACAGAGCTTCTGAGGTCTCTATCAGAGACCAGAGTTTTGCAACAGTGAGGCACTTCGACAAATTTTTCTTCCATTTATTGATTAAAATTCTCTTTATTTTCATGTATTCAGATTTCTATAAGTTCAAATTATGAAGAACAGTTTATTGAACAAAGTACCAAGGCAAGTTCACAGTGTAACTCCAGCCAATCCCAACCAATATAGCTGAACAACTATGTTCT
This sequence comes from Chiloscyllium punctatum, assembly GCF_047496795.1. Taxonomy (NCBI): domain Eukaryota; kingdom Metazoa; phylum Chordata; class Chondrichthyes; order Orectolobiformes; family Hemiscylliidae; genus Chiloscyllium; species Chiloscyllium punctatum. The sequence goes on from NC_092751.1 coordinate 107,287,693, forward strand.
ACCTGTAGCAGTACATTCAAAGGTGCAAATTATAATTATCTTATGATATGCAGAGCATAAGCCAATATAAAACCAGAACAAATATTTCCCTTAATGAACTGATGCATGTGGTGAGGGACTCTTCACAATTCATTTCATCAACCAGAGGAGTTGAAACTGTGAAAGATCTATGAAGCAAATGCTGGGAATAGGAAGAAAACTGGCAGAATCTCCTTTTAATGAGCTACCTTATCTGCCCTGTCCTCAAATTTGATCAAATGCTGCTTTGAATCCTTCTCAAACTGGCTTTCAGGAGTTCACTGGTGTCACCATTCTGTCCACTTCCCTCCCCTATGTTCCTGCTCCTGTCAACATTTAGGTGGTACTCAAGTTCAGGCACATGAAACAAGGTGTGTTCATTATTTTGTGACCAAATGGGGCCCACAGACCCATTTCTTCCTTGAAAATAAAGCTACAACACCAGAAATGGAGAATGCATTCACACACTTAACAGTAAATCAGATTTGAACAATGCTTACAATATGTGTTATATCCCCAAAGCAAAGTTATATATTTGTTCTGGATGACTGAAGAAATAGGAGGAAAGGTGGTCAACTAATTACTTCAAGCTGTGAATGATTTCCTACGATTGCAAACTTATCCTACATCACACAATGAACCACAGCAGTCCTTCATAAGCATCTTATTTTCTCCGTGTGTTCAGTTCCATAACCATAAATTTAATATTTAATTACTGTAAGGTGTACTGTGGATAAACTGCAAGTGTGGAAAACATATCAAAATTGAATTGTCTAATACCGTCCCTCAACACATAATGTCTGTTCTTATAAGTATTTTTCACAATACACCCTTATTCAACCCTATTTGTCAGTAAGCAGTTAACTCACATATCTTCATTGGATGAGGATGTCATAATTATGAATCTTAAGGTTCAAAATAAAGAACAAAAATAAGTCAAAGCATTGCTGTGGGCTTTTGTAGTTCACACTTAAACCCAATCAAATCAGAAATGTGCCATAGATGGTGTGCTTCACTGATCCCAATGTGAACAAAATTCGCCTCACATTATCCAATAAGATGTATTTGTGTCTGGAAACAGTTCAGGAAATTCTGACTAAGGACCCAGATTGCATGAGTAATTTATGTAAAATATTGACAGTGGACCTCACAAATCTCTATGAGCAGCCTCCTCCAGTCTGAGAGACATCAGACCTCAGATATTAAAGCAAGTTCAAGAGGAAAGGTGAATGCCCGAAAAGTTTCTGACAAACTCAGCTGGATGGAAAGTGATCTGAAATCAATGACCTTTCTCAAGCTTGGACTCATCACCAGTTCAAAGCCACCAGGAACTAAGAAGAAGGTAGTAATTGCCTGGCCATTAAATGTGAAAGCTACAGTTACATGGTGTACAGATATCCTTCAAGCTTGTCTTCAGTCAGAGCAGAGTCTAGCTTCTGCTTGTCTTGCTGAGCTACACCTTGGATCAAATGCAAACTTTTGAAATGGTGTGGAGGTGCTGATGTTGGATTGGGGTGGACAAAGTTAGAAGTCACATGACAACAGGTTATAGTCCAACAGCGCTGGTCCAAAAGCTTGTGATTTCAAATAAACCTGTTGGACTATAACCTGGCGCCATGTGAATTCAAACTTTTGAAAGTCCACTCACTTTCTGTAACTCCAAACTACTTGAGTAGGTTTTATCAATGGCACTGAGGATGTACAGAGGATGTTTCCTCTTACAGAACTATGGTCACGGTTTAGAAATAGGGGGGTCACCTACTTAAGACAGAGGTGAGGACTTTAGTCACCAAAATGTTAAATGAATGATTATTATAATGATTTAGGAATGTACTTTATGATATTCATAATAGTCATCACAATCCACATCAGCCATCCAGCAAACTGCTCCCTCCTCATACCTAACCCCTCCCCCACTCCAGGAGGCTGAGTTACTGTGGCAACATTCACTTTTCAAGCATACAGCCTTAAGCCATGATGGGTGATGGTAGAGGTCTCAAGAGATGGTAGAAGGCTGACCAGGAATCTGTCTCACTCTTACCTCACACCACCTACCCCTCCCGCCCCCCCCCCCCCAGCACCATCACCACCATCACCATCACCACCATCACCATCACCACCATTGACATAATTATTTCAGCAATACTCCACACACAAGGAAGTAATTTAAAAATCTTCCACCCTGTGGACAATGGGTGAGACCTGTTGTTAAAAAAAAACTGCAATTTAAAGATGGGTAAGCAGAGATTTTAAAAATTAGGATGAAGGCTCAAATTAGAAACCACAACGTACGTTTATATAGAACCTATGAGCAGGAACTCTGGGTTCAGCTCCCACTCCAGGATATGATGACCAAGGGATGTGGAGTATTCAATTGTAATTCCTTCCCACACCTGTCAATGGTGGTGATGGTGGTGGTGGTGGGGGGGGGGGGGGTGGGGGGGTTGGGGAGGTGTGAGGTAAGAGTGAGACAGATTCCTGGTCAGCCTTCTACCATCTCTTGAGACCTCTACCATCACCCATCATGGCTTAAGGCTATATGCTTGAAAAGTGAATGTTGCCACAGTAACTCAGCCTCCTGGAGTGGGGGAGGGGTTAGGCATGAGGAGGGAGCAGTTTGCTGGATGGCTGATGTGAATTGAGTTGGTGCTAACACAAGGGGTTTGATTTCTGCTCCCCATAGAATGGATACAGAAACTACTTTCTCACCATCTGCAGTGGAGATCATAGTGCTGCAGAACAGACCTGACTTTGGGCAGAGGATTCAAGAACATGATGGAATACTGCAGCTTGGTGTTTCAATCAGATTATATCCCCATTTAGCAACAGATTATTATTACAACTCTATTTTATCTCATCTCTCATCTGCTACTCTCTTCAACGTGCCCTTTGTTACTCACCTTGTCTGAAAGTATTTAAGAATGAAATGTATTTTTCTCTCTACTTTGAAGACCCATATTCAGGCGAAAGCCAACTTGGCTTTCAGAGCTCGCGTCAAAATGTTCATGGAAAGAAAACTGGAGTTTTAAAGCTCTGGTCAGTTCCTAGCCTGAGGAGAATGGAGGATCTGACACACATAGTCCAGAGACTTCAATCATGGAATCCTGTGGTTATCTGTTGCAGAAAATTACAATTGAGAAACTGTCACCAGCTGTGGTGACAAAGTCACAAACTAGTAATTGAGAAGCCTAGGCTAATGTTCTGAGGACATGAGTTTAAATCCAATTATGGCAGAGGGTGAACTTTTAAGACATTAAAATGCTAGTTTAGTGGTGACCATGTCAATCGTTGTAAAAACCCATATAATGTCCTTTAGGGAAGGAAACTGTCATCCTGACCTGGTGAGTCCAGGTTGGCTCTTAACTGCCCTCTGGGCAATGAGGGATGGGCTGTAAATGATCTAGCCAGCAACGCTACATCCTATGAGTGCATAGAACAGTCAGGAGAGATGTGTAGGGCTGATTGGAATCCGTGTCCTCACTGGGTGTGAAGATGTGTGAGTTCCTGTAGCAGTAAACTAGGCTAGGTGACCAGAATAGGAACTTGCTTATACTTTCCGCTGCACGTTATTATTTGAGGGTACAGTTGTATCTGTGGCTACTAGCTTGTAAGCAAGAATGGATCGGAAATACTTAAAGTATTCGGAGTTCTGCACCAAACAGGCCACCTCCCAGTTGCAATATCAAACCAACTTTAACAGTCACATAAAAGGATGTTAGGACAGGTGGGCTAAAGTTTGGTTAAAAAAAACTAATTATAAGAGATATTTTAAAGGAAGAGAAACAGGTGATGGGTCGGAGAGGTTTAGTGCAGGAATTCCAGAGCTGGAAGCAATGGTGAAACGGTGAAAATAGGGAATGCGCAAGTGGACAGAATTGAAGGAGATCTCGAAGAGGTGTAGGACTGAAGGAGGATACACAGATTAGGAATACAGAGCTGACCCTGACTGGAATTACAATTGTTTATCAATCCCTTCCAGTTATCCACACTGGATTAGAAACTTCCAAAATAATGCTGGATGTATATATTTGTAAAGGATCCAAGTTAGTTACTTTCCAAATGCACACATGCTCTGCTATCGTTTAAATGCATGTGTTGTCTCAAATTGTTCCAAAGTTTTGCATGTTTTAGGATATCTGAAGTTTGATTCTGATTTACAGCTAGTCGAGACTTTGTTTCAGGTTCCTTGGAAATCGTAGGGATGCAAATTCCTGTCTTTCAACTTGTTCAAAATTGATTTTTTTTTTAGTTTGTTCCTGTGATACTATGTTCCTATGTTTCAAAGTATTGAGTAAAATTCAGTGAATGGAAATGAAGATTTTAAGTGTATCTTAAGAGCAGTAGCAGAAAGGCTAGTGACAACGAGATGGACAGATCGAATATCAGCTTTTGTTGCTTTGAATCATATTAAATCTGAGTTGTATCAACCAAGTAGCCTGTTTGTTAATGGCCTCAGGCCATAGAGTGGCCAGTTTCTAAGCACGCTGTGCAGAGTGCACGGACAATGATGTCGATGGGGATTGGCACTCTGGAATGTCAGTGTTAAAGTAAATGCACAACTGTCAACAACCTCAATTGTTTTCTTTAAAGTCCCATTCAGTGCAAGTCAGTTTCCAGTTCTCTGGCTTTTGAAGTATTACAGTTCCAAGCTTGATGAAAGCCTCTGTACATGAGTAGAGACTCTATGAATGTATTGAATCCACATGGACTATATTCAGACTTAAAAAGAAAGGGAGAATTACTTCTTACATCACTGACTTTACAAATGTTTCATGTCAGGTGGGTCTGAAAGCAATTTTATGTAGACCAGTCTCCTGATCAAAAAAAACTTTCCTGAGTGATGGAGCCACTGAATTGTTCTCTGGTACTATTACTAATGGATGGGAGAACAGAGCTCTTCCTAATAGAGTCATAGTCATAGAGGGGTAAGTGAGCACTGCAGATGATGGAGTTCAGAGTCAAAAAGTGCGGTGCTGGAAAAGCACAGCAGGTCAGGCAGCATCCATGGAGCAGGAGAATCGCCATTTTGGATGGAAGCCCTTCATCAGGAATGTGGGGGTTCCAAGGGAGCTGAGAGATAAATGGGAGGGGGTGGGGTTGGGGGAAGGTAGCTAAGAGTACGATAGGTAGATGAAGGTGAAATCCACATTGATCCCATGTGTTTGGAAGGTTCCAAGGCAGAAGATGAGGCGTTCTTCCTCCAGGCATCACCAGATTTCACCAGTCTCCTCAACTGCTCTCCGCTGACTGTATCCCAGATCCAACCCTCGAACTCAGCACTGCCCTATTGAACTGTCCTACCTGTCCATCTTCCTTCCCACCTATCCGCTCCACCCTTCTCTCTGACCTGTCACCATCACCTTCATCTACCTATCGCCTTCCCTGCTACCTTGCCTCCAGCCACACCCCCCCCTCCCATTTATCTCTCAGCCCCCTTGACCCTCCCCAACATTCCTGATGAAGAGCTTATGCTCGAAACGTCAACTCTCCTGCTCCTCGGATACAGCCTGACCGGCTGTGCTTTTCCAGCACCACACTTTATGACTCATAGTCATAGAGTTATACGGCACAGAAACAAACTCTTCAGTCCAACCAGTCCATGCCGAACATAATCCCAAATTAAACTAGTCCCACCTGCCTGCTCCTGGCCAATATCCCTCTAAACCTTTCCTATTCATATAACTTTTAAATGTTGTAATTGTATCTGTATCACTACTTTCTCAGGATGTTCATTTCACACACAAACTACTCTCTGTGTAAAAAAATTTGCCTCTTGTCTTTTTTAAATCTCTCTCCTCTCACCTTAAAAATGTGCCTCCAATCTTGAAAGTCCCTATCCAAGGAAAAAGACAACAACCGTTAATCCTATCTAAACCTCTCATTATAAACTTCTATCGGATCGCCTCTCAACCTCCTATACTCCCTTCAGAACCCTCTCCAGCTTGATAACATCCTTCCTATAACCGGGCAAGCAGGATTTGAATTATTGCACACAAACCCAAGAGCGCACCAATCGTCCAGGTTCACTCAGACTTTGGCATAAAATGGAATGGTCTCTTTCTCATTCTGCACTCACTAAACTGGCACCTGCACCTTCATTACAGCAGGCAGGAGACATGAGTTCATCGGGAACTGGGAATAGTTTGCTCACTGTATCAGTGGTGCCAAGAAAATACCGTTCCCCTATGAAAAGAACCCTGGGTGACACAAAGAAATATTTTTATTGCAATGATGGTGTGGGATTAATTGGGTAGACAAACCAAACAGTGATGGACCAAGTGGTGCATTATTCCATGATCCTGCGAGAAACAGGAGCCGTGGTTACATGGCAGAGCTGACAGCTGGTGCCAGCCACAGTTCCCACCAGCAGCACCCTCTGGACCTTTCCCCAACATCCACCTCGCACCTAACGCCTCCGCAACTATCATTCGCATTCCCCCAAACATCACCTTCTACTCACCCTCCTCCCAAGTCAGTATTCATAGCCCCTCCTGAACACCTCACACTAAACCGTCCCTAAGCACGATCCTCTCCCCCCACTCACAACCCTGCATCAACCCTTTCCCCAGACATTGCACACTTTCCTAAACATCACCTTTTATTCACTTACACCCTCAACCACTGCCACCCTCAACTCCCACCAAATTAGCCCTCCTTTCCCAGTCACTCCCCTCCCAATCTCTCTCCATTTAAGGGCTTGTCAGAGGATTTCTGTCCTTTAGGCAGCAGCCTGAAATTAGACAGCTCTCCCCCATTGAGCTGCCTACAGGTGACCCAGTCAGTGGCAACAGCTCAGGGAAATGAAAGTTCAAAATAGCATGTGCTTCATCCTAACCGTGAAAGGTACCATTGTACTTTAAAGCAATGGGAAAAGCATGTGCTCAGCTCAACTACTGTATTCCAATCATAACATCCGATGGGATCGTTGCTGAGAAAGAGTTAACCAGAATCCACAAGAGACCATTGGCGTTTCTTTCTGCTCACTGAATCCTGGCATTCCTCCCTCCACTCTGTCTCTGATTGTCCACCCATCTATCCAGCCCTTCTCCGGCCTGCACTGTTCTCTCCTGGTGCTGAAATTCCCCTGGTTACTAACACTAAGCTCTGATCCCGCCTTTCACATGAACACAATCAATTCTTTAATTTCTTGTTTTTTTCACCTCTACTAACAGCGCCCTCTGAGCACCTGTCCTGATGGGAGGAACCAAGCTTGGCCGACCTATCTTACACCTCCGTCCCAAATGAATTGTGTCCTATCATAAAGAATTGCATTAGTCATATCTGTCCACGTCACCTGCCCTCCAACAATTCACCCGAATCCCGGCCCCACAACATGATAAATCTTGAGATAAAATGTTAACTTAAGATTGCTGACCCTACCCAGATTGAAGGCAAAAATTACATTTATGTAGTGCCTTTCACATCCATGGGCTATATCAAAGCAGAGTGCTTTTTAATGAAATAATGTTGTCAGTTAGCCTTGATACACAATCACTTGGAATTCCATATAAGCTGCAGTTTATTAGTTGGAGGATGGATAACACTTGGGAATGTGCAAATCGCATTCATGACTATTCTTAACTGGGGTAAAGTCAGTGGAACCAGATTAAAACCATCAGTTCAGCTAATGATGCAGCAATTAGATCTAAAATTGACCAGCAATTAGTATTCCATTAGCCTAAAACAAAATACAGTTCTCTTTCTTGAGTTCCCACATTCGGGTTCTCAATCTTGAACAAAGGCAGGCTACAGACCTGGCCTTAAACTCATCTGTCTTTTAGGATCAAGAAATTTAAGGACGTGGAAACATTTCCACTGTGTTCTTCTCTGCTACTTCCTGAAGCAGATACTCAGCAGGTCCAACCAGGATGAAGCATTTCACATTAATAATGCCTGCTGGCAGTCATCCACAAAGAAGGACACTGTCTACAAAGCTTGTCCTGACTCAGTTCGGCAATAAACATAACCTGACCTGTTGTGAACTTTCTTCTGTTTTCATTTCCATCATCTTTTCACATTGGGCCACTTTCCATAACATGTGGATCATGACATTGGATCCGCCTGGCACCAAATCACAGGCTATTCTGCCTTATGATGCAGATCAAAAGACGTAAGAAACAGCCTGTCATAGAGTCACACGCAACCTCCAAAGGCATCCAAGTAAATAGCGAAACAGATCGAGGGCTAATAAGATTCTGATTTGCAATAGGAACTTTGCAAATGTTCAACAGTGAGGAAATTACTACAAATACAATGCAGGCGGATGGGAAACGTCATAAGCATCACAACCAAACAGAGATAACATTATACCTTCAATTTCTAAAGTATGATGAGTGATCTGGAAAGCTGATAGGAACAGGAGGTTTTTATTTGTATTTCCAATCTAACGATAAACAGAGATTCCAAAACTGGTTGCAAACACTACAGCAATCATGCAAATGTGGAAGCACTAGAAAAAGACTCTAGCATTTTGTCCTAGCTTAGGAAGAGGATGCAGTTTTGTGTCTCCTAACTCTCTGTTGCCTCCCTGTGATACAACAGGAGACGAATTCTCCAGCTTTGCTGTGAAGTATGTGAGTCGCATGACAACTGTTGCTTCAGTCCGCCTCACATTGCAAACACCATCTTGCCTACAAACACACAGTGCAACAAAAGCTGAGTGCAGCCATTGTTTTCCCAGCCTCAGGTTGAGTGCGTGAGCATAACCATATCTCAAGGCCCCTCCCATGCAATAAGTGACATTACACTTGTGAAGGATAAAGCACAGTCTTCCCATGTACCTCTCGCCATGAAACCTCTATGTGGCATGTGTTGTCCGACTGCTCTTTCAGGGGATAGTGCCTTTTGGCATCCATTCTTCTTCCGTTACTGACCCCTTTTCCATTGCTCGCTGGACTCTTCTGTAGTGACATATTGAGCACATCCACTGGGAATGGTTTACTCCTGGCCAGCCCTATCCATGATTTGGGAGCTAGCAGAGTGAGAGGTGAACATAGGGTACAGAAATGATTGACAACTATTCCTGAGTTGCAGAGCAAGTTCCCCACATCCCTCAGGCTCAGAACTCCTCACTTCAGTCAGTCTGGACTCACTCCACCCCACAATTCTCCACCTAACTTATTCTGAGTGGAGCAGACGGAGTATCACATCATTACATGGTAAGCCATTCAGGATTCAGACGAGGAAGAATTTCCTCACTCAGAGAGTTGTGAACCCTTTTGGAATTCTCTCCCATAGGAAGCTGTTGGGACCACTTCATTAGATAGATTCAAGAGGGAACTGGACATGGCCCTTATGGCTCAAGGAATCAAAAGGTATGGGGAGAGGGCGGGAGTGAGATAATGACATTGCGTGTTCAGCTATGATCATATTGAATGTTGTGCAGGCTCCAAAGGGCTGAATGGCCTAGTCCTGCACCTATTTTCTATGTTTTATCACACTTTTATTTAGAATAGTCCAAAACAAGAAAGATTTGCATTAAACTTGAGCCCTTCAAACTATTAGATATCTCGAATCACATTACAGCCTTTGAAGTATTTACTGCTGTGCAGCCAATGTGATAATTCAGGAAACCCCGCAGCCATTATGTACACAGCAAAACCCCATGTGAGGATCACCAGTTCAGCTGCTTTAGGAATGTTAATTCAGGAATGACCATTGTCCAGGAAACCAGGGCCAAATCTTTCAGTTCTTCTTCACTATAGGATGATGATGGGATAATGTAGGGGGACAAGCTGAGAATAGTTCACAGGTCAGCGCAACATCGAGGGCTGAAGGGCCTGTTCTGCACTGTATTGTTCTATGTTCTATAGTGCCAATGGAATCTTTCACATCCACCTGAGAGGGCAAACAGACCTTGGTTCAAATTCATCCAGTACCTCCACCTGTGCCATACCCCCACAATGCCAACCTTCATTTTTGTGCCAGGTCCTGAGGGAGAAGTTGAACCCAAGATCATCGACGGAGAGACCAAAATGCCACTTGCCGAGGCACAGTCGACCATGCCCAAGGCTTGATGGGTGAAACAACTGGAAAGAACCAAAACATTCAAAGAAGGGTGTGGGGAGAGGTTAGGGTTTGGGGGCATTACACCAATAGTGCAGCTAACTCATCACGCTTATGTAGTTCTTGTTTTGAAAATGATGTGGAAATTTTCCAGTCCAGGCTGTTCTGAACCTGCATGTGATTCTATTTACAGCATTTCACTGTACACAGTTATTTTAGTAGCACTGACCAATGGATAAGCATAATCTTGTTGATTTGCCTCAATCTTATCTGGGAGTCCTTCTGAACCCTGCTCCTAGCAGGAGCCATGCACATTGCTCTGTATGTACTGGGGAGTAACAATTAAAAATTCAGAAAGTTAACTGAGAGCAAACTGACAGGCCACACTTGACACATACACCATGGAAATGTGAACTGAAGTTAATTTCTATTCAAGCTGTCGGATACGAAAGGAAGAGTGAGAGACGAAACCAATCCATTTACGAGCATCGGAAATATTCATGTGAAAGGTAGGTCTCGGGTTCTTTGCCTTTTCTTTGCTGGCTATTCATTTTACAGCCCAAGATTATTCAAGGGTGACAGTTACCATTAACTGAAGTCAATTTATTTTGTGTATTCAAAAATGTCAAATGTATACAGGGACTTTCCAGAAGGATTGCACACTGTTCCTGTTTAGAGAGGTAAATATGCAGCTTGCACATTCATGACTAATGAATGTCAGTAAACATAACGTTTCGGTGGAAATCCGGGAAATTCAAGTGAGTATTTTGAACCTGCACATCTACTCTGCTCAGAAATTATTCCTTTCCTTGGTGTCATTTCCAAATAATTTAAGACAACGTACAGTTGGGACATCTCAATGTCTCAATGCTAAGTTGCAAAGTTATGCTTCTGAGCTGGTAGTTGAATGTATCCTTCAAAGTTGAGAATGAAGCGGAACACAAAATTTGGATAAACCATTAAGTATGGAATGTAAATATTGGAAATTGTTATTAATTGGCAGAAGCCGGGAATAAGCCAGGGAATTAACATACAATCCTGACAGTGCAGGGGCCATTTTGTCATCGAATCTGCACTGAACCTCCAAACAGCATTCCACCCAGATCCACCTTCCCACTTCAGCCCATGTTTACCAAACTATTATGTGGTCTAGCAACAATTATAAGCCATACCTTCCATTGCCTGGACACTAAACTCAGAAATTCCATTCCTAAACCTCTGTGCCTCGCTCCCCTGCTTCACAGAATCATGTTAAAACATCACACAACACCAGGTCATGATTCGGTGGTTGTGGAGTATAAGAACATAAGACACAGAATTTATCACAAAAGTATCATGCAGCAATATATTGAACTAACCTTTCATCTTTTGGAATGCAGGCTTTGGTTCATTAATATGTATATCCTGGAACTTCTTTTAAGGCACCTTCTTGAGATAACTTAAGGTTTTATAACAAAAGGTGACATCTCAGCTCAGACAATGCATTAAAGATGTGAGGTTAGAGTCTGTCTGTATCCCAATTTTGAGTCAGACTGGTTCTATTTCCAAAGTGGAATTTACAAAATATTACATGTGTTGACTGCCTGTAGATTGTCAGGCAGCATCCGAGGAGCAGGAAAATCGACGTTTCAGGCCAGAACCCTTCATCAGGATGAAGGGAAGGATGAAGGCTTGATCATTCCTGATGAAGGGCTTCAGCCCAAAACGTTGATTTTTCCGCTCCTCGGATGCTGCCTGACCTGCTGTGCTTTTCAAGCACCCGGCTATCAACTCTGATCTCCAGCATCTGCAGATCTCACTGTTTCCTGCCTGCAGATTATACATTTTTTGAGCAAAATAGAATGTATCTGCAAATATAATTCTGCAAATACAAATTCACCCATAAACTTGTATGTGTGTGTGTGTGTGTGTGAATGCGTGAGTGAGAGACAGAGAGAGCATGTGAGTGGGTGCATGTGAAAGAGTGTGTTTGCATGTGTGAAAGCTTGGTAAAGTGTGTTTGTGGCTGTGATGGGGTATAAGCCTGTGAGAGGGTGTGTGCATGGGTGAGAGTGTGGGTTGTGGGGTGTATATGAGAGAGAGAGCATGTGAATGAGAGAGGGTCTGCATGCGTGTTTGTGTATGTATCCATGTGTGTGTCCGTGAGTGAAAGAGCGCGAGAAAGAATAGTCCAGTGAGGTCACCTGTCATGTGACATGTACCCAAGGTCCAGTTGAGGTCATCCCCATGGGTACCAAACATGGCTATCAGCCTCTGCTCAGCCACTTCGCATTGTTGCCTGTCCCGAAGGCCGTCTTGGAGGACAGTCACCCAAAGATCCAAGGCCAAATGTGCCGGACCGCTGAGGTGCTGCCCGACTGGGAGGGAACAGTCCTGTCCGTTGATTGTTGTACAGTGTCCATTTATCCATTGTTGTAGTGTCTGCTTGGTCTCGCCAACGTACCATGCCTCAGGGCATCCTTGCCTGCAGCATATGAGATGGATAACACTGGCCGAATCACATGAGTACCTGCCACGTATATGATGGGTGGCGTCCCCACAGGTAATGGTGGTATCCGTATTGACATTCTGACACGTCTTGCAGTGGTTTCCATGACAGGGTTGTACGGTGTTGTGATTGATGTTGTCCTAAAGGCTGGGCAGTTTACTGCGAACAATCGTCTGTTTAAGGTTTGGCGGTTGTATAAAGGCGAGAAGTGGAGGCGTTGGGAAGGTCTGGGGGAGATGCTCATTCTCATCGATAATTTGTTTAGGCTGTGAAAAACATAGCATAGTTTTTCAGTTCCTGGGATGTACTGGACAATGAAGTGTACCCTGCCAGTTGCAACCCATGTTTTTCTCCTAAGGAGGTCAGTACAGTTTCTCACTGTGGCATGTTGGAACTGGCGATCAATGGGTTGAGCATCGTACCCTGTTCTTATGAGGGCATCCTTGAGCACCTTCAGATGTCCATCACACTCCTTCTCATCTGAACAAATCCTGTGTATGCGTACGGCTTGTCTGTAGGGATTAGCTGTTTTAAAATGTTTCGGGTGGAAGTTGGAGAAGTGCAGCATCGTGAGATTGTCCATGGGTTTGCAGTAGAGTGAGATACTAAGGTCAAGATTAGAGTGATGCTGCAAAAGCAGGAAAAAAGCAGGAAAATCGATGCTTCAGGCAGGAGCCCTTCATCAGGAATGTGATTCCTGATGAAGGGCTTTTGCCCGAAATGTTGAGTTTCCTGCTCCTTGGATGCTGCTTGACCTGCTGTGCTTTTTCAGCATCACTCTAATCTTGACTCTAATCTCTAACATCTGCATTCCTCACTTTTGAGTGAGATACTGAGGTGCCCATCCTTGACGGATTTGCATGTGTCCAAGAATGAGACAGATACTAGAGAGTAGTTCGTGGTGAGTCTGATGGTGGGAAGAAACTTGTTGATATCACTGTGTAGTTGTTTCAGTGACTGCTCACCATGGGTCCAGAGAAAGAAAATGTCATCAATGTACTTGATGTATAGTGTTGGTTGGAAGTCCTGTGCAGCAAAGAAGTCTTGTTCAAACCTGTGAATGAAAATGTTGGCACATTGGGGTGCAAGTTTAGTCCCCATGGCTGTTCCATGTATCTGGATAAAGAACTGGTTGTCAAAGGTGAAAAGGTTGTGTTCGAGGATGAAACGGATGAGTTGTAGAATGGTACTCAGAGATTGACAGTTGTTGGTATTGAGGACTGAGGTTGTTGCCTCAGTCATTGTGGGGGATGCTGGTGTAGAGTGCTGAAATGTCCATTGTGATGGGGAACATTCCCAGTTTGAGTTTCTGTAAGAAATCTATAGTGTCGTGACAGAAGCTGGGGGTCCTCTGTACAATGGGTTTCAAGATGCCCTCGACATAGTCAGAGAGGTTCTCACACAGGGTCCCATTGCCTGATATGATGGGATGTCCAGGTGTGTCCCACCTGTGAACTAAACACTTCGATCAAGACTTTTGATCCAGTCCTTCAGGGTCCCCTACGCACTCTCATCCTACGTACTTCTCAGGTAGGCGACTTCTACTGCTTTCCAAAGATACACAGAGCCAAACCATCTGGATGTCCCAGCTAACATTATCTATCTCATAGGCTGCAGGCAAGGATGCCCCGAGTCATGGTACATTGGCGAGACCAAGTAGATGCTTCGAAAACCGATGAATGGACACGCACAATTGCCACACAAAGGTGTTCCCTCCCAGTCGGTAAGTGCTTCAGTGGTCAGGGTCATTTGACCTCGGATCTTCGGGTGAACATCCTCCAAGGCGGACTTCGGGACAGGCCACAATGCAGAGTGGCCAAGCAGAAGCTGATAGCCAAGTTCAGTACCCATGGGGATGGCCTCAACCCGGATCTTGGGTTCATGTCACATTACAGGTGACCCCACTGCACTAGACACACACACACACACACTTACATACTGACGCAGAACCTCTCTCATACACATGCTCTTTCTCATCCGCACGCACATATGCACCCCCCACATTGACTCCCATGCACACACCCTCTCACAGACTTATACCCCATCACACCCACACACTTTACCAAGCTTTCACACACACAAACACTCACTCTCACTTGCACTCACACGCACACACTCACTCTCTTCTCTCTCATGTACACACACATACACAAGTCTATGCGGTGAATTTGTATTCACAGAATTATATTTGCGGACACATTCTATTTTGCTCAATAAATGCATAATCTGCAGGTAGTCAGTGCAGGCAGTCAACATGTAATAATTGCGTAAATTCCACTTTGGAAATAGAACCAGTCTGACTTAAGATTGGGATAGCAACAGACTCTGACCTCACACCTTTAATGCATTGTCTGACCTGAGATCTTACCTTTTGTTACAAACCTTAAGTTTTCTCAAGAAGGAGACTTAAAAGAAGTTCTGGGATTGACACATTAATGAACTGAAACCTGCATTCCAAAAGATGAAAGGCTTAACAATCCAGGTGTGTTCAATACATTACTATATGACACTGTAATCTTTTGCTATAAATTCTGTGTCTTATGATCTTATACTCCACAACTACCTGATGAAGGAGTGGTGTTCTGAAAGCTAGTGCTTCCAAATAAACCTGTTGGACTACAACCTGGTGTTGTGTGATTTTTAAATTTGTCCACCCCAGTCCAACACCAGCACCTCTACATCATCACAGAATCACAACATTGGCATACTGCAGAAGGAGGCTATTCGGTCCATCATGTCAACACCAGCTTTGCAAATGAGCATCATGACCTGATGCCACTCTACTGCCTTCCTTTTGTAATCCTGTACAAATGACATTCCTTTTTAAACGACTGTCAAATTCCCTCCCAAAAGCCTTGATTGACTCTGTCTCCCTCACATTCTCACACAGGCACAGTCCAGACCTGAGCCACTCACGGCTTGAAAATGAATTTCCTCATATCGTCTTTGCTCCTTTGACTAATTTCTTACTAATCATGCCCTCTCATTCTCAAACTTTTCCTAAATGACAACACTTTCCCCCAATTTACTCAGTCGAGAGGAATGATTTTGAACACTTCTCTGTATCTCCCCACAGCTTTCTCTACGACAAGGACAACATTCCCAGCTTCTCCAATCTATCTACTTCACTAAAATTGTTCATCCCCGGAACTATTGTCATAAACCTGCCGTGCATTCTCTCCAATGAATTTATATCCTTCCTATAGTGCAGTGCCCAGAATTGTACACAATACTCCAGCAGAAAGTGAACTAGTGCCTAATCTATGTTCACCTCCTTGCTCTTGTACTAGATGCACCTATTAATAATGGCTACAATACTGTATGCTTCATTAGCCATTCTCTCAACCTTTCCTGCCACATCTAATGAAATATGCACATTTATATCCAGGGCCTTCTGTTCCTGCACCCTTGGTAGGTGCCTTGTTATCTTAAACTGCCTTTCCTTGTTCCTCCTACCCGTGGGCGGCACGGTGGCACAGTGGTCAGCACTGCTGCCTCACAGCACCAGAGACCTGGGTTCAATTCCCGCCTCAGGTGACTGTGTGGAGTTTGCACGTTCTCCCCGTGTCTGCGTGGGTTTCCTCTGGGTGTTCTGGTTTCCTCCCACAGTCCAAAGATGTGCAGGTCAGGTGGATTGGCCATGCTAAATTGCCTGTAGTGTTAGGTAAGGGGTAGATGTAGGGGTATGGGTGGGTTGCGCTTCGGCGGGGCGGTGTGGACTTGTTGGGCCGAAGGGCCTGTTTCCACACTGTAAGTAATCTAATCTAAAATGTAACACCTCACACTTCTTTGCTTTGAACTTCATCTGCCACTTATCCACCCATCTATCTCATCAGCTTGTCAATGCCTTGTTGTAACTTTACATTGTGCTCTTCACAATTTACACTGCCTTAAAACTTCCTAATGCTGTCTTGGTGCAAAATTTTATGAAATGCATTAGAATGGTTCAGTATGGTTAAAGTGCAATTTAAATGGAAGTTGTACTTTGGAGAGGGTAGAAAACAAGTCACTGTGAAGGAACTGAATGATGCTTGAGCTGGCATTTGCTTCACTTTGATGAGCTAAATCATATCTCAAAGGACTAGCCTCCTGCTGCTCCTTTCTTTTCTGTTTTGTTGAGAGTGTAAAATGTTGCCTTATGATGATCAGAGGTTTCAGTCAAACAGCTGAATTAATTGCAGTGTATTTGGTTCTTGTCATTGAACCAGGTTAATCATATTCACAGCTCCTAACACAGATTTTAAGTTGTAAACACCCACGTAAATTGGTTTATGAACATCAATCAACACAATTAGACAGATGCCATTCTCCAGACAAAACTGCTCTCTCTAACATTAAGGTTTCCATTCTGCAACTGAAAGTTAGTAAGGCCACAAAATAGAGATGGAGAGGAGTCATTTAGATCATGATGCTCCTCCATCCCTGTGTCTCCGCAGGGACGTGAGATATCAAAGGTTGAAATTACACAACTCCATTTAATCATATTTTCATGAAAACTACACAACTGTGCTCCCAAACGTTCCTTTATTAAGCAAGTCAGACCGCTACTGTATAGGCTGAGTTGGTTTTGCTGACCATAGTGTTTTGCTGTAGATTTTGAGCTTTTGTTACTTGAATCTGTGCTCTGTAAACAATGTTAGTTTGATGTATTAATAGGGTTATGTGGCAGACAGTAACCTAGTGATCACAACAACTGATTTCTATTCTAAAACCTTTAACTATTAACACCATGCCAGGCTCTGCAATGTATTCCCATTCTGGCTGGTCATTGTGACAGAACTCAATTATTCTCTTCCTTGAGAATTCGTTTGGATTGGCTTTGAAAAGAGGTTTTAAAATTGTCTAGATACAACCCTTGTGACAGCAACCTCCCTGCTGCAAGTGAACAGTTCAATTTACTCTTGTAGCATGGTCTGTGAAAGGCACTGAGAGAGACTGCCCCCCATCATTACCAGTTAAAAAGCATTTTTGTTTCCTCAGCAAGTGCATTTCAGCTGGAAAAAATCTATCCATAAATGTGAGAAAGGGATGTCACAGCTTACCCCATTTGAAAAAAAGAGGAGAACTTGTCCTTAGGACATTTGCATATTAACCCTCACACTTCAATCCAAGTGCTTGTTTCCCTCCGGATTGAGGTTGGATGTTGAGGTCCTTCACTCGCTGCAAGCTGCTCAGTGAAGCTTGTCCATTGGCAGCTGTGACTCTCTTTAACTTAGTAAGAAGTGACAGGTTTCACACTACCTTGTAAAACACAGCTCCATTGTCCTGGCCTCCGAATCAAAGACTTCTGGGGGGTGGGAGCAGGTTAAAGACTTCCCCACAAGACATGAAAGCTAGCGGCTTTAAAGTGTGAGGTAACCTCTTCCAAATCACCCACAAAGGATTCACAGGGCTTATTGATTTAGGAGATATTAGACCAAGGCAATTGAGAAAAACCGTTCCGTGTCATGGTAACTTGTGCTCCACATGCCAAACTTTGTATAAAATGTTTAAATGTCACTATGGTAACCTGCAGAATTGCCATTTCTCCTCCAACTGTTGCAGGAAAATTACAGCACAACTTTGTAAATAACCCACAAAAAAAGCAATCAGTTTCTATTGCAAGTGTTGGATGTTGGTATGTGAAGTAAACTAAAGCATAATTTACAAATTCCACAAGATTATAAACTAAATTCTTCTGGTGCTATGAGTTTTGTGTCTATTAAAAAGTATAAAATTACTTACAGAAGGCTTGCATTTATATAGCGACTTTCACAACCACAGGATATCTCAAAGCACTTTAGCAAAGCCAATGAAGTACTTTCAGGTGTACTCAACTGTCGTCATGAGGAAAATGTTGCAGCCAATCTATGCACAGCAAGCTCTCACAAACAGCAATATGGTAATGACCAGTTAGTCTATTTAGGCAACTGGAGGGATAGGTAATGGCCACACCACCAGGGATAACTCCCTGAAATCTTCAAAGTAACACTGTGAAATCATTTACATCCACCCTGAGAGCCTCAGTTTTACATTTTATCTGAAAGAAAGAGCCTCGGGCAGTGCCCAGAGAGGCAGTCAGGTATATTATGCTAAGCTCGTGCTGTGGGACTTGAAGCCAGACCCTTCTGATTTGATTTTATCAACTGAGTCAAAGCTGACACTGTGTATGCTACCTGCTAAATGTTCATTCGGTTTTTGTATTTTTTTTTACATGGAGTGGGAGCTTTATTATGAAACATTCACAATTACAGACACACATTATAGGTATTTACCAATATTATTCCTTAAGTCTTCCAACTTTCCAACATCGATAGTCAGTTGGTGTATTCTGGATAAAGTAAGTTCAGTCCATTGGGTTATTGTTAAAGCAAGTGCAAAAGTAAATACAGAAACCTTCATACAGAAACAAAAACAGGAGTTGCTGGAAAAGCTCACTGGTCTGTGGATAGAGATCAGAGTTAACGTTTTGGGTCCAGTGACCCTTCCTCAGCACCTCCTCTGTGACAGTATAATTGGTGCAAACAAGGTTTCCTCACATTGTTCTCAATGCAGCAGCACCACCTTCCAGCAGGATTACAGTTTGTAAATGCAGACTAAATCCTGAGTTTGAACGAAACCTGACGTTCGAGCAACTTTCCCAGGGTCTGCTGGCTCTCCTAGTGGTAGATTTACTCAAACTGCCATTAATGCTCATAGCGTTCTCCTGGAGGTGTGTGAACCCATTGTGCCGGTCTGTTTTTGCACTGTCCCACTCTCTGTGTGCTCTGACACTGTTTGTTCGGATTATGTTAGTTAACAGAGGAAATGCTATTCACTACAAAACTGGTTCAGTTTTAATCAAAAGGTATGTCTCTGGAAAAGCATAGCAGGTCAGGCAGCATCCGAGGAGCAGAAGAGTCAGCGTTTTGAGCATTAGCCCTTCATCAGGAATGTGGAGGGGGAAGGGGACTGAGAGATAAACAGGGGGTTGGGGCTGGGGTGTGGGGGGGCAAGGTAGGTGGGATGGTGATAGGTAGATAGAGGTGGATTAATTGGGAAGGGCCAAAGATTAGGCTGAGAGAGTCATAGACTCAAAGAGTCATACAACACAGAAACAGACCCTTCGGTCCAATCAGTCCATGCTGACCATAATCCCAAATTAAACTAGTCCCACCTGCCTGCTCCTGGTCCATATCCCTCCAAATTTTTCCTATTCATGTAACTATCCAAGTGTTTTTTAAATGTTGTAATTGTGCCCACATCCACCACTTCCTCAGGAAGTTCATTCCTCACACAAACCACCTCTGCGTAAAACATTTGCCCATCATGTCTTTTATGAATCTCTCTCCTCTCTCCTTAAAATATGCCAACTAAAGACTTGCAGAGACCAAATAATGTGATCAGTCAGTTCTTATACATTTTATATAATTCTATGTCGTTGCTGACCTCATCAGTTTAACTATCTTATGAAGATTCCATATTCACTGCCAGTATTTGCCGACTGGGGTTGAGAGATGAACCTGGAACAATTTTTATTCTCTGTCTTGCATCTACCCAGAGATTAGGCCAGCATGTGGGAAACCTTTCATCTTCAAGTACCTTATTTTCAGACATGACCCTGAGTGCCCTTTGTCCCTGTGGCTGTACATTCACAAGGTTTGTGATGCAGAACCAATTTGCAATTTGGTGTAGCTGTCTGAAACCAGCTAAAAAGATATATGAATAATAATGGGGCAATGGGGGTGGGGTGTGGGTTTGTAAACCAGCCACAATGAGTTTGTAATGGAGCTAAGGAGACTTTGAAGTGCTTTGGGCTGTATTGTGATGTGACTCTTGGAGGTGACAGAATCCAAAGCTATCGGCATATTTTAAATGAAAAAAATGTACAGAAAGAAAGAAATGGTGAAGACATTGTGTGTGAGTGCTTTTAGGGAGGGGCGACCAAAGATTTTCTCAGGTAAATATTAGATTGGAAGAAATTTGAATGTATTTACTGTCTGACTTCATTACCCAATGACTCACAACTGTATCTGTGAGATGTACAGCTCAATAATCTTACATTAAAGTTCTCCTGATGCTAGAAATCTGAAATTAAAAACAGAAAGCACTGGAGAAACTCAGCAGGTCTGGCAGCATGTGTGGAGAGAAACAGAGTCAATGTTTCGAGTCCAGGGCAACTCTTCCAAAAAGAGTTCGGAATGGAGTTCTGAAGCTGAGTTATATTTGGACTCTAAAGGATCAGCCATGATTATATTTCCTATAAATAAAAGGATGTCATTCTAATAGATACTGAACATGAAGTCTAAAGTGACAGCCCATTTGGATGCAGTCAGCAATGAAACAAATGTCCAGCTCATTTGTTTTTTGATGTGTTGGTTGAGGGATAAACATTGGCCAAAACACTAGGAGAACTCCCCCTGCTGTTTTTTGAATCGTTATGTCCCATCTTTTAGATAAGGCAGGTCCTTATTATGACAATCATCTAAAGAATGGCATCTTCCGCAATGCAGCACACTCTCAAAATTGCGCCAACATTTCAGGCTGAAGTGCATGCTCAGGTGGGGCTTGAAACACAGGTCCCTTTTGTAGTTAAATGCCACTTTCAGAGATTTCAACTCCATGAATCCTCAAAGCTGCCTTACTTGAAGAAACATAACCATTTCATAATGCTCCCAATCCAGTCAGGGTACAAAACACGAATCTGGAGCCGTTTGCCCTCTCATTTCTGAATTATTTTTGTAAAAACGGATATGGACTGTAGTTCAAACAGACATAATGGTGATTAATCACACTGTCACAATTCTATGGGTACTTTCAAGGTATTCAAAGAGAACACTTGGGTGAATCTAATCTAGATCTGAAAGGGTTAAGTAGCTTCCTATTTCTTGTTATTGCAGTGTAAATGTCAAACTCTTTGGGATGGGGATAGACTGTCTTTGATTTTTTTTCAGAATGGAGATCTTCTTAGTGTAGTTGCCACCAGTGTAGTAATATCTCTGAACAGCAAACCTTTAACCTAACAAAATGTTTACATATCAGTCATATGGCAATGGAATCCATGTCTACATCAGGAGTGAATTATCCACACATTCCAAACTAAGATCATCATTTCAGATTACCTGAGATGTGTAGTCTAGTCATGCTCATTTGCATGATTAAAAGTCCTCTTTTTGTTCGACTCTAGCAGTCAAACATCTATATATCAGTCCCATAATACTTCCCAGGTTTAATGTTACTCGCCTTATTGGGTTGCACCTCTAACCAGTGCATATATAATCTTTCCATGTGCCCGTGTCTTTGTTCTTGACAGTCGGCGATACTCCACGATGAGAAGGAAAGATGGCAGGTTTACGGCTGCACTCCATTTACTCTAAAGCACCATATGGAGAAATGTGTGCCTATCATTTATCAATATTTGTTCAAAGTAAATCTTAAAATCTGGAAGACAGAAAGATTCCCCTGGTCATCCTAGCTCTAATTCTGTCCAATTAAAGAATTGGAGGAAAACTTATTTTGCAAGAAAATGGTAAAATATGATGATAGTTTGATAAAGTGGGAAAGTACAGTTTAGAGGAACTCTTCACGTGAGTGTTGGGTGCATTCATGATGCAGTTCTATTTATTCAGTTTGTTGCTGCAAGCTAGCACAGTTATGTGTAAGACCTATATAGTGAGAGAATATTGAGTACAGCCCAGTTACTTAGTGACAGAGATATATTGTGTGCACACATCTAAACAATGTCCAGACATACAGCTAAATCCGGCACAGGATAATTTTAAACCTGGGAATAAGAAATGTTCTACCAGATGGTATTTCTGACTGACTGATGGTAATACTGAGCTTCCATACTCACCACAAGATGCTGCCTGATCTGTTGAGTATTTTCAGCATTTCCTGTAGTTACTCTTGTGCTAAGCTCTTCCACATCTTTTTCAATGTTCGTGCTAATCTAATTTAAATAAGCAGGTTACAATTTGCTGTTAAATGACAAAAGAAAAATGGGCTGTCAGAGGTAGTGGTGGAAGCAAATTGAATCAAATTGAATTGAATTTATCGTCACGTGTACTGAGACACAATGAAAAGCTTCATCTTGCGAGTAGCATAGATAAGTAAGTAATAGGTAAACAGCGGCAAAAACAAAAACACAGGTACGGGCGAATGTTTAAGAGTTTGTGAGTCCATTCAGTATTCTAACAACAGTAGGGTAGAAACTGTTGCGAAACCGGCTGGTGTGTGTGTTCAGGCTTCTGTACCTTCTCTCTGATGGTAGAGGTTGTAGAAAAACATTTCCAGGGTGCTGGAAATTTAAGAATGCTGGCGGCCTTTCCTTGACAGCGGGCCTGGTCAATGGATTCTTTGGAGGTGAACGCAATTTCGTCATTTAAGAAACGTTTAGACAGGAACATGGAGGGATATTGACCAAATGTAGGCCAATGGGACTAGTTTACATTGTGAAAACTGGGCGGCATGCACACGTTGGGGCAAAGGATCTGTTTCCCTGCTATAGACTTCTGTGACTTCAGTGACTCTAAAATTTTTGATGAACATATTAAACATTCTTAGGAGTGCTCCTGATCAGGAGAAGCCACACTTTGGTGTATTTTGAGCAGCCAGGACTGATGTGGACTCTGATGTGGATGTGAAAGTTTAGTTGCATTGACTGGTAGATGTAAATGAAAAGTGGACTTTCTCATTTGGATAAACTCTAATTCCTATGTAGTCACTTGTGATCATTAATCTAACTTTGTCAAAGATTGAGTCATTTTGTCTGATGCATGGGAGAACGTAAAACCTTCCATGTATCCTCCTCCTATGCAACTTATTGGGTTGTATATCAAAAGATATTACTGCAGCATCCTGGATTATTAAAGCAAATAAACACCTGTTAGCTTCTCTATTTTCCAAGAATGTGGCTCTTTCTTTTTGGAAGTCTCCCTCTCTAAAACTGCCTCCCAATCCTGAAGTCACTCAAGAGTTCATCCATCAAAATCTCCTCAAGTATTGGCTCTATGTATAGTAGGTGCATATCATCAGGATGAAGTCTATCCTTTAGGTCTAAAACGATCTTCTACCTCCTTGGTCTCTTTCCCCTTAAGGAGCAGCCTTAGGTTTATTTACGAACGTATACAATATACAATCCTTTGATGTTCCCTATTTCAGCAAGTGTCCATGGAAGCAAATGACTAAGACCCTACTCACAAGATTGCAGATAAAGTCAATCTTATAGCCCTGAATCTGCAGGAATCTCAGCATGTATATTGACCAATGAGGGTAGATCTGCTCTAGGCAGTTGTCGTGAAGCCATGAGCAGATTTCTAAACTGGCATATCAAGGAAGGGGACGATGTTAGACAGCTCCTTTTCAAAGGTGAAGGTGAGTGCAGAATGGAGGTCATTGAGACATGTAAGCAAATTATTACATGTAACTGCAGATTCAAACATAGCAAATCTACATACCAAAAATTTGCAAGGGGTAAGAGGTTAGGAGTCAAGGAATCAATGGAAATCAATGAAAGTGGTGGGCCTTGAGGGGAACTCATGGTAATGTCATCTAGTTGAACAAACAGGGAGTCATTAAACCAGAGTAGCACTGTGCAAATTGCTATGCTCATAGTTTCAATGAGGGATGGCTACAGAAAGTGAAAGCAGGCCGAGATTGATAAGGTACAGTGAGGCAGTTCAAACATCAATGGCTTCCTTGAGTGGCTCATTAATAAATAGGCTCATGGTGTCAAATGAGCACAAATGCACAGCATTGCTATTGATATGTCTGTGGTGTATAGTCTTTGTGAAGGTGAAGCAATCCTTCATCAATGTATGTGAAAAACTCACTCAGAACTAGTTATAACAATTCACTCAACCATTTGGCCAATTCACGTTGTGCAGAACCAGTTAGAGATAAAATAGACTATAATGGGTCATCATGTTTTTTGCGTCTTAGGCAACTCATATGTATGTGGATGTACTGAACTATGAGATAAATCCTATCATGTATGCCACAAGGCATCTTATTTCCTGATGAAGGGCTTTTGCCCGAAACGTCGATTTCGAAGCTCCTTGGATGCTGCCTGAACTGCTGTGCTCGTCCAGCACCACTAATCCAGAATCTTATTACTCTTACATAAGTCTAATAAATGTTTTTGTAACTGAATTTTGAGCAAGGCTGGATGGCCATGCTTGGTGGCAGATCTAATGGTTATGAGTTTGGAACATTGCTCAAGAACAGGGAGCACTCTGACCATTAGGGCATACTTGTTTAGGATGACTATTCCAGTCCCTGTTTCAGGCTTGCAGAAATATGGAGCTGGGTCGACATTAAGACCTCACAAAGCCTGACATTCACACTGCAGATGAAAATTGGACAAGTCATTAGCTATACCACAACATGCCAAGTGTTGAATTAGTCAGGTTTGCCTCAAAGAACTCAGCATTTTCACTGCATGAGCTTCAAAAAAGAGTCATATTGGACTCACAATGTGAAAACTGTTTCTCTCTGAACAGATGTTGCCAGACCTGCTGTGTTTTTCCAGCACGTTCAGTCTCTATTTCAGATTTCCAGCATTCACTGACCTTTACTTATATTTTATTTTGAGTGCACAATGATTTGTTGTGGAGAGCTGAGAACAGAGCAGTTCAAGCTCCACAATAGTGGTGGGCGGCACGGTGGTACAGTGGTTAGCACTACTGCCTCACAGCGCCAGAGACCCGGGTTCAATTCCCGCCTCTGGCGACTCTCTGTGTGGAGTTTGCACATTCTCCCCGTGTCTGCGTGGGTTTCCTCCAGGTGCTCTAGCTTCCTCCCACACTCCAAAAATGTGCAGGTTAGATGAATTGGCCATGCTAAATTGCCCGTAGTGTTAGGTGAAGAGGTAAATGTAGAGGAATGGGTCTGGGTGGGTTGCGGGTCGGTGTGGACTTGTTGGGCCAAAGGGCCTGTTTCCACACTATAAGTAATCTAATCTAATCTAAAAAAATAGTCTCTTTCTGTTTGCTGTGGGATGCAGGGATACCATTGTTGCAGCTGTGAGTGAGGTCAGACTCCTCCCTGTAGTACAGTATCTGATCAGACAGATTCATTGCATGTTTGGTGGCATCATTAATTACATACCCCACTTTCCCCTGAATAATTTTATAAACAGACCATGCAATCATCTATCGAGGCAAGAGAGCATCACAAACAGATTTAATCAAACAAAAAACAATTTTTCACTCCTCCAACCAAGCACAGTGTAGCACCCACCAAACATAGGTTAGTAATCCAACAACCCATTTTATTGTATATGAATGCTTACTAAATATTGGGATTGTGCCTCACTTTAGCATTGTTATTACACTTGGAAACGAGCACTGACAAAATCTTGGTTCGAATATTATCTCCGAGAAATTTGATAGATAACTTGCCTGCCATTAACCTACCTGCACACTCAACAATGTTGTTAATATCCCGAACTTGGTCTTCACTGCATCTCTGTGGCAGGTGCGCAAAGATTTGCTTGATTGTACAGAACTCAGCATAAAATATTGCCCCAAAAATAGACCAACAGTTCGTCTCAATAACTCCAGGAGCTACCCACAAAAACGTTTCACATTAACAACTTCTTTGTGATCCCCTCTATCTCATGTGCCTCTCTGTGATCAATGGTATTGACCCTTTAAGAGAATATCTGAGGAAGATATTGCAATGGTCGCACTAATTTACTGGAGTAGGAATGACTCTGATTGCAGAGTCAACTAATTCAAAGTATATATATATATATGTGTGTGTGTGTGTGTGTATAATACATAAATGCTTATTTTTGCTGTAATCAGGAAAGAGAAATCATCACTGTCCTTGTAGAAGGATTGAAAACAGTACTAAGATGTTTGTACTCAGTGACTGTGCTGATGACCACCATGTTGCAAAGATAAAAAAAACGTCATTTTGTTGAAGATTTCATGTGTGCAATTGACTTTCTGAGCTGCACGGAACAGCTATTATAAACCAGTTTGAGAAGAATATGGTTACAATTTCTCTGGGGAAAGTTTTGCCCCCACATTGCTTCCATGTGGATTCATTGTAATGAATCTGACAGATAGTTTCTCTGTCCCCTGCCTCCTCTACAAAAGGGGAAACAACCTCCATTTATTTTACAGCAAATGGTATCGTAGCTGTAAGTAGCAGATGTTGTTCTTACCAATAAGAAGAGTTTGTCAGATTAGCAGAAAAATAGATTTGAAATTTATAAACAGTTATGAATGCACATTCTGTTAATGAAGATGATGAGACTGACCTGCACAATGTTAACATGTGCACTTGGGTTCATCTGAAACCCATTAATGGAGATTCAGCATGTTAATATGAGACTAGGACACATATGTTATCTGTTAATGCAGACTGCAACCTGTTAATGGAACCATTTAAACACGCACCTGTAACATGTTAATGGAAAACCTAAACACAGATAAACCTATGTAAAGGAGTAAAGGTGGTATTTATTATTCCCTGTTCGTTTTGAATTATGCCTCTCAATTTTTCTATCAACTTCAAGGGGAAGCAAATTGTTCTTGAATATTATTTGGATGCAAACAGTGTTTCAATTTTATCATTGTGGCAAAACTAAACCAGTTTTGACTTGCACCATCCCATAAATACAGCTTTCCCACTGGGAATGCCACATGAATCATATGCTGTTATTTATATTAATAATCTCAGGGTGAAATTCAACATTGAGAGAGCCTGCAAACATGCACTGTGGGACCAATCTCCCTTTATACACCTCTAACTGGAAGTTAACAGTGTGGAGATTCGAGTGAGAGTTATTTTCAGCTGCCAGTTACTACCCCACTGTTTGCCATAAAGGTGATTTTCACCCCATTGTGACCATAATGGGTGCCTTATGAGTGAAAATTGAACAATAGCTACCCTTTTCTTTTTAATCATCGAATGATGGATAAGTAAGGTTAGTTTTCTCTTGAGGTCCAGTGAAGACTGAGACCAGAATCATTAATTATAAAAGCAATGTACTTAAAACTGTTAAACATCAAAGTGGCTTAGAAATATTCCAACATATTAGAGTGGAAAGCTTCACTTCACTACGTAAAAGTTGCATTCCAGATTTTACAAAATATCTCCATAAAGATGAATTAGCCATCAATCACTGAATAAAGTGAGTGGACGAATCCAGGTGTGGAACCCATACTGTCCATGACTGGCTGGACAAGAATCAGAGTGTGACAGCAGATGAATTGTGGACATTAATAGAAAGAAACTGCACAAGATTGTTTCCAGGAATCAAGTCCAGTTCATTAACTGGTGAAGCTGGAAGATGGGATAGATGCGTTCTGGACTTTCTAGCTCTTTCTAATGCAGGTTTCTTCACACGTGTTCCCAAACATGAAGCACACCTCTGTCTGGTGTCAGAAACATGTGTTTCTGCCCGAACCCGTATAGCTGTATGGATGTGGCTATATATCGGATGAGCTTGTTCCAGGTTTCGGAGGATTGTGAATGTGATATAGTCGGGGATAAAATCACGTGTTCATCCCAATCTCAGTACATTTCTCACTTTCTGTCACACCATTCATATTTTCTGTCAGCCACTGCAGCCTTTTCAGAGGCCTCCCAGAATGAGGTTGTCATAATGTTAAATGTGGCCAGCTCTGCAGCATGGACTTCAGTCCATTTGGAAATGGTTTGAGGCTCCACAAACTCCTTTCATAGGTTATTGACTTTCAAAGGTAAAACATTTATCCCATCAGTCTGTATTGGATTCAGAATCTGACATCAAGTGAAAGGAAAGCGTGCTCACCCATTGAACTGCCAGTCTTGCTTTATCACTTCATTGAATAATGTGATGGCAACTACAAACTTAGAAGTCATAAAGTAACAACTGCTCAGAATTTAAGAAAACTGAAAACTGCTACACCTTACAATTTGAAGAGCCGTGTTTTGCAAACTCTTCTCAAAATCTATCTCTCTGAGCAATCCTTCAACCACAATCAGTAACTCTTTTCATCTATTACACACAACTGTCCATATCTCTGTAAAACACCCTGGGACGATCAATGTTACCAATATTACGTACATGCAAGCTGTAGATGGCTTTGCAAGCCACTAGAAATTGAATATATTTTGATTGAGTTGTTGACTCTTACCTCAGGTATGATTTAGTTGTTTGCAGAACATACCATAAAAGATTCCAAGTTTCTGAATTTCAGGATGAGTGATGGACCAGAATGTTAAGGCATGTTGTTCTAACTTCTCCTGATGAAAAATGGGTTTGGTTTTGAAGATTCTCAGTTATCATTTTTCCTTAGTTTTATCTTTAAGTTGAAACAATTTCGCTTCTCTCCTTATTCAAGTGCAGCAGCTATGAACCTGTGGATCTCAGGACCACGTGTTGACTATGTAGGTGTGTTTTACAGAGTGGTGTGAGAGGGTATTTTTATGGTTTCTCAGCTTGAAGATGGAGCAATAAACAAGCTGTACAACAAAGTTCCCAGCACTTAGAGTTGGGAGCTCCTTAAAAACAGCCGGCGAAGAGTTTTGCTGTCAACTCTAACTTATCATCAGTTTCCATACATTAAACTTCAATGAGATTAGCACCAAGTTATAAACTAATAGAATGATTTACACATCTCCTCACCTGCCAATTTTGTTTCAAGATGATCCTAATTCAGAATCTAATGATATATTTAAGATCCTTAGTGCAGACAGTATTTTTCTTCAATCAGAATAAATAAAAGTGAAAACATTCCACAACGTACTAACCTCCTCTCACAAATAAAACATTCCACGTGTGAAGCTTTATGCCAGAGCACATTGGTGTTTTGAAGTGATCTTTATCACTCTGTCAGAAAGCAGAGTGTAAAGGACACCAGTGTTTTTGTATACATACACAATGAATGAGCATTAGGTAGTAAATATAAACAGGACAGGTAGGCTGGAAAATGGCAGCATAACCATGGGGTTCAACCAATCTGATGACTATATTCTCACTAATGACAACATAATATATGCAGAAAAAGCAACTCAATTTCTGCTCAAAATCATTTAAACAAAGATCCAGAAATCTTTTGTAAATGGATAAGATAACTGGCTGCTTAAAGTCTGAGAATTCAAATTGGACTCTCCATAAATGCAACTCAAGGCAATGAACCAGCAGCTTAAAACACTCACACAGGCCCCACAGATTAAAAATGATTAGTTCGGTAGAGAAGTATCTATGCAATCGATAAATTGACTTTCACCAATTATCTCTGTTGGGTTTCTAACCAAGTAGATAATCACTCAGGCTGGAGAAACCCATCCTTCCAGTTATTCCTGGTTTGTTTCTTGACATTCACATCAAATCTACTCATTTTGTTCTCCATGTCATTTTTGTTCGGATGCCTTGCCTTAGAACAGATCCGGAAGACTTACCATATCCGACAGTGTAAAGGGATTTGTTCAGAAGAAATGCAGGGAACAGCATTGTGCCAAAACCAGGAAGAGGAGCATTTGAAGAGATGTGAAAATAGCAGAGAAAGGCAGAATGGAATAAAGTATGCGAAGTATAAATAAAGGAAGAAGAGGCATCATCCGAAATCTAAAGGCAAAGACATCCCTTCTTTACATATGCTCCAAATTCTAAAATGTTTCTTTTTATCAGATCTTATTCTCCATGTTTCACTTTATATTATCTTCATATTTGGCTTCTTTTCAACACTAAAGACATAAAAGAAAGACACCCAACAATTCCATAATGTCTTTCAGTTGTGTGCTCTGATTGATTATGTGGTAAATGTGGCTTTAATTGCAAATTTTTATTGCAGTCACTTGAAACAGAAATACTGAAGCAGTCGATTCAATCATCAAATAGATGGTTACACTGTTTTATGTAGAATCAGTAACAGATTAAGATACAAATCTGCAGCAAGACAGGGTTACAATTCTATAATGCACACCGATTGCCACTTTGAAACAATATGTCATTGCATTTCTTCAATCTTTTTTATATAAAGTATTTTAACCATATTTTCCAGAGCTGATGTTCCACATATCATATGAAACCACTGTATATTTTGTTTACAAAATGTTTCTGAGGCAATTACACTGGTGCAATATTGTGTCTCGTCTTGATTGTATTTACATTGAAGCAATGTGTGTTTGAAAGGTGGAAATAAATAAGCGTTTCCACATCTTTTTCCACCTACAAAGTTCTCTTTAAAAGCCATTCTCATCTCCCTCACATCTGTTTACGTCTGATTACACCTCTGTGCATCATATCTCCACTGACAGCATTAAAGTGTGCCAGTGGAAGTTAATCTCGATCATTAGGGATTCATTCGGGTCATGAGACTGACAAGGATGTATCCTGCTTGTTTGACTTGCTGTCCTTGGCTTTCTTTGGTGATTACTGATTCATTTCCTGCTGCTGGTGGGGATTTTGGGAGTGGGGGGGGGGTGAAGTAAGCAATCTTATGCTGAGTAAATCTTCACCAGTGAGCCTCAAACTGCATTGGCTTTCTGCCGCTCCATTCGGAGACCTGAGATCAGTCACTGGGTTAGAGCACTTCAATATGTTTTTGGAACTTGACTCCTTGTACCCCAGGTGGCTTATTTCAGATCCGCAGCAGATGTGAACATCAGATTGTCATTTCCCTTGGTGGTTCCATACAACCTGTTACTTTGTTTCCATAAGTCAAAAATACACTGACCATCTTCAGATATAGTCTCAGCCCCACAGTCTGTACAGTGAGAAAAGTCAATCCATCACAGCTGGGCAGTAGATAACCATGAGGTAAGTGTGGATTTTGATTTAGAATGACTAGACTGTGTTTAGTTATTTTATAAATGCAATATGATTGGAAGCTAAAGAAGCATGGGCATTGAAAGCTCTCTCTTTCCTTCCCTCAAATATAGACTCAGCCAATCACTTAGTGGCTCTTAGAGTCACAGAGATGTATAGCACGGA
Organism: Chiloscyllium punctatum; assembly: GCF_047496795.1. Taxonomy (NCBI): domain Eukaryota; kingdom Metazoa; phylum Chordata; class Chondrichthyes; order Orectolobiformes; family Hemiscylliidae; genus Chiloscyllium; species Chiloscyllium punctatum. The sequence continues at coordinate 107,319,099 of NC_092751.1, forward strand.
AACAGACCCTTCAGTCCAACTCGTCCATGCTGGCTAGATATCCCAACCCAATCTAATCCTGCCTGGCCTATATGCACCCAAACCCTTCCTATTCATATGCCCATCCAAATGCCTCTTAAATGTTGCAATTGTACCAGCCTCCACCACTTCCTCTGGCAGCTCATTCCATTCATGTACCACCTTCTGCATGAAAAAGTTGCCTCTTTTGTCTCTTATATTTTTCCCCTCTCACCCTAAACCTATACCCTCTAGTTCTGGATTCCCTCACCCCAGGGAAGAGACTTTATCCTATCCATGCCCTTGATGATTTTATAAACCTCTATAAGGTCACCCCTCAGCCTCCCGGCACTCCAGGGAAAACAGCCCCAGCTGTTCAGCCTCTCCCTATAGCTCAAATCCTCCAACCCTGGCAACATCCTTGTAAATCTTTCTGAACCCTTTCAAGTTTCACAACATCTTTCCGATAGGAAGGAGACCAGAATTGCACGCAGTATCCCAACAGTGGCCTAACCAATGTCCTGTACAGCTGCAACATGAACTCCCAACTCCTGTACTCAATACTTTGACCAATAAAGGAAAGCATACCAAACGCCGCCTTCACTATCCTATCTACCTGCGACTCCATTTTCAAGGAGCTATGAACCTGCACTCCAAGGTCTCTTTGTTCAGCAACATTCCCTAGGACCTTACCATTAAGTGTATAAGTCCTGCTAAGATTTGCTTTCCCAAAATGCAGCACCTCGCATTTATCTAAATTAAACTTCATCTGCCATTTCTCTTCACCTGTACAATTGTATCACTAAACCATATTCAAAGTTATACGTTCACTAAACAAGAACAAGAATTGATACATTTCACAAAAGAAATACAGAAAATCAAACAGTTTTTTTACACTACACAGAAGTCTGCTTTTTCTTACAAATCATTAACATTTTGTTCTTAAATAGAAGAAATATTATGATGTTTGTCAAACAAATGAAGCCATACAGTCCCAAAGTTCAAATCCTAAACATTTTTATGATGCAAGGGGCAACAAAGCAAACACAGAATACTATCCATCCCATAATCTAACATTAAGAATTAACATGAGTTAAATATGAATGAACATGCCAATTGTCACTGAATATAAACTGGAAATGGGAGATCCAACTAAGACAGATTGGGAAAATTAGATTTGCAGTCCATAAAGATTTTGGTGACCTCTAAATCCTTTAAACCCTGACTCCTTCATAAGAAATTTCAGTTCCTCTCCCTCAAGGACCTCATCTGATGCCCAGCCAACAGCACCACTTGACCACAGCACCACCGTGGGCGGCACGGTGGCACAGTGGTTAGCACGGTTGCCTCACAGCACCAGAGATCCGGGTTCAATTCCCGCCTCAGGCGACTAACTGTGTGGAGTTTGCACATTCTCCCCGTGTCTGCGTGGGTTTCCTCCCACAGTCCAAAGATGTGCACGTCAGGTAAATTGGCCATGCTAAATTGCCCGTAGTGTTAGGTTAGGGGTATGGGTGGGTTGCGCTTCGGCGGGGCGGTGTGGACTTGTTGGGCCAAAGGGCCTGTTTCCACACTGTAAGTAATCTAATCTTGACCAATCTGAGTTTTGCAGGCACAGACTTCACCACAAGCAACACAAGTCTGCAGAAACTGCACAACCCCGTTTTGGCTATAGTAAACCTACCAATGTTATAATACAGTAACAAAACAGACGTAACAACTTTTCTCAGGTTCCAATTCTGCGCGGTTTGCTCAGCTTGCCTGCATTGCAACAGCAGTCTCATCAGCTACTCAGCTTGGACTGTTCCATCCCTTTCTATTTCTTTGAAATGAATTCAGTTTGCCAGAAGTTTAGGTCTCTAAACTTCAGTTTGCTCTTATTTCCTCAGAAACTAGGGTGGTCAGTTTCCATCAAGTAAAGGCTAAAAAACAGCAGATTCTGAAAATCTGAAACAAATACAGACAATGCTGGAGAAACAGCAGGTTTGGCAGCATCTGTAAAAAGAGAAAATGAATTAATGTTTCAAATCTGATATGACTCCTCTTCAGAATTGTTTTGAACTGCCAACTGTGTCACTGAAATCATTGATTTATGTATGAAATTAAAACACAGTTGTATGTTCTAAGGAATGTGTCTTTATTTCATTGTATTTCAATTTGTGCATCATTAGAAAGTTGCCCTTTTGTCGTCTTGAACTTTTCTTGTTCACAGCAGTTGGTTTCTTGATGTATGGGTCTGTGATGTAATGGGGCAATGGGAAGTTAGAAAAACCACAAAATTTTCTGGCAGCAAATTATGGAATAACAAAACCATGTGCCATTATTAGAATTTTTCTCACAATTGAATGTCTTCATACAAAGACAAAACCTCAGGCTAAAGTTATCACTAACTGGTATGTATGAAAATGTTTCCATCTTTCAGTTTTTGATTTGTTGCTTTGTGGGTCTGACTAAGTTAAAACTGTTTAAAATATATTCAGAGCTGTGGGTTTTGTTGTATAATTTTTGGAGCATACTGTTTTCTTACCGTAAGCAGGACACCAAAATATTTGAAAAAAGAAACAGAAACTGCTGGAGAAACTCAACAGGTCTGGCAGAGTCTGTGCAGGGAAAATAGAGTTACGATTTCAAGTCTGATATGAGTCTTCTTCAGAATACTAAATTTGCCTCTTTGTCAATGTCTGGTATTGTCTACAGTACAGTGATGTGAATATTACATGTTCCTACTATTTCCATCTTTCTGTTATTATATAAATAGAGAGAAAATTATTTCCAGGTTCCATATGGCTCACCTGCCATCTTGAGACACTTTATCTTTCTTTTATAGTTTACAAATCAACCACGGACAGATTGTAAAATGGGATGTAAGTTGAGGGAAATCACAGCATTGTTACAGTGTAACAGGAAAACATTCAGCCCATCGTATCTGTACTAGCTTTCCAGTGAACATTGTGAGCCAGGAAAATTCTCCTGCCTTTCCCATGTGCCCGTGCACATTGTTGCCACTGAAATAATAATCCAATACCCTCTGGAGTGACTCAGTTGATACTGCCTCCACCATACCTTCAGGCGGTATATTCCAGACCTGAACCACTCCTTGTGTAAGAAAAGAATTTTCTCAAATCACATCAACCCTTTCTATAACCTCTTCAAAAAGCTTCTGCATGTTAGTAAAGTGCAATTTTCCCCTTTAGAAATCCATGCTGGCTCTTCCTCAACAACTCACCCTTTTCCATGTGACTGCTAAGTCAATGTTGAATATTTTTTCCTAGAAGCTTCCCCACCATAGACATTAAACTGACTGATTGAAACAGACAGAATTCTGTGATAATTTAAAAGCTTGCAGAGAAATTGTTCCTTAATTGGTCAAAATCTTGCCTTAAAATCCCAACACCCAAAAGAAGACTGGAAGTGGCGAACAGCTGGTTCCCTGAAAGTATACAAGAAATAACCATGTGGAACTGAATATTTTTGATGTAAGTAATTCTTTTGAATTTAACATTGTAGTTGGCATTGGTTCAAAGAAACCAACTTCTATTGCAAAGACTGATCAAAACATACAGTCAATATACAAGTTGATTTGACTAGATATCCCATTCTGGTTGTGTAAGTGCCATATTAAACAGTCTTGCAACACAAAGCGAGTCCATTGAGAAATGTTTAAATGCTTACAGCATTTCACAAACTAGCAATAGAACAAGACTGGCTTGGTCAATTGTTACTGGTCTATGTTCTTTCTTCCTAATTATTATTTTGACTATTAGTATTGTTAGTCATTAGCTTTGCAGTGACTAAAACCTTGTACTGTTTTCATGTTAAATCAATTTAAGTCTTTCACAGACTATGAATTAAAAACAAAATCTTCCTCAGAGTCCAATCTGTTGATGACTAGGTAATTACATTGTGATTAAAAATATTTTGATAGAGGTTTATAAAATAATGAGAGGTATAGGTAGAGTTAATGGTAGTTGTCTTTTCCTTAGGGTGGAGACTTTCAAGACTGGGGGCACATGTTTAAGGTGAGAGGAGAGAGATTTTAAAAAGATATAAAAGGCAAATGTTTTACGCAGAAAGTGGTTCGTGTGTGGAATAAAATTCCTGAGAAAATGGTGGATGCGGGCACAATTACAAAGTTTAAAAGATATTTGGGTAGATGTATGAATAGGAAATGTTTAGAGGGATATGGACCAGAATCAGGCAGGTGGGACTCGTTTGGTTTGGGGTTATGTTCGGCATGGACTGATTGGACCGAAGGGTGTGTTTCCATGCTGTGTGACTATGACCATGCTGGATGAAGTAGCTGCTTGATTGGTAACCCCATCCACAAGCGTCAACTCTCTCCACCACCAATGCTCAGTTGCAACAGTGTGTACCATCTACAAGATACACTGCAGAAATTCATCAAAGATCTTTTGAAACAACCTTCCAGACCCACAATACTTCCAGCCAGAAGGACAAGGGCAGCAGATATGGAATACTACCTACTGTAGATTCCCCTCCAAGCCATACCATCCTGACTTGGAAATATATCTCTGTTTCTTCTGTGTAACTGTGTCAAAATCCTGGAATTCCCATCCCAACGGCAATCTGGGACTATCCACAGCACATGGTCTGCAGCAGTTTAAGAAGGCAGCTCACATTGGTGAGGCCACTTTTAGAAAATTGAGTACAATCCTAGTTGCTCTTTTATAGAAAAGATGTTGTGTTAGAGTGTTGACATGGATGTTCCCTCCCAGTCAGGGAATACTTCAGTGATCAGGGACATTTGGCCTCGGATCTTCGGGTGACCATCTTCTAAGGCAGACTTTGGGATACACAACAATGCAGAGTGGCTGAGCAGAGGCTGATAGCCAAATTCAGTATCCGTGAGGATAGTCTCAACCAGGACCTTGGGTTCATGTCACACTACAGGTGACCCCACTGCATCACACACACACACACACACACACACACACACTCTTACATACTCACACACTCACGCAGACTCTCTCCCATACACTGCACTCTCTCATACATGCTTATGTACACACCCCACACTCAGATCCACGCACATACCCTCTCACAGGCTTATATTTTGTCACACTCATGTACATGCTGCCAAGCATGCACACACACAAACACACATTCTCTCACGCAAATGCACACGTACATGCACACACTCACATACACCAACTCACTGTCTTTCTCATGGGCACACCCACACACATATAGGTCTATGGGATGAATTTGCATTTACAGGAATTGAATTTGCAGATACATTCTATTTGCATAAAAAGCACACAATCTGTAGGCAGTGAATCCATGTGACATTTTATAAATTCCTACTTTGGAAATAGAACCAGTCTGACTCAATATTGGAATACAGACAGACTCTAACTTCACAACTTTAATGCATTGTCTGAGCTGAGATGTCACTTTTTCCTTATAAAACCTTAAGTTATCTTGAGAATGTGAGAAAGAAGTTCTGGGATTTACATATTAATGAAACAAAACCTTTTAGATTAGATTACTTACAGTGTGGAAACAGGCCCTTCGGCCCAACAAGTCCACACCGCCCCGCCGAAGCGCAACCCACCCATACCCCTACATTTACCCCTTACCTAACACTACGGGCAATTTAGCATGGCCAATTCACCTGACCTGCACATCTTTGGACTGTGGGAGGAAACCGGAGCACCCGGAGGAAACCCACGCAGACACGGGGAGAACGTGCAAACTCCACACGGTTAGTCACCTGAGGCGGGAATTGAACCCGGATCTCTGGCGCTGTGAGGCAGCAGTGCTAACCACTGTGCAACCGTGCCGCCCACCTGCAACCCATTCTAAAAGATGAAAAACTTAACAGCAATCTAGGTTTGTTCAATATATCATTTCATTTGCATGACACTGTAATCTTTTACTGTAAATTCTGTGTCTAATGATCCTGCTCCATAGCTACCTGATAAAGGAACAATACTCCGAAAAGTAGTACTTCCAAATAAATCTGCTGTACTATAACCTGGTGTTGTGTGATTTTTATCTTTGTCCACCCAGTCCAACACTGGCACCTCCATATCAGGATTTCTCCAGTCAAGGACAATTGTCATTTTAGCAGCTATTTTAACGTTATTGGTGCCAAACAAGCTCAAAGGCCTGAGCATTTTACATTTACAAGTGTGGGGTCTCAAAAAATTATTTTTGTTAGCCTGGAGTCTCATTCTTTTAGATTTCAGTTATTCTTTCTCTCTTTTGAATCTATCTTTCTCTCCATCTCTGTATTTTGCTTTCTGTTGACATCACTCATAAGCATTTGCTGAGTAACTTTAATGGGACAATTCAATAAATTGTTTGCCTGTCTTTAATTTGTGATATGTAACTCTCAACCCTCACCCAGATCCCAGTTCCATGAGCATTGACCAGAGGCAACATTATAGTCAGAAACCTTCCAGTGCAGATAGAGGCTGATCGGTCCATTGAGTCTGCGCCAACCCTTTGCGGAGCATCTCACCCTGACCCACTCCCCTACCCAAACCCATAACCCTCTCATTTCCCATGGTTAATCCACCTAGCCTGTTTATCTGTGAACACTAGGGGGAAATTTAGCAAGGTCAATCTACCTAACCTGCACATCTTTGGACAGTGGGAGGAAACCGGAGCACCTGGAGGAAACTCACACAGACATGGGGAGAATGTGTAAACTCCACACAGACAGTCGCCTGAGGCTGAAATTGAACCAGGATACCACCCTGGGAGTTGAAATGTAAGATTCCATAGAAAGTGTATGGCAAGTGTAATGTACAGGGAACACTGCTCATTCACCACAGACTGACAAATCTATCCAATTGGTTCTTCCACAGCAAACTCTAATCTTTTCAAGAAGAAATGCATATAATTTTTAAGGATGCTGGCCCTCATCAATTGTCAAAGTAATTTTTTAGCAACCTAATGTTTGTCCATCTTGAAAATACACCCATGTATACTGCTAGAGGGGAGATGTGAAATCACTTCCCCTGGATAATCAGGGCCAAAGCTTGTTCACTGGGCATGCTTGCATGTTGAAAGCCGTTTGATTTTCTCCAAGTGAAGTTCCAATTCTATGGTCTTCGTATTACAGTGTCTACCTGTTTCTTTCATCAGGCCAATATCCTGGTCTCAACCATCCTCTGGCAAGGACCCAACGATATGTCTCAAAACAAGCTTTTGTACTCAAATTGTTGTTCTTCAGTGGAGTTTTCATCAAAACAAAAACTGGGGGATCTTCACAATTTCAAAGCAAAGTTGAACCATTTGACCCTTCCTGCTCTGGGTTGTTCAAGTCCAATTTAGAAATATCCGGTGATAACATCCAAATTTCCAGTAACGTTGTCACAAATGATGAGATTGAAACGCATCTCCCTGAGGGTCTCCTGCAATATCTTGCCACATGAGGCTTGGAATTGTGATCATCAAAGCAGTAAACATCACGCAAAGAACAAAATTGTTGTCTTCTGATAGCCCAGATCCCATTTAACAGCTGTTTTTAAGCTTTTTCAGGATGTGCCACACTCAGACAAAACAGATATTCCAATTTAACGAAATTCACACTCCACATCTATCCTTTGCTCTAATCTGTCTTTCAGATGTGAGTAATCTATTGTGCTTTTTATGTTTTTAACTCAGCTTTAATCTGCCTCTTAAAGGCAACTTGAACAAAATAGTTAGCACGCACATCATTTGCGTTTTCACCATGTGTCCATTTTAAATAACTATCATGAAAGTCTCAGTTACAAGAGCTGTGAGTTAGTTTCTTATTTTATATGTAGCATATGATAGGATACCAATTTATCACAGTGTATATTCAATAGGTTTAGCTCTGTAACTCAATTATAAATTTGAACACCTAGAGTGCAGAATGTCTAACACATGGCCAAAGAGAGGAGGGAAATGCTTTGATGTCACCCATAAAGCAAATGACAGAGATGTCAGGTTCATTCGTTGGGTGAAATGTACCAAACAAAGCATTAAGATGTAAATGTGTTCCTTTTCCACTAAAAATATCTTTTCTCCTACTAAATGAACCACATGCAAACTATTACCAAATTTGTGCCAGCCCATCAGTAATATGAGCTCAGACAGACTTTCTGCCCCAGTCATTGAGCGTCCTAAGGCTTTAGGAAAAGTATTTAAAGATGGTTTCACTTACTTGTTCGTATTTCTTTGTTTGTTTTACCCATCACACAAAAAAAGGCAACTTTTTCAGTTCTTCTTCTAAGAGAACTTCTTTTCAGAGAGGCTGTTGAACTAACGTTCAATATTTCTCATCGGTTTGAATCATTTAGTTTCACAGCCTCTACTTTCTAATCGATGAAGGGCTCCTGCATTGCTTTACATTAATTTAATCTGTTTGGACACTTAGTCATTTCTAGCATTCATTCCAAATTGTGTGTGTGTGTGTGTAAGTAAAGAAGTATAAGACCATTAACACTATTCACCCAGTCTTCCACACTGACATGTAATCTATCCACCCCATGGATATATTCAAATTATTTGTATTTTTTTCACAGAAAATAATCAAATAAAAGAGCTCTCCAACTACAATTAAAATGGGTGGCTCATAGGGCATAGCCACTAGAGCAATGGAACATGTAGAGGCCATTCAGCCCCTCAAACCTGTTTTAACAATCACTTGGACAATAGTTCATCTATATTTTATTTCTATTTATTTACCTTTAATGCATTGCCTAACAGTAATCTATTACAATAAATAAATTATCAAGTAACCTATCAATTTAGGGGAGAGAGTTCCTGATTTTTACTATCTCTTGAGCTTTGAATCTCCTAGCTTTGTTTTATAAGATCATGTCCCCTGTTCTGCACTCTCCTACCAGAGGAAACAATTCCTACCTGTTTTCCCTGACAATACCTTTGATCAGATTTGACAGCTCAAATAGACCACCCCCTTAAATCATAGAAATTCAACAAAGTCCATCCCAACTTTAACTCTTTTAGCCCTGGGATCATTCTGGTAACAAGATGACAAAAATGTCAGAGCACCTAAAGTGGACACTAGTTGATTACTGAAGAAAAATGCGAAAGTACATGCAGGAAACAGCTCTTGCATATGTCCATAGATGCGACAATTAGGCCCCTGCCTTCAACAACAGAACAATATGTACCTTACTGTGAGTAAATACACACAGGAACACCTGATGTCTTTGTCCTGAGACAAGAACAGTAAGAAAAAAGACAGTCCTAAAGTGCCTTGAGCTGCTTATTGACAGGTCAAGGCTAGATCAGTAACTGCCTCACAGAGCGATAACTAAAAAACACAGGGATCACTCACAACTGTGGGTGGAATCTGTGAATTTACTACTTTGGTGTTGTTTTGCCAAGTCTATTGTGTCTACCTTTTCTATAAGAGTCAGCTGACACATTGAAAATCAACATCTACAAGTTGTCCCTCTGATAACCATGAAACTACCTCATCGTACGAGACTTGCAGGTCTATATGGTGGAAATATATTCAATCACTTGAATGTGGAACTATAATTACTCAGTGATATTGCCTGCATGAAATCAGAAAATATTGAACTCTCTGAAAGTGAACAGTTAATCTGACAATGGAATCATTCTATATATGTGACATGTATGAGAGTTGAGATATGTGTAATTTGTGTATCTATCTATATGTGCGTCTCTCTGTATGTAATTGCTATATGTTTATGCTCATGTGCATGTGTGTGTGGGGGGGGGGGCTGTGTGTGTGTATGTCAATGAATGTGGCTGTGTGCAATTGGTGTGTGTGTTTGTGTGTGTCTGGCACTGTGTGCATGTGGCTATGTGCGATTGGTTTGTGTATATGTTTGTGTCATTGTATCATTGTACACAGTATGTGTAGGTGTGTGTCAGGGATGTGTGTATGTATATGTGTGAGTATGTATGTGGTTTCTGTGTGTCTCTGTATGTTTGCGGTGTGTGGTATCTTGTTTATTGGTTTCTGTATCAGCCAAATAGGAGGATAATGAAGATCTGATAAACAGCCCTGTTTTAATTGTTGAGTCTGCTGTTTTCACAAACGCATTTCTTCAGAAAATCTCATACAATCTCATAATGTCACTCAAGCATTGCACTTGACTACTTGCCAACATCCTTATCAACCCTGTGGTCACAAGCAAATTCCTAACATCTCTGGATTTAAATATTCTAGATATCAAATTAATGACATAGAAATATCATATAAATGTTTTGAGGACTTTATGCACAAAAGAACGCAATATCTTTATGAAGAACCCTTCCACTGCCTCTTTGATCCTGAGGAATGGGTCTTTTATTAACATCCCCAGAATTGATAAAATCATCCATAAAAATACTATGTCTTACAGTGATGGTGTTACGGTTGACCAGATTTCGCCCGGGCCAAATCAGTTAAAACAATGTTTGCTTGCTGTGAAATTAAACGCCTTCCCACAGTCTAATGCCCTCCAACATATTGTAATCGACAAGCCAGTTTCAGGGCTGCAATCAGGGTGGCCATGTGTAGAATTGACCCCTGCTCTCTGATTACCAAAATGATTCCATATGAGAGAATGGTTCTGATTTCTTTTGTTTGATAACCTTCTTCTACAAATCCCTCCCATCCCACAAACTCCCTCCCCCACCCAAACATTATTCCACTGTTCATCTTTTGTTTCCATTTAATCTGTCATTTTCTCAAACGACTAGATTGTTAACATAGTCATCTGAAAGTAGTGCAACCTTACATCTTAATTGTCTTCTCATAAAGCACAGGCCACATTGATGTTTCATTTCATTTGATTATAAAGTTCAAATGAGGGGATCCTAGTTTTTTCAGTAACATGGCTATGATGGTAGATTTTGATGACTAGGTTTAAATGAGCATTAACACCACCTCAGACTAAATGGGCCAAATGGATCATATTTTAAATCTGATGATTTCGTAGAAACCCTACAGTGTGGAAACAGGCCTTTTGGTCCAACAAATCTACATGAAGAGTAACCCACCAAGACCTATTCCCCTATCCTACTACTCTGCATTCACCCCTGACTAATGCACCTAACCTACACATCCCTGAATACTATGGGCAATTTAGCAAGGCCAATTCACTTAACCTGCACATCTTTGGATTGTGGGAGGAAGCCAGAGGAAACCCACGCAGACACAGGTAAAACGTACACACTCCACACAGTCAGTCCCCAAGGTTGGAATCGAACCTGGGTGCCCGGAGTTGTGAGGCAGCAGTGCTAACCACAGAGCCACCATGCTACCGGAACGTATACACTTAATGGTAAGTTCCTGGAGAATGTTGCTGAACAAAAGGACCCTGAGTGCAGAGCGTTCTACCCCACCGACCAGAGCATTAAGCACAGGAATTGGGAAGCCATGCTGTGGCTGCACAGGACATGGACTGGCCACCCTGGATAACTGCGCCCAGTTCTGATCCCCTTGCCATAGGAATGATTTTGCTCAAGGCTTCAGAAAATATCTACAAGGATGCTGTCAGGACTGGATAGCTTGAGCCACAGGGAGAGGCCGAGTAGACTGGGGCTATCCCCTCCAGACAGCTGGAGGCAGAGGAGTGACCCTACAGGGGTCTACAAAATCATGAGGGGCGTGTTCAGAGTATATAGCCAAGGTATCCTCCCCAGCATAGGGGTGTCCAAAACTAGAGGCCATAGGTTCAGGGTGAGAGGGGAAAGACCCAAAAGGGATCTAAGGGGCAATCCCCCTGTGCAGAGGGTGGTGCGTGTGCTGGAGGAAGCAGTGGAGGCCGGTACAACTACAACATTCAAAAGGCATCTGGATGGGCACATAAATAGAAAGGGCCTTGAGGGACACAGGACAAATGACACCAGATCAGTCCAGGACATCTGTCCAATAAATATGTTGACAGATAATGAAAAAAGGAGGGAGAGAGAGAAATATTTATTTTGTGCTGGTTTGAAAAATGTGATTGATTTTTTTAAACTGTGCACATTTTTAAACTAAGGATTGTAGGTTTTCATATATGATGAGTAGATCTCCTGTGCTGTTGCTGGCCAATAACAAACCTCACTGCAAGCCAAACCTATTCCTCAAAGAATGCTGAAAAAAACATTTTTGTTGGAAATCGAGCACCTTCTAATCTCTCCTGCTTATACTAAAAGCAATTGCATATGGATTTGGGCTTCATGTCAGATGAGCTATTATAACAATGCAGTAGATATTAACATTAACTTTTAAAAAATACACTTTCAGACTTCCAGTGATTTTGCTTCCTGTATACCAGTGTTATGGCCTGGGTTTTGTGGTCACTGATAAAACAGTGGCACGTGCCATTGACCGAGAAAAATCTAGCCATCTTTCTGCCATGGTTTTACCCTTTGCCTGTGGGCAACTTAAATCTGACATGAGGTCAAGAGGATATCTTGGTGCACAGCAATATCAGGAAGTAACCAGCTGCTCTGAACTCTTCCCATAGAGCAGACCAATAAGTTACCATCACTTCTAATTCACATTTTCAGACTGCAGAATAAGTGATTAGAATTGGCCAAGTTAGAAGCCAAAATAAAATGAATTTTTTAGAAAATAATTAAATGTGTTTTTTTTGTTATTATAAAGAAGTTTGACTTTGCACCAATATAAAATTACTTGCTTCCTCACAGAAAACTTAAGATGTGCTGAATGAAAGTGACATGCTGTCAAAGATTTTTATCTGGCACTCATCAGGACAGATGCAAGAATGCCAAATTTCAAAGGGAGCAACAATTTATGCTGCCTTAGGAAAGGTGCTGATTGGTTGACGGGTTGTCTGATTGACAAGTCTAATTGATCGAAGTGTTACCATGGTGAATAAAGGGGAGGTAATGACCTGGTGACATTATTGCTAAATGATTCATCTAATGTTCTGGGGACCTGGGTTTGAATCCCAACATGGCAAATGGTGGAATTTGAATTCATTAAAAGTCCAAACTGCAAAGTTAATAAGATGACCATGAAGCCATTGCTGATTGTCAGAAAACAAATATCTATTTCACTAATGTCCTTTAAGGAAAGAAACTGCCATCCTTACCTGCTCCAATCTATATTGACTCCAGATGTACAGCAATATGGTTGACTTTTAACTGCCCTTTAGGTAGTTAGGAATGGGCAACAAATGGTGGCCCAGCCAACGACACCCTCATCCTGTTAATGAATAATAAAACATGTACCAGGGAGATACTGACCCTCATGTTTCTGCTTAATTCAATTAAGGCACAATTCTTGGACATTTTCCTTCTTATTCATTCGCTCATGGAATATGGGTGTCTCTGACTGAGCTAGCATTGATTGCTCATCAAAACCAAAAATCAAAGAACTGTGGATGCTGGAAATCGGAAACAAAAACAGAAATTGCTGGAAAAGCCAAGCAGGTCTGGCAGTATCTGTGGAGAGAGAGCTGAATGAACATTTTGGGTCCAGTTCTGTAGAAGGGTCACTGGACCCAAAATGTTAACTCTGTTTTCTCTCCACAGATGCTGCCAGATTTATTGCCCATCCCAAGTTGCCTTCAAGAAGTTGGCTGTGAGCTGTCATCTTGATCTGCTGCAGATTATTTCTCGTTGGTGCGTTTTCCCACATTATACTCTACTTGTTAGATCTTTATCCACTCCCTTAACCCACCTATACCCCTCTGTAGCCTCTTTATTTCCTTTTCATATCATGCATTTTGACATTCTTTGTGTTGCCAGCAAGTTTAGCAACCAAACCCTCAGTCTCTTAACCCACATCATTTATATATGTCATAAAAATGTAAGGCCCCAACCCTGATCCCTGTGGTACAAGACTCATTATATCTTTTCAACCAGAAACAACTCATTTGCACCTATTCTCTGCATCCATTTAACTATTCAACCTTCTATCCAAGGCAATATACACCATGAGATTTTATTTTCTGCAATAATCTTTAAGGTGATATCTTAGCAAATGCCTTCCAGAAATCTAAGTACACTACACCTGTTGGCTTTGCTTTATTGTTAATGTTACATTCTCAAAAAACCTTGAAAGGGTTCAGAAAAGGTTCCCAAGGATGTTGCCGGGGTTGGAGGGTTTCAGCTATTAGGGAAAGGCTGAATAGGCTGGGCGGTTTTCCCTGGAGCGTCAGGGATGCGAGGTGACCTTATAGAGATTTATAAAATGATTAGGGGCATGGACAGGGTAAATAGCCAAGGTATTTTCCTAGGGTAGGGGTGTCCAAAGCTAGGGGGCATAGGTTTAAGTTGAGAGGGGAAAGATATAAAAGAGACCTAACAGGCAACTTTTTCACACAGAGGGAGGCGTGTGTATGGAATGAGCTGCCAGAGGAAGTGGTGGAGGCTGGTACAATTACAATTCTTAATAAGCATCTGGATAAATGCATGAATAAAAAGAGTTTGGAGGGATATGGGCCAAATGCTGGCAAATGGGACTAGATTGATTTCGGATATCTGGTCAGCATGGACAAGGTGGACCAAAGGGTCTGTTTTAATGCTGTACAGCTCCATGACTCTATGATTCTATGACTACAATAAATTGATTTGGAGATGCCGGTGTTGGACTGGGGTGTACAAAGTTAAAAATCACACAACACCAGGTTATAGTCCAACAGGTTTAATAGGAAGCACTAGCTTTCGGAGTGCTGCTCCTTCATCAGGTGATTATGGAGGACAAAATTGTAAGGCACAGAATTTATAGCAAAAATTTACAGTGTGATGTAACTGAAATTATACATTGAAAAATACCTTGATTGTCTTTTATCTCTTCGAATACCATGATAGTTTCACTTCTTCCATGTATAAATCACAAAACCTTTTTTTAAAAGTTGCATTCTCAGGCTAGCTGTAACAATTGGTGATAGCTAGACAATATGTTGAAGGTGTTGGCCCCCTGTGTTCTCTGCCTATGCCATGATGTTTAGATTGATTCTAATCTAAAAAGTGAGAAAACAGAGTTTTACATGAATGCATGTAGTTTTTGAGCAAAGTACAATGTAACTCTGTAAGTACAAATTCACCCCACAAAATATATGTAAGCATGTGGGTCTTTGTGTCTGTCTGTGTGTGTGTTTGTCTGGGTTGGGGATTGTGAGTGTGAGAGAGAGTATATATGTGTGTGTAGTGAGAGTAGAGTGTCTTACGTCTGTGATGGGTTGCATGTGTGAGTGTAGGAGTGTGTGTGCGTGTCTGGTGTGGGGGGTTGTGAGTGTCTGTGAGAGAGAGTGTATATGTGTGTGCGTGAGTGTAGCGTGGTCTAAGTCTCTGAGAGGATGCCTGTGGGAGTGTGTGAGTGTCTGGGTGCGTGTCTGTGTATATGTGTGTTCGTGTGTATAGGAGTGCCTGTGTGTGTGTGTGTGTGTGTGTGTGTGTGTGTAGTGCAATGGTGGTCACCTGTAATGTGATATGTAAACAAGGTCCCGGTTGAGGCCCCCCTATATATACTGAACTTAGCTATTAGCCTCTGCTTGGCCACTTTTCACTGCTGCCTGTCCCGAAGTCCGCCTTGGAGGATGGTCACCCGAAGGTCTGAGGTCGAATGTCCTGGACCGCTGAAGCGTTCTCCAACTGGGAGGGAACACACCTGTCTGTTGATTGTTGTGCAGCCTCAGGGCATCCTTGCCTGCAATGTATAAGATAGACAACGTTGGCTGAGTCACATGAGTACCTGCCATGTGCAAGGTGGGAGGTGTCCCCATGCGTAATAGTGGTATCCATGTCCACACTCTGACACGTCTTGCAGCGCCTACCGTGGCAGGGTTGTATGGAGTTGTCCTGACAGCCGGGCAGCTTGCTACGAACAATGATCTGTTTGAGGTTTGGGGATTGTTTAAAGGCAAGCAGTGGAGGTGTGGGGAAGGTCTTGGCGAGGTGCTCATCCTCATTGATAATGTGTTGCAGGTCACGAAGAACATGGTGTAGTATTTCAGCTCCTGGGAAATACTGAACAACAAAGGGTACCCTGTTGGTTGCAGTACGTGT
This sequence comes from Chiloscyllium punctatum, assembly GCF_047496795.1. Classification (NCBI taxonomy): domain Eukaryota; kingdom Metazoa; phylum Chordata; class Chondrichthyes; order Orectolobiformes; family Hemiscylliidae; genus Chiloscyllium; species Chiloscyllium punctatum. Next base: position 107,335,044 of record NC_092751.1, read on the forward strand.
CTAAATTGCTTAACAATGACCTCCCTCTGACAGAACCATGTTGACTTTGCCTGATTACCTTGAACTTTTCTAAGTGTTTTGCTATAATGTCCATATAAAGAGTACCTAACTATTTCCCTACAACTGATGTTAATCTAACTGGCCTGTATTTTCCTGTTTTCTATCATTCCTTTTTGAATGACTTAATTGTGTTTAATGGAACACTACCTCAATAGCTAGGCTGAGAGTAAAATTAAGGTCTGGTAGCATTGTGTCCCTGAAAACCTACCTCATTAATATGTACCTTATAGAGGTTATTTTATTCAACTCTATCTGTGCTTGTATTTTGTGAGAAAAATTCTCATAGTCAAAAGTTTTGTAAAATCCCTATAACCATCAGCTTTATTGCTAAAACTTCCCAATCTCAGCACTGATTACTCTCGACATTCCAGTCAGTAGCTAATACACATAGTGCCATCTCGAGTAATGGGGGAAAGGATGTGTCACCACACCTTTCTTTTGAATGCATTACTATGTGCAGAGATTATTTAACACAAACCTTGTACTTTCCCACCAAATCAGAAAATAATCAGGGAGCAATATGAATAGTTTTAAAGACGAAAATCCACTGTTAAGAATATTCTTGACTGTACATCAAAACGTTGCAAGCTACAATTTCAGAAATGCCAATTTGTGCAATTCTGATTCAAATGGGAGAGTTTTTATATTTAAATGTTAAGATTCTTAAAGCCACCAAAGGAGAAGCCTTTCATATGGCCCTTTCCACCTTCTGTTTTTCAACTTCTCTGGTTCTCAGTAAAAGAAGCCAAGCTTCATGACAAGTCCTTGATCTGATAAAGATGAAGATAGATAGCCTTTTCTCCTTCCAGTCTTGGTCTCACGCAGCAATCCCAGTCACCTGTCTGCAGACAATTCTTTTCTCCTTTTATGAATAAAGTGCATTGGTGAAATCATTCTGATCGCTAGAGAGTACCAGGACCACATCAATTAAGTGGATATTAGGTTCTCATTGTTATGACTATACAGGACCAACACACTTGAAGTCACTGTTCACAGGATGAATGTGGATATATCAGACCCTCACCATGTTAATGGAATTCTTCACCTCTTAAGACTGTCATTTAACAGAGAACTAAAATTTGATGCTAACCCTTACTCCCCACACTTGCCCAAAGTTCAGCGATTGACTCCATGTTTATGAAACACTTGTATTTATCTAAACTCCCACTCCAGGCGGGAAGGTGAATTTGTGGAAGTAATGTGGGATGAGCGGAAAAGATAATGAAACACATCCTCTAGTTTACACCCGTTCTCCAACATTTGCCCCTCGTAGACAGGCTTTGAATCCACACGTAGAGTCATAGAGTCACGCAGCATAGAAACAGACCTTTTGGTTCAACCAGTCCACCTTGACTGTAATCCCAAACTAAATGAGTCCCAACTACCTGCTCCTGGCCATATCCCTCCAAACCTTTCCCATTCATGTATCTCTCCAAATGTCTTTTAAATATTGCAACATTGGGTAGAATTGTAACAAGGGCAGCACAGTGGCTCAGTGGTTAGCACTGCTGTCTCATAGCACCAGGGTCCCAGGTTCGATTCCAGCCTTGGGTGACTGTCTGTGTGGAGTTGCCCATCCTCCCTGTGTCTGCATGGGCTTCCTCTGGGTGCTCCAGTTTCCTCCCACAATCCAAAGAATGTGCAGGCCAAGTGAATTGGCCATGCTAAATTGTCCACAGTATTAGGTTAATTAGGCAGTGGGAGGTGGGTTACTCTTCAGAGGGGCGGTGTGGACTTGTTGGGCCGAAGGGCCTGTTTCCACACTATAGGGAGTCTAGTCCAACCTGCATCCACCACTTCCCCTGGAAGGTCATTCCACACATGAACCACTCTATGTGTAAAACGGTTGCCCTTCGTATCCTTTTTAAATCTTTCCCTTCTCACCTTAAAAATATGTCCCCTGGTTTTGAATTCCCCTGCCTTTTGGCTCCTTGGTTCACCAACAGAGACCTGGCAGTGCTAGTAGAGAGCGTGCTGGAGAGGACCAGCAAAGGGGGCCACTCAAGCAGCCTGCACTGGGTCAATGCAGAGTCCCAGTGAAATTCAACCCACAGCAATGCAGGAAGAAGATTAAGGATCGACTGTACTCCCCAGGGGTCAGTGCCACATTTTCTTCTCTGCTACAATTTGCCACTGCCTCTCACAAGGCTCATGGACTACAATACTCTGCGGAGTGCATGCATCATGCTCATTCAATGGCTCTCAGCATCTCCAACTGGGAAGCCACCCCACCAATTGTGTCTCCTGCTCACTCACTACATCACTTCCTGCTCCTCCTGCTACACCATTAACTGCTCCTCCATTCACTCCATTAGACTCAACTCTTCCCTTTGACTCTTTCGAGCAAAGTGTAGCTCAATCTGTGGCCTGCTGTCTCCACAGCACCCAGCCTGACATCCCAGGAATCCCAGGACTAGTTACACTTGGCCTGAAGGATTGACCATAGTTGATCCACTGGACTGGCAACAAATGGGACCCTTGACTGACTGCATTCCCCCTTAACCCCAAAGGGACTGCTGCCCTTTGATGCTCACACTTCACCATTTCATAGAATCTCTACAGTGTGGAAGCAGGCCATTGGGCCCATTGAGTTTACACTTCTTCTCCAAACATGGGTCCCTGTTTGTGCGAGGCAGCAGCACTAACCACCGAGCCACCATGCTACCCTGCTTGATGCCCGTGCAGTGTGTTTGCTCCATTAGCTGCTGGCACATGTTGCACGTCTGGCATTTGCATAGCACCTACCATACAGTAGTGTGTCCACCCCCTCAAGCAGTTCAGTACTGAAAACCAGGGCCAACGGCCTGCCTCTCTCCCTGCTCCAAGAAAGTAACACGAGACACAGAGACCGGCAGCCTCCGGGTCAGCATCAGGTGTGTCAGTACAAAGAAACAAAGCTAAGAGCCAAAAGATACTGCCTGCATCCCTGTACCCAGAACAACCTGACAGAAAGCTGCAAGTTGTGGGTGTCCCTTGAGCTCAAAAATGAAGCCCTGACAGGCTGATGAGATGTGCCAGTGAATCCAAGGGCTGGCATGATGATGTGGTGAGACTGTTACTGGCTTACACTGATGAAACAGGGAGGAGGATGGTACCCCCATAGTATACAGTGACGAAGGGTCTACAAGCTTGACCAAGCGAGTGTTAAGCTGCCCCCACCAGCTATGACAGGAATCAGTGCTGTATCGTTTCTCAGGGAAGGGAGAATTGGAAATGGCGCAGAAATAAAGCGAGTCGTACTCTCAATGAGATGCAAATGCAGGAAAGTAATTGGCTGCTGCTGATTAGCATGTTGGAAAAGGGTGGGTAAGATGAAGAGTAGGAAGATATTGCAGGCATTATTGAGATTGGTAGGACATGGCCTACATGAGACTCCAGACCTGCAGCAATGTGGTTGACTCGAAAAAGGTCAAGTAAGCCACTCACTTCAAGGACAATTAGAGAAGGACAATAAATGCTGGTCTTGGCAACAACGTCTGCATCCAGTAAAAAAGCCACAGTCTCGTTGTAATCAACGGGGTAGCACGGTGGCTCAGTGGTTAGCACTGCTCTCTCACAGCACCAGGGACCTGGGTTCAATTCTAGCCTCGAGTGATTGTCTGTGTGGATTTCCTGCAGGTGTTCTGGTTTCCTCCCACAGTCCAAAAAGTGTGCAGGTTAGTTGAACTGTCCATGCTACCTTGCCCTTAGTGTTCAGGAATGTGTAGGTGAGGTGCATTATTCAGGGGAAATGTTGAGTAATAGGAGAATGGGTCTGTGGGTGGCACGGTAGCACAGTGGTTAGCACTGCTGCCTTGCAGCGCCAGAGACCTGGGTTCAATTCCCGCCTCAGGCGACTCTCTGTGTGGAGTTTGCACATTCTCCCCGTGTCTGCGTGGGTTTCCTCCCACAATCCAAAAATGTGCAGGCCAGGTGAATTGGCCATGCTAAATTGCCCGTAGTGTTATGAGAAGGGGTAAATGTAGGAGAATGGGTCTGGGTGGGTTATGCTTCGGAGGGTCGGTGTGGACTTGTTGGGCCAAAGGGCCTGTTTCCACACTGTAGGGAATCTAATCTAATCTAAAAAAAATGAAACTTACTCTTTGGAGGTCAGTGTGGACTTGTTGGGTCAAATGGCCTGTTTCCACACTGCATAAATGATTTTATATTCCTATTTAGCAATGTGTTTGGAGCACTGATACTATTGTGAGGAGGCTCATATTTGTACAAGGGCTATCTAATATATGGAAATGCTTCACTTGCTTGTATATCAGTCTTTGGTGTTTATGTTAATTAAAGCCTGGCTTGGTGCCAATTATCTGTGTACACTGATGCTAAAAACAATGGGAAACATTGTTTAAATAAGAAGTCTTTGTTTTATTTATAAATGAACTGGATGAGGCAGAAATGTTGAAGTCCATGCCAAGTGTATATTTTGATAATTATATGTTGCATGAGAAACATTTAACTTCACATTTTCAAATTGTTGCTTACAATTTTCTTGAAGATTGGTAATTGTTGTGTTATAGGTTTTCACCCTGTGTTGCCATTCTCAGAATAAAGTAATACATGAAATTTTTTTTCTGTAGTTTTAGGTAATATGTATGATTGAAGATATAGGTGAAAGCAAGAATGGCAGAGAGAACCCAGTCTCTGCCAACAGCCCTTTCCAAATACCCGAGATGGAATCATTTGCGAGGCTGGGGACTGGAAAAGGGTATTGAAGACAGGATGGTTCCCAACCTTCCAACCAAAAAGTTAACAAACTAAAATTGTTACAGTCTTCAGTCCCATCAGGAGACATTTTGTCCCCAGACAAGGTCATCCACCGATCCTTTCCAAAAATAACCTTAGTCCTTATTTTCCAAATGATCTCGTAGGGATTCTTTCCAGCTGTTAGTGGTGATTCCGCAGTGTGAACAGTAGAATTCACTGGACAACGTGAGAACCACACCCTCCTTCCCTTCACCCACACCCCCACACCACTCACACCAGTGGCCCTCTCCCCACAACCACAAAGCCCACCACCCACCCCCATTATTCCTTCCTGACTAACAGGCAGGATATGTCTGCTGCTTTCCCCAAACTGGAATCTCAAGAGAAAGCCTACATTTGGGAAAATCCATCTGAACGCATGAGGTAGGAGCAGGAGTAGGCTACCCGGCCCTCCTAGCCTGCTTCATCAGTGCTATTCTGACTTTAACCTCAAATCTGCATTCACACTCACCTGCCAACTCCTCACTTACCAAAAATCTATCCACCTCTGCCTTAAAAATGTTCAAGGACTCTGCACCCACCACCTTTACAGAAAGGGAGTTCTAAAGATTCACAACCCTCTGAAGGAAAACATTTCTCCTCATTTTTGTCTCAAATGGATGATCCCTGATTTTTAAACAGTGGCCCCTAGTTCTAGACTCTCTGACAAGAGGAAACTTCCTGTCCACATTTAACCTGTTAGGGTCATTCAAAATTGTATCTGCGTCAAGGAATTAGCCTCTTACTGTTCTGAACACCAGCAGGTACAAGCCTTGCCTGTCCAAACTGTGCTCAGAGTTCAGCCATTACCAAACTCTGCAACAAAAGCTGGGAGCTCCACTGAGGATCTCTGACAAGCTTAGCTGCCAAGAATTTAGCAACAAATTGCTTGTCTTATAAAAGCTGCAAGAGTTGTAGCTTTGCACACAGGGAGTATAGCTATGGTCAGTAACGAAATTGTATTACTGAGGCGACATACTTTAAGAATTGATGGGAACAAAGAAAATTTTGGTCGATAAAGGGAAAAAAGTAAAACTTGGAGTAGACAGTGTTTAATCATTGAAATGATACATTTAAACTATGTTATATGATTGAGAATGTAAAAAGATGTTGATGTGAAATAAACAAAATGATTTCTAAAAGATAACATTGAATTTGTAGATAATTAAATTCCTTTACAATATTTGGTGGCTCATAAACCTTTTGCTTTAATGATCACAGATATATCACCAGGGAAGGTATCAAACTATATTTCATCACCTTACAATATCTCACAGTTGGGCTGAATTTCCTTTCTGACTGTTCAATAGTAGACTGCTACAGCTTATAAATCTCTTTGATTTAACCCCTACTTTCAAAAGTAGGGAATAATAGTGGTAGATTCAGATAGATTATTAATAATTCACTCTTACACTTTAATTCAAAGGTATCTACGGATCGAGATTGCTAAATACAAAAATCACTTCTTGTTTCTTGTAATGTGGGTCAATGGAAGCCCTCACATAAATACAAAGTCTTGTCAATCTAAGGGTTTGGATGTATGACTTGCTAGAAAAGAATTAATCACTGTTTAATCCCCAGACAAACTAATCAATTAGTTAAACAGTTGTGGTCAGTGAGCAACCAGACAAAATAAGAATCTAAAAAACAGACAGTATGTCTGACTGAGATGTGGACGTGGCCATCAGGGAAATTCTTCAGCAAGGAATTCCGTTCTCAGGATAACTCAAAGTGAATCTGTCAATGAAGAGGTTCAAGGATAGGCTGCAACCATTTTCATCAGCTCGATTCAATCGTCACATTAATTTATTTAGTGTTGAGATTTGTTTTTAGCAAGAATTGATTCCTCATTTCAATATATGTGATAGGTAGTTTACTAAGTCATGAAAGATATTATCCGCTACACTCACCAGTGTGGCAATAGGAGTAGGATCTACAAGAGTCAAGAAACAGAGAGATGAGGGAGGAGTGCTAGGCTTGGATAGGAAGGTAAAGAGGGTTGTGATCTTGAAGGGATTTGAAGACAACAATGAGAATTTTGCATCTGACTCAGTGAGGAGCCAGAAACTGATGATGTTTGGCAACAAAGAAGGTGGGAGCTGAACTTTGGAGCTGAAAAGGATACAGGAAGGGGAGCTTTGGACGAATTAAAGTTTACATAGGCAGACTATGGGAGGATAGCCAAGTCTGAGTCTGAAGGTGATAAATTCAAACAAAAGAGAAGCTTGCAGCAAAGGCTGTTGCAGAAGAGCTGGGTAATGTTAGGAGGTGTAAGGTTGTCTCTTTGTGAGAGGGTATATGTGTCAGAAGCTCAGTACAGATTGAATGACAAGTTGTAGACAATCCTTCTCAATCACTCCCTGATTATTCAAGTTTGGTAAATTTGATGTCGCATTGATTTCTATCATGAATCAATTAATTTAAACAATTACTGAGGCACATTTGTCTTTTCAATGGAAGAGACTGAAGAGTTCAAGGCTACTCCCACAGGATATAAAACTAGTGTTATTTCAATCAGCAGCAAGGAATTCCTGCACAAACCTGCACTAGAGGCACACATTACAGAATAAAATACAAGCCAAACAGAATAATCCAGGAAGGGCCACTAATTTCTGTAGCAGATACTGGCAAGAAGAACTGGCCAGACTTGTACTGAACTAAAGGCATCATGAAACACTCTGAATATTCAGGCTGTATCCAGTTTTACCCATCTTCTGCTCAGGCAGGTTGCTGTGAAATAACATGGCCACCTCTCAGTGATGGATGGTCATTTGTGGACTGTTGAAATTGTTACAGAACAACAAGCCAGTGGTGTTTTTACCAGCACAAGAACGCGAGAAGAAAATGATTGGCTGAGAGTGATGTGGATTCATTCAGAACTGCCCACAGTCGACATAACCTGGGCTCTTATTACAAATCCACATCACGCCATTTGTGTACAGACAGAGGCAGCAATCAGAAACATTTACACAAATTAAACACCAAACCTATTTCTAACATCAGGAATACTGCAGTAGTCATGCACTCACCTGTAGCTGCATTTGTCGACTATGGAGGATCAGCGCACAGTTTCTCACAAACTGAGTTTTGCATGATGCTATTTTAAGTAGTCTATCTATTATGAGTTTAAAGGGTATGGGGAGAGAGTAGAACAGGGGACTGTGTTAGATGATCAGTCACTGATTGGCACAGCAGTGTTGAAGAGCCAAATAACCTATTCCTGCTCCTATTTTCTATGTTTTTGTGATGCCCCACTGTAGCTATTACATCCTTAGTTGGATGGTGAACACAAGCCTTATAGCTCAGAGGTAGGGACACTACCACACAACCCTGCCAATTGTGTGATACTAGCTTGCTGTCAGAAAGTGTTCTGAGATTTATTTCACCAATAGTATTGCATTTTGACTTGAAGCAATTCCTTTGTTCCCTCTTAAATCCTGTGTCTCAGAAACAAATGCATTCACATGAGAACCCTTTTTATAACCCTTGCCATCCATAAATTGCAGCAACTGAGTGCTCCCTGTAAAAAGGCAGTAATATGTTTAAATATAATTCCACTGACAAATGGGGAACATTCAGTAATCCTACAGTGCCAACAGCCAGGAAGGAAGCATGGCTCAGGCCTGAGGTTTCCTCAACTCCCTTAGATACATCCATAGGCTTACATTCTGGTGCTATTCCTAGATATTACAATTCAACCTAGATAGGAGTATGGTTACATAATGCTGGAACTAGTTGGACTTGAACCCAGGACCTTCTGGATCAAAGGTGGGAACACTTCCACACTGCCACAGAGCCTTATACTTGCTTGAGCAAAGACCATGGAAATAATAGAACAATGGTAAGGGATAGGTACAGAGTGATTCTCCAGACAAGACCTGAACAGTATTCTAGCTATTGGAGCAGAAGCGGCCACAGTCAGGCTGCTGATTGCTCACTCTCTGGATGGACTCCCAGTATCTCTAATGTCTACACTGTGTTTCTGGTGCTAGCAATGTTTCCAGTGCCTACAGTGATTCTAGTGACAAGTGTTTCCAGTGCCACATTGATTCCAGTGCCTGCAGTGTTTCAGGGCCCTCTGTGATTCCAGTGCCTACTGTGATTCCAGTGTTTGCAGCACTTGCAATGTTTGCAGTGGTTCCAGTACTCATTGGCTGTGCTGCCAATATACACAGAGATTCATGAAGCTGTGTTTTCCCTGTTTTGGGTGAATGTTTCCATGGTCACTGTATTAGAGCAGGAGGCACAATGTGTCTCATCATGTCTACCACTGGGAGAGAGGAGGGAAGGGGTTTTAGCCTGGTGGGGGGGTTGGGGAGACCAGGGTGCAGAGGGGGGAAAGATTTCAAACCAGAAAAGTGAGTGCTGCTGGGAACAGGCACATGGCTAAAAGAAATGAACAACACATGCGCCAAATCATTGTATGATTTCAAGAAAGGATTGGATAAAACACTTTGGGCTAAAGGGATCAAAGGACATGAGGAAAAGCAGGAACAGAATTAGATGATCAGACATGACCATAATGAATGGTGGAGTAGGCTCAAAGGGCCAAATGACCTCTTCCTGCTTCTAATTTCCATGTTTCTATGACACTGGCATCTTCTGCCTTTAAATTCAATGTGTTGGACAGTGGGAGGGCCGAGCTGTTTATTATAATACAGAGAGTGCTAATGGGCAGCTGTCACAACATAGGGTGTGAATTCTAATGGTGCTATCCCCCAGTGCCACCTTGCCTGAGCTCCATCGAACTTGCCAGTGAGATCGAGGTGAGAGCTCAGGGATTTGTGGGACCAGAACAAACAACAGGCCAAAGGTCCTTAGACAACATGCCTGGTGTAAGTGAAAGGTTTTTAACACCAAGTTTGGAAAGAGTGCCTTTTCTGCTTCAAAAGTGATTTCCAATGTTTTACCAGATTACTTTGACTACTTTGGAATTCAGTGCATCTACTCTTCCATATGCTAAATGTCAGTGCAGCAAGAAGCTACTCATGTAGCTTCACCTTGACCCCCAGATGAAGAAGAAACATACGAGCCACCATAAAACCCTGTCCACCCCATCTCCAAGGCACAACTCAGGAGTGTGATGGAATATTCCCCACTTGCCTGGATGGTTGTAGCTCCAACGACACTCAAGATGCTCAACACCATCCAGGATAAAGCAGTACTTGATTGGCACCACATCTACAATATCCACTCCCTTCACCACTGACACTCTGTAGTAACAGTGTGTGCTATCTGCAAGATGACAGGTCCTCCCAAACCCACGACTACTCCAATCTAGAAGGACATTAGGGCAGCAGATACATAGGAACACCACCCCCCGCAAGTTCACCTACAAGTCACTCACCATCCTGGCTTGAAAATAAATCACTATTCCTTCATTTTTGCTGAGTCAAGATCCTGGAATTCCCTCCCTCAGGGCATCGTGTGTAACGGTTCCAGAAGGCAGCTCACCCCCACCTTCTCAAGAGCAGCTCGAAATGGACAATAAATGTTGGCCCAGCCAGTGATGACCATGTCTTATGACAAATAAAATATAAGCAGCAGCAGAATTACTAGTGACAGGAGGACCACTCATTTTCTCTTTCGCCTGTTACCATTCCACAGGGTCAGGGCATAAGGACAACCCTCTAGCTCTCAGGAAGTGAAACTCCAAAACAGGGTTTCCAGATGGAGGGTCACCTTCACAAACGTATCCAAACCACAGTGCCCCTGGGATAGGAAGAGGGAGTGGTCTCTGGCTAGTGAGAGAGCTGGTGGCTGACATTTCTAGCCTTTTGAAAAGAGACCCCTTTGCCAACATGATCAGCTGGATGTCTACTGCCAATGGCCAACATATTGAGCATAATTTCTTTACCTCTGCTTCTTTCCAGGAAGCAGCTGGAGAGATTTGTAGAATTGGTCAAATCTGATGCCCACAAATGTACCATACAGATGCCATGACCCATTTGGACTTGGCAACTGCAGAGTGCCAGTCAGACCGAGAAAGCCCTTGGCTTTGGGATTCCAGCGGGCTTGCTCCAAATCCAGGCAGACATTGATGGCACAACTGGGGCAATCATCAAACATCCCCCACCCCACCCATACCCTCCCGTCCCCCGACCATTTCTTCAGGGTCTTTATCGACTTCAAGGGCTTATCATTATCATGCCTACATCTGAGCCAGGGGCCTAAGTTCAAGTTTCACCTGTTCCAGTGATGTGTCATAATGTCTCTCAACAGGTTGACTGAAAATATTTATAAATTAAGTTAAGAGGAAGTATTTTCTGCTAAGAATTTGTTTGCATAAATCTGCAATGTTCATAAATCTAATCAGTGGAGTTACTCGTTCAAACAGTGAAAATTCCACACAGTCAAATATAATTATGGAAAATCCTGCTGTCATTTCAATCAACTGCCGTCCTTAGACACACCAACATGCGTGAGAAGGAGTCACACTGTAATTCAGGAGCCAATGATAAAGTTGTCTATCGTCTGCAGAGTTAGGATTTCCGTTGTTTCCTCAGATAGTGTTGCTATCAAGCTTTCGTTTACACACTTCAGTGCCAATATAGTGTGATTGTGTACAAAATCTCAGACTTGCAGAGTGTTTATCATTACCTTATGCATCGACCGAGAGAACTAACACCTTCAATGCTCCGAGATGGTGGTTGTTTGCTTGGAACCAACTTTATACCACAGTTCAACAGAAATGATCCTTTCCTCACTTCAAAATAAATAAAGAAGATTTGAAGCTTTCCCTTCTGAACATAAATATTTCAAATGTTCAATAACAACAACTTACTTCAAGATAGCACCTCTAACACGATAGTACATCCCAAGACAATTCACAGGAGCACTTGGCTTCTGCACTCGAGGGGTTGGCTGCTTGTGAGCATTGACCATTACAACCTCTTTCCTCCCTGAAAGAATGATCCAGCAAGAATTCTGCAGGCCATGGCTCTCCCTGATAGTGCCAGCGTCTCCATGGAGACAGCCAGCCACACAGATGCTGGAGTTGAGAGTGTATTGTTGGAAAAGCACGGCAGGTCAGGCAGCACCGAGGAGCAGAAAAATCAACATTTCGGGCCAGAGCCCTTCTTTAGGAATAAGAGGGCTCCGGCCTGAAACATTTATTTTCCTGCTCCTCGGATGCCAGAGACCTGAGATCTGTCTCCCTCAACCAGCTGCAGACACATGCCAGTGATGTGCCTGCCAGACCGTACATCCAAGTCTAATCTTGACTTAATTTACAGAATAGCCATTGATAATTATGGAGCTGGTAGAGGGTGGAGGTGTCATACCTGTTTGTGCAGCCTCTGTCAGCTGAATAACTTCCTCCTTAGGGCACTGAGGGTGAACAATGAGGGTCTCTTTGCTGATCTTCTTGGGATGACACTAGAACCTGAGTTAGAGAAGCGAGGAGAATTAGTTGACAAAGAATTAAAACATGTGAAGGACTAATAATGAATTAACATTGGTGGCAATAGAAGATGATGATGCTTACCCTTTCAGAGTGGAGAAGATCATTGGCCTTCCTCTTGCACCTCTCTGTACCCCACTTCACCTGGACGGAGCACTGACCCGGGCTGTCATTTGTGCCTCGGCCAACTGGGTCTAATGGCGTGGCCTCCAGGGACAGTCTCCATCACCTCCGGGTCCCTGGTTGCAAAGTGGGGAGTGAGATTACCTTCCCTCAGAGCCACGTCCTGAAGGTTAAAGTTCAAGCGGCATGGTGGGAGAGCTGGATCTCTGCAGACAGCATCTGAGGAAGTTGTACAACTTGGCTTTAAACATGGTACCAGTGGCATGGCCATTGGAAAGCACTGGGAAATACCTCAGCCTCTCTGGCTGCACAATCCTTTGAGAAAGGCTTCAGGAGCCTGGTGTATAACCAGTGAGAAGAAGATCAGATGATTACGTGAGAAAGGTCAATCTGAGCCACGGCAGATGGGTTTCATGAATCTCTCCCAACAAAACACATGAACTAAAAATGAGAAATTCTGCCCAGTGTTTTTACAAAGTCCTCCACAGCAAGGGGTCTTGTTTTTCCAACATTAACTGTCTCTTATTGGGAATCAGTATTCCGGTATGGTTAATGTGTGGAATGTCCTATGAGGACCTTATGTTCCAAAATGGAAAGAGTTTGCTTTTGAAAATATTGCTTTACACTTTTAGATGACCCAACTGTTCAAACATGTTGTAACCTCAAGATCTCAATTGTTTCATTGTCTACAGTTAACATTAGTCCATATTAATATCAAAAGTGAAATAAATGATGTCAGTCACTTTATCTAAATTCTTTGTAATTTCCTTCCATCTAAAGGTACGTCATTCTATAAACAGTCAATTTCACGTCTTCTCTTCTGAGTGAAATATGGTCAAATACTTTATCTTGCTTCATTCCTGACTGCATTATACAACTGAACTTTTCAACTCTCATGGTAGACTATCCTAGAAACCATCTACACACAATAAAATTCAGGTATTCAGGCCAAATAGACTAGACCTATATTCTCTGAAGTTTGATAGAATGAGAGTTGATCTCATTGAAACATAATGGGCCACCTCTTTTGGAAAGAATGTTTCAAACATGGGGTTGCAATCTCAGAATAAGGGACTAACCATTTAGGACTGACAGATGGACGGACTGTTCTTGGTCACTTTAACACAACATTCTGCTCACATGCCAATGTCTGTCCTCGGCATGCTGCAGTGTTCCAGTGAATCCCAGCGCAAACTGGAGGAACAACACCTCATCTTCAGACGAGACGCTTTACAGCCTCTGGACTTAATATTGAGTTCAACACCTTCAAATTGTGAACTCACTCCCATTTGTTCCCTTTCTTTTAGCTTTACTTGTTACATTCTCTGACACCGTGTCCTCTCTCCCTTCCCCTCACCCTAGTGGAACTGTCTGTTCTTTCCAGTCTGGGCAGTTAGACACATTCTGATCACTTAATCTGTACTGTCAACTATCAAGCAGTCTACACCCTACCATCCCTACAACCTCTAATTAAAGCATAAATACTGCCCCCTCCACACTTCACTTCAGCTCTGATGATGGGTCATCTCGACTCGAAGTGTTAGCTTGCTTTTTCTTCATGGATGCTGTCTGACCTGCTGTGATCTCCAGCATTTGCTGTTTTCACAAGAAATGTCTCCAAGTGGGGGTTATAAATCTTTGGAATTCTCAAAACTGGGGGAGTGCTGTTTTGAAAGTTGAACTGCAATGAGGACTTTAATTATGGTTTTTTTCTTTGGAAATGCAGGTGTTTCAGGTGTGAAGCTGGAGTTAGGGTAGAACCTCTCATGTAATGGCAGAGCAGGATTGCGTAGCCACTTTTTCCACACCTGCACCTATTTCTTACACTCTTCTGTCAATTCATGTGGCTTCACAAAGTCTGGGACTGTCAGGGGGTGTGAACAGAGCCAATGAGAAGATTAAACATGCAATGCACCAATCTCAAATTTGTCAGGGAGCCCCGAACTGAATCTTTGCACAGGGAACTGAGCACATTAAAAAAATGCTGAAGCCATTTCTCCAGATATGAGATATAAAGGGAGCCAGACAACATATCAGTAACTAAGCACCAATATGATGCATGGAACTAAAACAAAGGAAATTGAAACTTGTTTGGAATGCAGATTGAATATGTTGCAGGATATTTGCCTTTTATTTCATTTTCTTTCAAAGATAAGTCTTTCAATAGGTCACACAGACGTTAATGCCAATACATACTCTCTGTTCCTTCACTTACCAGAATGAAGGAACTCACTACTTCATCAGAGAATGTATTCTTCCACTGTCAAAACAATAATAAATCCAAATATATAATTGGCCTTATTCACCGGCCTTGCACAACAGCTACATAAATCTTCTGCTGGCTCTCGGATAAAGCCCAACCAATCACTGTAAGAACTTGGCTACATTTTAATAGTTATAAAGCAATGCCATGGGTGGACAATGTCTACTGTACAACGCTGACAAGAGTGAACACAGCACTTTTAGTGATGCTTACAACAGGGTAATGACAGTGCAGTGATATTGTCCCTACCTCTGGACTAGGTCTGGGGTCAATTCCAATGTTCCTTCCAGGCCGGTCACTGCGCTGACCACAGTGATCTGATCACCAATTGAAAGGAGTATTGTCCAAGTCCCACTGCCCCAGAGATGTGTCCTAACACACCAGAACAGGTTGATCAAAATAACTTGGGTGGCACGGTGGCTCAGTGTTTAGCACTGCTGCCTTCCAGTGCCAAGGACTTGAGCTCAATTCCAGCCTCAGGTCACTGTCTGTATGAAGTTTGCACATTCTCCCCGTGCCTGCGTGGGTTTCCTCTGGGTGCTCTGATTTCCTCCCTCAATCCAAAAAATGTGCAGGTTAGTTGGATTAAACATGGGAAGTGCAAAGTTACAGGGGTGGGGTAGGGGGATGGGTCTGGGTGGGATGCTCTTTGGAGGGTTGGTATGGACTCAATGGGCTGAATGGCCTGCTACTCTGCTGTCGGGATTGTATGAAATGAAAACTACAATCCGGGGTTTTAATAGTCAATAAGCTAGTAAGAGGGCTCCTGTGGTGCAGTTGTAGTGTCCCTACCTGTGAGGCAGGAAGCCTGAGTCCAGTTTGTATCTCTCCAGAGATGTGTTATAGAACAAATGAGCAGGTTGATTAAAAATATCTACAACAGACTAATTGCTTCAAGATGACTGGCCCCACATTTTGGGGTGAGTGGAGGGATGATAGAAAATTACGGTGTATCTCATTTCATTACAAGGCCACATGATGATTTGGTTGTCTGTCCATATTAATTATGTAAATTAGTTCAATTGAGATGATTGACATTTGACTCAGCCTCTTTCTGGAAGCTTAACACTTTGCTTAATTCACAAGGTGAGTGGATTGCAACATCTAATGAATTAAGCTATCCCATGCAACCAACACAACAGAGAGGGAATACAAAATAATTTATGACTTGATTTTTTTAATGAATTACACTTGCTTCCAATATTTTCATTGGGAATCAGGGTGTTTTATAACATGTGTAACATTATAAAAGTAGCTTTGAGCTGAAGAGAAATATATGAGTTATTTTCCTCAGGGACTTACAAGCAACTAAATCATAATTCATACCATTTCGAATAACTCTCCCTGATGAAATGTGCTGAAAAGCAAGTAAATGTGGAGAAGAAGAAATAAGATTCCTATTAAGGGTTTGTTAACAGCTGTTGATGTAAATTTGTTCTATGGTCCTCAGAAGAGGCTCATAGAATCCCTACAGTGTGGAAACAGGCCTTTTGGCCCATCAAGTCTACACCATCCCTCTGAAAAGCATTGCACCTAGACCACCCTCACATTTCACATAGCCAATCCATCTAGCCTGCACATCTTTGGACTGTGGGAGCAAATAAGGGTACCCAGAGGAATTCCCTACAGACGCAGGAAGAATGTGTAAGCTCCACACAGACAGTCACCCAAGACTAGCCTTGAACCCAAGTCTGGTGCTGTGAGATGGCAGCACTAACCACTGAGCCATCGTGCTACCACAGTTAAATGAAAAAAGATTAATATATATGCTACTTGCTAGGTCAGGCATTCATTTCCAAATAGAAGGCAAATAGTCCAGGTGTTCACACACACTGAGAGAAGATGCTGTCATTTAAAAATGCTGTGGGTACAAAATAAGACCATTCTCTGACTTGTGACAACTGTCCTGAATTTATATCAATAGATTGACATAATAAACTTTGACTTGTACTTATGTCAAAATCCTCAACTTCAGATTCATTCATCTCAGTGAGCGTTTCATTAGAAACATTCATGAACTGATCCATTCTACATTCAATTTTACTTGTCCTCAACATGACAATGACATGTATAGTACACAACTTTCTTCAATAAAATGAAGAGGACAACTCCTTCAGTGGCAATATTACATTGTCTGAAAAATTGAAACTCATGTTTGAGCTGTTTGGATGTCTTAAATCTCACGGACATGAATTTCAAGTATGTTTTGTACAGTAATACATGGGAAATAATTACTGAGGGGAAAGTAATCTTACCTAATGAAAGGGCTTCTAACTCTCTAATGTTTAATTTCTGCTTTGCCACACATTAGCCTTTCCACGCACAGAAATAGAAATAATTATTGAGCTGTTCATTACTACAGACTGACAGATATTGGTATCATTTTGCTTGTTATTATACAAGGAGCTATCCACAGAGGTTATAATTAGAGAGAAGAATCTGAGAAATTGTTTTGTGACTTTCAGTGTAATGAGTTGCTTATAAATAGCCATTGAATTTAACGTTCCTGGGTGAAGACAGTCTGGCAGGTTATCCTCAGGCCTTTTGTTAACTGCTCCAGTTTCATAGAATATGGAATGCGCAGGACTGGGGCAAAAAAAAATTGCATTCCATCCATCCCATCTTGTTATTAGGATAATATTGTATCCCATGACATCTTTCTTATCTGAGTACAAAACATTCTCCAAGTATTTATCCAACTCCCTCATGAATTTGTTAATGCAATCAGTTCCCATTGACTCACATGGTGATTCATTCTATAGATTGACCTCAGCTAAATCACGACTATCTGTTCATCCTCCCCTTGTTAAGTTTGAGTGCATGCCTTCTTGATTTGGAATCTGTGACTATTGGAGAAATGGCACTTACTTGGTCTATGGCTTTAGGATTTTGACTACAGTGTAAATAGACTGGTGACTGTTTCTTTGAACCAGCGAATGTCTGAAAATCCAACCTTACTATTGGGAATTGTTAAAATATTAACTCATTGGATATGGGCATCAATGGCTATGTGATTTATTGCCCACCACAAATTTCATGTAGGGCAGGTTAGGAGTGAACCACATTACACATGGGTCTGGAATCACACGCAAGGCAGATGAATGGCAGATTTAAAAAAGAAAGTGCAGGAGAAACTCAATGGATCTGTAGCATTTGTGGAAAGAGAAACAGAGCTAACATTGAGTCCAGTGTGACTCCTTTCAGGAGTTAAAATAAAACCAGACATCACTGAGCTTTGAATCATATGGTTCAGTAGAACTTGATTGCAGAAACATGCTCTTTCAATGATGCTGAGGACCTGTTCCCAATCTGCCATTACTCCTATCACCCAAAACAAATCAGAGCAAGTTAAAGTTCAACCGTATTAACAAACTGTATCAGATGCTTCCTGTTGCTATTATGTCCATAGAGGAGTTCAGTTACCTGGACAGCTGGTTAGTGATGCCAATATCATTGGTTCAGATCCCACATCAGCTGAGGTTACCGTGAAGGATTCTCCTTCTCAACATCCCCCCTCACCTGAGACATGGCCCTCAGGTTAAACCTCCACTAATCATTTCTCTGGATTGAGAGAGCAGCCCTATGGTTTGGTATGACTCTGCCCGCTTTATTTTTACTCTGATTGCCATGAAGATGTAACTTTATTAGAATGAAAGAACAAAAAATGTCAACTGCTGCACAGTATCAATTTCTTTCTTTTCAGCAATGGTGACAAGCACCAAAATTCAGAAACGTTGTAATGCACCAACAGGATTCAGGTCTAATTGTGGGTCTCCAAAAAGAACCAGGAAGTTGACTCTGACATGAATGTTAATTGGAAAAAGAAGCTCAAATCTGACTGATGCTGCTACATTAATAGAATATAGAGTATAGAACATTACAGCACAGTACAGGCCCTTCGGCCCTCGATGTTGTGCCGCCCTGTCATACTAATCTGAAGCCCATCCCACCTACACTATTCCATGTACGTCCATATGCCTGTCCAATGACGACTTAAATGCACTTAAACTTGGCGAATCTACTACCATTGCAGGCAAAGCATTCCATACCCTTACTAGTCTTTGAGTAAAGAAACTACGTCTGACATCTGTCTTATACCTATCTCCTCTCACTTTAAAGTTGTGTACCCTCGTGTTTGCTGTTCCCATACTTGGAAAAAGGCTCTCCCTGTCCACTCTATCTAACCCTCTGATTATCTTGTATTTCTCTATTAAGTCACCTCTCAACCTTTTTCTCTCTAACGAGAACAGCCTCAAGGCCCTCAGCCTTTCCTCATAAGACATTCCTTCCATACCAGGCAACATCCTAGTAAATCTCCTCTGCACCCTTTCCAAAGCTTCCACATCCTTCTTATAATGTGGTGACCAGAACTGTACACAATACCCCAAGTGTGGCCGCACCAGAGCTTTGTACAGTTGCAGCAAAACCTCCTGGTTCCAGAACTCAATCCCTCTATTAATAAAGGCCAAAACACTGTATGCCTTCTTAACAACCCTGTCAATCTGGACCTGGAGCCCCTGCGGTGGATGGGATCTATCCTAGGATCCTCTGAGAAGCAAGGGAAAAGATTGCCGAGCCTTTGGCATTGATCTTCAAATCATCATTGTCTACAGGAATAGTGCCTGAGGGCTGGAGGATAGCAAATGTGTTTCCCTTGTTCAAAAAAGGTAGTAGAGACAACGCTGGTAATTACAGACCAGTGAGTCTCACTTCAGTTGTTGGTAAAGTGTTGGAAAAGGTTGTAAGAGATAGCCTGAAGAAGGGCTTATGCCCCAAATGTTGATTCTCCTGCTCCTTGGATGCTGCCTGACCTGCTGCACTTTTCCAGCAACACATTTTTCAGCTGTCACTCTGGGTGGCAACTTTCAGAGATCTGTGTACATGGACACCGAGATCTCTCTGCTCATCTGCACTCCCAAGAATCTTACCATTAGCCCAGTACTTTGCATTACAATTACTCCATCCAAAGTGTATCACCTCACACTTGTCCACATTAAACTCCATTTGCCACCTCTTAGCCCAGCACTGCATCCTATCTATGTCTGTCTGCAACCTACTATACCCTTCGTCACTATCCACAACTCCAACGACCTTAGTGTTGCCCACAAATTTACTAACCCACCATTCTAAGCCGTCATCCAGGTCATTTATAAAAATGACGAACAGCAGTGAACCCAACACCGACCCTTGCAGTACGCTGTTAGTAACTGGACACCAAGATAAACATGTTCCATCAACTACAACCCTCTGTTTTCTTTCAGCAAGCCAATTACTGATCCAAACTGCTATGTCTCCCACAATTCCATTCCTCCGCATTTTGTATAATAGCTGACTGTGGGGAACCTTATTGAATGCCTTGCTGAAATCCATACACACCACATCAACTGGTTTACTCACATCTACCTGTTTGGTCACTTTGTCAAAAAACTCAATAAGGTTCGTTAGGCACGACCTACCCTTCACAAAACCGTGCTGACTGTCCCTGATCAGATCATTCTTTTCTAGATGGTTATAAATCCTGTTTCTTATAACCTTTTCCAACACTTTACCAACAACTGAAGTGTGACTCACTGGTCTGTAATTACCAGGGTTGTCTCTACTACCCTTTTTGAACAAGGGAACCACATTTGCTATCCTCCAGTCCTCAGGCACTATTCCTGTAGACAATGATGATATGAAGATCAATGCCAAAGGCTCAGCAATCTCTTAGAACATAGAACATAGAACATAGAACAATACAGCACAGAACAGGCCCTTCGGCCCACGATGTTGTGCCGAACTTCTAACCTAGATTAAGCACCCATCCATGTACCTATCCAAATACCGCTTAAAGGTCGCCAATGATTCTGACTCTACCACTCCCACGGGCAGCGCATTCCATGCCCCCACCACTCTCTGGGTAAAGAACCCACCCCTGACATCTCCCCTATACCTTCCACCCTTCACCTTAAATTTATGTCCCCTTGTAACACTCTGTTGTACCCGGGGAAAAAGTTTCTGACTGTCTACTCTATCTATTCCTCTGATCATCTTATAAACCTCTATCAAGTCACCCCTCATCCTTCGCCGTTCTAACGAGAAAAGGCCGAGAACTCTCAACCTATCCTCGTACGACCTACTCTCCATTCCAGGCAACATCCTGGTAAATCTTCTCTGCACCCTCTCCAAAGCTTCCACATCTTTCCTAAAGTGAGGCGACCAGAACTGCACACAGTACTCCAACTGTTGTCTAACTAAAGTCCTGTACAGCTGCAACATCACTTCACGACTCTTGAATTCAATCCCTC
Source organism: Chiloscyllium punctatum (assembly GCF_047496795.1). Taxonomy (NCBI): domain Eukaryota; kingdom Metazoa; phylum Chordata; class Chondrichthyes; order Orectolobiformes; family Hemiscylliidae; genus Chiloscyllium; species Chiloscyllium punctatum. The sequence continues at coordinate 107,355,913 of NC_092751.1, forward strand.
TGCTAATGAACGATAATACTCCATAGGCCTTCTTACAAACTCTATCCACCTGAGTGGCAACCTTCAAAGATCTATGTACATAGACCCCAAGATCCCTCTGTTCCTCCACCTGACTAAGAACCCTACCATTAACCCTGTATTCCGCATTCTTATTTGTTCTTCCAAAATGGACAACCTCACACTTGGCAGGGTTGAACTCCATCTGCCACTCCTCAGCCCAGCTCTGCATCATATCTAAGTCCCTCTGCAGCCGACAACAGCCCTCCTCACTGTCCACAACTCCACCTATCTTCGTATCATCTGCAAATTTACTGACCCACCCTTCGACTCCCTCATCTAAGTCATTAATAAAAATTACGAACAGCAGAGGACCCAGAACTGAACCCTGCGGAACTCCACTTGTAACTGGGCTCCAGGCTGAATATTTACCATCTACCACCACTCTCTGCCTTCGACCAGTTAGCCAGTTTTCTATCCAATTGGCCAAATTTCCCTCTATCCCATGCCTCCTGACTTTCCGCATAAGCCTACCATGGGGAACCTTATCAAATGCCTTACTAAAATCCATGTACACTACATCCACTGCTCTACCCTCATCCACATGCTTGGTCACCTCTTCCCTTGCTTCCCAGAGGATCCTAGGATAGATCCCATCCGGCCCAGGGGACTTGTCTATTTTCACACTCTGCAGTATTTCTAATACCTCTTCCTTGTGAACCTCAATCTCTGCTAGTCTAGATGCAAGTATCTCTGTATCTTCCTCGCCAACATTTTCATTTTCTATAGTGAACACTGTCAAAAATTATTTATTTAGTGTTTCCCCTATCTCCTCTGACTCCACACACAACTTCCCATCTATTGGCCCTAATTTAACTCTTGTCATTCTTTTATTCTTGACATACCTATGGAAAGCCTTAGGGTTAACCCTGATCCTATCTGCCAACAACTTCTCTTGTCCCCTCCTGGCTCTTCTGAGCTCTCTTTTTAGGTCTTTCCTGACTTCCTTGTAACCCTCAAGCGCCCTAACTGAGTTTTCACATTTTGTCCTAACATAAGCCTTCTTCTTCCTTACCAGGGATTCCACTTCCTTAGTAAACCACAGCTCACGCGTTCTATATCTTCCTCCCTGCCTGACAGGTACATACTTATCTAGGACACACAGGAGCTTTTCCTTGAATAAGCTCCACATTTTTAATGTGCTCATCCCCTGCCGTTTCCTTCCCCATTCTACGCTTCCTAAATCTTTCCTAAATGCATCATAATTTCCCTTCCCCCAGCTGTAACTCTTGCTCAGTGTATTGTTATCATTGGTATTCTTTCCCCAGCTCACATTAGGGTAAAAATGGGTAGCTCAGTGGTTAGCACTGCTACCTCACAGCACCCAGGACCTGGGTTTAATTCCACCCTTGGGCGACAGTGTGGACTTTGCATGTTGTCCCTATGTCTGTGGGGATTTCCTCCAGATGTTCTGGTTTCCTCTCACAATCCAAAACTGTGCAGGTTAAATGGATTAGCCACAGAAAATGTAGGGTTTTGGGTTTGGGTGGGATGCTATTTGGATGGTCAGTGAAGACTCAATGGATTGAATGGCCTGCTTCCACACTGTGGGGTATCTATGATAAGAATGGTTTGCTTTCTACTACAGACATTAATGGAATCTGTACCAACAAGATGAAAGATACCTCTGGAATGTCTAGGCATTATTGTAGTACAGATACTGACCTCAGATGTATATGTGCAGGAGAGCAGTGTGACCCAAGTTTTAGATCCAACTCCTACATGATGTTTTTCCCCAGAAAACCAGATCCCTCTGCACATTCTGTTCAATGTTTCAGAGTCTTCCACTCGTGGAGAAAAACACTGTCCGAGAATTAAAGAGTGACAAATATAACTTCCCTGTCCAACAAAGGGTACAGAGTAAACCACAAGGTTAGGGGTCTTTTGAATTCAGCTCTTACCAAACAGCCAGAAACCCATAACACAGGATGAAACCAGACGTAGCTAAACAGAGGTTGATCAGTGCCAGTCCAGTTGGATTTCTAACCTTCTGGAATTGTTTGAAGATCAAACAGAGAAGAAATATCAGTAAATATGAGTTATGTTGATTTTCAAGAAGCATTTCATAAGGCACTGCAGGGAAACATTGGTCAAAGGTGATGGCTTATGAAAATAAAGTAGCCTTCCACAGAGGGATGGGACTGAAAGAAAGAAAGAATAGAATGACACTACACTGAATGGATTCAAATGATACGCCGACTGGTTTATCAGAAGGCTCTGTGCTAATGTCACTTATATTTACTATTTATTTAGTGACTAGTACCACTCTGACATAAGAGAGAGATGACTGGTGGTGAGATTAACCTAAGAGTCACTATGCCTCAGGTGAGGGGGGAGGTTGAGAAGATGGGACCTTCATGGCATCACTCTGACAAGCCAACCATCTCCTGCACTCGGACTGGGGGGAGAGCGTGAATCAAATTTAGGGAGGAAGGCTGTAGGGAATTTTGATCAACATTGTGAAAACTATGGAGGATGGTGTGAAGGAAAACCGTGGGTCAGAAATGGATGGTAAATGCTCAATGTATTGTAAAATCACAAAGTAAGGATCCAAAAGAAAGTACATCTTAAATGGTAGGATTTTAAATGGAATGGGCAGAAAAGGATCCTTATTGGATATTCAGAATGAAACAGGAATGGCACAATTAGCTCAAACATAGACAGAAGCAGACCACTCACCAAGTGCAGAAAGTGAAACCCCTAATTTCTTTGGAAAACAAAGACGCTGCCTGACCTGCTGAGCTTTTCCAGCAATTTCTGTTTTTGTATCAGATGGAGTTGAGTCACTGAATGCTAGCTGCAATTTTCCAACATCTTTAAGATTCGAGTGAACTTTGGGATCTCAGTTGGTATTGGGTCAGTGAGGGAGATCCCAGTGATCTCATGATCGTTTAGTTTCATTGAAATAAAACTGAACTTGCTGGAGAAACTCAGCAGATCTGGCAACATCTGCGGAGAGAGAAACGGAGTAAACATTTCAAGTCCAGTTCTGAAGAATAGTCATTTTGGACTCGAAATGTTAACTCTGTTTATCTCTCTCTCTCTCCCTCCCTCTGTCTGCTGTCAGACCCGCTGAGTTTCTCCAGAACTTTGTGTTTTTATTCATAATTCCAGCATCAGCAGGACATGATTTCAGTTGGTCCAGTATCTGTGTCTGTGTGTCTGTGTCTGTGTTTTTTTATTCGTTTGTGGGAGTTGGGCAACGCTGGCTGGACAGCATTGATAGCCCATCCCTAGTTGCCCTTGAGGAGGTGGGGGTGAGCTGCCTTCTTGGATCGCTGCAGTCCACTTGCTATGGATTGACCCACAATGCCGGTAAAGAGGGAATTCCAGGATTTCGATCCAATGACTGTGAAGGAACAGTGGTATATTCCCAAGTCAGGATGGTGAGCGACTTGGAGAGGAACTTGTAGGGGGTGGTATTCCCAAGTACCTGTTGCCCTCGTCCTTCTAGATGGAAGTGGTCGTGGGTTTGGAAGGTGCTGTCTGAGGATCTTTGGTGAATTTCTGCATTGCATCTGTGTGTGTGTATCCCTGTTCGTGATCCTGTCCGTGTGTCTGTGTCTCTCTGGATGCGTCTGTGTCTCTGTCCGCTTGTCTGCGTCTCTCTTTGTGTGTCTGTATCTGTGTCTCTTTGTTTGTGTCTCTGTATGTGTGGCTGTGTCTTTGTGTCTGTGTCCGTGCCTCTTTGTCTGTGTCTCTCTGTGTGAGTCTGTGTCTCTCTGCACGGGACTGTGTGTCTGAGTCTGTGCTTTCTGCTCCCGGACTGAGTAATCGGAAGATGCTGCTCCGGGAGTTACGCTGCTCCAGGAGTTGCACTGCTCCGGGAGTTGCGCGGACCCTGTCCGGTTTGAAACCCCAGGGACCAGGGAGAACGGCTCTTTATAAAAAGCGATATTTGGAGGGAGTTAGTTAAAAATAATCGGACGTGTTAAAGGGAAAGGGGGAGGGCACAAACGTCACTCCTGATCAAAGTGGAGATTCCGAACTGAAACCCGCCCTGTCACGTTGTAAAATAAATAAATTATGTTAAGCAGGCGGCTGGCTAGAAATAGCATCGAGAGAGCACCAGGCAGAGGCTGGGGGGGAAACTTCCTTAGAGAAGATGGGATTGTGGCTGTAGCCTAGAGCTAACTAACTGCCTGCTTCTAGTACTGACTGGAGTCACTTTCCCAACTCCCACTGTCAGAGGGAACTGCTGCTGGACAATATCCATCACATCGGCGGCTGCAGCTCTCATTTGTTAATGTGCCGACCTTTTGGAGTATCATTTTGAAGAGATTACACGCCTGTTTCCTGTCAGAGGGATTTCTCATGAACTGGCGATAGTTGTAGCGGAGCAGGGACTCGAACAAGCGGCTCCGAGGTTCCGGATTACACGATGGAAAGCTCGCCGCCCGCTGCCCGGCGCCAGCTCCGCACAGCCCAGCGCTGCGCCGGCCTTTCGGGCCTCGCCTGCTGCCTCCTGGCCGTACTATCCCTCGGCCTGTGTGCCCTCCTGCACCAGCGGACCTCTGAGCTGCAGAGCCGGGTCTCGCATTTAGAGGCGGAGAGAGAGCAGCTCCCGGCTTGGCTGGAACCCGCTGTCTTTAACCGAGTGGAGGAACTCCTGGAGCAGGTTGGTGCAAGGGACGGAACTACAGCCATTAGCACGGAGCCACACTCACACTGTCCCACACTCACACTGTCCCACACTCACACACACACTGTCCCACACTCACACTGTCCCACACACTCACACACACTTTCCCACACTCACACTGTCCCACACACACACACACACACTGTCCCACACTCACACACACACTGTCCCACTCTCACACACTGTCCTACACTCACACACACTGACCCACACTCACACACACACTGTCCCACTCTCACACACTGTCCCACTCTCACACACTGTCCCACTCTCACACACACTGTCCCACACACACTGACCCTCACACACACTGTCCCACACTCTCGCACACTGTCCCACACTCTCGCACTCTGTCCCACACTCACACACACACTGTCCCACTCTCGCACTCTGTCCCACACTCACACACACACTGTCCCACTCTCACACACTGTCCCACACTCACACACACTGACCCACATTCTCACACACTCACACACACTGTCCCACACATACACACACTGACCCACACACACACTGTCCCACACTCACACACACTGACCCACACTCTCACACACACTGACCCACACACACACAGTGCCACACACTCACACACTGACCCACACTCTCACACACACACTGTCCCACACTCTCATACGCACTAACCCACACACTGTCCCACACACTCACACACACAGTCCCACACACACACTGTCCCACACACTCTCACACACTGACCCACACTCACGCACACTCCCAAACACTGTCGCACACTACCACACACTGACCCACACTCTCACACACTGTCCCACATTCTCTCATACACAGTCCCAAACACTGACACACACTCTCACACACTGACCCACACTCCCACACACACACTGACCCCCACCCCCACACACACTCCCACACACTGACCCCACAGACTCTCACATACACTGACACACACACTGACCACATTCCCACACACTGTCCTACATTCCACGCACTGACCCACGTTGTCCTACACTCTTTCACACACCGACTCTCTCTCTCACACAGTCATACACACAATGTTTCTCTCTCACACACACGTACAGTCACACCGTGTCAGATCGTTTCGCTACAATTACAAACTGTCCCGTTCACTGCTGTTCTTCAAAGTTGAAAATCGCACGACGCCAGGTTTGAGTCCAACAGGTTTATTTGAGATCACAAGCTTTCGGAACGCTACGAAAACCGGCCGGCTCCTTTTTCGCAAAGTTCCCAAACCGGAGTTAAACAGTTTCGCAAACACATGCCCTCGGAATGCAGCTAGAGAGTTCTCCAGACTCTCCCGGGATTGTCAGTGGCAGCCCCTTGGTACCTCCATGTTCCACTTCAATCTTCCCTCTCCCCCCCCCCCCCCCCCAACCCCTCACAAAAAGAAGACTTCCTTAAAAAATGTGTGTAATTAGTAAAGTTCCGCTGATGGCGAATCTCGAGATTAACTAGAGATGCTACTTGGGGCGGGGGCTGAGGGATTAGTTTCTGAGTTTCGTTCATTGCAGAATGTGGCCTGTGCCTGAAGTTGGTATTTGGGTCATTTCTGGGTAGGGTGAGGTGATGAGACTGGGGGGATGTTATTTACCTTAAATGTCTCTGTCTCTGTGTGTCTGTTTGTCTCTATTTGTCTGTGTGTCTGTCTGTCTGTGTCTGTCTCTGTCTGTGTGTCTGTGTCTGTCTCTGTGTGTCTGTGTGTCTGTGTCTGTCTCTGTGTGTCTGTCTCTGTGTGTCTGTTTGTCTGTGTGTCTGTCTCTGTCTGTGTGTCTGTGTCTGTCTGTCTGTGTCTGTCTCTGTTTGTCTGTGTGTCTGTGTGTCTGTCTCTGTCTGTCTGTCTGTCTGTCTGTGTCTGTCTGTGTGTCTGCGTTCTGTGTGTCTGTGTCTGTGAGCGTGGGTGCAGCCAGCAGTTCAGTGTGTGCCTCTTCATTCCGATCTCCTGTGCTTTGACCCCACAGAGACTGAAGGCACACTTACCCAAGAGCCGGGTGGCCCGAGGGGCTCCTGCAGCCTGTGTCTGCCCCCCAGGTAGGTGCTGAGCTCCAATCCACCCCCATTCCTCACCATCCACCTCAGCACAGAGTCGCAGAGATCCTCTGCAGTGGGGTGGGGGGAGGTCTGGTCTGTTGGAGTGACTTTGTGTTTGCTCAGTGAGATGTTGGTTACACTGGGATTTCGGGGACAGGGGGGAGTCACAAAGTTCCTGCTGACCGTTCTGTGCTCCCCACACCTCGGGTGGGGGTGGAGAGGGGGATCTAGTTTGGACGATCTCAGGGAAGGTTTGCTCACCTGTGTTCCAATCCCAGAGTTCAGGAAGGAGGGACACCCCGTGGAATAGGGAGAATACTTCAGACAAAACTAAGGTCGAACCCTCCTGGAGTCCGCATCCGCATAGATCACTCCAGGTGCACATATCTCTGAGAGCAGCTGTACAAATCTCTCCAGGTACAGAGGGACAGGGCTGCCCTCAGTATGGGGGGGGTGGGGAGAGGCAGGGCTGCCCCCAGTGGGGGGAGGGGGGGAGGCAGGGCTGCCCCCAGTGGGGGGAGGGGGGGAGGCAGGGCTGCCTCCAGTGTGGGGGGGGAGGGGGAGGTGAGAGAGGCAGGTCTCTCCCAGACTATCTAATGCAGAGATGCCAAACTGTCAACCAGCTGCATGTGTCTGTGCCAAAAGGGTTAATATTTGATGTGGTGTAGAGTGTCCAAAGTTGGATTTAAGATTAGAGTTGCGGAAAAGATTAAAGCTTTGCCTGTTGGCCCAGTCTGAGCTGCTATTCTGGGCATCTTGCGGCAGTACTCAGTGCATCCAGTCAATCAATCTAGCACTTCACTCCTAGCACTGAGCACAATGGCAGTGAGCAGCAGACCCCCTGCACAGCCCCACCCCCACTGAGAACCAGCAGATCCACTGATCCCCCCAACTGAGGACCAGCAGACCACTGCCCCCCCACCCCAACTGAGGACCAGCAGACCCACTGACCCTCACCATCCACTGAGGACCAGCAGACCCATTCCTCCCCCCCCCCGCCCCACGCACCCCCCACCTCCCCAGGAGAGGAAAAGGCTGGCGTGCCTGCAAACAGCAAGTAATAAACTGCAAAATGCACACTGGGAAGATTGCACTGCACTGTGTGGGGAAAAGTTTATTTGTCATTTCCCAGACAAAATACAGTTGGTATTTGTGAAGATTCGCCTTGCTGTGAAATCTCCAGTTTGGAAAGATCCACAGCTGTTCTGTGGGGTAGGGTGGGGTCTGGGCTTTGAGGGGTGGGGGGTGAGGTTGGTAGTGGGGGTGGGAGGTTATGCAGGGCAATATATCCTGGCCTTAGGGAGCAGGCCCAAGTTGCCCAGGAGCAGGGAATTACCAAACGAGGGTCCCTGCTCCCTACCTGCCCCCACATCAGATCTGAAACCGCCTCTGTCATGTTATTGTCCAGTTCCTAAAGCCAGACCCTCCCTCTAGCCTGACTGTGGGGTGGTGGGGGGAGGGACCTCAGATGGTTCTCCCCCAGAGTATGCAGGGGGCTTGGTTCATGGATCTGCAGAGTGTGGCTGCACAGTTTGGGGGGGAGAAGGGAGCTTCCCCTAGTTTCACAACTATACACATATGGAATTACTTCGAAATTCATGCATTCTGAGCAGTTGGACTTCTTAGAGATACTGGTTACAAATTAAAGATTTTCAACTGAATTATTTTGTCCTGGCCGGTGTCGAGCTTCTTGAATGTTGTTGGAGCTGCACCCATCCAGGCAATTGGAAAGTATTTCATTACACTGCTGACCTGTGCCCTTGTAGATGGTGGACAGGTTTTGGGGAGACAGGAGGTGAGTTACTTGCTGCGGGATTCTCAGCATCTGTCCCCCTCTTATAGCCATAGTTTTGATATGGTGAGTCCAGCTCAGCTTCTGGTCAATCCAGAATGATGTTGAATCCCCCTCTGGGTATTTATTTGACTTAATCACTTTGAGACAGCCTGTGGTTATAACAGGCACTACAGAAATGCAAGTCTATTCATTTGAACATTCTTTTTTAAGGTATTAAATTTAACCACCTGGTCAATGTTAAATCCAAAACAAATTTGAAGAGGAACTTTCTGTAACTGGAGAGTGATGAGAGTGGGGTGAGGTGAATGGTTTGGGTGTATTTAAGCAATGCATCCGTGTCGGAGGGAGGAGTCGAAGATTAACTGGATGGGGTTATGAGATAAAGAGGGAGGAGGATCCAGTGAATTAATGATTGCTTCTTTGCTGCATAAATCAATGTAATTGAAGAAAATGATGAGGGATCGTAGACTATTAGAAAAGGGAACATTTCCCAGGGCTGCTGAAGAATGGTTGTTTTGATAATGCATCCATACCTGGAACAGTTCCCAATGTGGTTGGGATTTGAAATATTAAGCAGAACTCACAAGTGCTCATATAAAATGACATAATTACAGGTCACATCTGTGACAGGTACTGTACAGCCTGGAAAGTAAAATCTTCATTAACAGCTCATGAGGAAATGCAGGAACCCTTCATGAAATGAACCCAAGCAAGAGGATGACAAATAAAGGGGGTGTATACAGCTGGACTGACCCTACTTCCTTTTGCCTGGACCAGCCCTTGCTCTTTCCAATGTTAGCGGGAGTTTTTGGGCCCTGTGTTTAAAAGTTCTTTTCTTCCCTTCTGATGTTACTTGACTTCCGTTATATATGTGGCTCTTCTGGGTTTGTATTTTGAATTTGCAATATTGCCATTTTTCTTTTTTATCTCCTCAGTGGTAGTTCTTTAAAAATAACTTGAGAAGCTTAGAAACAAAGTTGACTTCTTAGCCTTGAATCATTCAAGACTTGTGTTTTCCTGCGCTGAAAGATTAAATTATAAATTTACTAACATTTTGCCTGAAAAACACATGTTGACCAAGCTGATAAGGACCTCAGCAATAATTTTGTTTTGATACAGTTTATACACTTCATTAGGTACACATCTGGGTTTTATTTGAATATTTTCCACCCACATTTGGATTTTGTGGAAATAGGTACCATTGATGTCAGGAAAACAAAACTACTTTCAACCCTGACCACATGACCACAGCCATTGATTGACTGAATGAATGTGTGACCCAAATGGTGGTGGTTATGTGCACCCACAAGAACCAAACAGGGAGGTAACTATTCTGTTCCCTAAATCTACAAGGATGAGGTGGTATGGTGACTCAGTGGTTAGCACTGCTACCTTACAGCACCAGGGTCCCAGGTTCAATTCTAGCCTTGGGTGACTGTGTGGAGTTTGCACATTCTCCCTGTGTCTGTGTGCATTTCCTCTGGGTGCTCTGGTTTCCTCCCACAGTCCAAAGATGTAATGGTTAGGTGAATTGGCAATGCTAAATTGCACATTGTGTTCAGGGATGTGTGAATTAGTCAGGGTAAATGTAGAGTAATAGGATAGGGGAATGGGTCTGGGTGGGTTACTCTTCAGAGTGTCAGTGTGGACTTGTTGGGCCAAAGGGCCTGTTTCTATACTGTAGGGATACTATGATAAAGTATGTTTCTTGAGCAGGAGAAATTGTAGCAACTAATCCTTGAGTATTGTTGAAGAAAAGGCATATTTTGTTGAAACTAAAAGGAAAACATTTTTTTTCTTCTTTTTTATCCCCTACACTACCGCCTAACTGCGGTCATACTTATATTTTCCCCAGCACCCATGTTGTGTGTGTGCAGGTGTGAGACACAGTGAAAGACACAAGGTGCACGAAACTTTATTCAGTTTCCACCACCAGGAAGATAGGAAAACACCGGAGTGGCCAGTGACAAGCAGTGCCCTTCCCAGAGGGCAATTGTGCATGATCCAACAGAGAAGGGGAGGGCAGGGATTAAATCAAAATATAGTTGGAAGGGGGAATAAAGACACCACTCCCTGCGGTGCCCACCTTCCCCTGAAAAGTTCGAGGGTGTAGGTGGACACCACGTGCTCCTTCTCCAGAGACACCAGGGCTCTAACATAACCGCGGAAGAGGGGCAGGCAGTCGGCCTTAACAACGCCTTCCACGGCCCACTGCCTGGACGTGTTTATGGCCATTCTGGCCAGGCCCAGGAACAGACCCACGAGGAGGTCCTCTGACCTATCCACACCGGGTGCCCAAAGATCAGGAGCGTGGGACTGAAGTGCAACCAAAAGCAGAGGAAAAGGTTTTTTAGAAAATCAAAAAGGGAGTGCAAATGCCCACACCCAATATACACATGGTCCGCAATACCACAGAACAAGCAGTTGGGCTGGGAGTCCGTGAAACACCCACAAGGAAAACATTTCTTTTTTTTTCAAATTAATCATCTTTTATTCTAGCACCAGAAGCTGTACAAGGGTATAGTAAGATCAAACTTCAAGGAGTTGATTTATGGTCAGTATCAGAATAGTTATGTACAACCTTTCAGTGATCCAGCTCAAAGACCAAATCTCAAACCAAGTTACAAATCTGCTGAACTTGTACTCAGAAGGAAAACATTTCTATTATGAGAGAGAAGACTGCTGATTGGTAGAGGTATTGCCATGGGAAATGTACCAATCATAATACACTTGCCAACCAGTCACCACTTTCCTCCCATATGATATAAATGTTGGTTTTCTGCTAAAATTAGTATCCTCGAGAATTGTCCTGATCAATGCAAGGAAAAACTTTTTTGACAATGTGTCTTTTTCAGCAGTGTTCAAGAAATTATAGCACTGGTAAAACTGGTTTGGCCTGAGATGTAGGAGTAAATGATGGCAGATACTGGAATCTGAACTGAAAACAAAATATTCTGGAGATCACAGCGGGTCAGGCAGAGTCCATGGAGAGAAAGCAAGCTAACATTTTGAGTCAAGATTAGTCTGCATCTACATTAGCTTTCCTCCACGTGTACTGCCTGACCACTGTGATCTCCAGCATTGTTTAGTTGTCCTGAGATTTGTTGTCTGCAGGACATAAACTGGAGCCCAATATATGTCTGGATTACAACGGGGGTATATTGGCAAAGAACTAATTGGAACTTAATTCGATATTTATATCATCCTAGCAATGTGGAGAATCTTAGTAGGAAGAATTATTTTAGTATCTACTGGATCCATATGCAAATATTCAATTTTATGACCTCAATTACCAATATATTCTGTAATAATACTATTGAAGTTTATAGTTTATTTTATGTCCTGTCTCAACAGTTCATTTCTCTAAAGTTTTATCTTTTGGAAAAATCTGTCTTTCTGTAATGGATCTGGCAGAGTAATGGCTATAAATAATTTCCCTGTCAACAGGCAGCCCATTTATTTCATATGGGGGTAGTTTATTACATGAAGATGTATCAGTAGCCAAATTCTGTCACTCATTCCAAATGGGCAAATGATTTGACAGATTGCCTTATAATAGTAGTGACTTTGCCACAGGGTGATAGTCTGTATTAATCAGTAGTAACCAAGTTGACAGTCACTTGGTGGAATATAATTTGAATATTTCTTAAATGAAATGGGTGTTGCTGAAAATTTTCATCTTGGTCTCAAGAAGAAAAACACAAGATTTCCCAATTTCAGAAGGTCAGCTTTATGCTGCAGGAGAAAAGAGTGCTTATTAGTTAGGAAGTCAACTCTGATTAGCCGAGGTGTTGCTATGAAGTAAACAAAGGTATCTATGAGCTATCCAACCTCCAAATAATTTTAAAAATATACAAGGCTTGAACATATTCCTTTTGCTTGCAGAGTATGGGTTACAGCTTAAATTTATGCCACTTTTATCAAATGTAAATGAGTCACATTATAAATTGACTGATTATTTTAAATTGGATGGTGTTATACTGTTAGCACACCCAAGATTGTTCAGCAAGTTCTGTCTAAATGTAGAATCATATCCAACAGACATTTTGTTTTGAATTTTGCAAGCACAAGCTTGCGACAGTGAATTACTTAGAAGGATAGGAAGCAAAATATTTGCTTTCTCAGCGCCAGTACTTTGACCAGTTTTGTCTTTGGGCCTTAGCCCTGAGCTACTGAAATGCTTCCTCCTTGCAATTTTGGGTTGTTCTAACAGGAATGAAGGTTGTTGGTTATTCATTATCATTTTCATTGAGCCATTCCTGGATATAGCAGTTTCGTACAGCTGCTTTGTATTTGATCAGACTGTTCTGCATTGGAGCTGGATTGATTGTGAACTGCATTAAACTTTTCTATTAAGCTGCTGCATAACTGTTCTGCACTTGCACTGTATCACACTGGAAACCACAAGCCATTAGGTAAGAGGTATGATAGGTTCCAGAAAGATGAAATAACGCAGAAGTCTTCAGCAGGCCTCACATCAACTGTAAAGAAAGGAAGAGAGTTAGTGCTTCAGGTCTCTAAACCCTCTATTCAAACAAAGTGTCACTGACCTGAAGTATTAACTCTGTTTCTCTTTCCACCAGACCTGCTGAGTTTTTCCAGCAATTTGTGCTTTTAAACCAGTGGTGAGGGCATTAAAACATCTCCATTTATTGTCAAAAAGAACACATGCAACAGGATCATTTTCCAGAATAATGGCGGTAACATTCCCAGTCATATGTACTTGTAAGAATTTTCAGAGAGAAGAGCTTTGCTCACTTCCTTGACTGTTTGGAGATTATTTAGTTGTTTGTATTTCAATTTTTGTTGGCAGTGTCATCATTCTGTGATTAAGATATTACTGCAATGCAGACATGAAACCAAAGCAACATGGCTGCTCAGTGGTTAGCGATGCTGCCTCACAGTGCCAGGGACCTGGGTTTGATTCCAGCCTCCAGTGACTGTCTGTGTGGAGTTTGCACATTCTCCCAGTGTCTGCGTGCGTTTCCTCCAGATGCTCCTGTTACCTCCCACAATTCAAAGATGTACAGGTTGGGTGAATTGGCCATGCTAAGTTGCCCATAATGTTCAGGGATATGTAAGATAAGTACATTATTCAGGGGCAAATGTAGGGGAATGTGTCTGGGTAAATTACTCTCCAGAGGGTCAGTGTGGACTTGGGCTGATTGGTCTGTTTTCACACTATAGGGATTCTAGGATCATAGCCAGTCCTCAGCTCTCCATCAGATTGGACAATGATGGTACCACTGTATGAAACAACTAGCTTTATGCCTCAGTAGGAATTTCACTATACGTACTACTGTAATAAAGAATGACAGGAGGAATGTCTAATCAGCCATGATCCTATTAAATGGTGGATTAGGCTCGAGGGGCTGAATGGCCTACTCCAATTCTTATTTCTTATGGCCTAATGAGACAGTGTTGTCAGGGTAAGTGCTGCCAATGTAAATGATTTAACACCAAAGGCAACTTCTCATTTAGTTTTAAAGATAAACTGATGATCTAACGTCTGATGATGCTTGGCTATTGGATGGAGTTTACTTGCTTATCAAGAAAAGTTAACCTGCTGTAGCTCTGATAGACTCCAGAATATTTTCAGGATGACGGTTTAATCATGGAAATGTGTTAGGTGGAGTGAGTTGTATTTGGTTAAGAGCAAATAACAAACACTCATCTCCTTCATATGTTTTTCAAATGATAATCGCTAACATTATAATTCATTGGACAATATTTTTGGGGTCAAGATATTGCGACACAGGAGCATAAATATCCTCAACTTTGTAACAATCCCAGAAGTCTTTTTAAAATATCTGCTTATTTCAAAGAGTTAATGAAGGAAGTTCTGCATCAAAATATATCACTTCATGGGGGAGGTAATGGCCTAGTGATCTTATTACTAGACTGTTAATCCAGAGACTCAGGTAATGTTCCTGGGTGCCCAGGTTCAAAATCTGCCACAGATGGTGGAATTTGAATTCAATTAAAATCTGGAATTAAGAATCGAATGCTGACCATGTGTCGATTGTTGAGGAAAAACCCATTTGGTACACTAATGCCTTTTTAGGGAAGGCAACTGCCATCGTTACCTGGTCTGGTCTACATGTGACTCCAACCCACATCAATGTGGTTGACCCTCAACAGCCCCCTGGGAAATGAAGAATGGGGCAATAAATGCTGGCCTAGCCAGTGACACCCTCATCCCATGAATAATAAAGAAAAGTCATGTGTACAGATCTCAACAGTTTAGATCATTGAAAATTGTCAATCACATTCTTAAATTTGTTAATATATTTTTGAAGGTTTTAAGAAACCTTGGTGGCTATTAATTGCCTGAGCTCACGTATGTTCAGAAAGGACTGTAGTGCTAGGTGTGGGTAAGAGGGTATGTCAAAAAACTCTCTGCACAGGAGAAACATTATATATGTCTTGATATTGATCTTTCCAATTAGCTTTGGATCAGTTAGCAAGAATTTGTAGCGAGTCAAGACTTTTGTGAGGTCGTATGTTATCAGAAGCTGTTATCCAATTTTACCTGATTGTTGACATTAAGTAAATATTGATTTCAAATGCAGAGGGAGGGAATTCCACAACTGAAAATTTGGTTGGTATGAATGGATATTACCAGTAGCCATTGCAAACAAAATCCAGTGTGTTTGTTACCTCAACTGTGGTAGTTGAGAGTAATGTGTATTGGGATGTGACTATTTTCCTGATGGTTTCAGTATTTGTACAGAATGTCTATCATTATCATTGGATGGGATATATTTAAAACTATTGAGTTATTTTACATTGCTTTAATGATTGATTGAGCTAAAGAGGTTAGAGAAATGAATTACAGAAGTTGTACCATGACTCAGATATTGTGGATTAAGTCCTCCTCCTGAGTCTTAAGTGCTTAGTCTTGTTGGAAACTTCAGTGCAATAATGTGGAAATATAAACTGAGACCCTGTCTGTGTCTGCAAGTAGCTGTAAAAGATCCTGTAGCGTTGTTTGTTAAAGTGCAAGGGACGTTTTCTGTTATCTGAGCAACATTTATTGAATATCACTCAAATATATGAAATGTTTATTCAGTTCATTGCTGTTTTGGGGATTTTCCTGTATGCGTACTTCGTTATTGGCTTTGCATAACAATAGAGGCTACATGTCAGAATAATTAATTGGCTGTGAACCACTTTGAGATGTTCACAGTCAACAGTATAAATGTAAACTCTTTAATAGGAGAAGAGAAATGAATAAAACTTTTAGTAACTTGATTTTGAAGGACTGCAGTTCTTAAAGAATCTGGAACTGATTAAATTTGCCTAGAATGGACACAGTCCAATTGTGTTCTGTTATTAACATATAATAAATAATGAATTTCATTTCTGTGCTCTCTTGCCTTGAAACTGGTTTTCTCTTCAGCGTGTATTTTCCTTTTCTGAAATACTTTTATGTTTCTTTTGCTTTTATGGGTCTGCCCATATGTTTCTTGTCTTTCTTGCATCTTTCCTTCGTTGCAATGATCCTCGGAATCATTGCTTGCTGCAACTTTCAATATTAACTACAGAATTCAAATGCATTGGCTTGGCAATGAAGAGTTTTATTTGGATGCTTGCAGTTAATGAGTGGAAAGCAGTTGGATGCAAAGTGCAGGGAAGAGTGTTTGCAGCTGAATAAATGATCAGATCAAGATGGGGAGAGATTAAGTCACTGGTGTCCACACAGAAACAATTGCATTGCAAGTGTTTTGATTGTATCCTTGGACATCTGCTAATAGTATGTTTAACCCAAAACATGCTCACAGAAAATATATTGTCTTATGTGGTGTATACATCCTCCTCCCAACTTTTGTTCCTTCTTTTATTTCTCTGTTGGAGACATAAGAAGCCAGACCAAGATTTGAGATGCAAATCAATCTGATTTTCTATGCAGTGCTTACTGTGAACCTCTTCAGACACAGGAGTGGTAGGGGTTCACAAAAAGGATGAAAACAGTTGACATCTTGTTCCTTTACTTTGAAAATAACTTTTTTAAAATATTCATTCATGGGGTGTGAGTGTCATTGGCAGGGCCTGCATTTATTGCTCCTCCCTTGTCATCTTTGAGAAGGTGGTGGTGACCTGCCGCCTTGAACTGCTGCATTCCATTGACTACAGGTAGCCCTGCAGTGCGGTTGCAGAGGGAGCTCCAGGATTTTAACCCAACAAGAATGGTGATATATTCCCGAGTCAGAATGATGAGTGACTTGAAGGGTAACTTCCAGGTGGTGGTGTGCCCTGCATCATCATTTCTTGTGGAAGATTTGCATATCTTCTTTGCTTTAAAACGGTACAATATCTGTGGATTTTGTTGTGTCCATATTCTTTCTGCATTTGAATTTGATGTTGAAGATTGGATTCAGTAAGTATGATTTGATAAAATAGAAAGCTCAGGCAACTCGAGGGTTTAAACGTCTTCGTTTGAGAATGGTCAATCAGAAAATATTCTACAGTGTCACAGGTTCAGTTCCTGATGTGTCCTGAGTTACCCTGTTTGATATGACAAGAGCATGTTATCTCCATTAATCTGGAGAAAAATAAATGATAATAAAGTAGTCTATTTTTTGTCTGGTTCACATTAGCCGTATGATGACTGGTTAAGCAGTGGGGACTGTAGAATGTCCATGTGACAATGTGTGATTGGTTCTGGCTGACTTTGTGGCTGGTAAATTATCATGATTGTTTAAACCCAGCCCCACTTTCCTGACCCCCACCTATTTAACAAGTTTCTCCTCCTTTGTTCCAGTCTAAGACAAAACTGTGACCTGCAGTTATGATCCCTTGACTTATTCTAGCATGTCCACTTTAAACCACATCAGATAGTGTCAAATTCTTCAACTCAGTGCCTGTGCTTTGGTGGGTTTACTGAGTTTTAATGTTCTCAGCATCAGTCTCAGCTACAATGTAGGAGAACGGCATGCTGTTTCAGAGGTTATTAAGGAAGAACAATCAGGGAAAAATCTTATCGGTCAATGCCGTGAAAACCTTCTATAAAGTTACCTTTTAAAATGAATAAACTTCTAAAATATGCCCATTTTAACCTTGCAGTTTTTAAAAAATTAACCTGTTCAGATGTTTTATGATTCTCCTCTGAAGCAGGTGGAACGTCTGACTTCTAGCCCAAAGAGAGGGACACTATGACTATAGCACACAACCCTCCATTTAACCTTGTATTCTTACTTTGGAATCAATTTTGAAATTTGTTTCCCAATTATTTTACTAATGTTATAAACTCAAAAATCACTAGGTAAAACCACAATAAAGACTGAAGTGTGGGAATTAGTTGCCATATTAACACATGAACACATGGCTTATTAGTGTGTCTGCTATTTTTAATGGACGTGAACACCTCCTGTTAAAATAGAAAATACAAGTGTCATATGAATCTGGTAAACATTCATATCCTATTTATGGTAAATAGTAATTTCTAAGCTTTTAAAAATGTGATGTAATTAAATTTACGACGAGATTTTTAAAAATGTATTCGTTTGGAGTAACAGTATTTTTTTCAAACTGACATTTATCTCTCGACTTGGCTTAATTCTGGATACAGAACAAAACTCAAAACATATGATCTGCAGTTTGCTTTTCAAAATCCGTAGATCTAAGTTCCTCCTATCGTGATGCTGCGATAAATATATCCAAATCTAGATACAGAGAAAATACATGAACTGCCTCTAAACCTTGACTTTTTCTAAAGAATGTAATATGCTGCCTGCTGAAGAATGGTTTGGTTGCTCCATAATTAAAACAGATCGCTTACATCTCGGTGAAGATGTTAGAATATTGCATTTTGCTCTGAAACTAGTGCTTTAGGGCTCAGTTTTAGGAACTCATTGACCTCTGCTGTTCTCTTGAGTTGATTGACAGGGGATTCAGGGTAAGGAGCAGAGGTTACTGCTGTTTGTAAATAATCTCTCCACTCTCTAATATATTAGTGCTGGGAAGAATACCTTTCCTTTGAAACAGAGTCCTCCTTTGCTGCATATACTGAGAGGGGTGCTCTCTTAGAAAAGAAAAGGACAGAATTCCACAGGGATGCGCAACGAGGGAGGGCTATCCTTTCAAATGGAAAAGGTGGATATGATCCTGTGGGGTCAGTCAGACAACTGCAAGGAGAGAATAATGGAGTGGGGGGAGCAGGGAGAGTCTGACTCTGTTTGAGCAACGTGGGCCAGAGATAAGATAGTAGTGAAGATAAAGAATCGTCAAGGAACGCCCTGTTAAAATTGGAGAGATCGAAACCACACAAACTACTGGAAGACAAGAACAAGGCACCATTTTTGTTGGAAGGCAACAGGACACCTCCGATTCTGTCTGGAACATGATGGCATTCTTGTTGAGTCCAGCAAGCTCCCATTTAAAACTGTATCTACTGGTGCAGTGGAAAAGAATTCCTGCATGTGCTACTTGTTGCAAAACATATGCACTTGCCCACGAATTTGATTTATATGAATTTTTAAATCTTTCTCCAAACGTTTAGTCACTCCTATCTTACCAAATATGTGTCTCTGGCTCACCAACTGCTTTCCCCAAACTATTGCAGAGTGCCCTCAGATGGATTTCTGTGTTGAAGGTACTGTGCTGTATTTTTGAATAAAGAGGCATGCACTCTGGAAACTTGGCCACTACAAACACGAACACTGAAGGCCCAACTCGTTTGTCAAAATCCTGCTGGTCCTTACCTCATCTTTCAGGTTCTAACTGTTGTGTTGTCCTCAGAAGGTTACGGCTTAGCATTCAATAACTGTTGTTGAATGTTGGGTTTAATCTGCTGAATGGGATTCCAGTCAGAATATATTGTCCTTGGCAGCTCTAGTCATAAAAGTATCAACTTGAAACTTACGGAGGTGACATAAAAGCTGCTGCAAATACTGTTGGGCACTCAAAATAATTAATTTAATGCACAGGGGAACATAGCTTGATAATGTTGGTCCTGTTGTATATTTTGGCTCTTAATTTTAAAAAATATTTTGTGCTTTGTTATACACTCATGTCTCAGTCACCATTCTGCATCCTGCATATGTGAGTTAGGAGGTAGTAGTGACCTAATTTTGTCCCAGAGAGTCACTCTATGACTGTTTTGCTGAGTGTATTTCAGATTAGAGGCATAATAAATAACTGTATGGTCTGACCCACCTGTTTTCAGTCCTCTATCAAGTGTGCAGTAGGCTGCTCTCCTTTTAACAAGGACCTGTCAGTAACATGCCACCAATACCAACGAGTACCAGTCATATGTATTGATGGTGATTGAATGATGATACTATCAATATTCAGGACACCTGTTAGTCATCACTCACCTAGCAAATGCCATTAGCATTGTTGCCATTCTTGTTAGTATTTTCAGTGTTTTATGGTAAGCAATACTTCAACAGTAAATATAATGGTGTGTTAGTCTTCACAGCATGGGGTAGCTATGTTCACCATTCAGTCCATAAATAGATCTCTAACACAAGGTAGACCAAGGGTAATAATGAACATTGAAGAGTGTTGTTTTGTTACAATTTTCTTTTCTTGAACTAGTCTTTCCGGTTGCCTCAGCCCATCAGGTTCACCATCAAACATACTGAGTCACAATAGGTTCAGTACATTGGATCCTGTGTATGTTGACTGTAGCAAGGAAGATGGTGCAGCTAAATGGTTCAGTTTTGACCTAAACTTACAAAGCAAGGGATTGAAACCATGCACTGCAGATTCCATGGTCACACCAACCCCCGACCTTCTCCAGCATGTCCTGCCTCCTCTGCCAAAGATCTGCAGGTTGAGGATTGACTGCTTGGTGACTACATGACCCATGGTAGAAAATTTAGACTCTTCATAGAAGTCATTGTCAAATCGAGAGATACTAGAGGATGACCGTTCCAGGTGTAAAACCTCTTGATACTACGTTGATTAAAATTCCTAGTGCAGTGATGAATCTCAGTATTCAATACACTGAAGGGTACCTTACCAAACTGTTCTCTGAAAGAAATATTCAAAGACACATGCAGTAAGGTTCACTCCCTGAGACTGATGCATTGTTTACATTGATAGCACACAGCCAGAGAGTTCCACTTTGGCTGCCAGGGTTTTCAATCAGACGGTATAAATAAGATTGAGGGTTAATATGCTAGTCACCAGCCTAAGATTAATGTCCCTCAACAATCAGTAGGTGCTGATTTCATGAGGCATCGCAAAACATTTATAGTGGAAAAATATTGCCTCCTGTGTCATGATCTCAAAATAAAAGCACCTGGATTCTGGGCACATTTCAGAAAAATTTTTAAAATAGATTCTTATCACTTGGAGAGATAAAGCTAATCTTTCCATTGGCTGCCTCCTCTTCTTTTTTTCTTCCCCTTGCCCAACTTTTAACTTTGACCAAGAGAGGTTTTAAAATAAGTTTACATGCTTTTTATTGTTAGCTTTATGCGTTTAATATTTTAATGGCTTACAGGCTGATTATATAAAGTACCAGGAACATTTCTGTTTGTCAGGAGCTTGACATCAGAAGTTGACAATTCCATCCTTACAAGACGATTCAGGATGTCTAGTGGGGTTGGCTAAAATTCTTGGGCCTTTCATTGTTGTCTGCTGCCCTTGATTCAAAGATGGCCCTTACTGAGGGCTGTGGTTTTCTGCTGTGGGCTGTCCGTGTGAGTGAACATGTTGCTTCCTAACCTGATGATGTTTGAACACCTGGGGAAATACATTCCCGTGAGATATTAGATCTGGAGGAGCTGAATTTCCTTCCTTTCCTGCCACCTCTTTGCCTCAACATTTAGACATTTGGACTCAAAGTATGATGCAGCAAGCGGTTGACATTTTGAATGATTCACAAAAAGCTCCTCTGCCGTCATTAATGCTTCACCCACATTCAGATGAAATGATTGCAAAATGAACTTTGATAAATAGGTCTCTGTGTCCAGGTGACTGAACTAGCAGCTCCTGCCTGCCAAGTCCTGTTCTCTCAACTCCCAATGGCCAGCGTTCTTGTGCAGGACTGAGAAAATGCTGCAGCAATGCCCTGAGGCTGTCCTTGTGGTGTGATGGGCTGGGGGTTGGTTAGCAATGCAGAGTGATACCAGTTCCTGCAATCACTGAGGTTATCATGAAGGGCCCCTCCTTGTCCCCTTCCCTGAGCCATGGTGACCCTCAGCTTAAATATCACCAGTCATTTCTCTCTCATTAGAGAGTGAGACTGTGGTGACTTTACCTCTTGTGTAGCAGCATTGATAATAACAAGAGGGGACCAACTTGATTCTGCAAATCTCTTGTGGTCTTACTGGCCTTTCACATTTCTTGTTTTATGCCCTTTAGCTGAATGGTTTGACACTGGCACATATTAGGAGACCCAGAAAGTCATCAGATCTCTGACTGTCCGAGTTCAGTATTCCCTGAAAGACCAGATCCAAAACATTCTGTTTTGTTGTTTTACAAACAATTTTGTCTCTGTTGCTGGATATTCAAAAACTTTCTAATGAGCAGTAGTGCCATCATCCTTTGGGTATCCCTCCTTTGGAAGCTCGGCCTGGATTATTCCAGAGGTGTGGGTGTGTTACTTGTGAGCGTATCCCTGTTTCCAGTAGATCCTGGGATTTTTGCCGGTGTTCCCACAGAGAAGAATTAAAAACCATTGCCTTAAGCCAAGCTGTCAAACACCTGTTGAGATGATGTGCCTTTTTCTAAAAAACGATTTATTGCTACTTGATTTTTATACTATTTATCTGCAGGAGGTTGGAAAGAAACCGAATATAAACATCTTTTGTAGTTTGATATAAGTTGTACATTTTCTTGAGAAAGAGCATGATGGGGCATCTTTGAACTTTCTGGGAATTATTATTTTACACTTGAGCTAATAAAGACTGGGTGCGGTGCAATGACTGCTCTATTGCTGTAAGGCACAAATTATAAATGGGCACCCATTCAACCCTTTTACTGAGACAATCTACAATTACCTGCATCCAGATTTAATGCTTGACAATATTACAGATAGCCATGCTTAGGTCTTTCAGCATGGTGAATTTTCTTCAAAAACAATTCGTATTTTGCAAAGTAAATACTGCTCTTTTTGGTCCCACTTCAGTATGTACCTGTCTCTCTAAAATTATACCTACAAATACTGTGTTATATAGTTTCGCAAGTTCTGCTTTTATCAGTTTGCTTGCATTTTTGATTTTATTGCAATTCATTTGAAATTGCATTTAAGCATCCGGGGAGCTAAATTGCCATTAAGTTGTCTCATTGTATTTATCCTAGCAATAGCATTGTCAAGGTCAACTGGAATATGCCTGGTTGAGAGTGTGGCACTGGAAAAGCACAGCAGGTCAGGCAGCATCCGAGCAGCAGGAGAACCGACATTATGGGTATAAGTCCTTCATCAGAAATGACTCTCTCCTGTTCCTCAGATGCTGCCTGACCGGCTGAGCTTTTTAGCACCACAGTCTTGACTCTGATCTCCAGCATCTGCAGTCCTCACTTTCTCCTGGAATATGCATGGTGCCATTCAATTGTCAAAAGGAATTTCTCTTTAATGAGAGTGCACTTATATTAGTGAAAACAGTAATATTTCCATATCATAACTGGCAAAACATGAAATTCACTTTTTCTGTTTTCAGGGACTGATAACATTTGTCGCTTGTTCATATTACAACATTTTGGTGGGAATCTGGAAAATATTATTATTAATTTCACTCTGTCTGATGTCTATTTTGCCACAGCCTATGTTTTAATATCTAAATGTCCAAGGATATTATGAAAATTTCTAAAGTACATAGTTTTTTTGTTTGTAAAATTCATTTCCAGTCAGTTTACATTCATGTTGAAATGAACAATAGAAGCTTTAGGAAAAGAATTCTGGAGATGATTCTTAGCAATTTCTTTATAACTCAGAGGAGCAAACAGCACACGCTGCTTACATTCAAGTTGTTCAGGGTGGTCTTGTATTAATACTGGAAGTCCAAACGTTTCAGTGAAAGTTGGTGCCTTCCAATTTTTTACAGTGTTTTATTTCATGCAGTGCTGTCCATTGTATATTTTATCTTTGTGTTTTCGGTTTGCCAGTGTTGGCTGAAATCTGCAACTGCACGTGTGAGCTAACCCAGACATACACTTGATGACAGGTGTCCATAGGAATTATAATAGACCATTCCATCCCTTTAGTCTATCCTTTCCTTCAAGAGAATCCAGCAATGTCAGGGAGCACATGCTCGAGGCCCAGACCCTGACCCAGGCCCTGCCACCTACTAGAGCCCGATTCCACCTATTGTTCCCTGATGTACTCCTCTGTCCTAGGCCCTGGCTAGTGTGTCCCAGCTCCATCTCCCTGACAGAATTCCAGATCGTTTAAGGCTTGTCCCGAACCAAAATGTGTCAATCTTAGTTTTGAAGTCTGACCCTCAGCCTTGATAGCATTTTGAGGATGGAATTCCAGATTACCTCTACACTTTATGTGGACAGGTACTTCTTGGGATTAGCACTGAATGTCCCGGTTCTTGTGTTAAAGTTCTTACTTTGCATTCACCAATCAGAGGAAAGTATTCCTCTGTATCTACTCTCTCATGTGAAATACATTGATAAGATCACCCATCAAACATTTATAA
The DNA here is from genome assembly GCF_047496795.1 of Chiloscyllium punctatum. Taxonomy (NCBI): domain Eukaryota; kingdom Metazoa; phylum Chordata; class Chondrichthyes; order Orectolobiformes; family Hemiscylliidae; genus Chiloscyllium; species Chiloscyllium punctatum. The sequence continues at coordinate 107,380,031 of NC_092751.1, forward strand.
TCCAGAGCCAACTGTATGTAACCAGTCCCTGGAATCTTTCTGATCCCATTTTAATGCAAGAATGGAGTTGACAGAGTGGTTCTGACACTAGTTATCCTGCTGGATTTGAATCCCAGTGTGACAGGTGAGGAAATATGAATTTAACAAAAAAGAAGTCTGGAATTAAAACCTCCAACTTAATGACAACCATGTTGTAAAAACCAATCTGGTTCAATAATGTCATTTGGAGAAGGAGATCAGCCATGCTTCCCTGGTCTGGTCTAAATGTGACTCCAGACCTAGGACTGAGGTCGACTGCCATCCACCCTCTGAAGTGGTCTCACAAGCTGCTCAGGTCCTGGATAAGTAGTGCTGGCCGTGGCAAATATTTAAAAGATGCTTCCACAGTTTCAGAGCTGAACTCTGAAAGAAATGCTCCAAAAGGGGGACTGACATAAATCTTGATAAACTTGCCACTTCTGAATTGCAGTCCTATGAACATATAAATTAGGCCATTCAGCCCCTCGAGCTTGGTCTGCCACTTAATAAGGTCATGGCTTATATGGTTGAGAGTGCAGCCATCATTCTGTCAGCCCTTTTAATTACTTCCTGAACTTCTTCACTGGTTATTAATAATTGATTGAGTTCCTGCTGTCTTGCCATTAGGGAGATATTCTGATGGATCTTTCTCAGATCAGTCACCTCACACTAGCCATCACTGAATTTGATTTGCCATTGTTTTACCCACTCACTCACTTAATCTAAGTCCCTTTGACTCTTCATGCTCCCACCAACAGCAGCATCCTAAATAAATAAAAATATTGTTGTGGTGAAAAGTAATATCCTCAAAGCATTCTGCCATCAAAAAATACACCGTTGGTCTTCAAAAACATTTGATAATTTGGGTCTTTTTAAAAACATTCCATGAGGGATATCACTCTATTGAAACATGTGCACATCATTACTGTGACAGACAATGCATTACTTTTTTTTTAACAGCACAAAGAAAGTGCCTTTTTAAATTAGATACTGGCTTTAAAATCAAAGGGGAGCCACATTTCTACTCTGAGGTCTAATGCAAACACTGCCTGGTCCAACAATACCACACTATCTTACAGTGATCCTATAACAATTGAAATGTAAAAGATCAGGAAAGGTTCAGAACAGAAACAGCAGCTTATCTTACACAGATGTGCATACAAAATACCGCAAGCTAACGTTAATTGGAGCTTCAGTTGTCAGTTTCAGTGCTGAATAACTGGGGCTTATTCCGTGGCCAATGTAAATTACACCATGACAGCCAGAAGTGGATTTCCAAATTTGGTAACATACAGGAGAGGGGTAGGAATTTGGCATCTCCCATCCCCCACGTTACATTTATGATTTTCACAAAATCAGCAATTGATAAAAACTAAACAGACAGTTTTTGTAATTCTTTTCTATTTACCTTTTCCCACCCACGAGTTGGCATTTCTTATATCTTGATAAAGATGTAATGGATTTGGCAGGCAAACCAGTCTTCATTTCCAGAAACTAAAGTTTCAATCAGTGTGGAAAATCTTTTGTACCCAATAATCTTTTCCTCATTTTCTTTTGTAAAACCAAGACAGCTAAAACATATCCATGAAAATCAGGTTTCAATATTACTTCACCGCCTAAAATACTGCAAAGCTCTTTCTCATTAATTACATACACTTGCAGCACCTCACTTTATATATAAGGTGGTACTTTTAACAGGAAAGCATTGCCTCTATCCTGCACTGCCTCATCCATGTGATTCAGCATATAGATATGAACCTACTGATCCAAGACTGGTATAATCATTTAAACCTCTCTCTCCCTCCCACCCGAATCTCTAAAACTGCAGTGATCTCAGATGTGACCGATTCACGTGCCATTTGTGGGCTGTTGTTGTTCTTCACAGCTTTTTTTCTCTGTCCCAGTGATTCCTATTTTTCCTGGTGTTTGGTGCTTCCTCCTCTGATCCATTTGATTCCATTGGAGACACATTGTATTACAGTGGCATGTCACACAGTTTCATGTACTATTGTGTGCTCCTCGTCCTTTGTTTTTGTACTTGGTACAGTAATAGCCCCTTTAAACGAACAACTGTGAATCACAGTCAAGCCTCTTGACACAGTAATCAATGGTGTCCAAGGAGAGGAAATGCAACTTGTCAGTTTACCTGGAGTTGGGCCGATGGGAACTGGCCCACATTTTTTTGTAATAGGAGCCTGCCAGGCTTTCTGCATTGCATAGCTATCATAGTGATTGCCTGGCTGGTTTATGACATATGCATGTGGGAGACTGGATGGAAGGGAGGAGAAGAGAGTGTGGAATGCCTTTTAGGCAACCACTGTTAACCTTGACATCTCTGATGACAGGAAAAGAGTTGGCTTCTGTCTTTCCTTCGCGATTAGTTTTCGTGGCAGGTGCCAGACGATTGCTTTACTGAGGATGTGCTGTGCATGTTGGGGAAGGAGCCTGCAATGAAGCAGGGGATTTGCAGACCACAGCATATGCTAAAGGCATCACAGTTTCATAACTAAAGGCCTGGCTCATTCCACTTGATAAGGATCGCTTTTTCTGATGTATATCCAAAACTCTGTTAGCAGGCCAGACTCGTTAATATTTAGTTTACAGCCTGTTAGTAGCCAAGTTTATTCAATGCCATTGATGTTCAAATGTTTTCAACATCGTTGCTTGTTCATAAGTACATAACTAGGTATTTAAATGATGAGACTTTACACCATTTCCACTTCATTTCTAACATTTTGGGCACAATGGCAAGCACCTCATTTGGAAGTTTCTCTTTGTTGAGATGATAAAGCACTGGGATCAATGTGCTGGGGGTGGGGAAGTGGGGAGCTTTGGCACAGCATCAGATGGTGTTTGTAAAACAAACAGCTATCATGAAAGCAGCTGAGGTACAGGGCCTTCTTACTGCAAAGCTTTTTCTGTGTGAAACTCTGCAGCCTCTTTCTTTATAGTGGGGACCAATGGAGAAATATCTACTGTTAAACACAGCAAGCCAAACATATTGTACACTGATGGGAATTGGATAATCTCTAAAAAGAACTGACTTCAGACTTAATCACACTATTTACAGTCTTAAGTAAATGACATTTAATGTAATGTTTTATTTCCAAATTTGCGATGATCATAAACAGGAGTAAATATTAATTTTATTGTTCGGGAAGCTGCTCCCCCACCCCGATCTCCAAGGGAACCTTAAAGATTGTCTCTCTACAGTAAGGGCTGAGGTATTCCAGTAGAAATTGTGATAGTATTGTGTCACATGGTCTAGTGAATACAAAATTCTACTCTGGAGTAAGAATGCACCAACTTCAGTTTCGAGTTAGTATTTCTGAAATAGGGTAATGAAGCAGGAGTTCAGTCACCCTATGAGCAAAGCCATGGCATTATTCTATATTTGATCAGAATTGGTCCAATAGTGAGAAATGTTGATTATCAGTATTCCAAAAGCTCTCAGAGTTGTAAATTAGGCATCTTTTTATTCAGGTCATGTTCACTGAAACATAATTATAAGTAATTATGAGTAAGTAATTATAATTAAAATTCTCAAACACTGATCCACAAATCATAGAACTAGAAATAACTTACATTTACTCTGCATTTTAGACACTCTCATTAAAGTTACAACTAGTGTAATCTCAAGAATTAGTGAAATAATCTGCAATGATTTCTAATCTGTGTGGAGTTATGAAAGCCACGGTTAAACACCAGTGCTAATTAATCCCATTCTATCTGTAAGACGTTTAAAAAAAATCACTACAGCAGTTTGTAACATGCGTCCAACCTTTTGGCATGAGCCAAGCACCATCAAAATGGGACAGACTGTCTCACTGCGTTTACACTGATGAGTGAGTTTGTGTGAATGTAATGCAGTCCCCACTTTGATTAAATTCCCTACATTGTGGAAACAGGCCCTTTGGCCCAACAAGTCCACACTGACCCTCCAAAGAGCAACCCACCCAGACCTATTCCCCTACACCTAACACTATGGACAGTTTAGCATGGCCAATTCACCTAATCTGAACATCTTTGGATTGTGGGAGAAAACCGGAGAACCCAGACAGAAACTCAGGCAGACACGGGGAGAATGTGCAAACTCCACACAGACAGTTGCCCGAGGCGGGAATTGAACCCGGATGCCTGGAACTGTAATGCAGGAGTGCTAACCACTGAGCCACTGTGCTGCCCACTTTGGAGTTGAGTTCAGTAACTTATATTCTCAAACCTTTCCTCACTGTCCTGATCCGACAATATAAGGAGCATTTGATCTGTAAGCAAGCTTTGAAGCATCAAGGGACAGAGTTTTAGTTTGTTCCTCTTCCAGTGTGCAGACAAGAGAGAGACTAAGATTAGGGGTAAATACAACTGGCAGTGTGTCGGCATGTGCAGTGTCTGTAACTGACACTGATCCACATGAAGGCAGCAATCCCAAGCTCGTGGTCAGCCGTCACTGAGACAAAAGAAGTGTAAAATTGGACAGCCTTGTAACTCATCGATGTTTTGTCAGTTGCTCTTCCATTAAAGGACTTGTCATAAAGTTGTCACACATAATCTGGAATATCTTGACAACAAATGTGGAAGCAGAGCAATAAAATATTATATTCTGGTTAGTTGTGAAATTCACTGGATTTATCTGGCCCCTTTCAACACAAGCAAATATTTTCGTCCAATTTTAATGATGAGACTTTGTTTACAGACTTGAACTAATGCAATGCCCCTATATTTCAGTCACCTCTTTCCCCCCCCAATCGAGTTTTCTTGTGACATTGTTCCTCCTCACCCCCTGTTAACAATGAATGTCAATTAAACTCAAAAACAGTGAGAATTCACTGCATGTGGTAGGGGAAGATTTCCTCTGTTCACTATTTATAGGAAAATGTCAACTGTGAAAACAATGTGTTTATGATTTTGCTACAAATATCTGTGAGGGAGCCTTTCCCACTCTGTACTTTTGTGTGCAGATTTAATGTCTGATGATATTTTAAAAATGGAAAGAGTCTCTTTGTCGTGATGGTTGCAAGGGTAAATTCGCCAGACAATCAACTGAATGTTTTTATCTTTGTAACCCCCTTCAGTTGTACCGTTCCAGGCTTACACTCCCCAGTCCTTCGATTATACACTTGCCTCCATTCCTCGGTCAGTTCCCCCCCTTTGCTGGTGACTTCACTACTTATCTTCTGATGTACAAAGTTAAAAATCACACAATACCAGGTTATAGTCCAACAGGCTTAATTGGAAGCACTAGCTTTTGGAGGCACTGCTCTTTCATCTGGTCCACAACCACCTGATGAAGGAGCAGCACTTCCAATTAAACCTGTTGGACGATAACCTGGTGTCATAATTTTTAATTTTGTACACCCCAGTCCAACACCGGCATCTCCAAATCATTCTTCTGATATTGTCGTTTTTACTTCTTTCCTTTTCCCATTCTTCAATTTTAGCAAATGCTCTCACTTTTCTCCTCCTCTCCTTTCCTTTAAGGCGAAATAATGAGACACAGAGAGGTTATAGTATCTGGGATCTTCCTGCTTTAAGCAGCTGAGTCACTACTTTAAAAAAATGGTGATTCATGCAGCACCTTCCGTGACCTCAGGACATTCCGAAACACTTTGTGAAATGTTGTCATATAGGCAATACAGCAGCTGTTTATGCACAGCACACTTCCACAAACAGCAGGGGAATTATGGCCAGATAATTTGTCTCAGTATTGCTAGTTGGAATACGTGTCACCTGAGCCAACTGGGGAGAATTCCCCAGGAGCAATGCCCCCCCCCCCCAATCCCACCTCCATATGGAGATGAGAAGGGCAAATAACTGGACAATTGACCCTACAGAGAGGTACTGGGTCCCTGCTCACAACCTCCAGCCATTCATTGAGAAGCCCTGCTGGTGGACTATCTTCACTTGCCACAATTTAAGGTCCTTAGAGGGTCAGGTAAAGGCCACCGACGACCCACCAGCTCCCCCACTCCCCACACCCCCAACTCCCCCCCCAACCAGCCTCATTAACTGCCCCTTCAACTGGCAAGTAGATTGGGAAACTTGGGTGACCAACTTGCTGGGCTGGGGGTGGGGGGGTGGGGGGGCAGGGCTTCTATTTGCCCCAGTCTGCTGTCAGCTGGGGAAAAGGATAAGGAGCTAAGGGAGTGGTTGCTGAAGGCTTTGTCTCTGATCTCCCCCCGCGGCAGCTAACCTTCTCACCATTGAAGCCTCTATGTCCAGGCTCTCCACTGGTGATCCCAAGGAGCCCAAGCTCCTGGGGTGGGACTGGGATTCTGTATCACACTCGTGTTTAACCAGGACACTCACCTGCCAGCTCCCAGTTGGAGGTTGAGCTGGTGAGTTCTCCCATTGGTGGGAAGACACCCATCACATGAAGATCTTGGCACCATCTCTTGCTGCACTAGTGTCACAGGAACCTTTGTATCCCTGTCAGAGGGTAGATAACATTCCATGCAATAGACAGTACCTTTGACAATGCAGCACTCCCTCAGTACTGCAGTGCCAGCCTCAATTCTGTGGAAGTAGTGGGTTTACTGCAGGAACTTCGATCAATTCATCTTTTCTGTGAGGGTTTGAGCAATACATGAGCTATGTTGGTATTAAACATTGATAAGGTAAAAACAATGACTGCAGATGCTGAAAACCAAATACTGGATTAGTGGTGCTGGAAGAGCACAGCAGTTCAGGCAGCATCCAACGAGCACCGAAATCGACGTTTCGGGCAAAAGCCCTTCATCAGGAATAAAGGCAGTGAGCCTGAAGCGTGAAGAGATAAGCTAGAGGAGGGTGGGGGTGGGGAGAGAGTAGCATAGAGTACAATGGGTGAGTGGGGGAGGGGATGAAGGTGATAGGTCAAGGAGGAGAGGGTGGAGTGGATAGGTGGAAAAGAAGATAGGCAGGTCGGGCAAGTCCGGACAAGTCAAGGAGACAGTTACTGAGCTGGAAGTTTGAAACTTGGATGAGGTGGGGGAAGGAGAAATGAGGAAGCTGTTGAAGTCCACATTGATGCCCTGGGGTTGAAGTGTTCCGAGGCGGAAGATGAGGCGTTCTTCCTCCAGGTGTCTGGTGGTGAGGGAGCGGCGGTGAAGGAGGCCCAGGACCTCCATGTCCTCGGCAGAGTGGGAGGGGGAGTTGAAATGTTGGGCCACGGGGCGGTTTGGTTGATTGGTGCGGGTGTCTCGGAGATGTTCCCTAAAGCGCTCTGCTAGGAGGCGCCCAGTCTCCCCAATGTAGAGGAGACCACATCGGGAGCAACGGATACAATAAATGATATTAGTGGATGTGCAGGTGAAACTTTGATGGATGTGGAAGGCTCCTTTAGGGCCTTGGATAGAGGTGAGGGAGGAGGTGTGGGCACAGGTTTTACAGTTCCTGCGGTGGCGGGGGAAAGTGCCAGAATGGGAGGGTGGGTCGTAGGGGGGTGTGGACCTGACCAGGTAGTCACGGAGGGAACAGTCTTTGCGGAAGGCGGAAAGGGGTGGGGAGGGAAATATATCCCTGGTGGTGGGGTCTTTTTGGAGGTGGCGGAAATGTCGGCGGATGATTTGGTTGATGCGAAGGTTTGTAGGGTGGAAGGTGAGCACCAGGGGCGTTCTGTCCTTGTTACACCTTGTTTACACCTCTTCCCACCCTATCTCTTGCATTACACCGCTTCCCACCCTATCTCTTGCAAAAATGCCATCCCGTATTCCCAATTTCTCTGCTTCCGCCGTATCTGCTCCCAGAAGGACCAGTTCCACCATAGAACACACCAGATGGCCTCCTTCTTTAGAGACCGCAATTTCCCTTCCCACATGGTTAAAGATGCCCTCCAACGCATCTCGTCCACATCCCGCACCTCCGCCCACAGACCCCACCCCTCCAACCGTAACAAGGACAGAACGCCCCTGGTGCTCACCTTCCACCCTACAAACCTTCGCATCAACCAAATCATCCGCCGACATTTCCGCCACCTCCAAAAAGACCCCACCACCAGGGATATATTTCCCTCCCCACCCCTTTCCACCTTCTGCAAAGACCGTCCCCTCCGTGACTACCTGGTCAGGTCCACACCCCCCTATGACCCACCCTCCCATTCTGGCACTTTCCCCCGCCACCGCAGGAACTGTAAAACCTGTGCCCACACCTCCTCCCTCACCTCTATCCAAGGCCCTAAAGGAGCCTTCCACATCCATCAAAGTTTCACCTGCACATCCACTAATATCATTTATTGTATCCGTTGCTCCCGATGTGGTCTCCTCTACATTGGGGAGACTGGGCGCCTCCTAGCAGAGCGCTTTAGGGAACATCTCCGAGACACCCGCACCAATCAACCAAACCGCCCCGTGGCCCAACATTTCAACTCCCCCTCCCACTCTGCCGAGGACATGGAGGTCCTGGGCCTCCTTCACCGCCGCTCCCTCACCACCAGACGCCTGGAGGAAGAATGCCTCATCTTCCGCCTCGGAACACTTCAACCCCAGGGCATCAATGTGGACTTCAACAGCTTCCTCATTTCTCCTTCCCCCACCTCATCCTAGTTTCAAACTTCCAGTTCAGTTACTGTCTCCTTGACTTGCCCGACCTGCCTATCTTCTTTTCCACCTATCCACTCCACCCTCTCCTCCTTGAACTATCACCTTCATCCCCTCCCCCACTCACCCATTGTACTCTATGCTACTCTCTCCCCACCCCCACCCTCCTCTAGCTTATCTCTCCACGCTTCAGGCTCACTGCCTTTATTCCTGATGAAGGACTTTTGCCCGAAACGTCGATTTCGCTGCTCGTTGGATGCTGCCTGAACTGCTGTGCTCTTCCAGCACCACTAATCCAGTATTAAACATTGATAGACTATTAACCCAGAAACTCAGCTAATATTCTGGGGACCTAGGTTCGAATCTCACCACTGCAGATGCTGAAATTTGAATTCAATAAAGAATCTGGAATTAAGAGTCTAATGATGACCATGAAATCATTGTCGGTTGTCAGAAATATCCATCAGGTTCTCTAATGTCCTTCAGGGAAGGAAAGTGCTATCCTTACCTGGTGTGGTCACAAGCAACTCCAGACCCAAGGCAAGGCAGTTGATTCTTAATTGCTCTCTGGGCAATTAGGGATGGATAATACATGCTGACCTATCCAGAGACACCCTCATCTCGACAGTGAATTTTTAAAAATGACTGCAATTACTGAGAGAAATGTTAAGAAATGGAATATCTGAAAAATCTTGCAAGGACTTTGGTGTATCAGTTTAGAGGTTGAGTAAAAGAGAACACCAGGAAAGGTCGTGTAATTTTAAGGATCGAGGTGTTTCCATTTGGTTAAAGTGTCCTGTGTAAGTTGCTCATTAGTCAACCACCTAATGGCCAGGGGAATTTTCAATTTACAGATGTTTCTCATTACTGTTTATTTGGCAGTGTTTGTACTCCTGTGTCAGCCCTGTAATTTTATACAGCTTATTGCCTTTGAGGTAGGTAAAGCGGAGTCTTGTCTACATTTTTATTCTTGCTTTTTAAACAAAGGATTGTTCAGCAGGTTTCACCTTTGTAGCAAATTGTCAAAGTTTGCTTTGTTGCTTTAAAATAAAAACAGATTTTTCTTTAGGTAGTGATTTCATATTTCAGTTCCACACTTGTTCATTGATCACTAACGTCTGCAAGCCAGAGTTCATCCACAGACTCGTACAGTGACAATATTATACCCCTCTAAAAGCTGTACCTGCTCTGTTCAGGGTTGAAACAGTGAAGACCCCAATTACAGCTTCTCATGCTTTGTGCTGCTGGCTTCCCACATTCACACAGCCAAGGTCAGCTCCTGACCAGCTTTTGACAAGTCTAAATTGTTGAAAGAACTTACGTTTAGTAACTGTAATGGATGGTGTCACACACAAGTAAAAGGGAAACTGGATGATACAATATGGGCCCTGTGGGTGCTTCATTAGTACCACCTATCTTATTTGAAGTCACTATTTGATTTTTTGGGGGATGTTGTTGACTGCTCTAGTGATTAGGATTTTATTCCATTGCAATGCAAAGTAATACCAATAGTATGGGTCCAATTCCTGTCATTGGCTGAGGTTACCATCAGGGTACTGCCTTCTCAAACTTGCCCGTTGTCTGAGGTGGGGTGTCCTTCAGGTTAAATCCCCCTCCAGTCATCTCTGTCCAACCAGCAGAAGTACTATTAACTTCCTCTAGCCATAACAATATCTCCAATTAGCACGAACAATCTTTTCTCACTATCGTCCTGGACTGACTGAGACCAGGAAGGGCTCTTTGGAAAGTTGGTGCCTTTAATGTGCCTGGTGTCAAAGTCTGTTTGTGATCATTGATTATTATCTGTTCCTGGACAAATGATTCTTCCTCCCTCCAGAAATACTAAATGATGGGAGAAGATTGGCTGATGGCTGTCCCATCAGCAGGCCGTTATACACTGCCTAACATCACTGTGGCATTTAGATAAATTGCCAAAGGATAATTGTGTGGAACTGTACCTCAGCCGAGGGCAGGACCTGGGAAAGAAGATTTTGTTTCCAGTCTATAAAAGGGTAGAGGTTGGAAGTGAAAGAAAGTGAGTCAACAGGGTGCAGTTATTCAGCTGTCACTAATAAGATAATGCTTTTGATTTTAAATTAATTAAGCTTGTTTTCTCTAATGAGCAACCATTTTACACTCATTCTTCCCACACTAAGATCTCAATCTCGGCCCTAACAATGATCAAATAAACTGTGAAGTCATTCCAGTCTCTGTCCACACATCGCCTTGGGAAATATCCCTCTTTGTGATTTAGGATTTTAATTACAAAATAATAAATTGCTTACAGTTTATCGATCTCTGCATGGAAGTGTTTCTGTGTATATTTTTGCATTTATTCAAGAAAATCTCTCATTATTTTGCATGGAGTTACGTCTTTGATCACTTACCTTTCATATGCTACTTTAAGAATAATTAATTAAAACCATTTAAGGTTGAAGGTCTGCATTTTTTTCACTGTTTACATTCGCTGCATGCAATTGCCACTTTATATGCTTGATTGTGTTAACTTATTCATGAGTTTCCCTGACGTGTTCCTTTTATAACCATTTCATTCAGTTTGTCTAATCACTGGCCCCTTGCTGGATATTGTTTGGGCTGATAGGCGGGATTAAGTTAAGTACACAAGGATTCAACTGTCTACAGGAGTAAAGCTAGATCCCAGAGATTCCTTCAGTGAAAGGTGATCCTATCTCCATCTAGCCATGCAGCATGAGTAAGAATTTCAGTTGAGAATTTATCTGGTCATCTGCAACCCAACTTTGCTGGTGCTGATTATTCTGATCCAGGGCAAGAAGCTGATAAAGACATGTGTTCCCTGATTCATGGGGCAGAGGTAACAATATTTCCTGTAGGGTCGAGTTTATCAAGCAACCATGTGTGAATTGGTTGTATACTGTAACTGTGTGATTGGAACCATATCAGAGTTGGAGACTGCTATATTTATGTGGAATTGCTGTTGGCATATTCAAATCTAGTGGCTCAGGCCAATATTTATAAGCCCCACGTGCTTCTTCGCATTTTTAAATATCTATCAGCTTATCCTTCTATTCCTTTTTCCCTTTTGTTTAATCTGATCTCCCTTTCAGTATGTCAATGCTTTCCCTTATTGGTCAAAGTATTGAATACAGGAGTTGGGAGGTCATGTTGCGCTGTACAGGACATTGGTTAGGCCACATTCGGAATATTGCATGCAATTCTGGTCTCCTTCCTATTGGAAGGATGTTGTGAAATGTGAAAAGGTTCAGAAAAGGTTTCCCTGGAGCATCAGAGGCTGAGGGGTGACCGTATAGAGGTTTATAAAATCATTATGGGGATGGACAGGATAAATAGACAAGGTCTTTTCTCTGGAGTGGGGGAGTCCAGAACTAGAAGGCTTAGGTTTAGAGTGAGAGGAGGAAGATATGAAAAAGAACTAAGGGGAAACTTTGCCACACAGAGGGTTGTACTTGTGTGGAATGGGCTGCCAGAGGATGTGGTGGAGGCTGGTACAATTGCAACATTTAAAATGCATCTGGATCGGTAAATGAATAGGAAGGGTTTGGGGCAATATGGGACGGGTGCTGGTAGGTGGGACTCAATTGGGTTGAAATATCTGGTCGGCATGGACGGGTTGGACCAAAGGGTCTATGACTCTAAAATTGACTTGAGCTATTCCTTGTAGCACTGAACTCAACTTTCTAACCGTTGAGTCCGATTTATACATGAGTGGGTGTCCCTTGTAGCAGGTTAAAGTTACGTAGGTGATGGATAAAAAGCACATTTCAGTTACACAGAATTAACAACAGTAACCTTGCAGAAGGAGGCATGTTAGTAAGTTTGCAGATGACACCAAAATTGGAGATGTAGTGGACAGCGAAGAAGGTTACCTCAAATTACAACAGGATCTGGACCAGATGGGCCAATGGGCTGAGAAGTGGCAGATGGAGTTTAATTCAGATAAATGCGAGGTGCTGCATTTTGGGAAAGCAAATCTTAGCAGGACTTATACACTTAATGGTAAGGTCCTAGGGAATGTTGCTGAACAAAGAGACCTTGGAGTGCAGGTTCATAGCTCCCTGAAAGTGGAGTCGCAGGTAGATAGGATAGTGAAGAAGGCATTTGGTATGCTTTCCTTTATTGGTCAGAGTATTGAGTACAGGAGTTGGGTGGTCATGTTGTGGCTGTACAGGGCATTGGTTAGACCACTGTTGGAATATTGCGTGCAGTTCTGGTCTCCTTCCTATCGGAAGGATGTTGTGAAACTTGAAAGGGTTCAGAAAAGATTTACAAGGATGTTGCCAGGTTTGGAGGATTTGAGCTACAGGGAGAGGCTGAACAGGCTAGGGCTGTTTTGCCTGGAGTGTCGGAGGCTGAGGGGTGACTTTATAGAGGTTTACAAAATTATGAGGGGCATGGATAGGATAAATAGACAAAGTCTTTTCCCTGGGGTCAGGGAGTCCAGAACTAGACAGCATAGGTTTAGGGGAGAGGGGAAAGTTATAAAAGAGACCTAAGGGACAACTTTTTTATGCAGAGTGTGGTACGTGTATGGAATGAGCTGCTAGAGAATGTGGTGGAAGCTGGTACAATTGCAACATTTAAGAGGCATTTGGATGGGTATATGAATAGGAAGGGTTTGGAGGGATATGGACCGGGTGCTGGTAGGTGGGACTAGATTGGGTTGGGATATCTGGTCGGCGTGGACAGGTTGGACTGAAGGGTCTGTTTCCATGCTGTACATCTCTATGACTCTATGTAGACTAAAGGGTCAAGAGGAGATTAGCTATTGAGAGTGTGCAAGAGGAGCTAGGTCATTGTTTCAGAGTGATGACAGAGTGAGGAGAGTCCTGGAGTGTGAATTTTCAAAGCCCAAACTTCTGGGCCACGTTGTCTAGGCAATTCTCAGGAATATTACAGAATATCAATGCTTTGAGAGTGGTGAACCAGGTCGGAACATTCTGCCCCCAAGTTAATGAGGCACTCTGTCAGCATTTGACACAAGTTTGGGGGCGATGTGTTGGACTGACCATCCATGGCAGTCGTTTAACTGAATCATGGACACACTTGTTTGGACTGATAGCTTTGCGTTCTGTGATCCTGACCTTCCAGCAGCAGATATATCATCCACAAGCCTGACAGCAACTTTATTTCAGATTCAACACGATGTGACCAGATGCTCAATCTCCTGAGCTAATACTGACGATGGAGCAAGTTCTAGGTGCTACACCGCAGAATGGATGTGACTACATTGGAGAGATAGCAGAAGAAGTTTTGACCCTCATTTCATATCTCACAAGATGCTTCTGCATTTTAAATCTGTACCACAATGCATTGGTAATTAGCTTTGTTCTCCCACAGCAAGGGCACTGTGTGCTCAGGGACAACTCCCAGCTTATGGACTGCACCAGGATGTATCTCTGGCCTGTTCTCTCATTCTCTTACCACTCACTCCCTTTGAAACTACCTGATTGCCCACAGCATCCCTGCCTTGCCTTTGCCTCCTCACAGCACTCTTTCTAACTCAGACCCAGAGCCAGGAATCTGTTCCTGGTTGTCAATAATCTTGAGTCAGGTAATCTTCAGTCAGTAGGGTGCTGGCACTGCAAGCCAAGGGCAGCCCTGATACCGTTGGCACGGTCATTTGGGGTCAGTCAGCGTCAGGGTGCTGACCTTGTGAGGGGTGAGAGGCTGAATGTCGGGCAGCCCGCGCACCCATCCGATCTCATTCTACCCTATCGTGGGCATTCCTGGGAATGGGAGAGAGGGAGCGAGATGACAGCGAGTGGCCCAGCAGCGATGGTTGCTGCAGATCGGGGAAAGGTGGTGCACTCCCTGAAACAAGTAAGTAGGCAGAACAGAGACAATAGATAATAGGTGCAGGAGTAGGCCATTCAGCCCTTCGAGCCTGCACCACCATTCAATATGATCATGGCTGATCATCCTTAATCAGTATCCTGTTCCTGCCATATCTCCATAACTCTTTATTCCACTATCCAACTCTTTCTTAAATGAATCCAGAGACTGGGCCTCCACTGCCCTCTGGGGCAGAGCATTCCACACAGCCACCACTCTCTGGGTGAAGACGTTTCTCCTCATCTCTGTCCTAAATGGTCTACCCTGTATTTTTAAGCTGTGTCCACGCAGGGCTAGGAGGGTGAGGGGATGGGGGTGGGTGACAGCGAGTGAGGCAATAGTGAGATTGGCAGAGCATGAGCCTTGGCGGGTGGTGGGTGCAGGAGCAGAGATAGATGTGGCCCCCTCTGCCTGGGCTGGGGGAAGGGGGTAGTAAAAGAGGACATCCCTTCTGTGATTCCGCCTCCATCCCCATCCTGCAGGTTCCTATCTGCAAAATGAGATGCCAATTTCTCCCATGTCCTGGGTAAATGCCAATAAATGGACAAGGCAGCTCTGACTGACTGTGCTCATCCAGGTGTACAACAGCTTTTCCAAGATGGCACATGTGTCAGGGATGCCCGTCAATTCCAGAAATCCCAGCAGGGGCAAGCATTTCCAGGTACAGTGAGCAGTGGAATTGTGCTGGCATTGGACACGAGGGCCGCGATCGGGGACAGGTTTGTCGATAATGGGAGTAGTCTGGGACAATAGCATGAGAAAACCCCAAAGGCTATACACAGAGAAACCCCTCACAGAACCGACACTTCACCAAAAAAAATGTAAGATTCATCCCAGAAGCTTGGGGTGAGGAGTGGGTGTGGAGATTTGGAAAATAATAAGGATTAGACATGGTCAATGGGGATAAAACCTGGTGGGGGTTGGGGGGGGGGGGCAGATGTGGTGGAGAGGGCTGAATATATTAGTTTAGGAGAAGTTGGAAAAGGAGCTGTGTCACAGTGCGATTAGATCACATGGAACTGGAGGCTGAGTTTTCACTTCATAAACGTGTCCTCTTTTATAATTCCTTGTGCCTAGTTATGTTTAACAATAGTTAATGTATTTTCAGCTGAATATAATCCTGATCTCACTACAAGCTGGACCTAGATATGTTCTCTTAAACCATAAATAAAATAAAATCTGAGCAAGTTAGATTTCTAGTGTTCTTGATAGTATGCTCAGAGTTTGTTTTATTTTACAGTTTACTCACTTGAAGTCAGCTTTATTTGTTTATGTAAGATTTGCTTAAGGAATGCAGAGAAAGATGTTTCTTTACTCTGCATAATAAAAAGGAAGTTCTGTTTTCCTGATTGGAACAAGCTGCCTAATTTTATGCTGAGCGTGTTATTTCATTTTGCAACACATTTCGAAAATCATTAATGTAGTATTTTGTCAACATGATTTAAATTTTGGCCTGGATTCAATTTAATTTAACTTTCTCAGACCTTATTAGGTATCAGGATTTTCCCCATTTTCCTTTTAGGAGTTTGATCATTTCTACTAAATAAAAGCAAAACGCTGCAAATGCTGGAGATCCGAAATAAGAACAAAGTACTGGAGAAACTCAATACATCTGGTAGCATCTGTGGAGAGAAGGCAGAGTTAACATTTTGAGTAGAATATGTTTACTGTTTGGAATTGAAAAGGGATCTTAAAAGTCAGATTTTGTTCTTTGAGTCGAGAAATGTAAACTGCAAAGTTTTGCTTCATATGTGATAGAATTCATTTATTTTTTGAAGAAGGTTGAGTGTTCTGCCTGGTAACAGGAGAATATTTAGAAGGTACCTTTTTAGGTAGGAATGAGATCACTTGCAGAGCCATTCAAAGCATCAATAAAATTTATCGCTGACAATGTATATGGACCATGACAAGCTGCTTTATATTGTCCAGAACAGTAGAACCATTAAAAGTTGTCTTTCCTATTTACTCAAAAGACAGGATTTATGTGGTATTTTGTTTATTTTAAAATCCTTCACGATCTCTTTTTGGAATTAAGTGTCAGTAACAACTATACGTCATTTCTTTCCAAAGGGAATCCCTCGATCTGGTATGTTTGGAGGATAAAGAGAACCAATAAGGCATATCAGGCTCTTGCCTATCGTCTGCATCAGAGGCAAAGGTGACCATATCTCACTTTGGGAGATGTGTACTGCAGACAGGAGCGCCTATTCACAAAGCAGGCCACTAGGAAATGGGAACATCTCATGGACCCCAATGTCCACCAGTTCCTCAGCCCAACCATAGAGTATCGAACTTCAGTGTTGCCCAAGACAGTGAGGTTGCTGAAGTGAAGAGTAGATGATAAATAAGTTTGAGAATGACATGAGAATTGGCTGGGTGGTTACTAGTGAGGTAGGAGGTTTCAGGTTACAGAAGGATATAAACAGGTTGGTCAGTGGCAATGGGATTTAACCCTGAAACCTGTGAGCTGATGCACTTTGGAAGAAGTAACTAATCAAGGGAATGCTCAATGAGGGGCAATACACTGGAAAGCTCAAAGGAACAGAGGATCTTGGAGACCTTAGACGCAGATCCCTGAAAGGACAGCACAGGTTAATAGGATAGTGAAGACATAAGGGACTATTGCCTATATCAGTCATGGCATAGATTATAAGAGCAGGGAGGTTGAGTTGAAGCTGAACAGGACTTTGGTGAGGCCACAGCTGGAATACTGCGTGCAATTCTGATCCCCAGACGTCAGAAAGGATGTGATTGCCCTGGACAGGGTGCAGAGGAGATTCACTGGATGTTGCCCTGGGATGGAGCATTTCAAGGATGAAGAGAGGCTGGATAAGCTCAGGTTGTTTTCTTTGGAGCAAAGAAGCTGAGAGGGAAATTAATTGAAGTGTATAAGATTATGAGGGTCATGGGCAGGGTGAATAGGATGCAGCTGTTCCTCTCAGTTAAAGGGCCAATTATAAGGGGGCATAATTTTAAAGTAAAAAGACAGGAGGTTTAGAGGGGCTGTGAGGAAAATGTTTCTCTCCCAGAGGGCAGTGGGGTTCTGGAATGCATTGCCTAGGAGAGTGATTGAGGTGGGAAACCTCCCAACCTTTAAAAAGTACTTGGACTCGGACAAGCAACTTGAAATGTCATTCATTCAAGGCTGTGGGCCTTATGCTGAAATTTGGGATTAGTGTGGATAGGTCAGGGCAGAATTGATGGGCTGAAGGGCCACTACTTTGTTGTATGACTCTAGAACTCTATAATGACTGATATCGTAGTGAAGTGATGTGACAAACTACCTTCACAGAAAGGCCGCGTCAAGAGCATTATCATTTGCAGTACAGTGTCTTGTACTTACCAGGCTTACACAGACTATACGTGTACTGTCCCAGGTTGTGACATTCCAGCTCATTGAGGTCACTGCAGTGTCAGTCATAGGGAGTAAAGGCAGACTCCCATCACCATGACCATCCCAGCATCACCTTCATACTTACACAGTCTTCCGTTCAGTTGCCATGTGTGAGGCTGTGCTGTCACCTCCTTTTGTCATGTTTCTTCTTTGAGCTTCCAGTCTGGGTCGAATATTTCTAACTTTTTGTCACCTATTTTTCTGCTCCTTTTTAATTGATCCCATCCCTTTTCAATCTCACATGATTTTCCACTTGGACCATCAATTCACGACCTACATCAGTCTGTGTGTGTATCTAATGAATTGATGGTGAAAACATGGGGCACTGACAGCACTTTTGAGTCTGTCTGGAGCACACTGTCACTGTTTTGATCTGCACTGCACTCCTACCAGAACCTCTTGACAACTGTGTTGAGATGCAGCCATTTGACCACCTGAGAGACTAGCAACTTAGGGTAACATTAGAGGTCTTGGCATCAATATCTGCAGAAACCAACTGTGACCTTTGTGCGGTTAAAAAGTTATGTTTGGTACTTCAATGCTGCTGTACCAATTTATATTCAACCCTTTGGCTTTATTTGTATGCCAATTTTCTTTCAGATTTAATGTCCCTCAGAGGCTTTTTCCAATTAAAATTAAATCTGTTTCAAATACTACTCATAAATTTAGGAGTATTTCACATCTGATGTCCAGATTTTTTTGTGGGAATAAAAATGCAGAGTTGCCTTTTTTCTAATGCCAAATGTCTCCGTATTGAAAGCCAGTCGACGTTTGTCTGTGAGCTTGGGTTTGGGGAAGTGCTGGTGTCTTTAATGCCCTGTTACACCTAGTGAACAAAGCACCAGGTCTCTGAGGAGAGCGCGCTAAAATTCTCAACTCTGTTGGATGTATTACTGACTTCCTGCCCCTAAGCACTGTGCCTGGTCAAAAGAACCCCCCTCTCCATCCAGGTTTTCTAATATTTTTGAAACAAATGAACAGAAGTACTTAAAGAAAACAAGGGAAAAACACCCAAGTTTTTATTAATTCCCAATTTTCTTCCGCAACACTGGCCATGGGATTAATCTTTAATTTCTAGAAATGTCAGGAAATTCCTCAAGCATTGGCAACTCAATGTATTGGAGTCGCTCCAGGTTTTCTGCTTTCATATGTAACCTAATGTTGCTTGAAGATGCTGGCTTTTGGAAGGGCAATGAAATGTCTTTGCAAATAGTTCCATTGGATACTACAACTGGCTTTTCTTTTTAATAATACAACTGCTCTTACAATGTTGCAAATAACAAATCAGAAAGCTGCAGGATAGACATGGGTACCTGAATCTCACAAAATTATGCACCATGTCTCAGTTATTCACTCATCATCCTACTTTCCATTAACCTGCATTTCCACCCCCACTCCCCCACTCTGTTAATGTTTAAAATTTGCCTGTTTTCCAATCCTTTCATGATTGCCCCGGCTCAACTGATTGAATCTTGAGATTCATGGACAAGAAAGCAATCTGTGAATGGAGCTCAAAGATCAAAGTTGAAAGTCTCGTGCAGCGCTGAGGGAGTGCCGCACTGTCGGAAGGTCAGTGCTGAGGGAGCGCCGCACTGTCGGAGGTTCAGTGCTGAGGGAGCGCCGCACTGTCGGAGGGTCAGTGCTGAGGGAGCGCCGCACTGTCGGAGGGTCAGTGCTGAGGGAGCGCCGCACTGTCGGAGGGTCAGTGCTGAGGGAGCGCCGCACTGTCGGAGGGTCAGTGCTGAGGGAGCGCCGCACTGTCGGAGGATCAGTGCTGAGGGAGCGCCTCACTGTCGGAGGGTCAGTGCTGAGGGAGCACCGCACTGTCGGTGGGTCAGTGCTGAGGGAGCGCCGCACTGTCGGAGGGTCAGTGGTGAGGGACCGCCGCACTGTCGGAAGGTCAGTGCTGAGGGAGCGCCCCACTGTTGGAGGGTCAGTGCTGAGGGAGCACTGCACTGTCAGAGCATAGTGCTAGGGAGCGCCGCACTGTCGGACGATAAGTGCTGAGGGAACACCGCACTGTCAGACGGTAAGTGCTGAGGGAGTGCCACACCATCAGAAAGTTAATGCAGGGGGAACGCTGCATTGTCAATGGTTCTGCTTTTAGGTGCGATGTTAAGTGAGGGACCTGTCAATGTGCTTGGGTGGATGTAAAAGTTCCTGTGAGATAAGCTTAAAAGAAAGTAAGTGAAAATCCTGGTCCAAACATTTCCCTCTATCTATCTGAAAATAAAAATGATCAAATCGCAGCTTATGCTTGCTGAATGTAGGTGGCTTCCCGGTTTCCTGTATTACAACAGTATTTCTTTGACTGTGAAGCACTTTGAAACTTCAAATGATTTTGAAAAGTACTATTTAAATACAAATGAGATATTGTTTTTACTTTTCCCAACTCCAGAACCCTCTTTGGATTCTTCAAACTCTGGCCTCTTACTTATTTCAAATTTTAATCCCTTCCCCATTGGTGGTCCCTTTTGACTGCACCAAACACCCATCCCCTCCATCAATAGCATAAATCTTTTTATATTATCCCATACTGTGCTTACCAGAGAGAATTTTGCCAAATATTTCCCATGTGAACCTGCTAGAAGGTAAGACGAAAATTTATATGACAACCACACAATGTCTCAAAGCACCTTACAGTCACTGAAATCTCTTTGACGTTTAGTATGTAGTTAGATGAGTCCTCATGATGGAGATATAATTGAGTGAAAATGAGTCGTTCTGCTGGACTTGTACTTGACGTAAGGCTTAAGGTGAATTCTATTCTTGTTTTTTTTAACAAACAAATCTTTCACTAACAACCTGGCTTACTGAAGCTTCCTTTCCATGGACGTGTGAATTACAGAGTGAACTTTAAATTGCTGTAACCTGCTAACTTGAGGCATCCTGTGATTTGCAACTGGGTAAATGGTATGTCAGCTGTGTCTGCACCCCTAGCCATGAGTCACAAGTTGTTTATTCATGTATTTACATAAACATTTATTGAGGTTTTTTCTAAATAATTAGATCAAAGATGCTGATGACTATGAATCAGTGAACGTATTTGTGTGAAAGAAGTTTTAGAGAAACATGGGATAAATTCACAATCCGTGAAATTACTGAAGAGGGATGTCAGGAGAAACTCCTTTACAAAGAGACTATGATGTGGAGATGTGTTGGACTGGGGGGCACAAGGTCAGAAGTCACACGACATCGAGTTATAATCCAGCAGGTTTATTTAAAATCACAAGCTTTCAGAGCAAATAAACCTGTTGGACTATAACCTGATGCCGTGTGACTTCTGTCTATGAAGAGAGTAGTGAGAGTGAGGAATTCACTGCCATACAGAATGGTTAAGGTGAAAACTGTAGATGCTTGTGAAGAAGGAAAGGAGTAAAAGGATATTAACTGGGGGGGATAGAACAAGTGTTCCTTCACTATATCCATGAACACTCTTTATTGTTGCATCATGAAATATACAGTATTATGTTTAATCTCCTCCAGCTGTAACCTCTTATAAATATTTTCATTTGTACTTTATGCTTCCTCCCCCTGCCACTTGCTAAAAAACAATTTTTCTGTCTTTCCTGTGTTCTGATGAATGGCCATTGACCTGAAATATTAACCATTTATTTCTTCAAAGATACTACCTGATCCTGTTGAGTATTTCCAGCAGGGTTTGCTTTTTCATTAGAAGTAGGCACGTCCTTGACATCAAGGCTGCATTTTACTGAGTGTGGCATTAAAGACCCCTGATAAAACTGGAGGCAAAGGGTGTCATCGCGAAAGCTCTCTGGTTGGAGTCATACCTGGCACATCAGAAGATGGTTGAGGCTGTTCGATATCAACAATCATCTCAGCTCCAGAACATTTCCACAGGAGTTCCCCAGGCTAGTGCCCTGGGCCAGCTGCTTCATCAATGACCCTCCCTTCATCATAAGGTCAGAATTGGGAATATTTCCTGATAGATTGGACAATGATCAGCACCATTCACAATTTTGAGCTGATTAATGGTAATAACATTCATTGCACACAAAAGCCAGGCAATGACCATTGCCAAAAATAGAATCTAAGCATTGCCCATTGATATTCAGTTGATTACTATCACTGATTTCTCCTCACAATCAACATCATGGGGTGTCCATTGACCAGAAGTTGAGCTGGACTAGCCCCATAAGCACGGTGACTACAAGAGCAGGCTATACAGAAAGACTTCAGCAGTGAGTAACTCCCCAAAGCTTGTCCAGCATCTTCAAGGCAAATGTCAGGAGTGTGATGGAACACTTCCCTCCTTTCCTAGATGGGTGCAGCTCCAACAACACTCAAGATGCTTGACATCACCCAAGACAAAGAAATCTGTTTTATTGGTAGCACGTCCATAACCTACAACCTTTGTTCACCACCAATGTACAGAAATAGCAATGTGTACCATCTACAAGGTGCACAGCAGTGCTCACCAAGACCCCTTAGGCAGCACCTTCTAAACCCATGACCATCACCGTTTTGAAGGACAAGGGCAGCAGATACATGGGAACACAACCACCTGCAAGTTCCCCTCTGAGCCACTCACTATCCTGACTTGGAAATATTTCACCGTCCCATCAAGTGTCACTGGGTCAAAATCCTAGAATTCCCTTCCTAATAGCATTGTGGGTCTACCTGCACACCAAGATTGCAGTGAGCCATAAAGGCAACTCACTGTCATTTTCTGAAGAGCAATTAGGGATGGACAGTGATTGCTGGACCACGCAGTATCACCCCAATCCCATGACTGATTTTAAAAAAGGCTAGCTATGTTGATGGGGTTAAGTGAAGGGGCACAGAGGAAGCTTGAGTGTTGACCAGCTGGTCAGGATGACTTGTTTTTCTACTGAAGATACAAAGTAACTTTTAAGGTGTATCACCAGTTGGAAATTCTGTGGGATTAACTGGATTAGTTTTGTTCCTCCTCACAACCTCCCCCTCTCCCCCACCACTGCCAATCTCACTCCCCTTCCCACAATAGCATTTCATGATGACTGACTTCAATAGGTCTTAACACCAGGCAGGGTATAAAGTAAGACTTGTCCCGATTCCGTTAACCTCACAACAGATATTTAAATTGCCCTGTGTCTGGAACTGTAGCTAGCAGAAATATTGCTTGGATTACAAACGATCAACAATCTCTTCTGAGGGAAATTTGGCTTCGTAAAGCAGAATGTTTTGTTGCCAATAAAAGCTTAAAGGAGGGAGAAGGATAATCTGGAGAGGTCAGAAAGGTTCCTAGTTTAAACATAAGATTCTGTGGAGCTTAACAATATGAGTAAATGTGTTTAAGAGGAAGGTCTTTTCAAAATGACAAGTATTCGTCCCAATGGAACAGGGTCACGTTAACTCTCTGTTTCTTTGTCTAATAAAGGCATTGTCTTAAATGGATATCCAGGAGTAACTACAAGCCAATGCATGTGAATTAGGAATGGGATTGAATTAAAATAAGGTCTAGGAAGTGAGCAAATTGCTATGTAATGTAGCCCTCTACATGGACTGGGGGGGAGAGCAGTTCCCAATCATCTCCAAGACTGAGCATTGATCACAAAGTGATGAAGTAACATGACCAGGTCGGTATTCCATATTGCTTAAATATTTGGCCACTTTTTAAACAAGATTTTGGAAAGATTCCAAGGCCTCCTTCTAGAGACAACCAAGTTTGACAGTCTCTCCATTTTTTTTAATTGAGAAAGTGAGTCACCCATAAATCTCAAATCAAATCTGGGCCAGAATTGTCAACACTAAAGCCTGTACTTCTGTGGATGATTTTTGCTCAGCTCCCAGTAATAAGTCAGCAGGAAGTCGGGGGGTTTGTATTCCATATTCTATTAATCTCTTAAATAACATTGAATGTTGGAAAGCTAGAAACCCTCTCGATAAAACTTTACTGTTTTCAACATAAGGGTTCTATATAATGTTGAATGTGGATCAAAACTGGTTGAATGGCTAATAATCAGTTTTTGTTGTTCTAACCATGCAGTTGTGCTGCACACTTGTCTCTTCAAAAAGTAACTTTGAATGTTGCTGTAATGTAAAATCTGAAGGATGATTAGAGCCAAACATTTGTCACATTTGATGTTAGACCACTTTGTGAAAGTGTTTTTTCACTACTTTGCTTCCACGCCAGCTTGCAACTTGATGAAGTCTAGTCTTTAACTCCAATCTCGGTGCCAGGTGGTCCCTAGAATGGAAGATAGGAAGCCGTATCTGATTAATGTCATTGTTTGCAAAAAGAAGTCTTGGGAATAGTGTTGCACTGGTGCTGAAATACACTGTATGACAAAAATCTTTTTCAAACGTTGGGAATGAAATCATGAGTCCAATATCAGAATGCCTTTTTGTTTTCATTGTCATGTATTTCACACGGGGTGATAGGGAAGGGAAACTCCTAAAGAGGACTTTCCCAAATTTCTAGGTCTATCTCTATGCACTCTGAAACATGTTATATCTAGATTTCTAATTAGTGAATGTAGAAACAGGAGACCTTCACAATGTATGGAGCCATCAGATCACTTGTACACATTGTATTAAATAATACATTCTGTGGGGGTTGATGATTATATACAAACTCCAACAGTTTTTGACATGGTCTGACCAAATTTATTTGTAATCTGCATCTTAGCTGTAGTTATTCTTTATGTCTGAAGTTATAGTGGATTTCAGTATAATAGGCCACAGTGACTTAGATAACATAATTGTAGCTTATGAGATGGAAAATCTGCAGTTGGATATAATGTGCAACACTGATCCCATTCCAGGTGAAACTGAAACCTCCTGGTCCATAAAGATGAGATCTTTTACATTCAGAAAGAAATGAGTGTGTTGAATATTTTTTGTCCCAAACATCTACCACAAGCACTGCACACCAGCAGTACTCTGATTGTCCCATGTTCCTGGGCAGAATGTGTTTGGAAAACATTACACATTTCCAATGTTACTGCACGTCCTTTTACTGGTTAGGGGGTGGAGGTACAATTGAAATATAAGGGGAGTGCCATTTCACTCCATTGAGCCGCCTTATTTCTTCATTCTTCTATTTTTATACAAAGAAGAATAGTTGTTTTGAACGTCTTAATGTATTTCTTTGTTTTTCTGTCTTTATACCTAAGATTTTATGCCCAAGTACCTTTACACTTAAGATGGCACTGGAAATGGTGACATTGTACACTTTTCACTGCGCTCCCATATCCCTGTACTTGAGTACACATGGCAACAGTAAAATCTAAATCTAAATCTCTGGAGAAGAAAATTTTTTTTTTACTGAGAGGGCTGTGAATGTTCAGAATTCCCTATCACAGAGGGTTGTGGAAGCTCAGTTTTTGAGTCTGTTTAAAGATTGATAGATTTCTGATTGCCACTCGTATCCAGGTTTATGCGCATAAGGTGAGTAAAAGGCTTTGATTGTGCATGATTCTAGTGAATGGCAGGGCAGACTCAACGGGCTGAATAGCCTATTTTCTAATGTTCCTTCTCACCAATGAGGGACTAATTTATCCACTGAACCAGAAACCGTCTGTCTTCCCACCCTGAATATGAATCCCAATTATATCTCAAAATAGGGACAAGGCACTGGCATGGATAGAGGATTGGCTGACTGGCAGAAGGCAGAGAGTGGATAAAGGGGTCTTTTTCAGAATGGCAGCCAGTGATGAATGGAATTCCATAGGGGTCTGTGCTTAGACTACAACCATACATGTTATATATTAACAATCTGAATGAAGGGACTGAAGGTATTGTTGCTAAGTTTGCAGATGACACAAAGATAGGTGGAGGTGCAGGTAGTTTAGAGGAGGTGGGGAGGCTGCAGAAGGATTTGGACAAGCAAGGAAAGTGGGCAAAGAAGTGGCAGATGACTAAAATGTGGCAAAGTGTGGGGTTGTGAACTTTAGTAGGAAGCATAGAGGCATAAACTATTTTCTAAATAGGGAAAGACTTCAGAGGTCTGAAGCACAAAAGGACTTGGGAGTCACAGTTCTGGATTCTTTTAAGGTTAACATATGGATTCAGTTGGCAGTTCAGCAGGCAAATACAATACTAGCATTCATTTTGAAAGCTGAAAATGTGTTGCTGGAAAAGCACAGCAGGTCAGGCAGCATCCAAGGAGCAGGAGAATTGACGTTTCCGGCATGAGCCCTTCTTCAGGAAGGCTTCTTCGGGCTCATGACCGAAACGTTGATTCTCCTGTTCCTTGGATGCTGCCTGACCTGCTGCGCTTTTCCAGCAACACATTTTCAGCTCTGATCTCCAGCATCTGCAGTCCTCACTTTCTCCTAGAAGATTCATTTTGATAGGGCATACATCATTTTGAGAAGAGTAGGAATGTACTGCTGAGGTTATGTAAGGCTCTGGTCTGACCACGTTTGGAACATTGTGAGCAGTTTTGGGCCCGTATCTAAGGAAGGGTGTGCTGGCCTTGGAGGGATCCACAAGAAGTTTACAAAAATTATCCCAGGGATGAAGGGTGTGTCATATGAGGAGCAGTTGAGGAGTCTGGGTCTATACTCAGTGGAATTTAGAAGGATGAGGGGAGATCTGATTGAAACTTACAGAATACTGAGAGGCCTGGATAGAGTGAACATAAAAAGTTGCTTCTCCTAGTAGGAGAGAGCAGGACCAGAGGGCACAGCCTCAGAGTGAAGGGATCTTTAGATCTGAGTTGTGGAGCAATTTCATCAGCCAGGGGATGGTGAAGCTGTTGAACTCATTGCTGCAGAAGGCTGTGGAGGCCAAGTCATTGAATATATTTAAGACAGAGATAGATAGGATATCGATCAGCAAGGGATCAAAGATTACAGGAGAGGGAAAGAGAAGGCAGGAGAATGGGGTTGAGAAACTGTCAACCATGATTGGATGGCGGAGCAGACTTGATGGGCCAAATGGCCTAATTCTATTCCTCCATGTTCGGTCTAAGACAATGCTGTATGTAATCTCAGTGTGTGTGAAAGTATCATAGAGAATTGGAAGTGGGGACATTTTACAGAGTTGGGGAGACAGATATGACCATTATTGATTATTTCCTTTTGCATTATAAATTAATGCTGTTTGGACCTATTTCTTTTCTATTAACACCCTCTTGTTGGTCTGTCAGAATTTCATAAGGACTAAAAGGGAAAGTCTAAATAAAAACTTATTTTTTTGGCAGAAAGAAGCATTAGGAATATAGAAGGAAGACACACCTTTTAGTTTTATGTTTCTGTTCTGTGCAACGCAGTAAGAACTGAGTTTTGTACACACAGTTCCAGATTTCTGCTTATGTTTATTTTTATAATGTTATTTCAAAGAATGACAAGAGAAGAAAGTGGTGCCAAACACAAAAGGGAGATAGCAATGTTAACTTTTTCCCTTTCCGCAATGAATGGGCTTTTTATTTTGTTGTATACACATCAAAATACTATAATTTTTCTTTTGTATACCTGTCACCTTCAGTGGAAGTATATGGTTGTATATGGGCCTGCAGAATGACAGCTGAACAATGGGGAAGGTCAGTTCACTGAAAGAAGAGATCATTGAGGCACGAGCTAATTTTGCACTCGCTACAGGAAACACATCCTCCAACCACTCACTTTTCTTCTTGTTATCCAATGTTTATGCTGTGCTGGTAAACATTTGTGCAGAGGATTGAGTCAGCTGCATATTTCAGGAATGGAACAAAATTAATTAGGCAAGTTTTAAACATTATAACAATTAGCTTGTGGTGAATACATGGGAGATTGCAGAATTGAACAGAATAACCCAATTAGAACATTTTATGCAAGGTGGTGATGTGACTAATTGTGTAATGGCAAATTTATTTTTTAACCTTTGATTTTACAATTGCATGATGCATTGGCAGCAGGCAGCTTATACAATTTATTGTTCTTTCAGATTACAATGTTTGTTGGGAAGTCACTTGTTTTGTTCAATAAACTAATCATTGAAGTCTGCCAGAACTGAAAGTACTTGCAACTATGCCAATAATTGAAAAGATGTAAAAATCTTTACCTTCCCTCCCCCAACCTTCCTAAGAATATTGTCACCAAAGACATTTTTAGTGCAGGTATACCACTTCACTTTTGAACAATGTGACCTTGGCAATGATAGGCAATGCAGTTGCATACTCCTCTACGAAACAGAGAGGATGGTTATGACTGTATAATACACAATGTGTAACAAAACTGTTTTGCAACAGATTACAACACCTACATTTATACAGCACCTTTAACATAGTACAAAACTGAGCCAAGGCTGAGCCAAAGAAGTTGCATTTTTATACAGCCTTTCATGATCTCCTGGACTTCTCAGAGAAATTGACATCCAATGAAGTTCATTTTAACATAATTGCTACTGTAATGTAGGAAAGAATGAAACTTCAGTGGAAAAAAATAACTGATTTTAGTGATAGGTTTGATGTGAAATTGTGACGGAGGAAAGAGAGACTGGTCAAGTTAAAGAGCAAATTATAGACCTTACCATCTAGGTTCCCTAATAATACACTATCTGTGCTGCAGTATGTGCATTAAACTACAGACCCCATGCTGATTGTTACACAATCGAATATTACTGTATAATACAGAGCAAAAGGGCTAGATTTTACCCGGCTATATGACTTTTGCAATTCAGTTGCTACTTTTAATCAGTGTCCTAGAAACAGCAAACTTTGTAAGCATCTGGTTCCCATTTGGGTTCTCCTAGACCTTTGATGAACCTGAGTCTGTGAGCACTGCAGTGGATGATGGTGTAAAGGTCAGAGAGGGAGGTCCAACCTATAGCTTCAGGGTCACTGTGACCCCTGAACCCAAGTAACCTGTGCCATCCAGCATCTGTGCAGCCCAGTCCTAATAGCCTACATTTTTCCTGATTGAATTGTTTTGGCTGAGAGGTTTGGAAAAGGAGTGATTCTTATATTTATGTTGGCTGTCAGTACACGAGCTCCAAATAACATGTAATCCAAAGATCTGTTTGATCCACAGCTTTAGATATCTGTAATGTGAAATCCAGATATGCACCCGATGAAGACAACTAGGTATCCTTTGCTGTATCTCAGTAGTTTGATGTTAAACTAGAATTCCCTCCTTGAAGGGCATTGTGGGTTTATCTACAGCACATGGATTGCAGTGGTTCAAGAAGGCAGCTCATGCCCACCTTCTCACGGGCAGCAAACGCTGGTCAATCAGCCCTTTCCACATTCCACAAATGAATAAAAAAATGATATTAGTAATTAGGGCATGCAGCTGAACTGGGAGGCAACTGAGCAACATTAAGGAATTCCCCTACATGGTAAAATGTTACCGATTTAGGATGTGCAGAATTAACCTAAAAGCTAACTGCAGACAAGTATTCTAGGAATGTGGTTTCCAGTAAAAATTTGGAATTAAAAGCTGGCCTGATGGTGACCATGTAACTATTCTTAATTCTTATTAAAAACCCATCTGGTTCACTAATGTCCTTGAGGGAAGGAAATTGCCATCTTTACTTGGTCCAGCGTACGTGTAACTCCAGACCCACAGCAATGTCCTCTGGGCAGTTAGGGATGGGCAATAAATGCTGGCCTGGCCAGAGATGCCCTCATCCCATGAATGAATTTGAAAAAGCAACTAGAGGTACTTGTTTGATTCTGCAAAGAGGGAAGAGGAGGGATAGGTGTCCATGTGAAGTCTATTTGGAATAAGGTTAGAGTATCACTTAAGTTTCAGACCTCCATCTCATTGACTATCAGGAGTGGGGAAACAGAAGCTTCTAGAATTCCACTGTTTTTAAAAATGGAATGTGCTGTTAGTATGGTGGAAGCAGGTTCAATAGAGGTAGCTAAGAGGGCGTTGGATGATTATTTGTAAACGATAATGTGCAAGGGTATAGGGGAAAGAAAAGCTCGGTGTTTGGTAATGATTCTAATTTGAAGATCTAACGATGGGCTGAATGGTCTCCTTCTGTACCAGAACATTTCTGTCATTCTGTCAAAGTGAAGCCAATAAACAAATATCGACATGGAAACCAAAGTTTTCTCCTTCAGGACTGAGGAAGCTTGCTCTTGAAGTTGTGTGAGATTGCAACAAAAGGTGCTGAGGGAGTGAGAATTAATTCATAGCAAAAGCTGCAAATGTGGAAAATCCCTTCAATGAGGTTTTGAGCAGAGCACTAGTATTGGTTTTCCTGGATGTAACTGCTTAAACAAAGAGGGTGGGAGTGCTCTGGGGAAAAGAAAGCGGGGAAATTTGTGGCCTTCCCCCATGCATTTCTGTTCCCAATAGCAAGCTGTTCCTCGTTTCCAAAGGGCTCCTTCAGTGTGGGAGGATTGAAGAGAACTGCAGCTGTGTCCTCACCCACTTACAGCCTGACATTGTTAACAGGGGCTTCGCTTTGTCTCACAGCCAGTGGGCAAGCAGCCAGTGATTGCTGAGTGCTGACTCCACTGTCTTCATTCTTTTAACGGGAACTCTTATGCTTCTTAAGGTTGTTTTTTTATATATTCATTTTGTGGGATGTGGGTGTCGCTGGCTGGGCTAGCATATATTGCCCGTCCCTAGTTGCCCTTGAGAAAGTGGAGGTGAGCTGCCTTCTTGAACCCATGCTGTAGGTTGACCCACAATGCCCTCGGAGGGAATTTCAGTGAAGGAACAGCGATATATTTCCAAGTCAGGATATTGAAGGGCTTGGAGGGGGTGGTGTTCCAATGTATCTGTTGCCCTTGTTTTTCTAATTGGAAGTGGTTTGGAAGGTGCTGTCTGAGGATCTTTGGTGAGTTTCTACAGTGCATCTTGTAGATGGTACACACTGCTGCTACTGAGATATAATACAGAGGTACTGCGTTGAAGAGCATTTGGAATTGTTCAATTCAGGCTGGATTTGGTTGAAACCCGAGAAAATATCATAAGAGGATTGGAGTTTTCTGTTATACTATGAATGGGAAATCCAAATTGCTCTCAAAGCTGTGGCTAACTTGGCAGTAGAGACTGGCACCAGGAGCTAATCTGCTCCAAACTGAGTCCCAATTCAGCTCCATTAAAATGGCATGGTTGGGTTTGAGGGAAATGGGCAGATGGGATAGTCTTTATAACATGCAAGTAGGGCTGGTGTATGTGGAATTCAGGTAATACTGTTTCAGTCAGCAGATCCACCCCGGGACTCAGAGGTGGGTGGGATGCGATCACAGTTGGGGCAAGGAGGACCAACAGAGTCCCACAGAATGTCTCTGGCTGCTGGAAGCCAGCCACCCACACAAACCAGGAACACCCTCCTAGAGGTTCCTAAACTGGGCAGTATAGATAAAGTGAATGGCAGGTGTCTTTTCCTAGGGTGGAGATTTCAAAACAAGGGGAGCATATTTTAAGGTGAGAGGCGAAAGATTTAAAAAGAACACAAAGGGCAACTTTTCTTTAATACAGAAATTGGTTTCTGTGTGGAATGAAATTCCAGAGGGAGTGGTAGATGTGGGTACAGTTACATGGTTTAAAAGACATTTGGATAAGTTCATGAAGAGGAAAGGTTTGGAGGGATATGGGCCAAGCGCATGGAGGTGGAGCTAGTTTAATTTGAGATTATGATCGGCATGGACTGGTTGGACCGAAGGGTCTGTTTCCGTGCTGTATGACTCTATGACTCTAAAACAAAGTCACTCAGTCCTTTTAAGCCATCTCTGCTGTTCAATAAGATCATGGCTGATCTGATTTTAACCTCAGTTCACAGCATTCCTGGAAATTCTTAATAATCTTTATATGACAAGGGAGGTGACAGAAATAAACCCTGAAAGATTCCTGGCCAGGTTTTGACCCATTAGCTTAGATTGTTCAACACACTCATCGATTGGTGCAACCAATCGATGTGTGTTGTATAAGCACTGCCCCCTACAGCTGCATTTATTTAGCGTCCTATACTGTGCCCAATTTGAAGAAGTTGATTCAGGGCCCCTGAGAGGACCAAACCCTCCAGACTGCATAGGCATGCAGATTGCAATGTGAAGTTCAGAGACTTGTCATATGTTTTGCCCTGAACTATTGATGATTGTCAATTAAATTTCACCTTCAGTGATTCATATAGAATTTCCAAATCTTTGTTTTGGGGCTGTCTCTAATTTAAAAGACGTGTTGAATAGTTGCAACATGAGCTGGATTGTAAGGCCCCTCCCCCCCCACGGGCATGTTGGAATCTGAATGGGGTGGCAGTGGGGAGCTTGTGAATGGCAGTGTATGACCTGCCTTGACCTAGCTCCTGTTTTTCAGAGGCAGGAGAGGGTGGGGAGTGCCCTATCCCCATTTCTCCTGCTGGTTGACCCAAAGGCAGCGGATGCCCATTCTGAGCTCAGATTACTTTTAATCAGGGAACTGGTCAACCAAGAGTTGAAGGCATTCCACATGGCAGTGCCCTGTCATCATTGAAGGCATTGCCACCACCTCCTTCTCTCCAAATGTCATATCCCACCTTTACTCCTCCAATCCACTGACCTACACCCCTGGCCCCTCACCCCCCCA
Source organism: Chiloscyllium punctatum (assembly GCF_047496795.1). NCBI lineage: Eukaryota > Metazoa > Chordata > Chondrichthyes > Orectolobiformes > Hemiscylliidae > Chiloscyllium > Chiloscyllium punctatum. The sequence continues at coordinate 107,412,241 of NC_092751.1, forward strand.
CCCCCCACCTCATTGAGGTCCACCAGCCCTGTCCTTCCATTGGCCTTTGCCTTCTCTGGTATCTAATCTTTGCATTCTCCAGCTGCAGTCCTAGCAGTGGCCACTGCTTCAGAATGGTACTGCTGAGAGTGCAGATTAGCCAGCCAATCAGAGTATGTCTTGCTCCCCAGACTGGGAGGGGAATCTCACCCTGAGTTGGTTAAAGCCCCACCATGTGTTAAAAGGAAATTTATGGTGGGTAGGCTGCATATTGCAGATATCGGAAGATGCTGGCATTGCAGTTATGCTGTTGGTAATCTCGAGCACCCTGCATAAAGGTCTGGCAGCTGGATTCAAACCCCACCAAGGCAGATGGTAAGATTTTAACTGAATAAAATGTAGAAATAAGAATGCTAGTCTAAGGGTAATTGTTGTTGATTACAAAAAATGTCTGCTTCACTAATGCCCTTCAAGGAAGAAAATCCACCATCCATACCGTTTGTGATCTACATGTGACCCCCAGACCCATCGCAATGTGGTTGACCCTTAACTGCCATCTGGGCAATTAGGGATGGGCAATAAACGCTGGCCTAACCAGCAACATCCACATCTTGTGAACGAATATTCTAAAGGTCAGGAGAGGATGGAAAATGATGTCCTATAAAGTCCAGCTGATGGATAACATCCAGTTGCCCTTTCATGATCAACACTAATTTCGCATCCAAGTTTTCAGACATCAGTGAAGTTTCCATTTAGTTGTCCCACTCCCTGTCACTCACAGTTTCTGGACTTTGTCAGTATCTAGCATGCACAGTGACTGATTGAAAGCCAGACAATTTAAATCTGAAAAACAAATACGTTGCTAAAACATTTCAAGGCACAAGGGAGCTTCAATTGACTGTAAATTGAATGTTCCAGTGAAATTGCTTGGATAGCCACCAAGAGTTAAATTATTTAAGAGCTTACCCCAGTTCCAGATTACGTGCAGGTTACTGGCTAGTGTATAATGGTGATGTAAATCTCTCTCTCTGGAATCTCAGTGAACTGAGGTCTGAGTCAGAATGAAAGGTAAATAGTCGGGTGTGACACAGCATGTGGCTTTGTCTTGAGTCACATGCTGCAGGCTGACAGAATGGAGTCTGTTCTTCAGTGAATGTTGGATTGCATGGAAATGCAGTGAAACACACGGCTGAGATAAAACTGCTCTTTATCTTCTCTTGATCGGACTAAATATGCACAACATCCCTTTGGACACAATCTAGTGAAAAGTAATTGTGAAAGACTCTTTTATAAATCTTTATCCCTCTCCTTGCAGCACAGGAAACTTGCTATAAACAGCAGATGGTTCCAAATCCTATGTAATAGACTAAAATTGACCATTTTCAGTGATGCAGCTTAACTCTGATGACTCAGTCCATGGGGAAACACATTCAGTGTTTCATACAGAGACCCATCATTGTGGGTTGAACAACAGCTGGTTAAAAAGGCCTGTTAGCTCTTGGCAGAGATTATTTGACTTAGTGAAGGTTGTCTATCCCTTCTCCACCACACCCAACATCCCGTCCCATCCCCCGAGAGGTGACCAAATTGTTTGCAGCAAGTGATTCTACAGGAGACGTCGATGACCTTCACTATAGACTGTCCCGTCAAACCTTTTATTTGTCACTGCCAATCCTCTTTCCATCCTCACTGTTATGTTTCGATTTGCTAACACTTCTCCAAGGAGCTGTTTGCTCCGCCAATAGTGAGTTATGAACAAATGAGAGCTCACACTGCTATGACCGAGCTAACGGACTCTCGGCTGACTCTGTCTGTGCACATAGCTAAGTCATGTCCCAGCCACCAGTCAGAAGTTTTATTTTTCATGAACGAGCAGAGACATACATAAGGATGAATAAAGTGATAGTTCCTCACTCTTTCTGATGTCTAGCTCCATGACTGTGGGCTGGATGTTGCTCCTGGTTGTTTTGATACACTGGCTTGTTGCTGGGTTTTGCTGGCCTTAAAATTAGATTAGATTCTCTACAGTGTGGAAACAGGCCCTTCGGCCCAACAAGTCCACACTGCCCCAAACCCATTCCCCAACTCTATATTTACCCCTGACTAACACTGGGCAATTTAGCATGGCCAATTCACCTGACCTGCACATCTTTGGATTGTGGGAGGAAACCAAAATCCCTGGAGGAAACCCAAGCAGACACAGGGAGAACGTACAGACTCTACACAGACAGGCAGGAATCGAACCCAGAACCCTGGTGCTGTGAGGCAGCAGTGCTAACCACTGTGCCATCGTGGACATACTTCCTGCTGCTTAACTAGTGCAAGAGAATATTACATTGGCTGTTTACTGGGGCTCTTTGCTCAGCTTTTCTTCCCCAAGTTCCATTAGTATTTCAGCAGTCTGTGGAGAAAGCTGGGGATCTGGGAGAGATTCCATTCCTGTCCAATTAGATCTTTTCACTGACACCTCCCTTAGGAAACTCAAACTGCTTAACACCTCAGCTTCCCATTCACCCATCAGCAGTTTCCTCACTGCCGTACACTAGCTCCTGTTCCAGCAAGAAGTTTGACTACAAAATTCACATCCTCTTCCTTTAAAATCTTCCATGACCTTAAATCTAACCTCCTTCAGCCCTACAATGCTCTGAGATACCTCCGCACCTCTAATTCTGGCCCTTGTACATCCCCAGTGCTAATTATTCTCTACCTAAACCTCTCCAATTCTCTCTTCTACTTGAGTACAGTCTTTAAAACCAACTTTCTTGGCCAAGCTTTCTACCATCCGCCATATTAACTCCTTATGTAGCTCAGGGTATTTGCTCCTTTGAAACACCCTGGGTGTATTACATTGATTCCTGAAGAAGGGCTCATGCCCGAAACGTCGATTCTCCTGCTCCTTGGATGCTGCCTGACCTGCTGCGCTTTTTCCAGCAACACATTTTCAGCTCTGTATTACATTGAGGGTTTATATATAAATTGTGGTTGAATCCAATTTACTTAGGTTTAGCTAATCTGAGTTTTTTTGCTATTCTTACAACTTATTGGGTGCCCAGCAAACAAACCCTCCAGAGCCATTTGCCATAACAGTGTCTGCTACATGAAAGAATCGTATGAAATATAATTATGTGTGCTAACCACAAGGTGCACAGCAGAAATCCACCAAGACAGAACCTTCCAAACCCACGACAAGGAATAACAAAGGAAGCAGATACAATCCCACCATATGCAAGTTCCCCTCCAAGCCACTCACCATCCTGACTTGGAAAAATATCGCAGTTTCTTCAGTGTCACTGGGACAAAGTCCTGGAGTTCCCTCCCTAAGGGCATTGTGGGTCTATCTACAACATGTCTTCTGCAGTAATTCAAGAAGGCAGCTCACCCCCACCTCCTCAAAGCTTAAAATCCATTCCAGATTGTAACAACCTGCCTCGTGAGCAACCTTCCCTCATCTCCAGCTTGTTGAATGTTTTGCTGGTTCAATAATGATATTTAATATTAAATAAAAACCATCTTGAGGAAACTTCAATCCCAGACGCCTGCCATCTGGACGTGTGAGCAGTCCAATGTTCAGCTAAAGCTGGTATTCACTTGGTGTCAGGATTGGGTGACAAGGGCCTGAGGCTGTGAGCTTTTACTGAGCCATCTGGGTGGGACTGGTAGTGAGCTGACTGTGAAGCTCACCCAGCAGAGAAGAAAGCAAATGAGGCTGTGGGCCTGTTTCTGGTCAATGGGATTAGAATAATTAGCTGCTTATTATTGTCTTTGACTGGGACAGACTCAATGGGTTGGAGATAGTGAGAACTGCAGATGCTAGAAAGTCAGAGTTGATAAAATGTGGAGCTGGAAAAAGCACAGCAGGTCAGGCAGCATCAGAGGAGCAGGAAAATAGGTGACAGGTTTAGATTGAGGGTCTGGATCGGTGCAGGCTTGGACGGCCAAAGGGCTTGTTCCTGTGCTGTAATTTTCTTTGCTTTTTTGTTCTCTGTTCAGGAGAGTCAACCCTGAAGGTTCCTGCCTGATGTGTCGACTTCCCTGCTCCTCTGAGGCTGCTTGACCCACTGTGCTTTTTCCAGCTCCACACTTTATCGAGACAGACTCGATGGGCTGAAAGGTCTCTCTGCTGTAGCCTATATCAGAGGAACCAGGACACTCTCGAACACGATGGAGCTTTGAGTCGAGGGATGGCAGGCCTTTCTCCCTGCTCCATGAGGAGAGCTCAAACATTCCCGTGCTCCAAAAACAACACCCCAACATTCAGCTGTTTCCAATCACCAGAGCCCGTGGCACTGCCAGTTGTGCCACCTGCCTGGATGACATGGTTATTCCATCTGGACTGGGTGGGAGCCTGCACTTGGAACCAGGCCAGGGCTCATGGTATCGTGGGTAACAGGGAACTGACTCCCCAGAAAGGATTCCCAAAGTCAAAGTCCAGGCCACAGTTTCAGGTAGAACTTTTCACGAAGAAAAAGGAAAAAGGAGCTTCTTAGATAAGTTTTTTTTTAAAAAAAGGAATATCCTTTTCCTCTTATCTCATACTTCTACTCAAATCCTGCATGAGAATTCCTCTGCCCGCAAAGTAAGTTGGTTGTTCATTCCCGCTGCAGTCCTTGGGAATTTCCCCTGTGTCCTGATTATTTCATCCACTTTTGACCTGCTGAAATGTGTTAACCATCAAAATGGACAAAAGAGGGTCTGTACGCTTGCAAATGTCACTAGACGGATAACTGCAACATGTCTTTTAGCATTAGCACTTACACAGGGGTTAGGTTACCAGTGCTGAGGAGTCCGATGGATCTTTATAAAAGAGACTCTTGGTGAGGCCAATCGCAATGTCCAGTAATCAAGCTGCAATGGACATAATTGTGCAGAAAACTGTTATGAATAATGATTGCTATAAAGATGTAATTTTTGGTGTGGTTTACCAGTTTGTTTATTAGTGTTAACTACTTAGACTATCTGAAAACAGACTGCTGCTGAAATGTTCAATGTAATGTGCGTGCTTTTTAAAACGAAAAGTGAAAATTCCAATATTTTCTGTTAAATAAGGTAACTGACTCTGCAAAGTAAAAATGTAGCTCAAGGAAAGTTAGATTGCTTGCTCAAATTTAATTGTTCTAATTGCAGAAGATTGGATTGTCTGGTGAGGAGGGGCTTTTATGGTCGATAACCTCATGAACGCTGTTACACATTTTAAGCAAATGATTACTGAAAAGTAACTTTAAGACCACAAAACATTGCATCAAAAATAGGCCGTTCAGCCCATGGAGTCGTCTTTGCCATTCAATGAGATCATGGCTGCTCTGATAAACCCCTTACTGATTAAAACTCTCCCTATCTCAGCCTCCAACATTAGAATTTTTACAGCCCAAAATGAGACTTTTCAGCCCATCATATCCATACCCCAAATCCTGAAGAAGGGTTCCACCTGAAACGTTGACTTTGCCACCTCCTGATGCTAGGTAAAAACAATAACTCCAGATGCTGGAAACCAAATACTGGATTAGTGGTGCTGGAAGAGCATAGCAGTTCAGGCAGCATCCAACGAGCAGTGAAATCGACGTTTCGGGCAAGAGCCCTTCATCAGGAATAAAGGCAGTGAGCCTGAAGCGTGGAGAGATAAGCTAGAGGAGGGTGGGGGTGGGGAGAGAGTAGCGTAGAATACAATGGGTGAGTGAGGGAGGGGAGGGTGGAGTGGATAGGTGGAAAAGGAGATAGGCAGGTAGGACAAGTCCGGACAAGTCAAGGGGACAGGGCTGAACTGGAAGTTTGAAAGTAGGATGAGGTGGGGGAAGGGAAAATGAGGAAGCTGTTGAAGTCCATATTGATGCCCTGGGGTTGAAGTGTTCCGAGGCAGAAGATGAGGCGTTCTTCCTCCAGGCGTCTGATGGTGAGGGAGCGGTGGTGAAGGAGGCCCAGGACCTCCATGTCCTCGGCAGAGTGGGAGGGGGAGTTGAAATGTTGGGCCACGGGGCGGTATGGTTGATTGGTGCAGGTGTCTCAGAGATGTTCCCTAAAGCGCTTTGCTAGGAGGCGCCCAGTCTCCCCAATGTAGAGGAGACCACATCGGGAGCAACGGATACAATAAATGATATTAGTGGATGTGCAGGTAAAACTTTGATGGATGTGGAAGGCTCCTTTAGGGCTTTGGATAGAAGTGAGAGAGGAGGTGTGGGCACAGTTTTACAGTTCCTGCGGTGGCAGGGGAAAGTGCCAGAATGGGAGGGTGGGTCGTAGGGGAGTGTGGACCTGACAAGGTAGTCACGGAGGGAACAGTCTTTGCAGAAGGCTGAAAGGGATGGGGAGGGAAATATATCCCTGGTGGGGGGGTCTTTTGGAGGTGGCAGAAATGTTGGCGGATGATTTGGTTTATGCGAAGATTTGTAGGGTGGAAGGTGAGCACCAGGGGCGTTCTGTCCTTGTTATGGTTGGAGGGGTGGGGTGTGGACAAGATGCGTTGGAGGGCATCTTTAACCATGTGGGAAGGGAAATTGCGGTCTCTAAAGAAGGAGGCCTTCTGGTGTGTTCTATGGTGGAATTGGTCCTTCTGGGAGCAGATACGACGGAGGCGGAGAAATTGGGAATACGGGATGGCATTTTTGCAAGAGATAGGGTGGGAAGAGGTGTAATCCAGGTGGCTGTTGGAGTCGGTGGGTTTGCAAAAAATGTCAGTGTCAAGTCGGTCATCACTAATGGAGATGGAGAGGTCCAGGAAGGGGAGGGAGGTGTCAGAGATGGTCCAGGTAAATTTAAGGTCAGGGTGGAATGTGTTGGTGAAGTTGATGAATTGCTCAACCTCCTCGCGGGAGCACGACGTGCAGTCATCAATGTAGCGGAGGAAGAGGTGGGGAGTGGTGCCGGTGTAATTACAGAAGATCAACTGTTCTACATAGCCAACAAAGAGACAGGCATAGCTGGGGCCCATACGTGTGCCCATGGCTACCCCTTTGGTCTGGAGGAAGTGGGAGGATTCAAAGGAGAAATTGTTAAGGGTGAGGACCAGTTCGGCCAAACGAATGAGAGTGTCAGTGGAAGGGTACTGTTGGGAACGTCTGGAGAGGAAAAAACGGAGGGCTTGGAGGCCCTGGTCATGGCGAATGGAGGTGTAGAGGGATTGGATATCCATGGTGAAGATGAGGCGTTGGGGGCCGGGGAAACAGAAGTCTTGGAGGAGGTGGAGGGCGTGGGTGGTGTCTCGAATGTATGTGGGGAGTTTCTGGACTAGGGGGGATAGGACAGTGTCGAGGTAGGTAGAGATGAGTTCAGTGGGGCAGGAGCATGCTGAGACAATGGGTCGGCCAGGGTGGTCAGGCTTGTGGATCTTGGGAAGGAGGTAGAACCGGGCAGTGCGGGGTTCCCGGACTATGAGGTTGGAAGCTATGGGTGGGAGATCTCCTGAGGTGATGAGGTTCTGTATGGTCTGGGAGATGATGGTTTGGTGATGGGGGGTGGGGTCATGGTCGAGGGAGCAGTAGGAAGAGGTGTCCTTGAGTTGATGTTTGGCTTCAGCGGTGTAGATGTCAGTGCACCAGACTACCACTGCGCCCCCTTTATCCGCTGGCTTAATGGTGAGGTTGGGATTGGAGCAGAGGGATTGGAGGGCTGCGCGTTGTGAGGGTGAGAAGTTGGAGTGGGGGAGGGGGGTTGACAGGTTGAGGCGGTTAATGTCCCGGCAGCAGTTGGAAATGAAGAGGTCGAGGGCAGGTAATAGGCCAGCGCGGGGTGTCCGGTGGATGCAGTGTGTTGGAGGTGGGCGAAGGGGTCCTCGGAAGGTGGGCGGGAGTCCTGATTGTGAAAGTAAGCTCGGAGGCGGAGGCGACGGAAGAAGTGTTCGATGTCACGGCGTGTATTAAATTCATTGATGCGTGGACGGAGGGGGATGAAGGTGAGTCCTTTGCTGAGGACTGATCGTTCGTCCTCAGTGAGTGGGAGGTCTGGAGGGATGGTGAAAACTCGGCAGGGCAGGGAGCTGGGATCTGGTGTGGGTGTGGAGCTGGGAGTGAGGTCGGAGCCAGTACCTGGAGTGGGTGTGATGGTGGGGGGAATGGGGGTGGAGGCATGAGCAGGGGTAATGTTCCCCTCGGGATCTGGAGGGTGGGGATAGTGACAATGGGGTCTGTGGGGGGCTGATGCTGCCTGGCCTGCTGTGTTCTCCCAGCCTCCTGCCAGTCCATACCGGTCATCAGGCATCTAAGTATTCCAATCCCATTTCCCAGGACATGGCCCAAAGTCTTCTATGTTATGGCATTTCAAGTGCTCATCTAAATGCCTGTTAATTATCTTGAGGGTTCCTGCCTCTACCATTTTTGGCGTAGACTTCCAGGTACAACCACCCTCTGGATGAAAAAAATCTTTCCTCACATTCCCTTTAATCTTCCTGCTTCGAACCTTAAAACTGTGCCCCTAATTTCTCCCTATATTCTCTATCAAAACCTATACTCTTAATGTCCCAGCTTCCACAGCCCTCTGCAGCACAGAGTTCCACAGATTCACTCACCCTCTCAGAGAAGAAATTCCTCTCCTTCTTTCTCCCAAATGGGAAAATCTGAGGCTTCCTGCCCTGAACTCTGCCAGAAGAGGAAAAGAAAGCCTCTCCATACCTACGCTGTCAACACCTCACACCCCCTCAAGAATCTTGTATGATTCAATAAGGTTTCCACTCATTCTTCTAAAGTCCAATGTGTAACAACCTAACCAACTCAACCTCTCCTCTTTTTAGACAATCCCTCCATATTCAAGATCAACTAAGTGAACATTTTTCAGACTGCCTCCAATGCCAGTCTATCTTCCCTTTAGATAAGGGGCCCATAACTGTTCACAGTGTTCCTGGTGTGTACTGCTCACAAACCAGAATCACACTTGGGGAATCCTCAGTGCATTGTAAACAGGACTGCAGGTATACTGCAGCGTTTGCGTTGTTATGAATTGGGTTCCACCTTGCGCATTGGTTAAAAATGTCAGCATCACTCAAAGCCTACAACTTATTGAAGTTGAAATGAGTCATTTTGTATTACAAGCTACAGTTCTCTAAGGACTTGCATATGGATAATGTCACAGTGGCAAGTTTGTGCCTTGTCAAGAGAAAACCATAAGTCAGCACCCCTGAAAACACCGTGCAGCAAGGTAGTGCTGGATACTTCCCTCACACCCTGGCAGCGTGTCTACGAACTCCAGAATCTCGAAGTTGAATCAAGTCTGTTACAGAATTGACAGCTGGTAGAACTCCGTCTCTACAGCCAGAGAGAACTGGAGATGATCCACTCTGTCAATTCGATACAGCCACACCCTCACTTTAAGAAAATTACAGAGTTGGTCAATATTATAAGTTCAAAAAACAGGGTTTCATTCAAAGTGCTACTGAAAAACACTTTTATTTCAAACATCAAAGATAAAATATTTGGCTGTTCAAAACTTGGTGTCTAATTAAATATCGCACTCTGTGTCTAATATGTACTTTGCTAATTTGGAACAGTTAGGTGGAGTTACTGCAGAAAGACGACCCATCGACTTGGGTTCAAAACCCAACCCAATCCAATGTGACCTTAGGAGAGGGTGCAGTGCCACTTTTAGAAATTTGGAGATGTGCAGGAATTGGTCATGGGCAGCCGCAGAAAGTGAGTGATCATGAGCTGATGATCCCTTAACAAAGTGATCTCACGTGGAACTAGACGGCATGTCTGTTAATTCTCAGTGTAAGACTAATCGACAGCATTGTCAGCACTAGTGGTTATGAAGAGCGTGAAGCAGAAATTTCCAAGGAGTATGACTGCTCCGTGGAGGCAGTGGAGCTGTGTGAAATAATTTCATCTTCTGGCAGTTTCCTTTCATTTCTTCATTGTTGACAATTCTTAAAGAATGGTTAATTTATTCCACATTATTGTTATTTTCAAATCAAACATTCTGTTCTTAATATAAGTGCATCCATTTCTGTTCTATGGGAACAGAGTCACATCCGTGATAAATTGAAGAAAATAAATTTTGAATGTGGACATTTTCTAAGAGGTTTATGACTGAAATATAGTCTCAGATAAATATTTGTGGTCTCCATGTTTGTGCAGCTTGTCAAGCTGTAGGAAGGTTTTATACTAAAATGCTTATTGGAATGATATTCATAGATTAAATAGATGGGTTGCTAACAGTGCTACTGTTTGTGTTTTGAAAATTTGCCGAGTATTGTAACTGCAATTTAGGACATTGATATATAATTTACTTACCTCCTTTTCAGACAGTGTATGCTTTTTACTACCCCGCCAACCCCCCTCAACACCACGCTCCCATATTATTTATTGGGAAATAGGCTGAAGGTTCTGAGCAATGAGGCCATGTGTCACCTGGAGCTAAATTGACAGCAGGTTATGAGTTGCTGCTGAAGATGGAGGTCTGAAGACACAGAGGTCAGGACTGAAATTCCTGTCAACAAGGAATGAGAGCAGGTTTAAGCTACATTGGCCCTCGAGCCTGTTGTCGTCTTCAGAAAGATTGTTGTTAATTTTCAGCACCAACTCCAGTCTCCCTTTCCTTACACACTGATTCCCTTTGAGTTCAGCAATCTATCTATCTCAGTCTTCGATACACTCTGAACGTTCACAGCTCTTTGAGTTTTATAACCCTCTGGGTGAAGATTTTCTCCACATTTCTGACCCAGCTGACTGTTCCCTCCACCTGGAAATCAACACTCTCTGGCCAGTGGAGACAGATGTTTCCCAAATGGTTAGACCAATCAGAGCTGACTGCTAAAGTGGGTGAGCTGTGGCCTATGTGTTCATCACTACTCATGCTCCCAAACTCAGCATCAGGTAACCAGGTTCCAGAGAACCAGCTACAAACAATCCTCTCCCCATCCAATGGGTCCTCAAACTGTCAATACAGTGGGAATTGAAAAGATTGGATCAATTTCTAATGCTGCCAAACATGATAGGATTTTGGCAACATGTGGATTGTGGATATTTTTAACTTAACTGTGAGCTTTTTGCACAGATATTGCTGTTATAACTGAAGATGGACAATAGCTTTCCTCTTGGTCAAGCATCTCCCACCTACCCTGACTATACCAGCCACCATTCCCCCATCATTCAACTGCCTGTTAATGATCTGCACCAAGTTACACCTTTAATCTCTCCCCCACTTCTCCCCTGGCTTCTTCCTCTCCCTTGAGTATCACATTTTGTTTCCCCTGTCTGATCTACCTTTTTAAGACCCTCATTGTCTACCTGCCTCCAAACTCTCTCTTCATTGAGAGATCCTCAGTCCTCCTTCAATCCCATGACCACGGTATTGGAGTGACCTACACACCTAGTGATTTCATTTTTCATTTCAGCTCCTCTCCTTCATTCTCCTCTGAACACATTGTCTTCCTATTCAGCATTGTTAAGCTGTAGGGCTTTCAGAGGGATATGAAGGTTCCATATGTAAGAGGTTGTGAATTGTCATTGTGACTCCTGCATCGCTTGGTGGCTTTGAGCACTCGGATCATGAATTGCATGGTGGGGCTTTTTGTGAATTCATGTGATGATGGAGCTGACATAGCACATGCTGCCACCTTAGAGTTTTAAATTCAAAGCATCACCATTTGGAATCTTTCATTGTGTCTATAACTCGGTCAGCATGAACACCGTGTGGAAAACTTGTAGCAGATGCAGAGACAGCACTCCAATCCCAGCTAAGGAACAAATGCATTGTCATGCCCCAGTACATTCTGAACTTCAAATTAACTTTTTAATTTTAAAACTGCACAAAAAGACTGAGAAAAGCATGGCTTCCCAAGGCCACCTGACTTCTTTTGTGGAATTAAACCTCTCCTTCTTCTGAAGAGGGAACAAAAGGAAAATTCAGACTGATCTGAATCAGAGTCGAGAGAGTGGTGCTGGAAAGGTACAGCAGGTCAGGCAACATCCAAGGAGCAGGAGAATCAATGTTTCAGGCAAAAGCCCTTCATCAGGAAACTGCTCCTGCTCCTTGGATGCTGCCTGACCTGCTGTGACTTGCCAGCACCACACTCTTGAGTCTAATCTCCAGCATCTGCAGTCCTCACTTTTGCCTGATCTGAATCTGGGCTATTCCCTGTTCAAATGTCATAGGCAGGAAAGGGCATGCACAAAGTCTGTCTGGATCAGGAGGGTATCATCCAGCCCCACCACCTGTTTAGTGAAATTTAGTGAAATTTTATTTTATTATTCATTCATAGGATGAGGGCGTTGCTGGCTCGCCAGCATTTACTGCCCATCCCTAATTGCCCAGAGGGCAGTTAATAGTCAACCATGTTGCTGTGAGTCTGGAGTCACATGTAAGCCAGACCAGGTTGGCAGTTTCCTTCCCTGACGAAGATGGGGTTTTCCGATAATAGACAATGGATTCATGGTCCTCATTAGATGATTCATTCTAGATATTTATTGAATTCAAATTCCACCATCAGCCATGGCAGGCTTTGAACTCTTGTCCCCAGAACGTTATCTAGGTCTCTGGATTAACAGACCAGCAACAATACCACTAGGCCATCTGCAAGCTATCAAATCTCTGATTGTTGGCCACTCTGTCTGGGCTGGAGTGACCATATTATATGCAGCTTTGGAAGTATGTAGCTTATCCGACATGTACTGCCTCCATTAATGAATAATCCAATTAGCCCCACTGTTCAGCTCCACTCCACAGCCATGTGTTTTTTTATCCTTTTTAAAGATTTACATATGGGGAGGCAGTGCCTTATGGTAATGTCAAGAAATCAAGAGGCTCAAATTAATACTCAATAGTCAAGAGGAAGAAGGAAGCTTACTTAAATTTAAGGAGGCAAGGATCAGACAGGGCTTTAGAGGGTTACAAGGTAGCCAGGAAGGAACTGAAGAATGGACTTAGGAGAGCTAGAAGGGGGCATGGAAAAGCTTTAGTATGATTAAGGAAAACCCTAAGGTGTTCTACACTTATGTGAGGAATAAAAGGATGGACAGAGTGAGGGTAGGGCCAATCAGGGATAGTGGAGGGAACTTACATTGGAGTCAGGAGGTAAGGAGGTCTTTAATGAATACGTTGCTTTAGTATCCACTACTGAGAGGGACCTTGACGTTTCTGAGGACTGCATGAAACAGACTGATATGCTCAAACAGGTTGACGTTAAGAAGGAAGATGTGCTGAAAATTTTGAAAAATATAAGGAAAGACTCATCCCCTGGGCCAGAGGGGATATACCCTAAGATACTACAGGAAGCGAGGGAAGAGATTGTTGCACCTTTGACAATGATCTTTGCATCCTCACTGTTCGCTGGTGTAGTGCCAGATGATTGGAGGGTGGCAAATGTTATTCCTTTGGTCAAGAAAGGGAATGGGGATAATCCTGGGAATTACAAACCAGTCAGTCTTACGTCTGTGGTGGGCAAAGTATTGGAGAGGATTCTGAGACAGAATTTGTGATTATTTGGAAAATCATAGTTCAATTAGAGATAAGATTTGTGAGGGGCAGGTCATGCCTTACAAATCTTATTGAATTCTTTGAGGATGTGACAAAACGCATTGATGAAGGCAGAGCAGTGGATGTGGTGTACATGTATTTTAGCAAGGCATTTGATAAGGTTCCCCATGGTAGGCTCATTCAGAAAGTAAGGAGGCATGGGATACAGGGAAATCTGTCTGACTGAATAGAGAATTAGCTGGCCCATAGAAGGTGGTAGTAGATGGAAAGTATTCAGCCTTGGTGACCACTGGTGTTCTACAGGGATCTGTTCTGGGACCTCTGCTCTTTGTGATTTTTATAAATGGCTTGGATAAGGAAGTGGAAGTGTGGGTCAGTAAGTTTGCTGATGACCCGAAGGTTGGTGGAGTTGTGGATAGTGTGGAAGGTTGTTGTAGGTTGCAACGGAGCATTCACAAGATGTAGAACTGGGCTGATAAGTGGCAGATGGAGTTCAACCTGAAAAAGTGTGAAGTCATTCACTTTGGAAGGTCGAATTTGAATGTAGAATACAGGGTTAAAGGCAGGATTCTTGGCAGTGTGAAGGAACAGAGAGATCTTGGGATCCATGTCCATAGATCCCTCAAAGTTGCCACCCAAGTTGATAGGGTTATTAAGAAGGCATGTGGTGTGTTGGCTTTTATTAACAGGGGGATTATGTCTAAGAGCTGCGAGATCATGATGCATCTCTATAAAGACTTGGTTAGACGACAGTTGGAATACTGTGTTCAGTTCTGATCGCCTCATTATAGGAAAGATGTGGAAGCTTTGGAGAGGGTGCAGAGGAGATTTCCCAGAATGCTGCATGGACTGGAAGACATGTCTTATGAAGAAAAGTTGAGGGAGTTAGGGCTTTTCTCATTGGAGCGAAGAAGGATGAGAGGTGACTTGATAGAGGTGTACAAGATAATGAGAGGCATAGATAGTCAGAGACTCTTTTCCAGCGTGGAAATGGCTGTCATGAGGAGGTATAAGTTTAAGGTGATTGGAGGAAGGATTGGGGTGGTGTCAAAGATAGGTTCTTTACGCAGAGAGTAGTGGGTGTGTGGAATGCACTGCCAGCGGTGGTGGTAGAGTCAGATACATTAGGGACATTTAAGCGACTCTTGGATAGGCCCAAGGAAGATAGTACAATGAAGGATATGTAGGTTAGTCTGACCTTAGAGTAGGATAAAAGGCCAGCACAACATTGAGGGTTGAAGGGTCTATATTGTGCTCTACTATTCTATGTTCTATGTTCTAATATTCTTGAGACATGGATTTGAACAGCGAATTTTAAATCTACTAAAACTCCATATGGTTCACTAATATCCTTTTGGGAAGGAAACTGCCATCCTTACCTGGTCTGAGAGAAAAATGCTGCAGATGCTGGATTCCAAAGTAGACAGGCAGGAGGCTGGAAGAACACAGCAAGCCAGGCAGCACCAGGAGATGGATAAGTCCTGAAGAAGGGTTACACATGAAACGTCGACTTCACCTCCTGATGCTGCCTGGCTTCCATGTTCTTCCCACTTCCTGAACTTGCTTACCTGATCTGGCCTACATCTGACTGCGGACCCACAGCAATGTGGTTGACTCTTAACTATCCTCTGAAATTATGTAGCCATTCACTCCAATTAAGGGCAATTAGGGATGAACAACAATGATGGCCACATTCCATGCATGAGTGAAAAGAATCCCTTTTTCAAATTTCTAAAGTGGCAAAGTAAGTCAGATCTAGACGTGTTTTAACTGCAACACAGAGCTGGTAGACGGTAAACAATTTCAACAGTTGATTCACTTCTGAGAAAAAACATTTTCTCTTCTGTCTCACTCTCTGTGACACACACACACACACACACACACACACCCTCCTTTAGTTTGTGCTTCCTGGTGTATGAGTGACTGGATGGTCAGTGATTTACAAGAAGGACCATGAGTAGTTTGCAGAGGTTTTCCTTCCCTGGGTGGTGTCTGTGGTTGTCACGTTATTTACTGCCATCAGAATGAAGCTGAAACCGAGAGCTGGCCTTCAGTGAATTGCGAAGAGAAATTGCATCCAAAAATGTAATCAACTTTTTGTTTTCTTAAGCAAGCTTTCCAGGTCTAAGTCTGTCGTCTTATGTGGTGTAAGATCCAATGTGCAAACTTTAGGGGCTCTTGAATTATTATCTCACAAAGGTAAAATATGGACCGAAAATAAACAGAACAGCAAGGATCATACAAGCGCTGGGTACATGGCATGTGTCTTATAGTGTAAGCTTAGCTGAATGAAAATCAGACAAGTAAACTATTACTTACAACATTTTCATTTCTGATTATTATTATCTCAACTGAGGATTGCTAGCCAAATCTTCTGAAGAAGTGAAGAACATGTTATTGATTTGGGAGTTAAAACTAAATGAAACTAACCATTTTAACTTGGAGTTGACCGTTTTACTTGTTGATTTCTTTGGCATTTGGAAATACTGCACAGATGCTTGTCTGGGTCAGAATCCAAGAATTGTAACAGTGGAGAAGGAGGCCACTCAGCCCATTGTTTCAGTTCCTTTTTGAGTACTTCCCATTGAAGCAGTGAATGTTGATATTATTCCAGCCAACCCGTTGAAGAAACCTTGGAGAGTGTGGCAATTGGTTGCAGAATTATTTCTCACTGGCCCACCAACTCAATATATTTACCAGTAGCACCATTGCCCAAGAAAAGCTAAAAGCATTCATAAAGTCATACAGCACAGAAACAGAACCTTCGATCCAATGAGTCCAGTCGACCATAATCCCAAACTAAACTAGTCCCGCCTGCCTGCTTTTGGCCCATATATCTCCAAATGTTTCCCAGTCATGAACGTATCTAAATATCTTTTAAATGTTGTTAAAGTACCCGCACCCACCACTTATTCTGGAAGATTAAGGCATTTCACATGGGGAGATGTAGTGAGCCATGGACTTAAACTGCAGATTTACTGATGAGTAATGCATAGTGGAAAATTGTATTGAAAACCAGAGAATTTACAAAATATTACGTGTTGACTGCCTGTATTGACTGCCTGCAGATTGTGTATTTTTTGAGCAAAACAGAATGTATCTGTAAATATAATTCTGCAAATTTGCGGATACATTGTGCATTTTTGAGTAAAATACAATCTGTAGGCAGTCAACATATGTAATATTTTGTAAATTCCACTTTGGAAATAGAACCAGTCTGACTCAAGATTTGGATACAGGCAGACTCTAACCTCCCACCTTTAATGCATTGTCTGAGCTGTGATGTCACCTTTTGTTACAAAGCCTTAAGTTATCGCGAGAAGGTGACTTAAAAGAAGTTCTGGGATTTACATAATAATGAACCGAAAGATGAAAGACTTAACTACAATCCAGGATTGGTCAACATATCATTTCAGTTGCATGACACTGTAATCTTTTGCTATAAGTTCTATGGCTTATGGTCTTATTATCCATAACCACCTTATGAAGGAGCAGTGCTCAGAAAGCTAATGCTTCCAAATAAACATATTGGACTATAACCTGGTGTTGTGTAATTTTTAATTTTGAAGAGCGCTATGTCAAGATGAGGAGACAATTGGGAGATTTCTGTTTCTTATCAATAAACAGATGGGAGATGGGCATGTATGGATCTGCAGAGTAGTCTTTGTTCTCAAAGCTCAAACATGTTATGATACATTTCATGACACCAGTAAGATTTATTGAAATGCTGTTGACTTGTCGGAATTAATTATAGTAACATTTTATCAATGCACATGAAACCTACATGAGTACATTATTCTGAAAATACTTCTCTCTCTATCTTCTTGTTATATACGGGTGTGCTGTCTAATGATCATGCAAAGGCTCGTGTCTGTCTTTCAATAAATTTAAAGAGACAAAAAACGTGATTGTTTCTTTTTGGGTTGGAAAAGTCTTTAAGATCTGACTTTTCAAGCAGTTAAGTGTTTCGTGTCAGAAGTTTGAGTGGCAGAATGACAGACTAAGCTTCCAATTTACTTTTTATTTGTAATTCTGGGCTGAGCAAACCACAAGACATTTTGGAGGGAGGAAGACCTATTGATGTAAGTTATTTTAGTAATGTTCAGGGGAGGGTGCATTGAAAAGGATTAACATCGAGAGACAGAGTCATAATCCTGGGTCTGAGTCAGCAGATGTTCCTTTACATTATCAGCCACAGTAACATTTGCTATCAGCACTTGCTGATAAAGGCTTTTTTTTGTGTGTGTGGGGGGGGGTGTGATGGAAGAGACAGATCAGAAGGAGATTGATATTGACATAAATAAGTATAACTTCTTACCGTGGCTCTCAATTTCTCCAAAAATCTCTTTGAACTAGTTATGGTAAGGTACCTAATTCTAGCTAGCAGTTTCCTCAGTCTCTAGTGTACAGTCTAAGCTGTCCATTGAGCAGTTCGTTATCAGTTACTTAAGCATAGCAGCTTGTTTAAATTGAGTTAGTGCCTCTGCTCAAACAGTACATTGAGTAGTGTCCACCTAGCCCTGTCCTCCTCACAATGCCAAGGGTTATAATCCTTCTTGCTTTGTGAGGGAAGACTGAGAACAGTGGTCTTCAATGGTGATATAGCAAGTAGCCCCCAAGACGACATTTTAATTTGAACATTTGACTTTTATGCTGTACCCCTTTTAATTTGCTTTTCTTTAAAGTTGCTTTAAATGAAAACAGTTCATACCAGCCATGGGACTGGACTATTATCAGCCCTGAAGGCCACATTATAGTTTCATAATTTTAATGATAATTTTTAATTTTTTTGATGCAGCATCCCTTTAGGAGTTTGGTACCCATTAATTAGTTTAATGTTTTCAAGTTAGCAAGTGGATCTTGATTTCAATCTCAATGACTGGCTCAGATCCGAACTGATACTCAAGCAAAATATCCTCAGTTTAAATGACAGCAGTTCCCTCTCACTGCTGAAAAGATAGTGGGTGAGATTTTGGCTGTGATTCTAAAATGTGTCCTATTTATTATTTTACATGTAAACACAGGACTTCTTTGAAAGGTTAACTGCTTTGAAATATATGCAGATGTAAATACCACTTGGCTTTTGTAAGCTTTCAAAGGTGTCTTTGTGAAATTTTAAAAAGAGATTGGGTTTTTTTTTGCCCAAGGTCCCATATGATGGGAAAACCAAAAGGACTAAGGATGCTGTAAATCAGAAATGAAAGCTGAGATTGCTGGTAAAGCTCAGCTCTGGACCTGAAATGTTAATTCTGATTTCTCTCCATAGGTGCTGCCAGACCCACTGAGCTTTACCAGCAATTTCTGGTTTTGTTTCCCATATAAAGGAGCTGTTTAAATTGTTCCTGTGTGTCCATAGCCCATCTGATAAGGCTATGATTGACAAGTTAGTGAACTTGATTGCAAAATCATTGCCATCAACCTGGTTGATATTTCAGTGATGCACTGAAGAAACTGTTGTCAGAGGTGCTGTCTTTTGGAAGAATATTCGAACTACTCAAATATCCAGTTGAGGAAGGGTCACTGGACCCAAAACATTAACTCTTTCTCTTCACAGATGCTGCCAGACCTGCTGAGTTTTTCCAGCAATTTCAGTTTTTGGTTCAAACTGTGGCCCTAACTATCTATTTCAAGGGCTGTAAAATATCCTGCAAACATCTGAAGAACAAGTAGTGACCAGGCCAAAATTCTTTCCTCTATCTATATCACCAGAAGCATTCTGCGATTGTTTATTCTCCTTGTCTGTTAGTCCCATGAGGCTACCCTGTGAGGCTGTGAGTGCTTTTCACCCTTTGGAAGTGATTGGAGGGTCATTGGTATTTGTGCTATTTTGCTTAAGGAGAGTACATACCTCTAATTAGCCTGAGCAGCAAACTGAGATCTTTGTAACTGTTTTGGTTGAGTGTTTTCAATCTTTGCCTGCAGACTGCGTTCCCTCTCATTTCTCCTCCCACAGCAGGAACCTCTGAGGTCTGTGTGTAGCAGTTACTTCGGAAGGTGAAGGTGAGCAGCAAACTGAGATCTTTGTAACTGTTTTGGTTGAGTGTTTTCAATCTTTGCCTGCAGACTGCGTTCCCTCTCATTTCTCCTCCCACAGCAGGAACCTCTGAGGTCTGTGTGTAGCAGTTACTTCGGGAGGTGAAGGTCAATGTGTCAGCAGTCCAGTTGGGGTATGCAGAAACTCTGAGCAGCTTCGAGCAAACATTACCGACATGTCCGATTTCTACTCTTAGGCTTTTATTTGTTCATGTGATGTGGTTGCCACAGGCGAGGCCAGCATTTATTGTCCAAAGGGTAGTTAAGAGTCACCTGCATTCTTGTGAGTTTGGAGTCATGTGTAGATCAGATCAGATAAGGATAGTACATTTCCTTCCTTTAAAGGGAATGGTGAACCAGATGAGTTTTTGCAATAGTGGTCTCATTCCAGATATTTATTGGTTCTAAACTTCACCGTCTGCCCTGGTGCAATTTGAATCCCCACCCCAGAGGTTCCAGATTACTAGTCCAACAGCAATACCAATATACCGCACTTGGTGAGAGATTGTTGTGTTCAGGCATCTGAAGGAACAGTAACTCCTTTTCCGTGTGAAGGTGCACTTTTTGGTCAGGGTGAAGGGGAACAGGCAAAAGCAAAATTCATTTTGGATTTCTGGGAGCTGTTCTTAGTTATACTTACCCAATTGTAGACAAGCAAACATAGTGAGGGGAAAGTAAAATCGATACTCCACCACAAGACCCTAGTGGCTTTTAGTGCATCTTGATTTGGAAATTTTAACTGGGCACTTTGTGCATAATTTTGCATTAATTTTGGTGTGGGACTTTAGAATCTTTTCAGCATTCATTGGTCCATGGTGTGGATATTTTGATGCCTGTCTCCCATTTCCTTTTACTGTGATGTGAGAACACTTCAGGGACATGGAGCCTCTTGTGTTGCAACAAAGCTACAGAGCGAGGGTCAGAGGAATGTTTCAAAGTTATTTTGGTTAGCCTGGTCATGCCAAATACATTCTTCACTGGAGGCAGTGTGCAGTTGAACCACACTGAACGACAAACTGAAATATCTCGAGGCCAGGAAGTATTTTGGATAAAGTTGTGAACCTCTACATCCACAGTCTCAGTTTGAGAGGAAAGTGAGATTTTTGCAGCCAGGTCACAAGCAAGTGCTCACCATCCCGAGTTTCAGAAAACACTGACAATGTTTGATGAGGGCGGTGGGCCTTGAGCTAAAGTAGGTGAAAGTTCACAAAGTGAAGAAGATTCAAAGCAAAAAGCAGCAAGTGGTAGGGAGCTACTATCAGAGCTGACTTGTTGCCAAAGATTGCTTTACAGAATAAGGCCTATAAGACGTAGGAACAGAGGTAAACCATTCAGCCCATCGAGTCTACTCTGCCATTCAATGAGATCGTAGCTGATCTGATCATACTCCACTCCACCTTCCTGTCTTTTCACATGATTCTTGATTCATATCTATCTTGGCCTTGAATTTATTTAATGACTCCACCTCCACGGCCCTCTCTAGTAAAGAATTCCACAGAATGACTACCCTTTGAGAGAAGAAATTCATCTTCATTTCTGTTTTAAGTGGGTCACCTCCCTTGTTCTGAGATTACGTCCTCTGATCCTAGACTCTTCCACAAGGGGAAACAACTTCCCTGCATCGAACCTGCCAAGCTCCCAAAGAATCTTGCATGTTTCAATATGGGCACTTCTCATTTTTCGAAATTCCAACAAGTACAGGCCCAATCTGCTCAATCTGTCCATAAAATCCCTCCGTAGCCTGGCGCCAGCTGAGTGAACCTTCTCTGTCTCTAATGCCAATATATCTTCCATTAGATAAAGGATGCAAACTGTTCACATTATTCCAGCTGTGGTTGTCTGGTATATCTTTAGTGAAATCAGTCTACTTTTATATTCTAATCCCTTTGAAATAAAGACCAACATTCCACTTTCCTGCCCTAGTACCTGCTGAACTTGAACACTAGCTTTTTGTGATTCATGCTATTATGGGCCAGGCCAGACCCTGTCAAGGTATGTTAAGAGGGTAGCGTAGACCCTAACTTTTTCTTATTTTAAAGGCAGATGTGAAGTGGATATTCCAGGTGTGATGCAGCTGGTCAAACCACTCAGCTTTAAACAAACCAGAATGTTTTGAACACCACCGTTGAAACACGAACAAAAGAAAACAATTTAAAATAACTTAACTACTGGAAAACTTAACCGACCCGATACATTAATATTACTAATTAACTGTTCCAAGACAGTAACATTCCTTAAACACACCCCTTGGTAAAAAGGTAAATTCAAACTCAGATTCTTAAAGGCAGAAGGGAGCAGCATCACAAGAGGGATCTCAGAAGGAAGTCAGAAGAATTCTTTACTGAAGCTTGCAACTCCCCTAGACTGTCACATCTTGTGACTGTTACAGCTAAAACAAGCTAGAAAAAATCCTGAACTGGGAGAACCGGCCACTCCCCTTCCATTGTTGAACTAAATGCTTTGGCACCTCTGCCTTTAAGACTTTTCTTCAAAAAAAACCATGAGCGTAATAAACTTCTTAAAGTGAGAGCATCGTTGTAATGATAGACTCCCAAATCTTTCTGTTCTGTAGCTTTCTGTTCTCTTTCCCCATGTAAATAATATTCAGTTTCTCTTCCAGCAAAAGCGTAGAATCTCATATTTTGCCAAGTTCCATCTGTCAAGCTTTTATCCCTCAACTAACATTGAGATTATTTTGGTGATATGTTGCTGTTTTGGACCCTCGCTGAGCAGAGATTAGTAGTCTTTGTCGTATATTATAGCTGTGATGAAACCTCAAAAATACATAATTGGCATAATAAAGTAATTTGTGCCCCCTTTATTTCTGTTTACTCCACTCTATCATGTTTTATATACAACCTTCATAGGTTTTAAGTGGACTGAATATCTCTTTAGAGAATAGAGACCTCCCAGAAACAGCATCAATTGTCCTGGCGATGTCGGTTCTGTGATTTAACAAGTATCAGCTAACTCCTCAACTGAATGAAATTAGCAGGTGAAGAGAAGATAAAAATATATCAGGATTTGCAATGTTATGTTTCAAATTGGAGATTTAAGTGAGCAAATGATTAATTTTATCCTGAGACTTGAGGTTTCTTGATATTGTTTCACTCCTTTCCTGCTACTTCAGTGTAGATGAGCATTTGGTGGTCACTGTGTGTGTTAAGGATGTGACAAATTGGTGTAATGGGATCAGGCATCTTGGTGAAGGAGGAGATCTGTAACTCTGGAGCCCCATTTCACCCTGAACTGAGGTTATAAGAAACAATTTCACAGCAATCACATTGCGGTATGTGTAATGAAGCAGGAAGAGTAAATGACGTGAAGATGGAATAAGTGGGAATAGTGGCTATAATCTAATTAGGTTCACATTGGAAGCAGATAAAGGAGAAAGAGGAGTTCCAGATAAAGGGTTGGAAATGAGCCAGTCAGGCAGATGAAAGGGAAACTTGCATAATTAATTGGCAGGGAGAAGCTGCAGGCACATATTTAAACACACCATGAGTAAGTTAAAGCTTCAATCCATTCCTTCTCAATAAATTAGGTTTGACAAATGGAGAGGCTCCATAAATCAAAAAAGTCACGTAAAAAGTATCTTGAAAACTAGGCAACACCTCTGCTGCTGGTTGCATCGTACTGAAAAGGCACAGACTGCAGATAACTGCCAGAGAGAAATTTGGTGAGTTTGTGTCATACAATATTATTTAAACATGGACTAGCTAATGCCACCAACAGCAGCTTGGGCAGATTGCTACTCACTACAAGGATATGATTTGGAGATGCCGGTGTTGAACTGGGGTGTGCAAAGTTAAAAATCACACAACACCAGATTATAGTCACTACAAGGATAAGTATTCCTGATGAAGGGCTTTTGCCCAGAACGTCGACTCCCCTGCTCCTCGGATGCTGCCTGACCTGCTGTGATTTTCCAGCACCACACTCTCGACTCTGATCTCCAACATATACAGGCCTCACTTCCTCCTGTTACCATCTGCAGTCCTCACTTTCACTTAGTATTTTATATGCAAAGAATAAAACAATAGCAGAGCTAAATGGATTTGAATGCTCAGTACTTCAGGCCAAATGGCCTCTTAATGCTCTGTACATTCCTGATATTTCCTGAGATTTCTGTAATAATGCAGCTTGAGATGTACCTAGAGGACAGACCATGTGTCACATTGGGGCCATCCTCTGGGGCAGCTGTCTTTGTTTTGAGTGGGGATTAGCAACTAAGAATAAGAAAGATGCCATTGCTTTCCCAAACCAAGCAACTGTCCACAAGTGTTCAACCACATGTGTTAGCAGAGATGTGTGAACAGCCAGTAAGTTACTGCTTTGAAAGAACATGACAACAGTCACATGATGGGCTGCTGCTGCTGATTCTTAATTCATTATGGGATGTGGGTGTCACCTGCTGTTGCCCATCCATAGTTGCCCTGGAGAAGGTGGTAAAAACAATGACTGCAGATGCTGGAAACCAGATTCTGGATTAGTGGTGCTGGAAGAGCACAGCAGTTCAGGCAGCATCCAAGTAGCTTCGAAATCGACGTTTCGGGCAAAAGCCCTTCATTTACACAGTGAGGGGTATCTGTGTTAGCACGGGGCTTTACACAGTGAGGGATATCTGTGTTAGCATGGGGTGTTACACAGTGAGGGGCATCTGTGTTAGCACGGGGTTTTACACAATGAGGGGTATAGGGAATCACACATTAAATGAGTAGTTCCAGGATTTTAACCCAATGACATTGAAATAATGACAATATAGTTCCAAGTCAGGATGGTGTGTGCTTTGGAGGGAACTTGTAGAGGGTGGTGTTCGCAGATGTCTGTTGTCCTTGTCCTTCAAGATGGTGGTGGTCATGGGTTTGGAGCCTTGGTGAATTTCTGCAGGGCACCCTGTAGATAGTACACTGCTGCTACTGAGCGTCAGTATTGGAGGTAGTGGATACTAATGGCCGTGGTGCCAGTTAAATGGGCTGCTTTGTCCTGGATGGTGTTAAGCTCCTTGAGTTTTGTTGGAGCTGCACCCATCTGGGCAAATGAGGAGTATTCCATCTCACTCCTCACCGGTGCGTGGTGGACAGGTTTTGGGGAGTCAGGAGGAGAGTTACCTTCCACAGGATTCTTACCCTTTCACCTCCTCTTATATTTAAATGATTGGTCCAGTTCAGTTTTTGGTCAATGGTAACAGCCAGGATGTTGATAGTGGGGGATTCAGTGATGGCGACTCCTTGAAATCTTGAGGAACGATGGGTAGACACACTTCTTGGAGATGGATATTTTCTGGCATTTATATGGCACAAATGTTACAGGAATAAATATGGTTAAATTCCAAATCAAAGATCTTTCAATACTAATGTTCTAGAATTCATATATCTTTACACCAAACACCTGAAGCAAAGATCTACTATTGAACATTTCCAGCTGCCTACATGAATGGGCTATGCTACTCCAGCCAGCCTGGTTTATTTTCATTCATTTAGGACATGGAGGTGCCGCTGGCTAGGCTAGCATTTGCTGCCCATCCCTAGCTGCCCAAGAGGCATTTCAGAGTCAATCACATTCCTGCAGAAGTCACATGTAGGCCTGACCGGGTACGGGTGGCAGATTTTCTTCCCTTAAAAGGGTATTAGTGAACCAAATGGGGCTATACGATAATCAATTGTCATTGTCATTACCTGGTCGTCGTCTTTTATTTAAATTCCAGATTTTCTTTGTATTAATTTAAAATTTCATCTCTACCATGGAGGTTGGGTTCTGCATTGTTAGCTGGGTGACACTATCCCACAAGTACCATCCCTTTCCTGGATTCTCCGCTCTCTAGGTTTTTAGATTAGATTAGATTCCCTACAGTGTGGAAAACAGGCCCTTCGGCCCAGCAACTCCACACTGACCCTCTGAAGAGTAACCCACCCAGGCCCATTTCCCTCTGACTAATGCACTTAACACTATGGGCAATTTAGAATGACCAATTCACCTGACCTGCATATCTTTGGACTGTGGGAGGAAACTGGAGCACCTGGAGGAAACCCATGCAGACACTTGGTTCTGCACTTTTCAAGGCTGTTCTGTCCAGCGAGACAGATGCTGTTCCTCGCCCCTTGTGACTTCAGCTCACTTATACCTTCCAGTCGGCTTCTTTCAGTCCTAGTAATTCAGTAAACTCATTTACCTCTAAACAGACTGACTACCACTGGCTAGTACAGAGTTTCCCTTTATTCCTCTTTAGGTCATGTTTCACTCTCCTCTGCTGATGGCAGGGTCACATCCTCATTTACATCTTCATCATTACATATTCATTTCCCAATCATTATTCCCAATCACAATCTTTAAAATGGAGAACTTCCTCTCACAATCAGGAAAACGTGAAAGCAAATATTTCTAGTTGTTATCTTGATTATATTCCTTCATTAGGCAAGTGTGTACTAATAAAATGCCTATTGGACATCCTAAAGTGCCTCCAGTCCAATCAAATGGTCAGTCAGATGCTCAAAGCAGTCACAGTGAGGGATCCTTTCTTGTTGGGGGTGAGGAGGTAGGTTCAGTTCCAGAGATAAAGTGAGGATGAGGCAGCAGAGTGAAGATGGTGGCATTTACCCATCTGGCAATTTTGGAGCAGCCTGGCAGATTTTGGTGTGTGGTTCTCCTCTGCAGGTTCTAGGGGAAAGAGGACATCCTTCCTCTTCACCAGCCAGTCCAGAAGGCTCATTTATCCTAGTTTTTGTCCAACAAATATGAGAAAGAGTAATTGGGGTGAATAGTGTTTAAGATTGTTAGTGGTGGTGTTAGTTGAGGAAATAATATTGACTGGATCGCTCTTAATTGCATTCAAAGTTTGTGAGAAGATTTGTAGCTCGGGTGCTCGTTGTTGTGGTTCTGTTCGCCGAGCTGGGAATTTGTGTTGCAGACGTTTTGTCCCCTGTCCAGGTGACATCCTCAGTGCTTGGGAGCCTCCTGTGAAGCGCTTCTGTGATCTTTCCTCTGGCATTTATAGTGGTTTGAATCTGCCGCTTCCGGTTGTCAGTTCCAACTGTCCGCTGCAGTGGTCGGTATATTGGGTCCAGGTCGATGTGCTTATTGATTGAATCTGTGGATGAGTGCCATGCCTCTAGGAATTCCCTGGCTGTTCTCTGTTTGGCTTGTCCTATAATAGTAGTGTTGTCCCAGTCGAATTCATGTTGCTTGTCATCTGCGTGTGTGGCTACTAAGGATAGCTGGTCGTGTTGTTTTGTGGCTAGTTATTCATGGATGCAGATCGTTAGCTGTCTTCCTGTTTGTCCTATGTAGTGTTTTGTGCAGTCCTTGCATGGGATTTTGTACACTACATTGGTTTTGCTCATGCTGGGTATCGGGTCCTTTGTTCTGGTGAGTTGTTGTCTGAGAGTGGCTGTTGGTTTGTGTGCTGTTATGAGTCCTAGTGGTCGCAGTAGTCTGGCTGTCAGTTTGGAAATGCTCTTGATGTATGGTAGTGTGGCTAGTCCTTTGGGTTGCGGCATGTCCTCATTCCGTTGTCTTTCCCTTAGGCATCTGTTGATGAAATTGAGCGGGTATCCGTTTTTGGCGAATACCTTGTATAGGTGTTCTTCTTCCTCTTTTTGCAGTTCTGGTGTACTGCAGTGTGTTGTGGCCCTTTTGAATAGTGTCTTGATGCAACTTCTTTTGTGTGTGTTGGGGTGGTTGCTTTCGTAGTTCAGGACTTGGTCTGTGTGTGTGGTTTTCCTGTATACCTTTGTGGTGAATTCTCCGTTCAGTGTTCTCTGTACTATCACGTCTAGGAATGGGAGTTGGTTGTCCTTTTCTTCCTGTCTACTGAATTGGATTCCTGTGAGTGTGGCGTTGATGATCCGGTGTGTGTTCTCTATTTCTGTGTTTTTAATGATTACAAAGGTGTCATCCACATATCTGACCCAGAGTTTGGGTTGAATTTGCGGTAAGACTGTTTGTTCTAATCTTTGCATTACCGCTTCTGCTATGAGTCCAGAGATGGGTGAGCCCATGGGTGTGCCGTTGATTTGTTCATTAATTTGGTTGTTAAATGTGAAGTGTGTTGTGAGGTCCAGTAGTTTGAGTATGCAGTCTTTGTTGATAAGTTCAATGTCCTGTTGTCTGTTCTGTATGTCCAGCAGGTTGGCTGTTGTTCCTCTGGCTAGGGTTTTGTCGATAGAGGTGAACAGTGCCATTACATCGAATGAGACCATGGTTTCTTCCTTGTCTATGTGTATATTTCTGATGATGTCCAAGAATTCCTGTGTTGATTGTATCGAGTGTCTGGATCCGCTGATCAGGCATTTCAGTTTCTGCTGTAGTTCTTTAGCCAGTTTGTGTGATGGTGTCCCTGGTAGTGATACTATGGGTCTGATTGGGATGTCTGGTTTGTGCACTTTAGGTAGTCCATAGAATCTGGGGGTGTTGTTGCTTTCAGGTTTCATTCTTTGTAGGTCAAACCTGGTTATCTGTCCGTTTTTTTGTTGGTTCCTCAGTGTGTTGTTCCTCAATGTGCTAAATTGACAGTGATCTAGAGGTCCTTCTGGACTGGCTGGTGAAGAGGAGGGATGTCGTCTTTCCCCTAGGACCTACAGAGGAGATCACACACCAAAATCTGCCAGGCTGGTCCAAAATTGCAAGACGGGAAAATGCCATCATCCTCCCGCTGCTGCCTCGCCCTCACTTTATCTCTGGAACTGAACCTACCTCCTCACCCCCGACAAGAAAGGATCCTCCACTGTGACTGCTTTCAGCTTCTGACTGACCGTACCGGAGCCCCTGGGCTGAGACCGGAGACTGTCCCAGAGTTCTGTTGCTGGGATCCCCTGCCTGAAGGATCTGACCGAGACCTACTCCCATTAGAGCTTGAGGTAGGGCCTTTGTTTGCAACAACCACAGGGAGTTTGCCGGGTGAGCCTCTGACCCGTGGTGTGTGGGTGAGATTGATGAAGCCCACCATCTCACAGCAACATGTCCACCCTTTTTATTGACATTGGCTGACCACTGCGAGTTGTTGTATGGCACTGTGTCTGTAAGAAAAGGCAATGCAAGGGATACACACTAAGAGCCTGCCTACACTGACGGAGGGAACAAGCCACTAAAAGGCAAAACAAAGGAGCAATTAGATTAGATTAGATTAGATTACTTACAATGCCATGAGGCTCCCCAGTAAGCTCAATGTGAGTGCGTGCTAAGAGAGTAACCAAGGATTCTTGTGATGCCCCGGTCATGTCCATGAGCTGGGTACCTGTTTCTGCACACCCAAGGCTTCCTGGCATCGACATTGTAATGAGAGGTGCCAGCGCCCAGCAAAGTGCAACATTGAAATGCAGAAAGAGAAAGTGAGGACTGCAGATGCTGGAGAGTCAGTCAAAAACTGTGGCACTGGCAAAGCACTGCCTGTCCGGCGGCATCCGAGGAGCAGGAGAGTCGACATTTTGGCATAAGCGCTTTATCAGGATGAAGGGCTTATGCCCAAAACATCGACTCTCCTGCTCCTCAGATGATGCCTGTCCAGCTGTGCTTTTCCAGTGCCACAGTTTTTGACATTGCAATGCAGAACCCTACTGTCAGTGGATCAGCGATGTTCCATGTTGGTTATGTTGAAGCTGGTATGTTTCAAGTGTCAAAGTTTGTGGTCATGGGGAGATGCCATTCTCTGCCCATGGAGTTCGCCTTGAGATCTTGGCACTGGGTATCTAAGATGGAGGCCCAGAGGAACAGGCAGTGAGCTGGAGTCATGAGGTACCCTCTCTGACTTTCACGTCGGAAATTCTTGGTGCTTAATTTCTATCCGGTGGATAGGAGACTGTATGTTAATGAGGCAAGATCAAGTGACAGTGAGATTGTTAATGAACGCTACTGGGCCTATCATCTCCCACTACTGGGCATATCAACTCCCACTAGCTATAATCTTGTCCTGAAGTGCAACACCCAGTTGGAAAATGGAATTTTTAAAAAAGTCCCCCACCCAATGTTCCCAGGTTTTGCCATGCCCAAGTTGTTCAGGAGCTGGGATGTGTTCCTATTTGTCAACAATGGAACAGATCAGAGTCTTAGGCTGGATCAGTCTGAAATCTTGGACAGTGCCTTGAACCCATAACTTTCTGACTGGGATAAATTCTGAGCTAACATCTTTTAAACTAAGAGAGTTGAAAGAAGCTGTTTCTGATGTTACTGAGCAAGATCGGGGAAAAAACTTGTTACCCTTCTTTAACAATGAAGTTGATGTGTGTAACAATGACAAAATCTCTAAGGGTGGTCATAATTATCATTTATGGTTTGAAACAAATGTGTAAAGTGTCAAGCAAAGCTAAACTGTACATACTACTGAAAATGTAAGTGTTATTCAGATGTCAGTATTGAGTTTGATATGGTATTAAGCAGGATTCTGCACCCATTCAAGATATTAACCCCTAAGGTGGCCGCTCCTAAATGGAACTCTTTAATGTCCAGGTCTTGAGAAGACTGAGTATTGGTAGAAGAAAGGACATTTGTAGGTTACTTTTAAATACCAAACCAAAAACTTCCAAAATGGTTTGTGGAATCAGAAGGAGAGCTTCCTCTGGCTGTTGGTGAGCGAGCCCACCTTTGCCATCCCACCCATGCCCTGCTGTCAATCCTAATCAATTCCTGATCATTTCCCCATCTCCACAGTGAAACACACAATCCCATCTCTTTGTCAGAACCAGGAGTTCCAAAGAAGGTCACTGGACTGAAAATGTTAACTCAGTTTCTCTTTTTCCCCCAAATGCTGGCAGATCTGCTGAGTTTCTCCAGCAACTTCTCTTTTTGCTTCAAATGTCTAGCATCCACAGTTCTTTGTTGTATTTTACTGTTGTTCAAAAGCAAACTGATTTATTTCTTTATGTACCTTGGCTTTTGATATTATCAAGGAGAAAAATGAGCCCTCCCCTCTATCCCAAACATAAGATTTACGCGTCTCAACCTGGTCTATGACGATGTGGAGGTGCCGTTGTTGGACTGGGGTGGACAAAGTCTGAACTTACATGACACCAGGTTATAGATGAAGGATCAGTGCTCTGAATGTCTGTGATTTCAAATAAACCTGTAGGACTATAACCTGGGGTCGTTTCACTTCTGACTTTGTTCTATGATGCACACTAATGGCAATTAAAGTAGAAGTCAGGCTAAATCAATTTAACATTCTGAAGCTGTTATAAATGAGCAATATTTTCTCTGATATCTATAGTTGCCATCTCTGCATGTGGGTTCTGTTTGTGTATTTTTATTTTTCTATATACACGATCACTTCAAGTCCTATTTGAACCTAAACATATCATTTGCTTTACAGCTTACACCTGTGTATTTGAAAGGCTCACATGTATCATCAAGCAAGTATTTTTCTTTCTAATTGTGTGACATTTGTGTTTGATGAAATATTACATTAACCTGTAAAAGTTAATTACATCTTTAATACTTAAGTACTTGGATCACAGTTAAATGAAATGGCTTTAAACTCTCAGCACTGTTGGTTTAAGCACACGAGGGGGATTGAGTAACAGCAATAATAAAAGCCATAAGAAAGTCATTTGTTTTCAGGGCATGGGCAATGAGACACTGGCAAAGACACGTTTATTGTCTGTCCATTGTTATGGCTCTGGAGAGAGAAGATTGACTGTGAACCATGAAGCGTGAGCTCGGAGTTAAGCTCAGACAGACGAGGTAGTGGTGGCAAGTTTCCTTCTCAAAGGATATGAGTCAACCTGTTGGCTTTTACAGTAATCCAGCAGTTTTCATGGTGGTTTCTTTTTCCTCAGTCCCAGACTATTAATTACCAGATTTGTCAAATTCAATTTCACAGTAGTAGCATTTGAACTCTCGCCCTCTGAACTGTTAGTCCAGTTCTATAATCCCGATGCTACTGTGCTGTGTTTGGACAGCGATGTACTTAACGCTCTGTACTTGACACTTGGCTGAGAATGAAAGTCAAATGCATGTTGCACTTGACCATTAGCTCTTATTTTGTACTCTGTTGTACTCAGAGAAAATTGTGCTGTGTAGAAATACTTTGAATGTTATAGCTAATAGTTTGCAACCTGTAAACACTTATAATTCGCTTTAAAATACAGAGAAGATGCAGTGGGGCATTGGAACAAAGTGTTATGGCAGCAAATCAGATGTGGGGTAAAATACATATCCAATCTATCAGCCAGACCTTTCACCTTTTAGATGCTTAGGAAGCTGTATTTTCCATTTTTTTAAAAGGTTTTCAGCAATGTTTTCTGTATAATCTCAAGATTTGCTTTCTAACTGAGAGCCATGCAGTTCCCCAGCATTGCAGAATTTATAAATTCAGCCCCTGTGCTGAAATAGTAAGTTTTAGGAGGTATTTTCAGATGCATTGTATGTTGGCATGTGTTATTACAGCAAGCAATGGCATCTCTAGTATGGCAAGGTTTAGAAGTAGAATTAGCTTTATTGTCACATATACTTATGTGAATACAATGAAAAGTTGACAAGTCATCACTTACCAAGGTACCTCGGTACGGATTCTTAAGTACAAATACTTGGGGAAAATAAATAGAAAAATAAAGAAATATGAAATCCACAATAAATGATAAAAATAGAGAATCAAGAGTTCAAATAGCAGTGCCTCCAACCCCAACTTCACCCCAAGGCTGGGAGTCTGAGTTCACGCTGAAGTCAGGGGTTTGAATCTTTGGGCCAGTGTGA
Organism: Chiloscyllium punctatum; assembly: GCF_047496795.1. NCBI lineage: Eukaryota > Metazoa > Chordata > Chondrichthyes > Orectolobiformes > Hemiscylliidae > Chiloscyllium > Chiloscyllium punctatum. The sequence continues at coordinate 107,444,329 of NC_092751.1, forward strand.
CCAGTGCTGGAATCTACTGTGCTGGAATTGTATGAATCTCTTCAACAGCCAAGGAGAGATGTGAAAAAAGCTCTAACAGTGACGTCGGTAGTGTTGAAACTGGATGCACACTACCTCTGGCACACTCAACATTGAACTGAGTTTCAGTATGTCTAAGAATTTTTTGAGGTAGGGAGTGTGTGTGAGGTGGAGCACTGAGTGGTCCTGTTGTCTTTTATCAATCCAGTTTAATATTGCAATTAAGCTCCATTCCTCATAGTATCAGCCCATTGTGAGGTTAGGCTGACTCATGCTGCTTTGGAGTTGAATGTAGTTTTGCCCAGTGACTCCGCAGGTATGGCAGCCTCTGTGGAGGGAAATCAAAGTTGATTAATCTGAGTCAAATGACCTTCCTTCAGAACAGGACCTGAAATGTTAGCTCTGATTTCTCTCCACAGATGCTGCTCGACCTGCTGAGATTTTTCAACAGTTTTTGTTACAGATTTCCAGCACCTGCAGTTCTTTTGGATTTTTGCCAAATTACTGATTGACGCAACGTTTCCAATTTAAAAATAAAATTCATGGGCACCTCTGGCTAGGCCAGTATTTATTACCCAGAGGACATTTAAGAATTAACCACATTGCTGTGGGTCTGGAGTCATTAGGGAGGTGATGGTAGAGACCGTGATCCAGAACCTCAGTTTGATGTCCTGGTTTCAAATCCCAGCATGGGAGATGGTGGGAATTTGAACAACATCTGGATTTAAAAGCTAAAGTAATGGCAACCATGTAGCTGTCACTATTGATTGTTAAAAACAAAGCTGAAACACTAATCTCCTCTATCTGGTCAGACCTACATGTGACTCCACACCTATAGCAATATGGTTAACCTTTAACTGCCCTCTGGAAATTAATGCTGGCCGAGTCCGTGATGCCCACATCCCACATTATTTTTTAATTCATGTGATTGTCTCTGTCCAGGACAGCATTCATTGCCTTCCCTTAATTGCTGTGGGGCTGGAGTCCAGACCAGAAAAGGGCAGCAGTTTCCTTCCCTAAAGACATTAGTGAACCAGATGGATTTTCCCCAACAATCGACAGCAGTTCCATGGTCATCATTAGACTCTTAATTCCAGATTTATGTTGAATTCCAAGTCTACCATCTGCCACAGGGGGATTCAAACCTGTTCCCCAGAATGTTAGATGAATTGTTTAGTGATAATACTTCCCTGTATTTGTCCTGCAATTCCACCATTTACCACAGCGGGTCTGGAAACCATGTCCCCAGAACATTACCTCAGTCCAATGAAAATGTCACCAGGCCATCAGCTCCCATTTTCTGGTCACCAAGGGAACTTCCACAGTGTTGTAGAAAACCAAGCATGGATGTTGTGTACAGTTTTATAATTCATTCATGGGATGTGAGCATCACTGTCTGGGCCAGCATTTATTGCCTGTCCCTAATTGCCCTTGAGAATCTCACAACACCAGCTTATAGTCCAACAGGTTTAATTGGAAGCACACTAGCTTTCGGAGCACCGCTCCTTCATCAGTCCACAACCACCTGATGAAGGAGCGTTGCTCCGAAAGCTAGTGTGCTTCCAAACAAACCTGTTGGACTATATCCTGGTCTTGTGTGATTTTTAATTTTATCCTTGTGAAGGTGGTGATAAGCTACTTCCTTGAACCGTTGCAGTCAATGTGCTGAGGGTAGACCCACAATGCTGTTAGGGAGGGAGTTCCTGGACTTTGACCCAGCAATGATGAAGGGTGTCATAATGATGCATCGTCGCAATCTGATATAAGCTCTCATTTTGGAAAAGCATTGTATAAAAAAAAGAGACTAGTGTTACTTCTGAGATTTATTTCATGAACAAAAGAGCACTTGTGATTTTATCACGAAACACTCAATTGATGCTGCAGTAATTGTTTTTCAAACCTCACCTGGAAGTCTTTTTAATGAAATGAGGAGGTGCAGGAGGTTGTGAATGTGATGGAGACATTAGTCATGCAGGGTACGTCTGCACAATGTCCGGTGCATCATAGACGATTTGGAGGATTTTGGGGAACTTCCAGCAATCTTACTCATTGTGGGCGTCACTGTAGATATGTTACTGATGTGAAAACCAGGAACATTGCTTCATGGGCCTATCTACAGCAAGTGGACTGTAGCAGTTCAAAACGGCAGCTCATATGTTTGCCACCTACTAGTCCTCTCATGTGAATTATTGCAATCTGCTCATGTAAATCCTGCCTTCATGGCCTCCGAGATATCAGGGAAACTGTCTCCTCATTAAACTGCAGCTTTAAGCAGACAGGTTTTTTGGTTATGTTCTGTGATATCAAATCCATTTATTGTTCTTTATCCATCCATATCCATCCATATCCATCTGTCTGTTTGTTGTGTGGGGCAGACACAAAGTTAGCCTGGGCTGGAGTAGGAAGCGGGTGTTGAAGGTAGGAAATTGGTCTTGTGAACACTGAGCAAGTAGGAACCCATTCGCTGACTGGTTGGCCACAGTATTCGTTCTGTTCAAGCTATTATCTGATGAGGTTGTGCAGTTTAACATTTTCAACCCATGATCTTCAGAATTATAGAGCTGAATTTCATCTGTCTCCCATTGTTCTTAAACTGGGTGAAAGGAAATGTTCACGAAGAATGTTTTAGGTATTGACAGTTTGCATGGATTGATCAACAGAAATATCTATGTGAGAACTGTCATGCATGTGACATGTTGTGACAATGTCCAAGACAACATTGCTGCTAACTTGGGCAATAACCAGATTTACAAAGCATGTCTTAGTTACAAAGAATATTCCCTTTGACTGACTGTTCCTAGTTTGATATATCAAATAATGTAAGGTCTGGCTGGTTTCTTAAAAGCTTAAAGTAAGGTAACAAATTAAAACTATATGGTGTTGTAAATATTGCTGCAATGATCTGCTTTTAATAATCCCCTGTGATACGTTTCATTTCCATGCACTTTTTACTGGCACAGCAAGTCATTTCCAATTTATTTGGGGTGAACTATGCATGTTCCACATACCATGCTGGCTGAAATATCTCCTGTCTGCTTTATGGCTTTTCCTGACCTTGTTCTCAATTTAAAGTGTCTGAGTTGAGGTAACTGGACAATTCATTAAAGGCAAAATTCTGCAGATGCTGGAAATCTGAAGCAAAAACAGAATGAGAAACTCCACTGGTCTGACAGCATCTACAGAGAGAGAAACAGAGCTACCGTTTTGAATCCAGTGACTTTCCTTTGCGAGTTCTGTTTCTCCGTCCATAGATGCTACCAGACCTGCTGGGTTTCTCCTTTCTATTTTTATTTCGAGGTACTAAGGTTGATTTATAATTCCTGTCCCTGTCTAGAGATATAGGTTCAAACAAGTTGTTTGATAGTCTCACATATCAAAAAACAATGGATCATTTCTGCACTGCGCTTAATCATAAGAACAACGTTGTCTAGTGTACACAGTTAGTGAGCCCCTTATGCACCTTTGCAATTTCATTTAATGACCATCTCGAAATCAATTTTCATCCCTGGTGCTGCTTAGAAATATATCTGGCTTCATGTGCAGATATGTTATGTATAAAACCACGTGAGCTGTTAGTAATCAGCAACATGTGATTAACTATTAGATAAAATATCAGAGGTAATGTGAAAATCAGAAAAACTACAATTTTCACAAAGTGAAGGCTAATTAAGAAACTTAAAAATATATAATTCAATATTAAACTATCACTTTGTATAACTTATATTGTTGAGGTACTAATGTTCCTATCCAAGGATAATCTATCTTCACCAGGCCTTTACTTTAAAATAGTTTGGATTGTATGATTTAAGTGCGCTTCACAAAATAGCAGCATGTTAATACTGCATTTTTCAAACAAGCTTGCATTTCTGAAAATATAAAATGTTAAGGGATAATTTGCTTGAGATATTTAAGGATCCGTGCAGAAGTTGATAGGGTAGAGAAAGACAAAGCTGTTTCACTGGTAGAAGAGTCTCGGGATAACTTGAGACTGAGTGCCCAGTCATCCAAGAGAGAAGATCGGAAACCGTCTCTTTACTGAGGGCCCAAGCGAGAAACTCTCTCTTACAAAAAAAGCTGCAGTTACCTCAAAGGAGGTCCACAAATATTTACTACTCTAGCAAAAAGCAAGGCAATAATATAAATCATAGAACTGCAGATCCAGAACTGAAGAAAAGTCACTAGACTTGAAACAAAAACTCTGTTTCTGGCTCCTTAGATGTTGCAGAGCTGTTGAGTTTCTTCAGCAATTTCTGTTTTTGCCGAAGACCAAGACATTTAGACAGATGAATACAGATAAAGCCATGATTACATTGACATAGGTATACTGAAGGCGCTGAACAGCTTTCTCTGGTTTCTGTGTTCTTCATAATCCTGGTCATTCTACCATTACCACTGAGGCAGCTAATAAATCCTGGTTCAATGGAGAGGGTGGGAGGGCACGCCAGAATCAACACTGATGAAGCAACAGCACAGGGCTACAGGGTGCCAACATCATAAGCAGCAAGTAATAGACAGAGCTAAACAATTCCACAACTAACTGATCAGATCCAAGGAGTTTAATTTAGATAAATGTGAGGTGCTGCATTTTGGAAAGGCAAATCAGAGCAGGTCATATATACTTAATGGTAAGGTCCTGGGGAGTGTTGCTGAACAAAGAGACCTTGGAGTGCAAGTTCATAGGTCTTTGAAAGTAGAGTCACAGGTAGATAGCATAGTCAAGAAGGCGCTTGGTATGCTTACCTTTATTGGTCAGAGAATTGACTGGAGGAGTTGGGAGGTCATGTTGCAGCGATACAGGACTTTGGTTAGGCCATTTTTGGAACATTGTATGCAATTCTGGTCTCCTTGCTATCAGAAAGATGTTGTGAAACTTGAAAGTTTTCAGAAAAGATTTAGAACATAGAACATTACAGCGCAGTACAGGCCCTCGATGTTGCGGCAACTTTAGAAGGATGGTGCCAGAGTTGGAGGATTTGAGCTATAGGGAGAGGGTGAACAGGCTGGGACTGTTTTTCCTGGAGTGCCAGAGGCTGAAGGGTGACCTTATAGAGGTTTATAAAATCATGAGGGACATGGATAGGGTAATAGACAAAGTCTTTTCCCTGGGGTGGGGGAGTCCAGAACTAGAGGGCATAGGTTTAGGGTGAGAAGGGAAAAATTTAAAATGGACCTAAGGGGCAACTTTTTCACACAGAGTGTGGTACGTGTATGGAATGAGCTGCCAGAGAAAGTGGTGGAGACTGGTACAATTACAGCATTTAATAGACATCTGGATGGATATATGAATAGGAAGGGTTTAGCAGGTATGGGCCAAATGCTGTCAAATGGGACTAGATTAGGTTAAGATATCTGGTCGGCATGGACGAGTTGGACTAAAAGGTCTGTTTCCATGCTGTACATCTCTATGACTTGGATTCTGCTAGCATAACTAGAAAAATAGCAAGCAGAAACATTTTGCCCATTGACCCTGCTCCACCATTTAGCATTATCATGGTTGAACCTCTATCTCATCACCATACTCCTGTTCTTTCCCTGTAACTCTTTACACCTTTAGAATCCAGTAATTTATCAATTTCTTTCTTAACCATATTTGTTGACTTGGCCTCCACAGCCATCCGTGTTAGAGAATTCCACAGGTTCACTGTCCTCTGACAAATTTGTTTACACCTCCACTGACCTAATGGTGACGTGTTTTTTTTTCTGAGCCCCCACAACTTCCAGGATTTTCCAGGTCCCCGACTAAAACGCTTAGCCACCTATTAACAGCAAGACCCTCATCCTGAGTTCTAAAAGCACAAAGCCATTCAACTACTCTTTAATTCTCAGTGAGTCGCTAACTGTATACATTAAATGCCGCCTTTTCAGCATCTAAATAGTTCTTTCCTTATGGCAGATTGCTTCTGTCCCTTCCTTCTCTGACTCCAATTAACTGTGATGTCAGAACTGCTCTTCAGTGGCTCCTGAACTGTTTTGAGTGACTGATTTGAAAATCTTGTTCTGAGAAAATAACTAATATTTTGGAACAAACATAGCAACCCTTTGAAACTGTCTATCCACGGAATGTTACAATATTCACCAAATACTGGCTCCTGCTGCATAACATGATGGGATAAAGAAGGAATTCATAACAAGAGTAATCCTTTACAACAGAATAGGATTATTCCAGATGAATGCTGGGCAATTTGCTAAACAACTTGTTGGAAAGTATCCTTTCAGTCTATTTCAATACATTACGCTTAATCTAGCTGAGGATAGCCCCTGGTCAGAATGCGCTCTGATCCCAAGGCTAAAATAGCTGAATTACTTTTGTTTGTTTCAGCTTTGGCTGAAGAATCTGCCATTGCAGTACCAGAGACAATGCCAGCATTGCACTCTGGAATGCAGAATAATATACAATCAAATAGTTGAACATGAGGGCATTCAGAGTTGTGGAAAAATAGATTTTTCTATGCTAAGTATTAGGAACCTACAGCGAGGAATAACGGAAGGTTAATTCTCTCACAGCCCTCTCGTACCGTTGGTCAATTCTGATTATTTAATCATGAGCCTTGCTTCACAAATTTTGACCGTCACCACAACTCATTGATTCTACTCAATGTGCTTTCTCCTCCCTGCTTAAAGAAATGAAGTGATTCTATTCATACTTAGACAATCATCAATCCTCAACACCTGTGTCCTCGGTGTTATCAATTGACAACAAGTCAATTATGTTCTTGAATGAAAATGAAAGGCTAACTCGCTATAGTCCTACCACACCATCAGGCTACTCTCACATTTGAGAGAGCGAGATGAGAATCGCAGTTAAACCTTGTAGCCATCATGTCTCAGGTAAGGCAAGAGTTTGAGAAGGAGAGTCTTTCAGTAGAACCTAGTGGGTTCTAGGCAATGGCCTAGTGGGATTGTTGCTTGGCTATTAATCCAAAGACCCGGATAATGTTCTGGGGACTTGGGTGCATGTCCAACCCTGACAGATGGTGACATTTGAACTCAGTAAAGATCTGGAATTAAGAGTCTGATGATGACAATGAAATTCTTAGGTAAAAACCCAAAATAAAACTGGAAGTCTGAAACCAAAAATATAAATTTCTGGATGAACTCAACAGGTCCGACAGCATCTTCAGGAAGAAAGCAGAGTTAACCTTAAGGATCCAGTGACCTTTTCTCAGACCTGCTGAGTTGCTGCAGCAATTTCAGATTTTGTTGGAAGAACCCATCTGGTTCACTAATGGCCATTAGGGAAGGAAGCTGCCATCCTTACCTGGTCTGGCCTACACGTGACTCCAGACACACAGCAATGTGGTTGACTCTTAACTGCCCTCTGGGCAATTAGGGATGGGAAATAAATGCTAGCCTGGCCAGCAGTGCCCATATCCTATGAATGAATGATTTTTTAAAAACTCAGCCAATGCCAGAAGTTTTCGTGTTACTTTGCGTTGCAAACCAACCAGCACGCTAACTCTCCCCATTCTGTAAGTTGATTCATACCTTCCCACAGAAAGAACTCTAGACCAATGGCTTTTGATTTCTGTATTCATTTATTCAACACTCATTGTTAATTAGCTTGCTTGTTCTGATGTTAGCGATACCTTTCATTTTGGATGCTGTAATTTTCCACATTTATTGAGTTTCCATAACTTAATGTAAGTCCAGCTCCATCTGTGTTGGGTCAGTGACAAACTTCAACTGAAAGCAGCTGATTGCTTAGTTACTCTAAATGAAGTCTGACAATGAGATCACAACAATCTAACAATGGCTTTTCAAGTGGCTTCAAAGTTTACCCATCTAGTCATTCTCTACTCAGTCCATTCCTGCCCTGTAAGGTTTTCAGCTTTAGAGCTCTGTTTTTTAAAGTATTTATATTCATGTTGCATCATATTAAGTATAGCTTTGGTTTTCATAATTAAAGGTGTCTTTAATGGGTGTGTTACCCCATGTTCTAAGCTGCACAACACATTGTGCCCTCAAGGGAATATTAAGTCCTTGTGTACATAAGTTGAAGGGATCAGAATTCATTTTGGCTTTTGGAGGTATTTTCTGGAAACTGTGTATGATATTGTTTGGCACCAGATCAATTCCATCAAAATACCTGCACATTGATTACAAGGATTTTGGTTAGAATACGGACATATGATTGTAATATTGAGATTCCTGCAGAGAATTTCAGTGAATAGTATGTGCCTGGGATAATACAATGAGGTAACAGTTTCTTACAGCAATAAAGTGGCAATGCTATGGTGTAAAAGCCAGAAGGGATGATCGACATCCATGCAGTTTTTAAGGTCAAAGATAAGAATGAAAATGTCACCTGGCATTGCGCATTCAATTGCTTTCGGAATACTTTGAGTAGCATGCTTTAATGGATTGTTTCACTTGAGTTGATATTGAATCAATTACCAGAATCCCTGGTGGTTTCACCAGTGTCATAAGTTTCCAGATTCTTACAAGTTCTCCATTAAAGAACACTTCTGTCACTCTAAGCCACAGCAGGTACCAGTGTTCTCAAGGTAGGTGTGTTCCCCTCCCCCGTCCAGTAGCAACACAAGCCACGCATCTGAATGCAGTGTTTTCCTTTGGTCTTTTTGATGTCAGTGAACCATTTTCTGACATCCTGTTCGGCTCCCTTATTATGAACAATCTTGTTTGACCTCACAGAAACCAGCATTGTGTGCTTTTCTCCAGCGTTTGAGGATCATGGTGGTCCCTGAAAGTGGAGGACCACCATTTTAGATATCCTCTGTGATCAAATTGACTTTCACTTCAATAAATATTCCCTTCCTGCTGAAACGCACTACATTATGGGGATTCTTGGTTCATTAACGATTTAGCTGATTACACTAAGCATAAAAAAAAGTTTGATTCAGTATCTTAACAGCATAGGTGGAACATGTCTTAAATATGTCCACACTTAACAATTTCTTCCTTTCCAATACAGCGTCAAATATGATTTATAATTTGTTACAGAGAATGTTTTATCCAGTTATAAAGTTAATTTTGCAATTTTGTTTCGGATGCTATTTCCAATAAATGATGCTTGCGAAGATTCTTGACTTAAAATAGAATTAGATTTACTGTTTCTAAAATAAATCTCTGTACAAGTTAATGTTTGCTCACAATTTCATGCAGGTAGCAGAGATTTTTTTATCTTAAATTTAAAATTCCAGTTTTGGTAATTCAGTGGATGAGCCTAAATGAAAACCAAGATCATGTCAGCTGATCAACACATGGGAATTTATAAAATGGGAAGACCTCATACTCATTCTCTGAAAGGGTTTTTCACCCGGCTCAATACCTTTTCCTCTGTTTTTCTCAGTCAGAGGAATAGCCACTTCTGGTGTTCAGAGGGTGTGTTGGTCCATTGGAGGTGCCAAATAATTAAGGGTTAGATTGATGTTATCTTCTTGTATTTTCACTTTGCAATTACTGCAACCTACTCTCTAATAGGCTTCAAATAAATGAAGATGCTATTCTCCATAAAAGTTGAGCATTTTGTAAAATAACCTTGCAGTTTACCTTATACAAGTGCTTCTGTCTACTTGCTGCTATCTGCCACATTAGTTTTTGTAGTCTATGGCTTGTAATAATTGTGTTCAACTTTGTGTATTTGGGCACTTGGTAATTCAGGATCACTGATTCTGTTATTGTTGACATAATATCACAGAAGACCCTTGTTTGACAATGTTTATGCTCTACATGACCCTTCACTTGTCCCTCTTCATCTCATATTATCCACAAAGCCTTCTGTTCATTTCTCTACATGTTTCCTTTTTAGTGTCTCCATGCTATTTGTTTCAATTTCTCTGTGTGGTAGAGAGTTGCCCAATCTAGCCAATCTCTGGTCCCCTGTTTCTATTCTTCCCCACAGGCAGAAATCCCTTCTGTGCATTTACCTTTCAAACAAACTCTTTCATAACTTCAGAAACCCATATTAGCTTACTGCTCCTCGCTGGTACAGAAAGGAGCTGATGGTTACGATCTCTCAGTTCTTGTCAATCTGGTTTTGCATCTCCTCCAGTAAGTCCATATCATTTTAATGGAAGCCCTTCTGCTAGGCTGAGGAGCTCTGTGACCTGTTGCTATTGTGCCCAGTTAGTTGATTGTGGTCATATCTAATGAAATTCTTCTAATGCGTGTTTCCTATTTTTCTATGTTTGATTGTTTATGGAGATTATATTCAAAATGTCTGCCCTAAACCTAGACACCCGTTCCAACTCTACTCACTACCTCTCCACATTTCGATCACCTCCTACAGTAATTGCTATTTACTGGTGCCTTAATTCCCACACAGTGAGTTAAAGGGTCAAGTTCCCCATTTCCTGTTTGTTCAGGTGCTAACCTGTGATTGTTGTAGCTGTACAATAATTGGTTGCCATCTGTAAATGAATTTGCTGTTCTTGGCTAGGTTGATCTGAGTGCACTTTAAGCTGCAGAAATGCTTAAAATGTCTTAGTCTTTGCCAATTTGAAAATTCAGCCCACATATTACTGTACAAATTTCAGACATTAATGCCTTGCTGCTGAAATGCTGCTCCAGGTTCACCAGATCTGTTTCTTTATCATAGAAAGTCCTTTTTGACCATAATCAAGACATGAAGCCCTTTCTGCTACCAGGGTAGGTTGTTCTGTGTGAGCATAATGTGTGAGAAAGCTGTTAATTTCATTCTGAAGAATGCATTTTCAGTGTTGTTACAGGTAGCATGCAGAGGAAACCCTTCTCTGCTATTGTAAAAACAGAATGAAGTTACACATCTGCTATTTGTTTCAACAGAATTTTTCATGCGATTTAGTATCCTGGGTATTCAGGAATTTTCCGTGACCCTGAAGATTGATTGCAAACACAGCTTCTGGTACTTATCAGAGTCAGTGTGATCCACAGAAGCATTTGACCACCTCGACTCACAGAGCTAGTCTGCAAAGTATTCATGAATAACAGAGCAGTGATGTTTAAAATTGATAACTTATTTAGAACAAGGTTACCAATTACATGCCCTAGGACTAGCCTTAGTCTGTAAACTCACTTAATGTGTCCAGTCTGATTCTTAATGGTACTTTGTGGGTCAATTGGTAGAGCACTCAGTTCAGAGTCACAAGGACCCGGATTCATCTCCCAGTCTGAAGCTTTGACAATCGATGAGGCACACAGTCCTGCACTGTTCAAGAGGCAGTCACCTGGGTGAGATGTTCAACTGATGAAACCACCCCCCCCCCTCCCCCCACTCTCTCCACCATCTCTGCTAGAGCGGACAGAGCGATAGTTACTCAATCTAATGGTTAAATTTGGCCTTCTCGGATGCACCTGTGCCTCTACCAAAGCCATCTACTGCATCCGTTGCACCCGGTCTGGTCTCCTCTACATTGGGGAGACAGACGCCTTCTTGCAGATCATTTCAGAGAACATCTCTAGGACACCCGCACCCACCAACCCCACCGCCCCATGGCTGAACACTTCAACTCCCCTTCCCACTCCGTCAAGGACATGCAGGTCCTGGGCCACCTCCACTGCCAAACCGTTACCACCAGATGCCTGGAGGAGGAATGCCTCATATTCTGCCTTGGGACCCTGCAACCACACAGGATAAATGTGGATTTCAACAGCTCCCACATTTCTCCTTCCCCGACATTATCCCAGTGCCAAGCCTCCAATGTGGCACCACCCTCCGGACCTGTCCATCACTACCCCCTCTGACGTATCACCTTCTCCCTCACCTTCATCTACCTATAGCTTTCCCAGCTAATTTCCCCAAACCCCACCCCCCTTTCATTTATCTCTCAGCCCCGACCCACAAACGTTGATTCTCCTGCTCCTCGGATGTTGTTTTACCTGCTGTGCTTTTCCAACACTACACTCTCAGCTCTGATCTCCAGCATCTGCAGTCCTCACTATCTCCTCAGGTGCAGCCATCATACACACAGCTGGCTCTGGGTGTCCACACTGTTCTCATCTGCAAAACCTAATTGGGAAAAGGAACTTAATTCAGGTGAGCTAGCCTTTTATCCAGCATCTGTGAGCTAGAAAAGACCTTCCCATCACTTACCGTTGGGATTTGCAACTTGCCTTTAAAGCTCCAGGAGCTTCATCCCACTATCGGAATCTTGCACTTAGTCTCCCTGACCAATTCCATTCCTCCCGGACAGCTTCCTTCCTACTCCTGGGAGCACCACAAGACTATGTCACCTTTTTAGGGTGGAAATGATGTTAAGCATTTAGTGCATATGTGAGGAATGTGAAGACATATGGGCCTCAAATATTTTGTGCGTGGTTTTTGATATTGTCTACAGGAGGGTTTTAATGTGTAGCAGACTTGGATGGCCTGGGAAAGTGTATAGGGGATTGAATGTTTGTGTATGGATTTGGATGGTTCAGGAACACGATGAAGAGTATTTTTACAAGGAAGGGCAGCTTAGATTATTTTTTACATGTGATGGTTGTTTGGCTTTTATGAATTGTCATGTTTCTGTGAAAACGTCTTCAGCCCACTTTCTCATTGTGACTGCTTACGAGCCCTCTGTTCCGTCATATTGACAGCCTCACTTAAAGGGGATCATGGGTAAAATCGAGAAGGAACCGCAAGGAGGTTTGGGTAGGGTAACCCAGTCACTGTCTCGGATTTTGTTTCCCCCAATCCAATGTTGAATTTTCCTCCTAGGGTACACGTATGGCAGCTTTTGTTCTGTGTGGAGGGAGTAGAGTCACAGATTCTTTTCATGTTATACAGTTCGGGTTTGTTCATTTTAACCACCCGAGTACTGGGCACTGACTGGGCCAAGTTTAGAAAGGTGAATTTGCTGGGGAGAATTGAATAACAAAAGGGAATCCCTGAAAATGTCTCCTCATTCTTCCTGAAGCCAGAGCACAATACTTTCTTGCAAAAAAAACTCCTTTGTGAAATATTTTCCAAATACTTAGTATATTTGATCACACTCTCTTTCCTAGTTATTGAATGGAAAGTTAGCCCATCTTGCTGCAAAACTATACCATGTAAAGGATAAGGAGTAGTTGATTAGTGGAGAATCTTAAAAAAACTATTATTGACTGTTTAAAATGTTTAAATCTAATCCAGGAGACAGGGCCCTTCACATACAATACTGGTCTGCAGAAGAAATGTTCATCTCCAGTCAATTATCCTCAATTGTGAACATTCCTGTACCTGTACAACTATCTTCATTTTGACAGACACCGTGTGATAATGATGGAATATCTTGAAATACCTTTTATGAAAATATTTGTATCCAACACTTGAGCCTTGTGAAAACACTTCTGCTCCATCCAGAAACGGGACCGATCAGTATATCAATTGTTACATTCCAGCAGTAAGTTTAGGCTGATTGAACTACTCCACGCCCTGAAAGCCATGAATGAACTGTTCATTATGTAGCCAAGTCATGGTTCATTCAACATGCAATTCATACTTAGGCCATGTCAGAATGTGACCACATTAAAATTGCTAGCATTTAACTGAAACTGAAAGGAACGTTTTTATTACTGTAGACACCTAATACTGTGAATAGTAATTTATTCCATACGAATAATAAAAGTCTGTAAAATAAACAGTACTTTTCCAAAATAAACATTTGCTTAGCACCTCAAATACAGTAATGCTGACATTGTTCTGTGAATTATATGCGATTACACACTTCAGATTACAGCAAGCTTTATCACTGATTGATTCAGGATCCAAGTCAGTGTTTTATCTTATCACGGGTTTTTGTAACAATTGATGCACGTGATTTACATCAGAAGAGTTTGTGTGTATTTAATTAAGTGCTTTCATAATTGGACTACAACACTGTTAAACTTAAATGCTGCTTTCATTTGCACTCTTTTGAAAAAGCTGCAAGATACTCTTAATGGTTGTTTGATGTTCTGGCGGAAATTTATGTGTCACGTAGGAAGATGTGGATTTTAAAGTTTCAAGATAGTTTGGAAATATTTGTTTCTTTTTCAAAATCTTAAGTATTTCTAAAGCATTTGTTTTATTCGAGAACCAACCAGGCTGGGTGCTGGCAGGAGGGACTAGATTGGGTTGGGATATCTGGTCGGCATGGACATGTTGGACCGAAAGGTCTGTTTCCATGCTGTACATCTCTATGACTCTAAGACCAGCCACTAGGCAGGTTAATCAATAAGGCAAAAGTGAGGATTGCAGATGCTGGAAACCAGAATTTAGATCAGAGTGGTGCTGGAAAAGCACAGCAGGTCAGGCAACAGGAAAATCGATGTTTTGGGCAAAAGCCCTTCATCAGGAATAGAGGCAGGAAGCCTCCAAGGTGGAGAGATAAATGGGTTTGGGTGGGGCTGTGGAGAAGGTAGCAAAGAGTACAGTAGATGAATGGAGGGGTGGGAATGGAGGTGATAGGTCAGAGAGAAGGGTGGAGTGGATAGGTGGGAAGGGAGATGGACAGGTCATGAGGTCATTGCTGAGCTGGGGTAAGGTGGGGGAAGGGGAAATGAAGAAACTGGTAAAGTCCACATTGATGCCCTGGGGTTGAAGTGTTCCGAGGCGGAAGATGAAGCATTCTTTCTCCAGATGTCGAGTGGTGAGGGAGCGGCGGTGGAGGAGGCCCAGGACCTGCATGTCCTCGGCAGAGTGGGAGGGGGAGTTGAAAAGTTGAACCACGGGGCGGTGGGATTGATTGGTGCGGGTGTCCCGGAGATGTCCCTGAAGCGCTCTGTGAGGAGGTGTCCAGCCTCCCCAATGTAGAGGACACTGCACTGGGAACAACGGATACAATAAATGACATTGGTTAATCAATAACCCAAGGCAGCATAGGATCACTAAGCATAGTGACCCCTGCGTTCGGAACTGTGAATGATACATATGTTCTTTGTTGGTTTGCTAGCTCTAGGAAAGGGCATATATCTCTATCTATCTGCATTTAAATTGGTGAGCTGCATCAGCATTGAAGATCACTGGTAGTCCAAACCAAATGTCAAGTAAGCTGTTTAAAATAGGTGTTCAGATTTTTAATATATGACAACAATTTGTGTTTCAATCGTTACCTTAATTAAAAAGATGTGGTACTTGCAAACATAGGTAAATCTATTTGTATTTCCCATTTGCTAACAGATGCATTAATATCTGCCTACTGTTTCCATTCTAGGACCACCAGGAGAAAAGGGAAGACATGGTCGCAGAGGTATTCCAGGTATATGGCATATGTCTTTGGAGTGGTCAACATGGCAGTCTTACTCCATCTGTTGGAGAAAGGGAACCGAGAAACGTGCACAATAGAACACTGCACATTTATTTGATGTCAGATTCTCTGAACAGTACCTTAATGGTTGACATGGTAGGGTTTTGTGCAAGCTGGCTGGAGAGATGATCAGAGACTTGCTTCCAGGTGACGTGTTCTGTGTCCAATCACACCCACACAATAACTGCTTGCCACAGGCTGACTTGTCGGGACACCAATTGACAACAGGCCCACTCACAGCTTGGTTCATCCCAGTGGTGGCAGGTTGAACTCTAAAAAATCCTTTAAAAAATGACTTAAAGACCACAGTTGACAGTGGGACAGGAAGGTAGACCTAGTCATCCCTATCCAGAATCTAATTCGAGTGGAAGCAGGAGAACAGTAAGGGTTTGGGGACACCATCACCCAATCTTAATAAATCTCCTTCCTCCCTCCAAACTTCCCACCACCAGGAGCTACAAATTCAGCTCTATGTCTCTACACAGAAGATGCTCCTTTAAGGTAGATTATTCACAGTCTACTAAGTAAGGCAACACCACGACAAAGCAATAAAGTTCCAACTAGTTTGTCTAGTACAGGCTGAGTGTTTTATACTGTTTCAAGCTCTATCCAAAAACCAGCAACATCCAAAACCTGGATCTTGTGTTTAAGCTGGTGCACATGAAATTGAGTTACATTGAGATAAGTGCAATAACTTTCCAGTTGACGTATTGGTGGCACAATGTGCTAACTGGTTATCGGATTTGCCCACCTGTCTTTTCCCACATTCTTGACCCAAAAACCAGGAAGATCCCAAACCCAGCGCACCCCTGGTCCCAGGTTACCGGTTTTGAGACACCGTACCTGTTAGCCATTCAGTTGTAAAAGTACAGGAGTGTGGATAAATAGTACTGTGTGGTTAAAGTCCCAAACTTCCCATACCTACCGAATCCAAAACTTACTACTTGAATAGGATTTTGAAAGGTGCAAATTGTGCCTTTTAGTGTTAATTCAGTTCAGCTGTTGTCTCCAGAAGGTGGCTGAAGAAATCAGTGCAGGAGTTGGTAATGTGAATCTGTTACCAATTACATTCAGTTAAGTTACTGAAATGTGATGGATGTCCTTTGGAAGGTGTGAGCTAGTTTGTTGAAATTGCACAAACTGTGCATAATTGGCTGTTTATTTTTGGGATGATTTTGTGAATAAAGCAGGTAATTGGCTGGAACCCATTCCCTCCCTTTTCCCTGTCTGAGGGGAGCTAACTCCCAGGATTTATGTACATCTTTGTTAACATTGGAAACCAGACTGTATTCATTCAGTTATTCTTGCTACTTAAATGGATTCAGCTAAATACTTTTCAATTTTCCTCTGTTTTTCCTTCCATGATTTTTGCAGTATAGTTGGAGAATAAAAGGGTAATTTCCTTGTCTTTCACTTTGCCCCATGATCATTTATGGTTGGACTCCAAAGTGGAGCACCTTAATTCAGGGAAGAAAAACCAGTTTTATTTGGCTGTGTCCCTCAACACTGTTCCAGCAACAATGCAAACAGTCTAAGCCATGGGGTTTTATTGATTTTTATCAAACTGCATGAATTTGGTTGTTTGCTGTAAAGGACAATTGGTCAATTTAAATGGGAAATGTTGGTGGTAATTTTGATTCTTAATGACATACTACAAATAATAGCATCCTAATTGCAGTTCCTGGTCCAAATAATTGGATATAATTTGGGTATTTTGTAGCCATGAGATATGGTTTCTGGAAGATTTCATAATGAGAAAGAACACAAATGTTAACTCCTTGTATATTTGTTCTCCCATGGTGATCTGTCAAGGGATCCTGTATGATAGTGGGTTGAGTCAGTGTCAATCTGGTGCTAGATGTATAGCACTAATTGGTGGAGTGTGTTAACCTCTCTGGAGAGAGGGAGCATGTGTCACCTGGCTTGAAGTGCCAACAGTGGTTTGGGTATTGGACTGGCACATTGGCAGCATCTTAAAGGGAAGCTGCTAGTTGAATCTTCTTTGTTCTGAATGAACTGAAGTGTGCAATATCCTAAAATTCTAACCATGTCATGAAATCCTAAAGACGATCCCAGTTCTCTCTCGTTTTCTCTGTCTCTGTCTCTGTCTCTATTTCTGTCTATCTGTCTATCTGTCTATCTGTCTATCTATCTGTCTGTCTGTCTCTCTCTGTCTCTCTGTCTGTCTCTCTGTCTCTCTCTCTCTCTCTCTCTCTCTCTCTCTCTCTCTCTCTCACACACTCATACAAATACTTGTCCAATCATTGGTCTGAGTTGTCTGACTGCGTAGAATAGAATCCATACAGTGTGGAACCAGGCCATTCGGCCTAACAAGCCCATACCAACTCTCTGAAGAGTAACCCATCCAGACCTATTACTCTACATTTCCCCTAACTAATGTGCCTAATATACACATTTCTGAAAACTATGGGCAATTTAGTGTGGCAAATTCACCTAAACTGTGCATCTTTGGACTATGGGAAGAAACTGGAGCACCCAGAAGAAACCCACGCAGACATGGGGAGAATGTGCAACTTCCACATAGACAGTCGCCCAAGGCTGGAATCAAACCTGGGTCCCTGTCATTCAACATTTTTTTTAAAATGCAATTAGTTAAAATAAAAGAGAATTATATCTGTATCAATACTTTTATTAATTCTATGAAGTATATTTCAGGATTATAACATGTTCTCCTCTCTGTTCTTATGTTTGCAGGGGCTGCTGTAAGTAAATGATTGGCTAGTCTTGCCTATGGGAACAAGTTGGGTAACGAAAAATACTTTCTGTCTAAATAGTGTATTGTAATTTAGGCAATAAATCTGTTGCTGCTAAATCTTTCCAGTAACATCATAACTTTTCCTTGGTCTTTGTGGAATTTACGTTTGATATTATTCTTGTTAGTTAAGTTGTGGTAATGGATGAAACACAATCCTTTGCATCTAAACGTACATTTTAACTTCATACTTTCTTAAGCAAAAGATTAATAAACCTAACTTTATTTCTTTAGCTTATAGTGCGATGTATGTACTGTGTTAATTTCTTTCCTCCTTGCTACTGATTTTTGTTCTTTACAGGGACCTCCAGGAAGAGATGGCTTTCCGGTAATTAGCTTTTAACTGCACCACTCTCTTCTGTCTTGTTCTAAAGCCGTGTTTGTATTTTCCTTCTTTGTTTTAACATTCCTTCTGTGTTCTCGGCTGCTTTGTGCATTGTTGCCTCTCATTAAATTGCAATCCAATTCTACTTGGTCACATTAATTAATTCATAGACTCCATTCTCACTTTGACCAAAGTAGAGGAAAACAAAAGACTTTCCTTAGGATGACCAATCTCAAGGATTGATCTTCCATATGTTTGAACATTAATATCAGCCACCTTCCTTCATTCTAATCCAACTGTTTTGCCAACACTGCTCTGCAAAAGTATTACCTTTGCTCTCGCTACATTTGTTTCTAGGCTGTGGGTAGAAACTTACTTAACTGGTGGTGTGGTCTCAGCAAACGGTCATCATATTTCCAGCTCTATGTTTTGGGCTAAGGGCTTTTTTCTCCCTGAGAGTTAACTCTTGGCCTCGCAGTCTGGTAGTTTGGTGTGTAAAGCATTAAATCCCAGCATCTAATGGGAAGCCTTCATGCTCTTTGTAAGCGAACAATAAATCCTGGAATGCTTGCTCTGTGACTCGGGGACAAATGACTTGGCTGGATGTCCGAGTGTGCAGGTGACCATCTTTTTTTTGGGTGAAATCGCAAAAAAACTCTTCCTTTGCAGTTCTGACTGTACATTGGTTATTAGGGAAACAAAGGATCCATGGGCCTACCAGGGAGAAGGGTGAGTTTTACTTTTGCATCTAATTTTAGCCTTGTTGTTACATAATCATGATGCTTTGCGTAACTACAGAGGCACATGAGGTGCTGATTTCAGCTGTTCATTCTATGAACTGTCAAAGAAAATAATTTTGAAGCTGCAATATCCTCCTTTCTGGGCATATCGCAACTAAAATTCAGTTGTGATATTTTATCTGCATTTACAAACACAGAGTTAGTGTGTGTGTGTGTATAACCTTTGCAAAATAAATGGCACCATTTTTAGAAGTGTCATGTTCTCCCTGAAGAATCATTGTGTAAACATTTATAAAAGGTCAGAACAACAACTGGTTTACAGAGATGGATGACTTTTGGTAAAGTGACATTGTGCAGCATTTTGAAAGAAAAAAGTTTAATTTCAAAATGCCAGGATAATGCAGCCTTAAACCATTTATTTGACAGTGCAGCACTTAACTGCACTTTTTTACAGAACATTTTGCACATTTTTTCTGGCTCCAGCTTGCAACTTGTCAACAGAGTTCGGGCTACAAGCTGAAATGTGTGCATTTTAAGACCAGTGTCATGTTGCCTTCGAGTGAGGTTTTTATGTGGATGAAGTTACTGTAAAATTTGTGAGGTTTTCTTGCGGTGACGATGGAAGTTCTGATTTGTGATTTATCTGAAGACCTCCTGCCAATCCTGCATTGCAACTGCTGTCTTTAAAGTGTTTGTCAGTAAATGGGCTGTTTGGTGAACAGTTCTCCCCTCTATACAGAAGCTTTAGCAAATCAGCTGGAACTGCAGCCAATCCAGAAGTTAATGTATAAAATTCATTTTTATGGAGCTTTTACAGTTTAATGTTTGTAAACATAAAATCTTTGGAATATCTGATCAGAGTGTCACCAAAAAACCCGTGTAACTCATTTTTATACATACATTAAACAAGTTTTAAAATAATTTCCAATATTCCTTTTTTAAATTCAGTGGGTAAAATACATGTATAAAGCATGTTGTTTTATCCATAACTTTAACTAACATGACAGGAACATCAAGGAGTGATGGGTAGGATCCCTGTATGTAATATTGTGGATATTGTCACTGATCTAACACTGAACAGCCTCTTTAGAATTTTGATTTGTTGCTATGGAAATGCTGTCAATGCTAACCTGGTTACCATGCATTTCATCTGATTTGTTTTAATATTGAATGTATTTCAGCAAATATGCTGGGAATACTTTAGCTCATAAGCACATTTATCACAGAGCTAGAATTGAAAAAAATAAACAAACCCACTCCAACTCCATGTTACTTTAAAAGGAAACGAGGTCCAACTGTCTGTGTGGGCTGAAGGGCTATTAATTGTTATTACTGTAACTCATTAAATGGGGAAATTCCAGATGGGATTGGCTCAGTTTTTAAGGTGAGTCTGCCATTGTTGTTTCTTAGGTGCCACAGGAGAGGGCAGATGTTTGCAATAAACAGTGAGCATTTTGTGATATTTAACTATCTCTGGCACCATCACTTTTGAAAGTTTCTGAGGTGCTACTTGTCTTGAATCTTGGAGACAGTGCAAGGCAGAGCCTCTTGCCCTCAGTGGCACACGCTATCTTTCCCTTCCCTCCTTTAAGAAAAGTCCGTAAACTGGATTCAGGTTTTGGTGAGTGGACCTCGGGAGGGTAAGACTCAAAAAATTCCACAAATTTCCGCATTGGCTCCTACACATAATAGGAGAGGCAACAGTCTCGTGGTGTTATCACTAGATGTTTAACCAGACACCCAAGTAATGTTCTGATGATCGGGGTTCAAATCCCACCCTGGAAGAATTCAGTAAAATTCTGGAATTGAGAATCCGATGGTGACCAGGAATCAATTGTTGGGAAAAACCCAATGTGGGAGCACATTACTGCAGATGCTGGAATCTGAACTGAAAACAGCATATGCTGGAGATCACAGCAGGTTAGACAGCATCCATGAGGATTCATCTAGACTCAAAACATTAGCTTGCTGTGTCTCCATGGATGTTGTCTGACCCACTGTGATCTCCAGCATTTATTGTTTTTAGTTGGAAAAACCCATCTGGTTCACTCATATGTTTTAGGAAAGGAAATTGCCAT
This sequence comes from Chiloscyllium punctatum, assembly GCF_047496795.1. NCBI lineage: Eukaryota > Metazoa > Chordata > Chondrichthyes > Orectolobiformes > Hemiscylliidae > Chiloscyllium > Chiloscyllium punctatum. The sequence continues at coordinate 107,465,454 of NC_092751.1, forward strand.
CCTTACTTCATCTGGTCTACATGTGAATCCAGACCGACAGCATTGTGGGTGACTCTTAACTGCCCTCTGGGTAATTAGGGATGGGCAATAAATGCTGGCCCAGTCAGCTATGCTCTCATCCTGTGAATGAATGAAAAAAAAACATAATCTTGCAAAGATCTTCATCTATTGAACTACTCTAAGTAATAAATTGTCACATGACACCTCCAAACTCCCAATTCAAAAGCACAGCTACATTTCAGCTCTGAAAACACACAAGCTTCAAATGTATACATTCAGATACTTAAACAGTTAAAGAGCAAGACCAATCATTCATGCAGTCAGAAAAAAACTGCCCAAGCAAATTATTTAAGATTATGGAATAGGATATGATCTTGGATTGACCTTTTGAGGTTCTATTATATACAGCACTCAAAGTTAATTGACTTTAACACAATTGAATATCTGACAAGATGTGCAAACCACTTAATAATCTACTCTAACATTTGTAGCTAATTACCATGAGATTTCATTTGTGTACATTGTCACTTAGTTCACCAGTTTGTGCTATAACCGAAGCTCAGCACATTGATCAAATTCCCTGCTGTCCATGGGTTAGATTGTGAAGATACATGAAAGATGGTCAGGCCTGTTACATGACAACTTTGGCCAGATCGATTGATCGACCGATCACTGCAGCACAAACTGCTCCCCAAAATGATCCACTGATCTCTGCAGTCTGCCTTTTAATGATGGAATCCAACTCGATGTTTAGTATAAAATATGAACAGGAAACGCAGTTCCAGCAGCGTCGAGCGAGAGAGAGAAAGTGAGAGAGAGGGAAAGTCTTAGCTTCGCAGATCGACAATTTCTCATTTTAAATTTATATTCCAATGAAAGGTCATTGATCTGAAAAGTGAACTCTGTTTTTGTCTCTACAGATACTAGTCAATCTAGTGAGTATTTCTAGAATCTTTAGGTTGTTTATAAAATTTCTGATTTCCAGCATTTGCTACATTGGCAGAGAAATAGAATCACAGAGGTCTACAGCACAAAAGTCCTTCAGCCTGTTGAGTGTGTACAAGCCCCTAGCTATTCTAATTAATACTAAATTAATTTGCCATGTGAGTCCAACATTATCAAAGTTGAAGTTATATCTTTTAATGCCCTTCAATTTATAATGTGATAAATGTGCTTTTAAAAGCATGAGTAATGTCGCATTTGTCTGACACTCGTCGTATTTAACTTGCTGGTATATGATTAATAGTATTAGCATGAAAATACAAAGCTGTAAACAAGTTTAGTTCTCTAAGACTTTCTAGCCCTATATTCAACAGAAATTATGAATGGTGTGTAACTCCCCTAACCTTATTAATAACAACTTTTATTGATAAAATACCTTTAACAAGTAAAATTCCCAAGGCACTTAAGAGGACTGGTACAAAGCATGACAGTGGCATAGAGGTAATGTCACTGTGTGAGTAATCGTGCACTCCATTGGTTCAAATTACAGGTTGTGAAATTTGGATTCAGTTAATAGCTGGTATAATGCTCTTTTCCAATGTAAATCTACGATGTATGCAGGGCATGTGACACCAGACCACCAACATTGTGGTCACTATTAACTGCCCTCTGAAATGTCCAAAGTTAAAAATCACACAACACCAGATTATAGTCCAACAGGTTTATTTGAAACACTAGCTTTTGGAGCACTGCTCCTTCATCAGGTGGTTGTGGAGAATAAGATGTTAAGACACAGAATTTCTAGCAAAAGTTTACAGTGTGATGTAACTGAAATTATATATTGAAAAAGATCTGCATTGTTTGTTAAGTCTCTCATCTTTTAGAATCACCATGTTGGTTTCAGTTCGTTTATATGTAAATCCCAGAACTTTTTTAAAAGTTACATTCTCAAGTGAACTTTAACAATTGGTGTCATGTCGGCCCAGCTAATGTATTGAAGGTGTGAGCTCCCTGTGTGAGGCTGTCTGTGCCACAATGGTCAGACTGATTCTAATCTAAAAAATGACTTACAGAATCTTACATGGATTCATGCAGTTTTTGAGCAAAGTGGAAAGTAATTCTGTAGGCTATGAAGGAGCAGTGCTTTGAAAGCAAGTGGTACCAAATAAACCTGTTGGACTATAACCTGGTGTTGTGTGATTTTTAACTTTGCACACCCCAGTCTAACACTGGCATCTCCAAATCTCTGAAGTGTCCCTAGCTAGCTGCTCAGTTCCATGGAAATTAGGGATAATTACAAGCCAGACCAGTGACACGTTCAGCCCATGAGCAAATTTTAGAAAGCAATAGAAGTAAGGAGGTATATGGTTAGCAAGAGGTAGGTTTTAGGGATAATCTTAATAACTCTCTATTAGAGAAATTTCAGATGGGGATTCTATATAACAGAAGGCACAACTACCAGCAGCAACTACAATCGGCAGAAGAGGACCTGAGTTCGAATCCAAATTCAAACCTTTGTGTGTATAGACTGAAACTGGATTCAAAGACCGTCTGAGTAGATTGACACTTTGGATGAAGAGGATCTCTGGAGGTTCATGGTCGGAATGTTGTGCTCTGTTAGTTGGGCTGATAGAAGGTGAAGAAATAATGTGGGGATGCTCCAGTTAGACCCAGCCAAAAGGAGCAGCATGGTGGCTCAATAGTTAGCACTGCTGTCTCACAGCACCACGGTCCCAGGTTTGATTCCAACGTCGGGTGACTGTCTGTGTGGAGTTTGCACATTCTCCCCGTGTCTGCGTGAGTTTCCTCCGGGTGATCCGGTTCCCTCCTACAATCCAAAGATGTACAGATCAGGTGAATTGGCCATGCTAAACTGCCCTTAGTGTTAAGTGCATTAGTCAGAGAGAAATGGGTCTGGGTGGGTTACTCTTCGGAGGGTCGGTGTGGACTTGTTCCACACTGTAGGGAATCTAATCTAAAAACAGGATAAGAATGGGAGAATCTGCAACTGAGCTGAAAAGCTGAACATGCAGCGATCAAGTGAGGCCCTGCTACTGGCTTCCATAGTGAAATAAGTTGCTGATACTTGGTCAGGTTCACACACACCAAGTGTGATCACTTCAGTTAGAGATGCTATGAATTCAGCAGCAAGTGATTCCAATAGGAATGTGAAATTTTAAAATCACAGGTTAATGACAAATGAAGAAACCCATATGATTGGTCTCTCTAGACCATGACTTCCCAAATTATTTCCAACTACGACCCCATTTTGAGGCTTGCTCATTGTCATGAGCACTCAAGTGAGAAATGAGACAGTGGGTTCTGGGAGCAGAGAGAAGTGGGTTTTGGGGGCTGAGGGAGTGGGGCCTGGAGGCTGAGGGAGTGGGGCCTGGAGGCTGAGGGAGTGGGGCCTGTTAAAGTGGTCAGAGCTCCACAGCGACCAATGCAGACTCAGTGTGACCAACCTTGGGCCCCAATCCCAATTTGCACTGAGAATATCCTACCAAACCTACCTCTCCCTCACTTCTATATTCACTCATTTCTTAAACAATTCCATGGTTTTTCCATCTTCGTTACTCATTCCAAAAGACAGTTCCAAATAATTGCAGCTGTCAGGGTAAAGAGGAAGACCCAAAGACTACTGTGGTTTCCACCCAGTGTTGAGACAATAAAGGAATCCAAATACCTTTTCTTATTCATCTGTGGGATGTGGCTGTTACTGGTTGGGCCAGCATTTAATGACTATCCCTAGTTGCCTTTGAAAACCTGCCTTCTTGAACTGCTTCAGAACATCTACTGTAGGTAGACCCACAATGCAATTAGGGAGGGAGTTCCTGTCTTTGCCCTAATGAAACTGAAGGAATGGCAATATAATTCCAAACCAGGATGGTGAATGGCTTGGCTCTGCTGAGCATCAATGATGGGCTTTGGTGAATGTGCCAGTCAAGCGTTACTTTGCCCTGGATGGTGCCAAGCTTCTTGAATGTTGGAGTTGCACCCACCCAGCAAGTGAGGAGTAATTCCTTCACACTCCTGACTTGTGTCTCAGAGATGGTGGACAGGCTTTAGGGAGTCAGGAAGTGATTCACTCAACACAGGATTACTGAGACCTGCCCTTGTAGCAATAGCATTTCTGTCTCTAGGAGAAAGTGAGGACTGCAGATGCTGGAGATCTGAGTCGAGAGTATGGTGCTGGAAAAGCAGCAGGTCTGGCAGCATCTGAGGACCAGGAAAATCGACATTTTGGACATAAACTGATGAAGGCCTTATGCTGGAAAGGTCGATTCTCCTGCTCCTTGGATGCTGCCTGCCCTGCTGTGCTTTTCCAGCACCATGCACTCTATTTCTGTTGCTAGTGCAGTTCTGTTACTTGTCAATGACAAGCTCCATGATGTTGATAGAAGTGGCTTCAGTGGTTGTAATGCCATTGAATACCAAGGGACAATACTTAGTTTCTCTTTTGTAGGAGATGGTCATTGCCTGGCATTTGTGTGGTGCGAATGTTACTAGACACACTCTTCAGCCCAATCCCAGACATTGTTCAGATCTTGCTGCATTTCAAAAAGGCAACTCACCATCACCTTCTCAAAGGCAAAGAGGGATGGGCCGTCAGTGATGCCCACATCCCACAAAATGAGTAAACAACAAAAACATTGGACGTGGATCGTCTCAATATCTAAAGAGTCACGAATAATGCTAAACATTGTGTATTCGTCAGCGAACATCCCCACTTCTGACCTTTTGATGGAGGGAATGTCATTGATGAAGCAGCTGAAGATGGTTGCGTCAAGGACACTCCCCTGAGGAACTCCTGCAGAGATGTCCTGGAGCTGAGATGACTGACCTCCAACAGCCACCTTCCGTTGTGCTCGGTAGATCCTAACCAGCTGAGAGCTTTCCTTCATCCCCTCAGACTCTCGTTTTGCACACTCTAGAATTGCCCTTGCTGCATGAGTTTGAATTCCGACTTGTTTTCCTAACTATCTCTGTATTTCAAAGGCTCTTTATTAGGGAGGTACCTCCAGCTATCTATTGTCCCCTACTCCCTGAAGCCTTTGCAATGACATTCTGTGACAGGTTGCTGCAGGATTCACAAGGGACTGAGTCGGCAGAGTACAGATCCCTGCTGAGGCACAGGGGCACCATTTGATGCCTCCACTTCAATGACATAACTAAACAACTGTCCCTTTGTGAGCAAACATTCTAGCTTGCCATTTCCCAGAATGCCCAATGACTGAACCACGTGCTATTCTTGTTTCCAGCTCTGAAGTGCCATGGGATGGTTTCACTACCTTTGTTAAAGGCGCCATATTAATGCAGGCTGTTTTAGTTTTGTCCAGAATGAAGGGTTATGATGGGTGTAGCCTGTTGCTGTGCTGCTTGCTTGAGGTTTGTTGCAGTATGATCTAATGCATAGTCATTGGCTGCAGAGATCTGTTTGCAGGCTGCTTTAGACAGGAGCTGATAAGTACACTGTCTTTTATTTGGTCTAACACTAATCCTCTATTTGTGTCTCTCCTTTACTTCTGCATGCTGTGTTTGCTGACCCTGCCCAGGGTCTAAAGGGGGAACCTGGCGAAGAGGTGAGTCATGGACATGAAAGGAAACACCCTTAGTTTATAGTTTGAGCAGAATATTGAGAGGACACCTAAGTCCTTCCTTATCTGAGTATTGTCAATTCAAATTGAAAGATCAAGCTGCTGATGTGTAAAAAGAAAGTGGGAAATAACCAAGAGAAAAGTTCTGGAATCAATTTCAAATTATATATTCCTCTAAGCAAGATATCTTTGTAATTTTTAATCTTTCATAATGCAATGATTGGAAGCTTATTACATTTCATTCTTTATAATATTTATATTAGATAAACAAACCTGAAAGGAAATAAGTTTCTGTTTATGTTGTTTTTTTTCATGTGGGTTTTCTCCCCCAAAGGGCCCAGTGGATAATGGAAAGCAGCCTCCAGCACAGTCAACTGTTAAATATGTTCTTGCCACCAAAGTTATTGCACCCGAGTGCTGAATGCTATTTCACTTTCTCACTCGGTTCCATCTCTTCTATTATTTGCTCTGGATGTGTGGGTGTCACTGGCTGGGCCCAGATTTATTACCCATCCCTCGTTGCCCTTCAGAAGGTGGGGGTGAGCTGACTTCTTAAACCACCACAGTCCATTAGGGAGGGAGTTCCCAAATTTTTCCCCAACCACAACAAAAGAGCAGTGATATATTTCCTAGTCAGGATGGATGAGTGGCTTGGAGGGAACATGCAGCTGGTAGTGTTCCCATTTATCTGCTGCCCTCATCCTTCTCGATTTGGAAGGAGTGAAGGAGCTTTAATGATTTGCTGCAGTGCTCGCTGTCGGTTGTGGAGACCGTGAATATTTAAGGTATTGGAGGCAGTTTTGATTAAATTGGGGTTGCTTTGCTCTGGTTGATGTTGGGTTTCTTCATTGTCATTGTGTGGGGAACAAAGGCCCATGTCTATTCTGAGATGGAGCTGTTTTTGTTGGAAACATAAATTTTATCACCTCACTCCCACACTGAATATACACAAAGTGCCTCTGAGCTTTTGCTGCAACCTGCAAACACTGTCCAGACATGTCATTTTCCTCAAATTCTCAGTGTGTTGAAATTAAAGCTGTCCTGAGGTTTTTGTTTTGATGGGAAAGTCATTTGATTAATGGTTTCTGCCATGTGTAAGATTTGCCGAGATGTTCATTTCAGATTTCAGTGACCTGATGAGGCAATAACATTTAAGGCGGCTGTAGCTCATCATTAGAGGGGAGGTGTGAATAACTGAAAAGCCAATTAATTATCCGCAACGGTCCAGCAACATTCCATGGATAGTACTGTGGATTTTGTCACTGAGTGACCGATGGTCTCACTTAAGGAAAGTCTCCTTATTCTGGACTGAAGTCCACATAACCCTACCCTGTTCAGGGGGTATTTTTTTCCCCCCTTCTTGTTTATTCATTAGTGAGATAAGGGCATCACTGGCTGGGCCAGCATTTATCAGATCTGAGTCAAGCACATTGCTGTGGGTCTGCAGTCACATATGGACCAGGTCAGATCAGGAAACCAGATTTCCATCCCTCAGGGACATTAGTGAATCAAATTAGGCTAGCTTTTTATTCCAGATCTTTATTGAATTTACCTGCCGTGGTGGGATTTGTTACCCGTATCCTCAGAACTTCAGGGGTTGTGGATTGTTAATCTAGTGATATTACCAACACCTTCCCTGTTTTGAGCACGGCACTAACTCTGTACCTGGGTGTATCACAGGCTGACTGCCATGGTTTTCAATTTAGAAGAAAACAATGGCCTAAAGGTTGATGCTGAGGTAGCTTTACTCTCCACAGGAAAGGCTCCTCCAGCAAAGATATTGCCCACAGATTATTATCCTGCGTTTGGTGGAGCTCTGTCGCAGTCTCTTATTAAAGAAACATGAACAAGACAGCTCTTTGATCTGTCCAGACAGGTGCACCACATTCCTTAGACAGAGTTCCTCGGGTGGTGAAGGATGCAGAGAATATGTCCACACTCTCTTTATTGGTCACAAATTGCATTTAACTCAATCATGCAACAATCTCTTAAACCCATCTTTCTTTGGCATGTTAAAAAATGTTTTAGTTGGGGGGAAGTGTACTCCAGAAACATCAACAATAAAGTGGAGCAAACCTGAATACAAAACTCAGGAGACAATTGCAAATTGTAACTTTCCTTTGATCCTGGAGTCTGCAATGAGCCCAGTTTTGGTGGCACAGTGTTAGACAAGTGTAGATCATCCCAAAGTAAGAGACCGGACTAATGCCCATTGTCCATGAGATTCCAGAGATCAACAGCAGAGCTTTGGAATATTGGTCAATTGAATATTCAAATAATAAATATTTTATCTGATGGCTGGGAATGAGAAAATCAATATTTGACTATTCTGCCTGTCTTGACTTGGTAATTGTGTGGAGTAGAGGAAAAACTGAACCACAACTGAGTCTGATTTTGAGCAACTTGGAGCATAGTTATCCTCAAAGACTGTGTGTAATGTTTTGTTCTTCCAAACTTCAGCAAATCTTGGCATGAATCATATTCAAAGTCTGGTCTTGACTCGATTAGAGTGTCAGTTCTGATTAATTTCATGCAATTGGAAGTGTGTTGAGGATAAAGCTACCTCCCTGGCTCAATAGTAATTGAAGTAAGGATGACACACACTTTATCTGTAAGCGATGGGGAAGGATTTGGGCCAAACCAGGAGTTTGAAGTAAACCACATTGGCATCAGTTCAAACCTGAATTCTAACATGTTACAGACTTGTTTTTATCTGTGGCTAGTTTGATTTATTCTTGAGCAAATGAAGTGATGAAGAGCAAATCCCTTCAAGAACCTGGCATGAAAATGAGCTCATTGTTACATGGAATTGCAGTGCAACCAGAGAGCCTTTCTTTCTGCAGTGTGACGGTCAGAAAGATTGTATGACCAAGAGAATAATGACCTAAAAATCCAAATAGGAGTCCTGATGGTTTTGTGCATAAACCACACTCAAAACCACATCTTTGAAATATTCCTATCCACTAATCAGTGATTGTTAATGTATTTGCCAAATTGCACATTGTGAATAGTAACTGGTCACACTTCATTGTAAATTCAGGGCCTAACTAATCCTATTCCTGAAACCCCAGCCATCATAAAACTGGGGAAAAAGCCAGCAGAAGGAGGATGCACATCTCTTTTGCATTTTGCACAATTCCAGAATTATGAAGGGATCTTTTTTCATGTTAGTATTTTCTGTTACTTCAATCCATCATTATGTACAATAATGGCTCAATCTCTCTGAGCTCCAGCTACTGCAGATTAATGAAGTTCAAACTTGTAAGATCCCATCTCTCTGAAAAGCTACAGCATGAAAGAAATGTGTTTTAAAATATCGTCAACACCAGTGAGTGTTCACAATGTAACTGAGATTGTGTTGTTTGTCCCATGTTGAAATTGCAGCAAGATGTGACTGAGGGTTGCTACAGAGAGGTGTGACACATGGTTCCCTTATCATTAATTCTGGATTGTTCCCGGATCTATGTGATGTCAGTTCGTTTAAGCAACTTTGGAAATAAAGGACGTGGAATCCTTTAAAAGAACTGTCGTGACTGACTGACTGTCAGAGAGACACCTTTAAAACTAGCTATAATCAAGTGAAAACACATGTCAGCTGAAAGTAGTATTTTTGCTATGCTTCAGAAATAAAATATTTTGAGTTGATGAAGCTTATTCTCGACCTCTGTGAAGCCATCTGAACTCTATATTTGAAATGAATAATTTATTTATTTTTGATGTAGAACTTAACAAACGATAATCAGATCTGAGGAACTTCACCAATCTTGAAATATCCCAGATGCATAACCCATGATTGGGTTGTTTATATAAATGATGCTACAGTCTGGAAACTGTGACATTGGGTCCTGGTTTGTTCAAGTTAAGCAAAGAGGGGATCATGAGGGTCATGACTGGGCTGTGGAGAATAGGAATGTTTGGATCAGCCACAATCCTATTGAATGGCGGAGCAGATTCGAGGGGCCGAATGGCCAATTCCTATTCCTTATGGCCTTATAGACTGCCTCGGTTTCCAGATTCATATTACTGTGTGAAATGATCAGCAGTGCAGACTGGTAACCGTGAGTAAATGTTATGTGATAACTTTAGATTCTTGAAGTTATTTAAACTGGGTTTGGTATGAGAAAATTGCAATTAATGTGCAACAAATTCTAAATGGTGGACAATTTTGTTCTGTCGCTTGCTTCAAGGGACATTTAGCTGAGGATTGTATTACAAACAAATGGACTCAGACCCATATTTGCATGTCATTTTGTTCTGATGCTGTAATAAGGTGTGAATCTGGAGTCTGAGCGGGATTTCCTTCCTGAAAGCCCAAATTACTTTCTTCAGTTGGTCCAAGTTTCTGAAAATTCTGGAGAAAGTCAGCAGGTCTGGCAGTATTCATGGAGAGAGAAACAGTTAATATTTGAAGTGCAGATACAACTCTTCTTCAGAACTGATCTAATCCTGTCCAAGATAGAATCCGTTTAGCTCAGTTGGCTGGATTGTTGGTTTACAAAGCAGTGTGATGCCAATAGCGTGGGTTCAATTCCCATCACCAGTTCGGGGTTATCATGAAGGGCTCTCCTTCTCAACCTGTCTTCCCTCACCTGGGGTCTGGTGGCCCTCAGGTTAAATCACCACCAGTTGTTTCTCTCTCTAATAAGAGAGCAGCCCCTATGGTCTGGTAAGACTATGGCGATACAACAACAACAGTCCTACCCAAGAGTCAGCTCTTCAAATACTCCACATAAAACCTTACACCATGGTGGAAATTTGAGAGATTACAATGAAAACCTCAAAGGATTGCCATTGAGACAGTTCTTGACCAAATTAAGGTAACATTTAGTGTTAACGAGTCATCAGTGCAAAAGAGTTCTCGTGAGCAGAAACTATTTCACTTCTTATTCTAAATAGAACTGCCTAAGGAGGAACAGGTGTCATTTGCAGTTCAACTGCTTAACCATTTAAGACAACATTTGTTCACCATCAGCTTCCCAGCTGCCAGAATTATGAGAAATAAGCCATCACTGAGCAAAGTGTACACACGTTACCTAGTTTTATGTTAAAAAGCATCAAATGTTACAGCTTAGGCCGTGTGCTCTGCGTTTACACAATAATTCAACATTGGTTGAAGCCAGATCATTTTGTACCGACTTTATGCTTTTTATGTAAATGCGGTGTTAGTTTAGCGCATAAGCTTGCAATTTCAGAATTGTAATTTTGGAATTGAGAGTGAAATTTCCTTTTGAACTGTGTTCCGACTATATCTGTGGGATGGCTAAGAACAGAATTGGCTTTGTTTAACACCCCATCTCCAGTAGTCCTAGAATACAGATGGAGCATTGATGGGTCTTGTGATTCATACAAGATACTATGAGTTAAAAATTAATTTCTCGGCCACCTGGTGGTAATAAGGTATAAAACGCTATGATTTCTCCAGATCTAGAAGTAAAGTGAAATGTCCAATTCGATTGAATTTCAGACTAAATAGTGAATCATCCATAGAATTTCAGTTCACACAATCATATTTATTTGTGCAATGTGGTTACAAAGTCGGATTAATGCATTTTTAATGATCTTGTGTCTCAAGCCATAACCTAAATCTTAATTTACAAGATCTTCAAATAGTTGAAATGGGAATGTATGGCATTGTGTACCACAGTGTAATACACAATAATGAGAAAGTAATACAAGTTGCTAGTTCTGACTCCTGGTTTATGCCAAGTTAGATTCACTCAGTTTCATAGGAGAGATGACGGAAATACAATTAGAGGAACAGCACGGAAACTGACCTTCGGTCCAACCCGTGCATGCCGACCGGATATCCCAACACAATCTAGTCCCACCTGCCAGCACCTGGCCCACATCCCTCCAAACCCTTCCGATTCATATACCCATCCAAATGCCTTTTAATGTTGCAATTGTACCAGCCTCCTCCACATCCTCTGGCAGCTCATTCCATACACGTACCACCCTCTGTGTGAAAAAGTTGCCCCTTAGGTCTCTTTTATATCTTTCCCCTCACCCTAAACCTATGCCCTCTAGTTCTGGACTCCCCAACCTCAGGGAAAAGACTTTGTCTATTTATCCTATCCATGCCCCTCATAATTTTGTAAACCTCTATAAGGTCACCTCTCAGCCTCCAACGCTCCAGGGAAAACAGCCCCAGCCTGTTTAACCTCTCCCTGTAGCTCAAATCCTCCAACCCTGGCAACGTCCTTGTCAATCTTTTCTGAACTCTTTCAAGTTTCACAACATCTTTCCAATAGGAAGGAGACCAGAATTGCACACAACATTCCAAATGACAACTGGAATCTCTCCATTGGGAAGGTGAAAGTGATTTTTGGGTTTGGGTCTCCAGTTGCTGAACACACCCATGTGAGGATAAGGACATTAAGGATCCATGGTTCTTACTGACTTTCAAAGGCAGAGCCAGCTGAATGGCCACCTTCTGTGGTGTAAAATACTCATTAGTGGGAAGGTACAGAGTGAAAATTGGTCATTTGCCACAGCAAGAAGAGAAAGGAGCGTAGCAATTGAGGGCCCACTAAAACAGGCTCTTACATGTTCCTGACTGAGTAATGTAAACCATGTACCAATCGTAAATTACAGGCCAGCAATCTTACAGGGTGGTAGACTTTGTTAGTAAGTGATGTAAGTGACCATAGGGAAGGCAATCAAAAGAAGCAATTATGAATTTTTAAAAGATTGTAAAAACATCTGTCAAATACATCCTGTTTCTGTAACCAGTTTTAAAAAAAGTACTCGAGCTATATCTATTTTCTGTGAATTATACAATTGTGTCCACTGAGAGTTGGTTATGGAAGGTAAGGGGTGTGACAAGTTGCCTATTAGAGTCAATGTAACACCTAATACAGATCAGAGGTACTTGCAGCTAAATCCATCATTCAACTTTTGTCCGCTTTAAAGTTTACCAGCGTTGACATCTTTTCCTCAGTAGAAAGACAAGAAACCAACTCTACTTGGGGCATGTAGTCAAAGTATTCAAAATCTTGGCTAAGAAATGTCACTGATAAATCCAAGCATCAGCTGGTTGTTTATGTCAGGAGTTTTGCGAGAGGGGATTCACAATAAGAGATAATCTGTTTGTGTGAGTTGTAATGGGAACTCTTTCTGATGACTGTTTCCCCTTCTACTGCAGGGAGCTCCAGGAGATCCCGGCATCTCAATCATTGGACCCCGTGGCCCTCCTGTGAGTCTTACTGTCTACCATTGATTGTGTTTTCACTGTATGTTCAGGTCTGATGTGATGGGACAGGAAATAATGGAATGTCTACCACAGCAACGGCTAACTGTCGGCAGAAATTTAAACATAGCCAACTCTTCCGAGTAGTAAGATTCTCATTGCATGCAGCTGTGATCCAAATTATTTTCTTTTACTTATTCAATGGCTGTGACATAATTTCGTTGAGTAGGAATTTTACTTTTACTTTAATGGGATGGGGGTGTCACTGGCTGGGCCAGCATTTATTGCCCATCACGACCAGCCCTTGAGAAGATGACAGTGAGCTGATTTCTTGAACTGCTGCAGTCCATGTGCTGTAGGTAAACCCACAATATCATAGAGAGGGAATTCCAGGATTTTGACCTGACAACAGTAAAGGAATGGTGAGATAATTTCAAGTCGGGAGGGTGCATGACTTGGAGGGGGTATTGTTCCCAAAGAATCTGCTGCCGTTGTCCATCTGGATGGAAGTGGTCATGGGGTTGGAAGGCACTGATGAGTTGTTGCTGTGTATCGTATAAATGGTAGATACTGCAGCTACTGTTCATTGATGGAGGGAATGACCATTGAGAGTGGTGGATTGGATGCACATCAAACTGACTGCTTTGTCAAGCTTAACAAGTGTTATTAAAATTACATTCATTCAGGCAAGTTGTGAGTGTTTCGTTACAGTGCTTGTGATTAATGGACAGGTTTTGGGAGGAAAGAGGTGAGTTACGAGGATTCCTAGCCTGTGGCCTGTATTTATATGGCTGGCCCAGTTCAGATTTTGATCAATGGGTTTTGGTAATCTATGCAGTATGAAAGATTTCAGTATAATCAAGATGCCTAATGGTATGACAGAGAAATCAAGATGTAATTAAGTCTAATCGTTTCACATCCTCCTTAATTACTTTTCACCTTGGCTCAATTTAGAGGTCAAAATCCTGGAAACATCTCCCTCACAAACAATGGAGGTCCCAACATGACACAGACTGCAGTGGTTCAAGAAGCCAGCTCACCAGCTTCTCAAGGGCAAACATTATTGGGCAATAAATGTTGGCCCAGTCTGTGAAAGACAAGAGCAATGGACAGAGAAGATGTTTCTCGTTTTGGGCGAGGCTAGAACTAATAGCCAAAAATATAACTACAGTCATTAATAAATCCAGCCAGGAATTTGGGAAAAATACCTTCACTCAGGAAATGGGAAGATTGGGAAAGTTGCCATCTCAACAAGTAGTTGAGGCAAATAATTTTAGTACAATTTTAATGAATCCAGATGAATATGTGAGGGAGAAATGAATCGGACAGTGTATTGATAGGATTAAATGCAGAAAGGTGTGATGAGGTCAGGTGGAGCAGACACCAGCATGGATCAGATGGGCTGAATAACTTGTTTTTGTCCTGTAAATTATTTGGCTATTCCCCCATTCCTAAAACTGTTAATCTCCTCCATCCTGGCAACCCTTCCTGTTGCTGGAACCTCTACCAGCTACAATCCTCTGAATCTCTGTGAGCTCCTTCATCTCTCCAAATATCTGAAAATTTTGTGCTCTTCCTTTCACCTCCTGCCACCTCTTAGGTCATTCAGTTGTCTGCAACCATGCCTTCCACTGCCCAGGCTTTAAGCCTCTTTTCCAATCTACCCCTTTGTCTCCCCTTGCGATCTCCATAAATCTGTCAGTTTGACCACTGCCCTAGTGTGGCTATGTCAAAAGTTGTTGGTAATTTTCATGAAGTACCTTGGGATGTTTTACAACATTAGTCGCACCATATTAATGTGAGTTATTGATGATGCAGAGAAGGACAGAACAACAGAACATTACTCTTCAATAATTCCTGTTAAATCTCTTTTGATGCAAGTTTTAAACATTGGTCCTGTAAATGGTCAGAAAAAGAATGTGTTTTGTGCCATAGATTTCAAATGTTATATTTGTCATGTGAAAAAAACTCTCAATGGAGAATTTTTAATTTGCTACCTTTGCTCTGAAGAAATATTTTTTTAAAAATCACAAAAGTGAAAGAATTTTGGAGGTTATTTGCTCCCAGTAATTAACTACAGAAAATAAATTGGTTAGAGTATAAAGTTTTCATTGCTGTTTTATCCTCACCTATACTTATTTTACTAAAGTTACTGGACAAAGGAAATTGTAGTTCTCAGGTGTCAGATGTATAACTCGTGTCACATCAAATGAAACCAACATTACTGGAAATCTGTAAAGGAAAATTGCGGTTATTTCAAGTTAACTTTTGAATTAACCTTTTGAAATTGCAAGTGGTTGACAATCATACTTAATTTCTTTGTGAGAATACGTTGGCCATCTGTCTTGACTGTTGGATGTAAAAATACACATCCTCAAAGTTTCTACCGAATAACATTTGCACAACTATCTTGGTGAATTCTATTGTAAAGGAAGTACCTCAAAACTACACAGTTTGAAATGATTTAGATTTTTTATCCCTCTATTCGATACATATGTATGTTATGTTATGTATATATCTTACTCACACACCCATCAACCTTTCCATTAAAGATGCCTTTGTCCACATTATCTGTGTAAACTTATCACATTGTGTCCTTCTGTCAGCGATGACCCTGTGAAACTATAACCCTTCAGCCCATTACCTCCAAGCATCTCCCACATTGCAACCCCCACATTGCAACCAAATCTACTTCCCACATTACCACAAAGTTTGTCAAAAGTATTTTCTAAAAATGGGAGCTGAACTACCCCTGTACACTTTATTTCCATTATAGTCAATCCTTCAATCCCTTAACTTGTGCATCAAATCACAAGAGATACAAGATATGAAAATATACATTGGAGAATAAATATTTGTAATGCATTCTTATATAAAATTTATATAAGTAGGTTAGAGGAGAGATTAGAAAATTTGAAGAATTACTTCGCATCATGTAAAAAATCTATTTACAAAAATGGCAAGTGGTGTTCGTTTAATTTTTTTTCTTCTTTAAAATGTGTAGATTCTTCAAAGTAATTAAATTTGGATGAATTTGGTTAACTTGATCCTGGATGGAGAGGAAAATGTGCAGAATAGGTGTGTGATTGAGAGCACCTCTGTTAGAAGGAAATGATGTGTAAATTGTAAATGCATTATCACCTTGCCGTAAGCAGTGGACAATTAAAAGCAGGACTGTACTTGATCTGTGCTCGGCTTCTCCTTCACACAAGGAGCTCAATGAGTATTGCTGTGCTTTTGAAGGAGTTGCTAAGAGTGGACATGTCAATGTGCCAGAAAAGGCATCATCCTTTTACAGACGAGAGGAAAGGATTTCGTTTCTTTGATGTGCTATTTCCGGTTTGAAAATGCCATAAAGAATTGATTTATTTGTGGTGTTTTTCATTCTCGTTTAGCTGAAGTCATGACTGAAGAAATGTGACAACATAGTTTGACCATCTGGTTTTGTAGTTAGCCATCAGAAGCAGCATGATAAACCCTTACTAATGAGGAACAGCTTGAACTCCAGTTACTTATTCTTGCCTTTTGCATTTGACAAATAACAAACAAGTAACAGGAGCTCCTGTCTTCAAAGGAAAGTGTTTTTTACTTCAGCAGGCTTAATTACAATAAATTTAAGTTGTCTTCAGATATCATGGAATAGCTGGAGAGAGTTGGTTACACAGCAAACTAGTCATCTGCAGAAATCACTACTTAAAGAATGTGCCTGTCATACAATATCCCATCTTTAGGGCATTTTGAAAAACCACTTCAATATTTTTAATCCTATGTGATTACTTGATGTCCCAGTTAAAATGGGAATAACTTATTAATCCATTTAAATACTTCAAAAGCCGAGAGTTTGGCTCACTCTCTTGTTAGTAATTTGAAAACATGCTACAACGATTAGATTTCACAGGATTCTGAACAGTAATTGCAATTATAATGCTGCACATGCGGCATTGAACGTCGGTAATGAAACTGCATCTTTACTTGAATACAGTATACTGTCAAACTAATGCCTGCCGTGACCTTGTACAGATTATCTTTTGAGCAGAAAGAGCACAAAGGCTTTACAGAATGCTCAGCTTGGGTGATGACAAAACTGTACCCTTTTTATATTTGTTCATGGAATGTGTATGTTGCTGGCTGGGCCAGTATGTATTGCCACTTCTAATTCCAGTCCAAAGATGCGCAGGTTAGGTGGATTGGCCATGGGAAATGTAGGGTTACAGGGGTAGGGTAGGGGCTGGGTCTCGCTTGGATGTTCTTGGGACTCAATGGGCTGAATGGACCAAATGCCCTGCTTCCACACTGTAGGGATTCTATGATTCTATGAGAACAGTTAACAATCTATCCACATCTGAAGTCATATGCAGAACAGACTGTATATGTCCTCTCCTAAAGGACAGTAATGGACCAGAGTCCATGGTGCACAATTGGTACATGGTCTCCATGAGACTCACTTTCAAATCTCACCAAGTGTCATGGAGACATTCAAACCTATGTATCCAGAACATTAGCCTGTAGCTCTGGATTGCTTACCAATGTATAACCATCTCATACCTGGTGTTGTATCTACAAAACCATCCAATTATTCTAGCACTCCTGGCTACAGTGCAATCATAGGACATGGCTCAGACTGGACAGTGTAGTGATGCCTGTGTGCACTGAGTGGTTTGCCAATAGGGCTGATCTATTCTTACAGATTTAGGTTTCATTGATGAGAGGTACAGATGTGATACTTTGATGGAAAAAAAACACTTTGAAAATCACAAAGAATTTCTGTGCATTTCCTGAATGTACTTGACTTCCTCTCAAGCTGATGATGGATCTGTGACCTGTACCTCTGCACATATGGAAATATTAAGTTTTAAAATGCAACAAAAGTCAACCAAAAAAAAAGAAATTTTGAATCTAAACTCACAAGCAATATCAAATTGGACTGCAAGGGCTTCTTTAAATATATCAAAAGGAAGACAAACGCCAAAGTGTCCATAGACCCATTGTAGAATGAAGTTGGGAAAATATTAATGGGAAAGAGAAGTTGATTAAATACTTTGTATCAGTCTTCATGATAGAAAATATTAATAGCCTTTCAAAAGTACTAAATAATCAAAGGTTCAAAGGAGGAGAGGAAATAAATTCAATAGCTATCCCTAGAGAATAATTGCTAGAGAAACTAATTGGATTAAAGACTGATAAGGCCCTTGGACCTGATTTGATGCATCTTAGGATATTAAAGGAATTAGCTACAAAGATAGTGAATGCACTGGTTTTAATCTTCCAGGAATCATTGGGTTCTGGATAAATGGGGTGACATGGTGGCTCAGTGGTTAGCACTGCTGCCTCACAGCACTAGGGACCTGGGTTCAATTCCAGCCTCGGGGTGACTGTCTGTGTGGAGTTTGTACATTCTTCCTGTTTCTACATGGGTTTCCTCTGGGTGCTCATATTCCAAAGAATGTGCAGGTCAGGTGAATTGGCCATGTTAAATTGCCCAAAGTGTTAAGTGGATTAATCTGGAGTAAATGTAGGGAAATGAGTCTGGGTGGGTTACTCATCGGAGGGTCGGTGTGGACTTGTTGGGCCAAAGGGCCTGTTTCCACACTGTAGGAAATCTAATCTAATGTAAAGTCCAAGAAAGTTAGAAAACTACCAATGTAACATCTTTATTTATAAAGGGAACAAACAAAAACCAAATAGGTAACTATAGGCTAGTTAGTTTAATTCCTGTCATTGGGAAAATGTTATGAATCTATTATAAAGGATGTAATAGCAGAACACGAGGAATGCATACAATCAAGCAAAGTCACCATGGCTTCATGAAAGGATAATCATGCCTGAGAAATTTACTAGAGTTCTTTTGAGAAGGTAACAAGCAGGATAGACCAAGGGGAAGCTGTGGATGCAGTATATTTGGATCTTGAAAAGGCATTTGATAAGGTACCACACATTAGGCTCTTTTTAATAAGAGCTCATGGTATTGGAGACAGTACATTAGCACATATATTGGCTAATTAATAGAAGATAGAGTTGGGAGAAAGAGGAAATTTTCAGGATGGCAGCCTGTAACCAGGAGTGTGCCAGAGGGATCAGTGCTGGGGCCACACTTATTTGCAATGTACATTAATGAGTTGGATGAGGAAAATGAAAGTACTATCAGCAAGTTTGCGGATGACAAATTAAATTAAGTGACTAGGATGGCTCCCAGAGTCTGCGGAGAGTTGTAGACAGGTTAAACAGGGGCAAAAACTTGTTAGGTAGAATACAACTTGGGAAAATGTGAGGTTTGCACTTTGCCAGGAAGAACAGAGGAGCTGAATATTTAATTGGAGAAAGTCTGTAGAAAGCTTTGGAACTTAGTGATGTGGGAGCCCTTGTCCGTGAATTACAAAAAGCTAGCATCCAGCAGGTCATTGCAAAGGCAAATGGCATGTTGGCCTTCATTTAAAAGGGAATAGGATATGAAACTAGGAAGATTTTGATCAAACTGTACTCATTGAAGTTTAGAATAAGTGGCGACCTTAGTGAAACGTACAACATTCTTCAGGAACTTGACGAGTTTGATGGGAAGAGAATGGTTCCCCACATGAGAGTCTAGGGCCACAGGGTATCATCTTTGAATAAGGTATGGCATTCCATCCACTGTGAAATGGCAGTGAGTGTTGACCTACAGTAAAGAAGCCAAAAACATGCAAGTTATTGCTTTGAAAAAAATAACGACTTGTGCTGAGTTAAATGATGTCTGTCCATTCCCATTCTTGTAAAGTTTTTCTGGGGCATTTGGTTGATGGTGAAGGAGAGTGTGAAGCATTCATTGATTAGGAAAACAGAGTAAAGGAAAGACTTTGGATTCACTCCCTGGTCAGTAATGATTCCAACAGACTTGATGTTCCTGTTTCTCTGTTCTCTATCCTTTCCTAATGAATTGCTTCAATTTGACACAAAAACTCCGGTAATCCAACAAAAAGTGTGCAGTGTCTGCTCTACTGCCAATCTGCTGAATCTTCAGTTATCTCCTTATGAGTCTTTTATATTTCAAAGAGGTCAGAACTGAGTATTGTAGGAAACTGAGTCAATGAGTTTACATTCAACAGCTGAGGTACATACACATTCATGCAGTGATGGTGAAGAGGGCTTATCAAATGAGCTTACAGCAATGTGCACAAAACTGAAAATACCATTGCCTAGTGTGAAATTACTCATTTTGCCATCTTTTTGTTGCTGTACATAGAACACATTTATGTCTGCTTCTTAGAAAGCATCATTTGGTTGTGCAGAATGTGA
This sequence comes from Chiloscyllium punctatum, assembly GCF_047496795.1. Taxonomy (NCBI): domain Eukaryota; kingdom Metazoa; phylum Chordata; class Chondrichthyes; order Orectolobiformes; family Hemiscylliidae; genus Chiloscyllium; species Chiloscyllium punctatum. The sequence continues at coordinate 107,485,452 of NC_092751.1, forward strand.
GTATTGTTGAAAACAGACACTTTTTGTCAAAGTTTTTTGTCTTATGCTCATCAGGACACTTTGCAAGAATACAAATTCAAGGGGAAATAAATTTATACTGTATAACAGGACAGTACTGATTAGTTGGCAAGGGGACTCTGATAAGACTGTTGCTATCAATCAGTGATGACTGGTGCCTGATAAGTGGGAGATGAAGAACTTTGACAATGTGTCTTTACCACCAATATTCTAAGGAATTGTTTTTTTAAAAAACATGTTGTGTAAATTCTATAAATGCTTAGAAAGAAAAATGTGAAATATTCCATGAACACAAAATAACATCTTGTTTTGTACACAATGTGTAACAAAATACTATGAAAGGAACTGGATTAACATTTTTCCTCCACTTGTGTCTTTATCTTCAATCTAGGGTCAGCCTGGAGCAAGAGGGTTTCCAGGATATCCGGTGTGTTAATGTTTAAGAAACATTTACTGTACTTGGATTCTCAATTGTTAATCATCCAGTAATATTTTAATAGTAACTTACAATAACCAGATTACTTTGGTTTATTTGTATGAATTGGACCAGCTTTCATGACAGAATGGCCATGCTGAGAGCAATTATCAAATTATTGATGCTGCTACTGGTGTTTATTTGAGTTACAAGTTCCCAAGTGATCCAAGCTGTTCATCGTTTGTTCATACTGTTTGATCATTGCACTGATATTGCTGTAAATTCAGAAGCTTGCTCACAACACTTACATTTCCTGTGTTTTGGGTTCCGTCCTAATCAACTTCATTATGCATCTACACTAGACGCTCTGCAAGAAATATCCTCATCTAACACTCCTGTGAAGCATCTTGGGATATTTCTATTATGGTTAAGGCACTGTATAAATGAAAGTTGCTGTGGTTAGAATCATCCTTTTTATTACTAGTGTATGGGGCTAGTGTGCAGCATCGACTTGTAAGGTGGATGACTGTGACTCTGCGCAGGTAACAGGGTAAAGAGTGAATTCAGCTGTGAATCAGCTCCTTCAGCTGTGAATCACCATCATGGTCCAGTCAGCCCTCTCCCTTTCAGCAGTGTAGATTGATCAAAATATCCATACATTATGCAGACTTAAGCATCACAACAAATAACTATAAAGCACTGATATTTTTGAGTGCTTTTGCATTAATGCCTTTGAAAGGTCAAACTTTTTTTTAATACCACAAGGACATGAAGGTCATTAACTTCTCCACCAGATCTTAGCAATAGTTGTCAAGTGCCTTTATACCTCCCTCAGAAATGTCCCAAAACACTTCACATGCAATGAGTTAATTTGGTGTGCTGCAGTGGCTCTTGTTATTGCCATCAAGAAGCTGCAATGATTTTGAGCATATAACGAGCTAAATGAATAGTTTTCTGGATGCAGGTTTGCTCGCTGAGCTGGAAGGTTCATTTTCAGACATTATGTCACCATACTAGATAACCTCATCAGTGAGCCTCTGAATGAAGCACTGGTGGCATGGCCCGCTTTCTACCCGCTTTCTATTTATGTATTTAGGTTTCCTTGGATTGGTGACATCATTCCTGTGGTGATGTCATTTCCTGTTATTTTTCTCTGTCCATTGGAACACCCATGGGATCTCCAATATTAGAGTGCTTAGCAGAGGCAGTAATGCAGAGACTCGAACAAACAACTCTGCCAACCATCCAACCCAAACTTTGTGTCCGCTACTTTTGTCATTGCAAAACAAAAGAAATTAAAAGAAACCATCAAGACCATCAATAATACCCTTATTGGCATAAAATTCACTAAAGAGGAGGAAAACAACAGCAAACTGCTATTCCTCAATGTCATAATAGTGCAATAGGCAACTTCAAACCAGCATCTACAGAAAAACAACACATATGGACCAAATATTGAACTACAGAAGCAATCATCCCAACACCCACAAACGAAGCTGCATTAGAACATTATTTCAATGAGCCACCACACACTGTAGCACAGAGGAACTATGCAGAGCTGAGGAAAATCACCTATACAGTGTACTCGAAATGAATGGGTACCCAATGAACACAGTCTGCTGATTTCTCAGCAACAGACCCAAACAAGTTGACAAAACACATCCAGAAACCTGAGCCACTCTCCCCTACTTCAAAGACATCTCTGAAATGACTGCCAGACTACTCAGCCCCCTGGCCATCATGGTAGCCCACAAACCCACCAACGCACTAAAACAGCAGCTAATGAACTTGAAAAACCCTATACAGACAACAAGCAAAACTAATGTCATTTACAAAATACCTTGCATGAACTGTAACAAACACTACATTGGATAAACAGGCAGAAAACTAGCCACCAGGTTACATGAACACCAATTAGCCAAAAAACGACATGACCCACTCTCAATGGTATCCGTACATATGGATGAGGAATGACACCACTTTGACTGGGACAACACATCCATCTTAGGACAAGCCAAACAGAAACATGCATAAGAATTCCCAGAAGCATAGCATTCCAACCGGAACTCTATCAACAAATGCATTGACTTGGATTCCATTTACCATCCCCTGAGAAAAGAGCAGGAAATGACATTGCCATAGGGAATGACACCACCAAAGGAAATTACATCACCAACCTAAGGAAGCCCAAACACACAAATAGAAAGCGGCTACACCACCAGTGCTTCATCCAGAGGCTCACTGAAAATGTGACCTAGTATGGTGACGAAATGTCTAAAAATGAAACTTCCAGCTCAGCAAGCAAACCTACACCCAGAACCTCAACCTGAGCTACAAATCTTCTCAAAACTCACTGAATAGTTTTTTTTTATTTTTGAGGCTATTCTTGAGGAATGGGGAAAAGACATGGTTTCTGACTGTTAGTGCCGAGCTCATTGGCTGACGATGAAACCTGTAATTTAAGTTCATTTGTGCAATCTGGTTATGGATGCAATTAATAATACTTGCTGAAAGTGTGTGAACTCTTAACTGAAAGCTCTGTGGCTCTGCTGCAACTATTCTTTGACCTATAGTAACTCGACTCCGGAGCAACGCAACAAGAAATATAAATCTTCCTAAAATTTATCGTAATTATAGGAATAGGAAGAAGCCAAGTAAAATGTAGAAAGTAAATAGACTAATGTTTTAAGAGTCTTAAATTCATGACATGCGAGATGATTTTCACATTCAAATCTTGGATGTTGAAGCATCAGTGAGGAGGAAGGCATAATTTTAAGGTGAAATATTTTGAGGGGATTTAAAGAAAACTTTTTCTCACTCAGGGTATGGGTGAGGGTGAAGGTAGCGGGGCAGGAAACCTCACGACCTGTGAAATGCTTATAGATGAGCCATGAGTTGAGTGTTGGGCAGTGGGATGAGTGTAGGTAGGTTAATGCAGACATGATAGGCCAACAGGCCTCCTCTTGGCTGTATGACTCCATCTCAGACTTCAGGGAAAAGGTGAAAAATAACTAAGTGGATTTGTACTCAACCAAAAATGGATCTCTCTGCTCTAAGCTTTACTGCTTGTTCAGGCAAATAACACTCAGCATTTGTGAATTTATGAAACATTTGAACTGTGTGTTGGGATAAATCGTTGAGAACATATCTTTTACTGTAGAGTTGTTGCCTCACTGGACTGGATTAGAGTTCTGCATTAATAATGAACAGTTTGCAGCACAGACGGCTCAGTACAGCTTGTAAATCTTAGCCACTTGAGCTGGAGATATGAATGAAACTTGAAGCCAGCATCTGAATCCTGATTTAGCTGCAGCCCAGACCCTGCAGGCACACATGTATGTAACTATTTATATAAACCATGCATCCAACAAATGGCTAATCAGAGCGTAAGCAAGGGGATTAGTGAGGAAATAACGCGGTTTCCAAATGAACATCCTAGACACGCAGCAGGTGTAAGAGAGCAGTGAATTGCACAGTTGAATATCGTTATAAGAATTCTGGGTACACCTTTGGAACATCCATTTCTTGAAGTCATTTATGAAAAGATCTTGTAAATGCCTCTGATTTACATTTACCCTCTGAGAGATGCACAGCACTTCAAATACTGCTCCTGTGCATTAAATTTTACTCATACCTTCTGTGAAGGATTAAATGAGCAGGGATTGAGTGCAATTAAGTGCCTGAGCTTACACCAAACTGGGAAAATGATACTTTTTAACAGTGCATATTGTGAAAACTGATTTTACCATTTAACATATTGATTTCATGCTAGCTGTGTTTTTGCTCAGTTTGCCAAGCTGCTTTTGTATGTGTTTCTATTGATAGTAAACATATTGAATCAATATAACTGGGCAGGTTTGAGCGTGCTTTACACACTGCACTACCAGCTGATGGGAGCCATTTAAAACTGCACCTTAACAAAACTACTGGTTATTAAACAAGTCTGTAACAGAGCATTGTTGATCTCTGATTTCTGCTTTTGGTGTTTGTGCCACTAACTATTTCATTGCTGACTTTTCATTTAACTTTTCACTGAATGAACTCATTGTCATGTTGATGTTTAAATCTTTTCAACGTTGAACATAATTTCCTATTCAAGTGATTTTTTTTTAATAACCTGACATTGTTCATTCATATTTTTATATTTATCAATATTTATTTTTAAGGGTCCAATAGGGTTGGATGGCAAATCTGTGAGTATTTTATGTAATTTTTAAAATTATTTACTATAGGATAATGTTGAACTACATACACTTCCTCTCCTGTGTCATGCCTCAGAATATTTATTATCCATTAATAAAGACAGAAAGTACTGGAGAATCTCAGCAGGCCCACAAATGTAGCTTTTTGTTTTTCTATTTTTGTTTTGGATTTCAGCATCCACAGTATTTTGCTTTTGTTTTATTCTGTTATTTATTTTCACAATTAGTGACTTGCTAGGCCCCTTCAGAGAGAACTAAGGAAGTGAAATTTATCTTGGGCCATTGTGCAAATTTGTCAAAAGTTACCATTATAATAAACTTCCTATATAATAATGTAAGATTGTGTCATAACTGGCACCTGGTTTGCACTCCGCCTCATTTATTGCTCCCTTTTGTGCTACAGCCCTAGGCTGATTTCATAGCGTCTAAGTCAACTGCATAATTTGGGATGGGATTTGTATGTACAAAGGGTTCACACTGGTAAAAGCAGTTGGGGTTTGCATGTTTCTTTCCATCTCACAACTTGCATAGTCATGTTTGGACTGTGCTGTTAGTCCTCTATCATGGCTTGATAGATCAGTTTGCCTTCTGTCTGAAATTCTCGTGCTGACAGTAGTCTGATCGTTGGACTAAGGTTTACTGCCGTGAACACTTATCTTTGGATGAATGTAACCGATAAGATCAGAACTATGGCTGTTCTGTGTCTGTTAGCACCAAAGAAAGTCTGATGGGCAGCAAACTGACATCAGTAAAGGTGTAAAATCCAATTGAGGTCTGATCTCTTTGAATTTGTAATGATTTGGTATCCTGATTGGTTAAATAGGTTATTGTCCCTTTTCAATTTTTATTTGGAGAAAGGGCACTGTCATATTGGCGTAGTTGTTAAGTATCAGTTGACAAAAGATTATTAAAACTAGAAAACTATTGATTATGTGATTGTAGGCAAAAAAAATGTAAAACTTATTAATACGAAAAGTTGAACAAGCAACATTCCTTTGTCCATTTTTTTAAAATCCAAGTTTCATAAAGTGTTATGGGGTGGAGTAAAGAGTGAGGGTAGAAATAAATAAATGTACAAAGTAAATATTATAGCCATCCACTGCAGCTTTCAATTAAATTTCTTTCATTTCAGGGAAAACCCGGCCCTAAAGGTGACATGGTAAGATTGAAATCAAAAATGTGTATTTAAAAAAAAATTCAAATTCTGCAAATACTACATCAGGATCATTAGCATCTGACAGTTAACATAGGGTAATGTATTGATATAGGAGAAAGTGAGGACTGCAGATGCTAGAGACCAGAGTTGAAAAATGTGGTGTTGGAAGGAGCAGGAGCAGGAGCAGGAGAATCGACATTTCGGGCATAAGCCCTTCTTCGGGAATCCCTGCTTCCCCGGTCCCCAACGCCTTATCTTCACGATGGACATCCAGTCCCTATACACTTCCATCCCCCATCACGAAGGCCTCCAAGCCCTCTGCTTCTTCCTCTCCTGCCGACCCAACCAGTACCCTTCCACTGACACCCTCCGTCAACTGACTGAACTGGTCCTCACTCTTAACAACTTCTCCTTCCAATCCTCCCACTTCCTCCAAACCAAAGGAGTAGCCATGGGCACCCACATGGACCCCACCTACGCCTGCCTCTTCATCGGATATGTGGAACAGTCCATCTTCCGCAGCTACACTGGCACCACCCCCCACCTTTTCCTCCGCTACAGTGATGATTGTATTGGTGCTACCTCTTGCTCCCACGAGGAGGTAGAACAATTCATCCACTTCACTAATACCTTCCACCCCGACCTCAAATTAACCTGGACCATCTCAGACCCCTCCCTCCCCTTCCTAGACCTCTCCATTTCTATCTCGGGCGACCGACTCAACACATTCAAAAAAAAGAAACAAAATTAAAAACATTCCTGAAGAAGGGCTTGTGCCTGAAACGTCGATTCTCCTGCTCCTCGGATGCTGTCTGGCCTGCTGTGTTTTTCCAGCACCACATTTTTCAACTAATGTATTGATATAGACTGAATAAGGGTCATTGCAATGTATATCCATCAATTACTAGTTCTGATTTCTAGACATGATAGTTTTGCTTTAAATAAACACACAACTTTTAAGTAACTATTGAAATTGAGTGTTGCTGGAAAAGACATGTTTCATATCATTTTGCATTCATCAGGACATTTCACAAGAATACCAACTCAAGGAGAAAAATGTTGGTTGAATGCTGGTTTTCCCCTCGATCCTCAAGACATCTCCCCATCATTCCTGCTGTGCCATCTGCCCGACAGAGCCCAGACCCTCACCTCCCTCCTGTTCATTACCCCCTCGGAGCAGTAAGACCCCTTCCCTAACTCTTGAAGTTCAGGACTGACCTTTCCCGGGGAGAAACTTGCTCTTTCTCACGCCTTTTCCAGCAATACAAGCAGCAGCCATTCCTGAGGGGTGGCACCACTGAGTGTGATGGAGCTGCTGGACAATCAGATTGGTTAGCCACTCCTAGTGACGGATGGGAGTCCCACTATTTGCCAATCGAATGCAGCGTAGGCTGGGCTGCAAGGACAGAGTTTACATCAAACCAATTCCCATTCAAGGGGCAAGGACCTCTTTGAAACGTACCAGGTTCTCAGGGACTTGACACAGCTGAGCTGGAGAAGCCATTTCCCTTGTCCAGGAGGGAGTTGAGGGCCAGAGGACATCATCTCAGACTAATGGGTCACAAGTGAAAGACAGGAACGAGGAGGAAATCCTTCATAGGGCAGTCAACCGATGGAATGCTTTACCCCAGATGGATGGTGAAGCTGATCCATTAAGTACGTGCAAGGCTGAGAGATTTGTAAGCAGTAATGGAATCAACAGTAATGGGGAAAAGGCAAAAAAGTGGATTTGAGGATCATCAGATTAGCGATGTGTACTAGCTCCACAGAGGCTGGTGTCCTGTCACAAGTTCACCTTCTATTTACACGTGAACAGTCCTTAGCTTTAGTACTGCCTCATTCAGAGTCGGATATCTCTGAAACTCCACTTTTTATAATCTGTCAGCCAGGGCTCTCTGATTGGACCAAGTTAACAGCCCTGATCAGGGAATTCCTTCTATGAAGTCTAGTTGGCTGACCTCATTACAGTCACTATACCATGATCTCATTAAATGGAGGAATCTTATGGCAGTTTCCACTCTCCAACCCCACCCTCCCACCACCAACCTCAGCCGTCCATCTTCACCCCCACTCCCTTCACCCTCTGCCCCTCCCCTCGGTGTAAAATCCTATGCTTTTTGGAGTAAAATTTCCAATTACCCCACTTATCCCAAATGGTAATGTCTGGTTATGAGTAGCACTACCAGGATTCCACCTGCAAGCTCTTCACTTCCTGCATGTTCTATGGAAAAAGACTCTTAATTATTTGGAGTAAAATTCCACAAAACTATTCTTTGCCAGCTCTGACATTTGTTTTTTGCTGTTGTTCTTCCAAAGGGAGTGCCTGGTCCGAAAGGTGACAAGGTGAGTGTGCTTTGCAGAATAAAACCCTCTGCAAACTGATCAGCTTCATGACTAACAAAGTGTGGGTGAATTCCTGAATGTTATCTAACTGTTCTTATTCATTTCCAAAGGGAAACCATGGGCAAAAAGGAGAGAAGGTGAGTTGTGATTCTAAGCTAAATCCATATTGAATAATGAAACATAGAAATAGGAGCATCAGTAGGCCAATCAGTCCATTAATCCACATTGCCCTTCAACATGATCATGGCTGATTCCCTTTTTTTTAATTCATTCATCAAATGTGGGCATCACTGGCTGAGCTAACATTTATTGCCCAATCCCAATTACCAAGAGGACAGTTAAAATCAACCATATTGCTGTGCATCTGGAGTCACATACAAACCAGTCTGGATAAGCTTGACAGATTTCCTTACCTAGTTATTAAGACTGTCCCATTTAGGCTTCTGTACTTAAGGAAGGATGCAAAAACATTGGAGGCGGTTCAGAGGAGGCTTACTGGATTGATTCCTGGAATGAGGGGTTTGTCTTATGAAGAAAGGTTAGACAGACTGCACTTTATTTGCTGGAGTGGGGGTTGACTTGATTGAATTGTGTAAGATCCTGAATAATCTTGACAATTTGGATGTGGAAAAGGTGTTTCCTCTTATGGGTCAGTCCAGAACTAGGGAGCACCTTATTTAAAATCAAGGATCAGCCTTTTAGGATCGAGATGGGCAAATGATTTTCTCTCTGAACTGTGCTACTTTGGATGTCTTTTCCTCAGGAGGCAGAAGGTATGATCATTGAACATGTTTGGGGCAGATCTGGAGCAATTATTGTTCAGGAGGAGAATTGAGAGTTATCAGTGTGGAATTTGGAACAAGCAGATCAGCCATGATCTTATAGAATTGCAGAGGGGGTTCTGGGCCCTGAATAGCCTACCATTGTTTATTGTACACTTGCTCATATGTAAGCTTTCAGTTTGGTGAAAGCTGGACCTCAGCAGTCTTTAAACGCAGACTGAATCTTTAAAGCAATTCCTTGCAGAAATCTGAGTTCAGTTGGGTGACCAAAGCAAGGCACAAACAGTGTTGGTGTTGTCCCAGTCTCTCCTCATCGAGTGAGAGTGGGTCATGTCTTTTTGTGGCTAGTTGATGTTCAGAAAACTAGCCACCAGGATACATGAACATTAAGCAACCACAAAACGACATGACTCTCTCTCACTAGTATCCTCACATACAGATGAGGCAGGACACCACTTTGACTGGGACAACACATCCATCCTAGGACAAACCAAACAGAGACACGGACAAGAACTTCTAGAAGCATGGCATTCTAACCAGAATTCTATCAACAAACACATTAACTTAGATCCCATTTACCACCCTCTGAGAAAAGGAACAGGAAATGACATCACCACAAGAAATGATGTCACCACAGAAAATTACATCACCAACCCAAAGAAACCTAAACACACAAATAGAAAGCGGGTCATGCCACCAATGTTTCATCCGGAGGCTCATTGATGATGTTATCTAGTACGGTGGTGAAATGTTTGAAAACGAACCTTCCAGCTTAGCGAGCAAACCTACATCCATTAATGGGACATCTGCACAATCTTTGGAAAACCATGAGAAGCTGCATGGGGAAGGGGATGATAAAGCTTAGAATTATGCGGTACTTTTTGAATTACCGTAATTACATTTGACGGCAATCATTGGTTTTCTAAGCTAGCTATACACATGCACACAGTAAAGTTCTACAATTATCAATGAATTGGATGAATAGTGAATGTACCTTTTGGAGATGTCAGTTGAAGCCTAAATACTGGCCAAGACACTGGAAGAGGAACAACCCTGTTTTGTTCCAAATTGTATCATTCTAATCCAAAGAATTTCTCTTGATTTACTCTGTCAAACCATTTAAGATTTTGAATATTGTTATCAAATACCTTTATCTTCTCTGTTTTAAGATGACCTTCTCCATGATGTAAATATATTTGCGCTATCTGTAGCTTAACTTACATATGCATCAAGAAGTTGATGCAGTCAGAATTACTGAGAAAAGATGTTGTACATTGGAACTCTGCACTGGCACTGACTCCAAGACACTTACCTGGTTCTGAATGTATTCATTGCAATCTATTTAATGTTATTCTATTTATCATTGGTTATTATGAGTAGCTTCCTGGTGCACCTCGACATTCTTGTCTGGTCGTACGGAACTTCCATATCGCTGAATGGGGACAGGAAGTTGGTTTTTCGTCTTGAGCTCCTGAAATGGTGTCCCTTTTATCCAGTCTGTTTCGTGTTTCCATGATCTTGAGTGCAAATCAAAAACTTTCAACTTCCTTTCTCTGTTCAGTGATGTTTCTTGTCCTTCCTAATGCAAAAATGATTTTAAAAAGTATGATTTCTGAAAACGTTACATTTCTGGCCAAATTTCTTATCACCGTTAATAAGCATTTGATTGTTTAGATTTTGACACCTTCTCTGAACTTTTAAAGAATATATCTGCTTTGTTTTGGCAAATAACAACAGCATTTTAACACCACACACTCTGTTTGTTGCACAGGGTCTGAATGGTCCAAAGGGTGAGAAGGTGAGTGTGAATTATTTTTGCCGACATTATTAAGCTTGTATCAACCTTATACATGTTCCAAAATGTCCAGAACAGAGCAACATCATGATTCACTACTTTTGACAGCTACTCCCTCCACCACCATTGCTCAATCATAGTGGTGTGTGCTATCTACAAGATGCACTGCAGAAATTTTCCAAGGCTCCTTAGGCAGTACCTTCCAAACCCATGACCACAGTCAACTCAAAGGATAAGGACAGCAGATACAGAGGAACATCATCCCTTGCAAATTCCTCTCCAAGCCACACATCATCCTGACTTGGAAATATAACATCATTCTGGGTTGAAGTCCTGAAAGTTCCCTCCCTAACAACATTATTTACACCAAATGGACTTCAGCGATTTGAAAAGGCGGCTCTTCAGGGCCAATAGGGATTGGCAATAAATGCTGGCCCAGCCAGAGACGCCAAAATCCCTTGAGTGAATGTTTAAAATCGCTGCTTACGTAACTGGTTAGTTTGCAAATTTGGGTGAAAATATAAAGTGAACTTTGAACTTTAGCAAGGCTGTAAGATGAGATAAAAGATCAGTAAGCTCAATAATGACTTCAAGGCACAGGAATTATCTGGCGAGGAGTGTGACAGGTGGACAAATGTTTGCAGCTGATCCACAAACTATCATTTATCATTGAAAGCATGTATGTAGTTTAGAACAGTTGAAAACTTAGAATACTCTTTGACTATACTTTAGATTAGATTACTTAAAGTGTGGAAGCAGGCCCTTCGGCCCAACAAGTCCACACCGCCCCGCCGAAGCGCAACCCACCCATACCCCTACATTTACCCTTTACCTAACACTACGGATAATTTAGCATGACCAATTCACCTGCCCTGCACATCTTTGGACTGTGGGAGGAAACCGGAGCACCCGGAGGAAACCCACGCAGACACGGAGGAATTGAACCCGGATCTCTGGCGCTGTGAGGCAGCAGTGCTAACCACTGTGCCACCGTGCCTGATTCCTAAAACTTAATTCTAATTGAAGAGCCTGATGCCAGGCCCTGAGATTTAAAAATTACTTCTTGTGGAGCAAGTTCCTTGAAAGCCTGATCCACGGAACCTGCAGCAAATGGAAGGATTACGGAATTTATGATTATGTCTAGATTGTTCTGAGACCACACTGTAAAATGTTAATCTTTTCACTAACACTTTAGAGGTAAAAGATAAACAATATATTCACATTTTGAATGTGATTCAACTTTCATTTTCTAGGGTCAACGTGGAGATTCTGCACTCACTGTACGTATTCTGTCTCACAAACATTTACTTACATATTTAAGTAGATATAAAGAACTATGTTCATAATCCTGTTCCTTTTTTTTTGACTTTCCATAAGATTGATTGATAACTAATATAAAGAACTGAAAATTCAAGGTCCAAGAAATGCCAATTTCTACATTTTAAATTTTTCTATTTACAGTCAAGGATAAAATTAGAAATGTTTCAATCCATTCAGTTTACTTCTGTTCTTTCATAAATGATTAACTTTTATGAAATACTTGCCGTGTGCTTACTGTTAATATTCAAATGCTAAAGCTATTGTCTGACTTTCAATTTATCCAAGTTTTTGGAAATGTAGGACTAATCTGTGACTGCTGGTTACTTGTTGATAGTAGCTTCCTCTGATGAACTTGCTAATGACATGAAACCTCAGAACTCTGCTTTTCCACACATTGGTGATTGATTTGTCAATGGTTCAGACATTCAAACCATTAGACAGAATTTAGTGCTTGCAGACTTTGAAATGATTTGTCATGATTTAGAAAAAACATGTTTTTTATTCCTGCTGATTTTCATTTTCTCTAACGTAAGTAAGCAGGGGACAGCCATACTTCCTAATTAATCATCCATTCACATCCATGGATCTCAAGGTTTCTGGAAGATCACTCTCCAATGGCTCATTGATTTAGTATTTTCCTGGGACAGATTTCAAGTCAAATGCTTGTTACAGGAAATATCTTGTCATTACAGTGGAGTTTGTTTGGGGCATGATCCATTTCACTCCACTCGAAGGGAAATTTTGTTTTGCATGGTCATGGTTTGATTGTGTTACATTTACAATTCAGGTTAGAAAAATATTTATTTGGCTTGTATATAAACAAAGTGTTGGAGAAAGTTAGGAGGTCTGGAGGAGAGAGAAACAGAGTTAATATTTCAAGTCCAATATGGCATTTTCAGAACCTAGAGACAGGAAGTTGGCTTTTCGTCTTGCACTTTTGAAATGCCAGATCTGCTGAATTTCTCCAGCACTTTCTGTTTTTGAGATGTCCAGAATTCACAATACTTCTGTAGGTTTGATTTTCTCAGTGCTTTTTATAATCCCACTTCAGGCTCTGTCCCCTTCTCCCTATCAATGCTTTGCTCCATGACTACCTCACCATAGCTTCTCTCTCCTTGTTGATTTGAATATCGGCAAGGTTTATTGTTATCTTCGCGATATCTGCAGCCCAGCAATAAAATGTGGCTTTCTTTTCCAAAAAGATGATGGCTGTACTTAGAATTGATTCATCAATGAAGGAATTGATTAACTGGAGCTGTTTTCATACCTATCCTGTATCTATAGCTCGTAGCAGTTGACCTTGTGCAGGGAGCCAGACAGGGACTCAGTAGGTCTGCTTCACGACAATCATATTTAATTTAGGAGCTGAATAGGATTGAATTTTCCAGATAGCATGAAGTGTGGGGTAGTCATGTTCAGTATTCCAGTAGTCCCCAATTATCAGACTGGTGGAAATATGCTTGGGGAATTCAGTTTATTACTAACCCACAGATTTACATAATCTGCTGACTGTCAGTTGATGAGAGTTCAGTTTCAGCCTACTTGATCCTGTAATCTGGAATCTCTTTGTAAACTAAACCAATCACATAGATTTGTGTTCAAGAAGCAAGAGCAACTTATATAACAAATTGCTATAAAATAAATTGGTGTTAGGGCTTTGTGATTTCTTGGGTTCTTAACAAAATTGGCAAACAGAGTTTGCATTGAAACACGCGACAAGCAACCACCTTGGAGATGTCCAGCTACACATTCCTCCTTGACCCTTTTCTCATTTTTTCTAAACTTCCCTTTGTTTTCATTGTAACTAATTAATCATGGGCTTTCTGCAGAAGCCACAGAGGTGAAAATACAACCTAAATATTTCAATTTTTTGTGATTGAAGTGACAGAGTCCATTTACATAAGTTGTCAGAACATAACTTCCAGTATTTGAATGCAAGTCATTTAAGGTTCATCACAGAGGCTAACCCAAAATACTGTTCTCTGTGGAAAGCAACATGAAGGATATGTTGATAACAGAGGAATTAAATCACATCTTATGACCCCGCACTGACTTATGACTGAGACATGTGGAAAATAGTCTCAACTGACCCCCAGACCACAACACAAACCATTTTGAAATGTTAGTCCGTGGCATGTCTGGCTGATTTGATAACAGAAATGGCTAAGTCTCTGCTCAGAGTGGTACTTTATTGCCCTTTCATGCTTCAAAGTAGTTGTAAAAGCACTTGCAGTTCAGTTTGTTTGTTGCAAAGTTCTCATGGGATGATTTAGAGCCCTGTGTTTTTTCTCCGTCATGCCTAAGGATGCCATCAATTGCGACAGCCTTAATTCCCACTCCCATTGTATTAAGGGCTTGCAGAGAGAAAAAAAACTGCTTTCAGGGCTTATTGTGGATAAAGATCTAAAGAAATCATGTTTAAAAGTTACTGTTGCATAACTAAATGGATCTTAATGATTCAAATTCCAATACTTATCATCTTTCAGATCTGTGGAGTCATTGCCAAGAGAAAAGGCAGTGAAATCTTCCCTGCCTTCTATTGTAGCAAAGTGAACATAAACCAAGACCATAGAGAATTGACCAAGAGAACTAACATTTTCTTAAATTCACTGGGAATAATTGCGAGTTCTGTGAACTTGCCCTATTGCCCATAAATAATCAAATTTAAGTGACTATCTGCATTTTAAAACCTGAATGATGCCTCCAGAATATCTGCTGGAAGGACCAGTGTTTAGACTCCACTTTACCTTCACATTTACACCAAAGATGTGACTATACTCTCACCCACAATGAAAGAAGCTCTATTATTATAACTAAGGGTCACTGCTTCAAAATAATGGGTCACCCATTTGAGACAGAATCAAGATTTTTTTCCACACGGAGTGTATCGCGCCTTTGGAACTCGTTTCCTCAAAAGGTGGTGGAAACAGAATCTTGGAATATTTTTAAGGTAGAATGGTGGATAGCTTCTTGATGAGCCAGAGGGTGAAAGGTTCCTCGGGGAAGGGTAGGTGAGAATATGGAATACGGTTGGTTCTGCTATAATGCGTGTTCCTTCAATGCAAATTGGCAAAAATGCAATAGAAGAATTTAGACCATTATTTGTAGAATGTGAACTTTCCTTACCTGTATTGGCTATAACATGATTCTGGTCCCATTGGTTTAAATGGTTTTGCTATAACGTGATTTTCTTAAAATGCGGGATCACTCAGGAGCAGAACGATCACGTTGTATCAAAACAGACTGTAATCGGGTCAGCCATGAATTGAGTTTGAGAGCAGGCATGACGGGCTGTGTCCAATCCTACTCCCAGTGTCTGTATCCATTTGTTTCTGATCTGGACCACAATGTAAAGTAACCCTCAGCAGAATCCTGTGTAATTCCTGTTTTGCATGGCACCATTATCTTTTCGTTTGAGCTTTCCTCTAAACTTCAGTTGAAATTACTTTGTGGATGCAATTCTGTATGATTAAGGTGAGCAGCAGATTTCATAGTCTTTCAGGGTAACCTACTAAGATCACACCTGCAGGAGATTTGGCACTTCACGGCCCGATGTTCTGAAGTACTTCCTCCTAGGGCAATGTGGGAGGAGCGGGAAGCATGAGTCTCCATCTCTCACTGTTTTGCCCATTCGAAGGGGTGAACAATCACTGAAAGAGTGCATGCTAATTCTCAATTTTCCCTCCTGATGGGTAAAGCTGGGAGTACAAATTCTGTGTCAAGTACACTTTCCAGTGTGTCTTGATCATTTTTGCAGTGTAGCCAACCTTGGGGTTTCTGAGGGACTGTATCCTCTATCACGGTCACTGCAGGGTCATATAGATTGACAATACAAGATCCTAAAACAAGCCATTTATAAAAGTTGACACCAATCCTGACGGAATTGATGGGAACTATATTTAACTCTTTTCTTGCAAAACACCTTTATAAGCATGCAGTGTACATTTTAATTTGGAGGGCTCAGGTGAAGTGGTACGATTCTGTCTGCCTGTGGATGGAATCACTTAGTTTCTATGTTGCATTCTGTAGGAGTTCCCTGGGACCTCACTAGCAGCACTGCGGCTAAATCAGATCCTGACTGTGAAGGTTTGTGAGTGCTTTCACTGTCATTACAGCCAGTCTTACAACAGAGTGTCTTGTGACCTTTCTGAAGTAGCTCAAAATTGGTTTTGTTTCCAGTTGAAATGTGAAGAAGCTGAGCGAAGATCCTCTTCCCAAATTACAGTGGACGCTTGTCTGTAATATTCATGCAGTTTTTGTTGACTTGACCAATTGCATTCTGAGCTAGTTTGATTGAATTGGTGGGGTTGCCAACTCTAGTTGGACATACTCATGGAGGCTTCTTCACATGATTTTGCGCCTCCAGCAGTTCTGCCTCCACTCTCCTGCCATTGGTTGCCAAATACGTCCATCATTCTGCAGCCAAATGAAAAGCCAATCTACTGAACTGGATAGCTCTTGGCTGTTAACTGAATGTGCCAATGTTGAATATCGTTGCAATGATTGAACAAAAGTATTCAGACATTTTTGTTGAAGCAACATCATTTATAGCCCACAATGATTTTCCTCCTGGGTTTCTGCTGACAACAATGTCCCAGAAATTCACCATCGTTTCCTAAAGACTGCAAGATGAACTGCAGGGTCAGTAACCCCACCATTAGTATTCAGCATCAACTGGCAAATTTCATGTACTTGTTGAACACAAAACTTGTGCCGAAATCACACTTCACTTTGTTATAAGACTGGGGCTTACTTCTCTCTAATTAAAGCCAGCAACAAATTCTGAGGGCAGTCCCTTGCAGAATAAAGTTTGACTGTTTAATTTTTGTTTTATTTTCCTGTAACATTTGACACACGATGAAAGGCTGTTATGTTTTCCTTTCACCAACTACACAGCGCCTTTTTAAAAAAAAAATAAATTCTGTTGCTGGCTTTCACTCTGTACCGAGCTCTGCTGCTTTTCTCAATATTCTTTTCTTCTCTCCTCCACACCCTCCCTTCCCCCTCCCTCCCTCATCTATCCATTCCCTTCCCTCCAAACAAAAACCACACCAATCATCTCCTCATGACCTTTGGCTTTGTACTGACCTGTGACCTCTGGCTCACCTACTTGCTCAGTTCACTCCTCCTCGATTGAAAATACTACCACCTGCTGACCAGTTCATCAGACGCCTGTATCTCAAGGTAAATGCCTTTTCTGCTGCCAACACAATGATGGTCTTTTCCACATTCCCACCCTCTTTCCCCTTCCCAATTTAATAGCGTCCTCTTTGGTTATGGCAAATGCTTTTTGGCTGCACTACCTAATATCCATAACTTGCTCCTTTAATTGGTGAACAAATTAAAGCCAGTTGTTCTAAGTATTGTCTTTGTATATCTTAGTGGACTTTGGTTCAATCGCAGGGTGAACAAGGACAAGCCAGTAGCAACTGCTCTCCAGGACCCCCAGGACCTAAAGGACCTCCAGGCCATGCAGGGAAGCCGGGAGTGGATGGTTTACCAGTAAGTGTTAGCCTTGTCTGTGTCTCCCTGTCTTCCTCTCTCCCTCTCTCCCTCTCTCCCTCTGTTCTTTGGACCTTCACCCTCCCGGGAAAATGTTAAGACTGCTGTTTCCCCATGGGTTCAAGAACTTTGTGTTTTTTCCTACTGAGTGTCTGCAATGAAGATGTTTAAAAACCCTTGTAAATGAGGCCAGAATGATGCCAGTGACATCATAAAGAGCTAATCAGAGCTCCAGCTCAAATGGTTTCAAAACCGCTTCCATATAATGAATTATCTAATGATCATTTCAGAGTGCATGTAATCACTTCCCTAGTGTCCAATGTGCTTTCAGCTGCTGAGATTTTAAACCCAGGAATTCCTTTACGAGACCTTTCTGTGTGTGCATCTCTCTCTCTCTCGCTCTCCCTTTTCTGCTTTAAAATATTGCTTTAGATCTATCTCCTGGACCAACTCTCTCATCTCTACTAATGTCTCCTTATGTGACTCAGTGTCAAATTCTGATAATGTTCCTATTTAGCATCCTGGGGTATTATGTTACTGTATTGAAGGTGCTGCATGAATGCAAATTGTTGTACACAAACACAATTAGTCATGCCTGAATGGGAACTCGAGAGTAGGAGGATGGGAGAGTGGAGAGGGGTAGACTGATGAGAAAAGATAGACACATAGGATGAATTCCATTAGTGCCCATTCCAGTCACATTGGGAGGACCTGCTCATTGGCAGGCACAGCTGAAGCATTGAAACATAGAAAATAGGAGCAGGAATAGGTCATTCGGCCTTTTGAGGCTGCACCATCATTCAGTATGCTCATTAGTGATCATCTAACTTAGTCCCCTTTCTCTCCATTCCCTTTAGCCTCCAAGAACTATGTCTAACTCCTTGAAAACATTCACTGTTTTGGCCTCAACTTCGAAAGAGGCCACCAGCCAATAAGCAGCTGTGGAATGGTTTTAGACTGGGGCTTAGCAGAGGCTCATTGTGTGTTAGTGAAGGATACACTGTGTGCAAAAGTGGACAATTGCTGGAAAAGGCTTTAATCTTGATCACCAGTGGAACACCACATTGATTTGATACATCTGATTTTGTTCATGAACTCAGTCTGTCTGCTTAATGAACTGTAAAAATGTGCTTTATGTTAAATCCTTTTGCAGCAGTTATAGTCTCAGAGATGTACAATGCGGAAACAGACACTTCAGTTCAACTCATTTATGCTGACTAGATATCTTAAATTAATTTAGTCCCATTTGCCAGCACTTGAACCATATCCCCACAAACTCTTCCTATTCATATACCCATCCAGATGCCTTTTAAATGTTATAATTGTACCAGCCTCCACCACTTCCTCTGGCAGCTCATTCCATACATAGACCACCCTGTGCATGAATAAGTTGCCCCTTAGGTCCTCTTTAAATCTTTCCCCTCTCACCTTAAACCTATACCATCTAGTTTTGGACTCCCCTCCCCTGTGAAAAAAACTGCCTATGCACACTATCCATGTCCCTCGTGATTTTATAAACCTTTTATGAGGTCACCCCTCAGCCTCCGATGCTCCGGTGAAAACAGGCCCAGCCTATTCAGCTTCTCCCTATAGCTCAAACCTTCCAACCATGGCAACATCCTTGTAAATCATTTTTGAACCCTTTCAAGTTTCAGACCAGAATTGCACACAGTATTCCAAAGTGGTCTAACCAATGTCCTGTAGAGGCACAGCATGAGCGAGAAGAGAAATTGTGGAAAGGTGTGACAACTCATGTGGGAAATAATAATTGCCCAAGTGACTGGATTTAGTCAGTTTTTGTCTTCCTGGTCAGTGATAAAATAATAACTGAGTTCTTTATTTCCAGGGGAAACCCGGAGATCCTGGAAAACCTGGAAGGGATGGAATGCCGGTAAGTAATTGAAATTTCTAACTGGCCAAATGTGCATGGTTTTATGCTGTAGACCTTTTACTATCTTCACTTTTTGTTTAATCTTCTCAGGCATTTCCATTATGGGATTTGCCAAAATGAGCCATAGATGGGCGGCACGGTGGCTCAGTCATTAGCACTGCTGCCTCATAGCACCACGGTCCCAGGTTCGATTCCAACCTCGGGCGACTGTCTGTGTGGAGTTTGCACATTCTCCCCGTGTCTGTGTGGGTTTCCTCCGGTTTCCTCCCACAATCCAAAGATGTGCGGATCAGGTGAATTGGCCATGCTAAATTACCCATAGCGATAGATGCATGAGTCAGAGGGTAGTGGGTCTGGGTGGGTTATTCTTCGGAGGGTTAGTGTGGACTGGTTGAGCCAAAGGGCCTGTTCCCACACTATAGGGAATCTAATCTAAAAAAAACTAATCTGGCTGGGCAGCCCTGAGCTGATTGGGAATGCAGTCAGCTCAGAGTGATGCCTGGTTTTAGCTTTTTCTAACTGAGGTGGGTGCAGTGCATCGGGCCTGAATGATGACTGATGTGGAGGCGATGCCCTGGGCTGCACCATCGAGCCCCCCCCTCAGCACGGTGGCACAGTGGTTAGCACTGCTGCCTCACAGCGCCAGAGACCCGGGTTCAATTCCCGCCTCAGGCAACTGTCTGTGTGCAGTTTGCACATTCTCCCCGTGTCTGTGTGGGTTTCCTCCGGGTCCTCCGGTTTCCTCCCACAATCCAAAAATGTGCAGGTTAGGCTAAATTTCCCGTAATATTAGGTGAAGGGGTAAATGTAGGGGAATGGGTCTGGATGGGTTGCTCTTCGGAGGGTCGGTGTGGACTTGTTGGGCTGAAGGGCCTGCTTCCACACTGTAAGTAAGTAATCTAATCTAAACACAGTGGAATGCAAACCCACAAGAGCCTTGAGCTCACAGCTTCCAATTGGCGTCCAGAGCTGTTCAAATATTTCACCCCAGTTCAAAACCTTTCCTTAACCTACCATTGATCTTTCAGCAATCACATTCTCACTATGCTGATGAAAAGCAAAGACCCACAAAAGTTGCTTTGTTTCCATTTATACAGTAAAACCTAAACTGTATAAATGCATAGAGCACCAATATTCCAAGGACACTGTGGAAAAGTGAATGATTCTCCAGTCGCAAGCTGTTAGCTACAACATAGTTTGAAAAGCTTTGCTGTGACTAAAAGGGTGCTGTAAATCTGTTGGTTTTTCACTCTGTCACCTTGGTTGATTTTAAATCTGGTTTATTATTTACCAATATTGGTGGTTTAACATTGACACTGTCTTGATGAGGCACACAGACAGATGGTTGGAATTTGACCTTGAGACTTTCAGCTTTTTTTAATGAAAAGAATGAAATGCTGTATAGTTGATTTTAACCCAGTTCTAATTCATCATAAAGGGTATCTGTAACTTATCTAATCTCCGACACTGGAGTATGGCCTGCTGGTGTAGCAGAATGGAATAGCCAGGTTGCACAAGCTAAAAATGAGGCAAACAGCCCCATTATTCTCAAACAAAAACAGAAGTGGCTGGAAAAGCTCAGCAGGTCTGGCAGCATCTGTGATGGGAAATCAAAGTTAACGTTTCAGGTCCGGTAATGCTTCCTCAGAACTTTATTCTGAGGAGGGGTCACTATTCTGCCTGGGTGACAATGATTGAAGGCTGAATGCTGGCAGAGACACAGGGAATGTTAGCTTGGTCATCCTCTTCAACAAATACTGGCTTGGCATGGCTTCAGAAGAAGTCATTCCAGGCTGGAAGTGTTAACTCTGATTTCTCTCCACACATGCTGCCAGGCCTGCTGAGTGTTTCCAGCAATTTCTGTTTTTGTCTCCTTATGGATAGCGTCCAAGCAGCAGAACCCGAATCTTATAATTTTCCTTTTAATTTCTCAGGGTCCACCTGGCGTGCCAGGACTGAAGGTAATTGACAAGGCTAGTTTTAGTACCTGTGACTTGATCTGTAAATTTAAATGTTGAGCTCTAAGTAGATCTGTAAAATGAGGAGCTATTTTTAGCACTTCCTTTACCATGTGGCTTTAGTTCAGAAACAGAACAGGAGGGCGTCTGCTGTCCATTAAAATAGCAGCTTCTAACCTTGGGCCCGTGCTTTTGCACTAAGTTGTTTCTATAGATCGCTCTTCATCCTGCTGTTATGATTGCTACGGCTCCAAAATCTAAATACAAACCAGAACGATTCCCTCACGCACCTGGGTTGAGACCATTCCAGCGAGCGTTTTCCAAACTTCAAATGCAGACATCGAATCAGTCGGACTAAATGCTTTGTTTCTGTGCTGCACAGTCATAGTAAATGCAGGAGGAAATTTTCATTCACAAATGTTGAAAGCCATGTCAGTCTTCCTTTTGAAACATGTTGCATAGTTCAGGTTTCCCTGGTGTTTTGGTGTTTTGAGAAAGCTCTTTCCTCTTTGGCACATGCAATGAGCATTTACTAAAGGAGACAACATGTTGGGTCAATACATGTGGCCCAAACCCAAAACAATACGGATGTTAATAAGAAAGTTCTGCAAATAGCAAAGCACAAGTCCCTTTTAAATGTGCTTATTGGCTCTAATGAAGAGTTGTCCAGACTGGAAACATTAGCTTGCTTTCTCCATGGATAGTTCCTGACCCACTGAGATCTCCAGCATTTTTTGTTTTCAGTTCAGATTCCAACATCTGCATTAATTTGCTCCGACCCTGTTTTCCAAACAGCCTGTTCATGGATGAGATTACACACCTCTGGGTTAAGTGGGTTTTCAACCTGGAACCCTTAGCTCAGAGGAACAGGCACTACCACAGCACTATAAGAGCTCTCCATCCCTCCCATTCTATAATAGAGCTGACAATCCTGGGGGTGTTTACAAGAAAATTAGTGTTCAAATCATTGTAATCAACAACTAATGAACTTTGTTTAATGGATTTTAGCATTCCCTTATCGAATATATAAAACATACACACAATATGAAAGATGCAATTCTAGACAGTTACCACAGCAGACTCTAGACCACTGACTTCCTGATTTGACTTGCTCAATTCTCAAAGTTGAGCCAAGAAATGCTGTTCTCTGGGTTTTAAAGACTTGGGCCTTTAATGACCTCAAGACCTTCAGTACCTCACAGCCAATGGAGTGATTTTGAAATACAGCAACTGTTACAGTGTAAGAAACTCAGCAGGCAGTTCTGAAACAACAGCAAGGATATCAATGACAAGATCAGACATTCTAACCAGGTAAACAACAATTTACGAATACTTATGACAATACAAACTATAAACACTTAGAAATGAGAAACAATCAAAAGTACAGAAATTCACTGAGGATCCTCAGACAGCACCTTTCAAATCCACAACGTCTTCCATCTAGAATGACAAGAGCAGCAGCTACATGGGAATACCACATCCTGCAAGTTGCCATCCCAGCCACTGACCATTCCTTCACTGTCGCTGGGTCAATATCCTGGAATTCCCTCCCTAAGGGCATTGTGGGTCTACCTACAGCACAGGGACTGCAGTAGTCCAAGAAGGCAGCTCACCCCCACCTTCTCAAGGGCAACAAGGGACATACAATGAATGTTGACATTTAAATGTCCATATCCCATGAATGCATTTTTAAAACTGGAAAGCATTCATGAACTGATTTAGCCAGCGCCAACTTGGAATCATTATAACCTGTTAATCGTTACAATAGTGCATAAAACACATCATTGCAATATGAACGAGTAAATGCCCTTAGCTTGATCTTTTACCAAAGGCAGAGGAAGCACTAACTGTTTGAGCTGTAGTTACTTTCGCAAAGGTTTATCCTTCTTAACCCTTCAGTCAGGCTGAGTGGAAGTGCTCCAATTAGAGAAATCTACCTTGAAAGATTCAGTTCAGTTGAGCGTAAAGTCGTCGTTTTTTCAGATTTCATGTATGATCACACTGGGTGTAAAAGATATCACACCTATTAACAAAAAGGGGAGTTCAAACTAAGGGGCATATTTTTTAAGGTGAGAGGAGAAAGAGTGTGATTTGTGTGTGTAATGAACTGCCAGAGGAAGTGATGGATGCAGGTGCAACGTTTAAGAGACAATTGGGCAGGTACATGAATAGAAAAGTTTGGAGGGAAATGAGCCAAATGGCAGGCAGGTGGGACTAGTTTCATAAGCATGAGGTATTTATTTTCCAAAGACCAAACTGATATCTTAAAGTGTAGAACACAGAATAGTACAGCACAGGGACGCGTCCTTCGGCCCAAGATGTTGTGCCAAACATGACGCCAAATAAAATTAATGCCTTCTGCTTGACCATGGTCCATATCCCTCCATTCCTTACATATTCATGTGCTTAGCTAAAATTCCCTTAAATGCCCCTATGGTATCTGCCCCCACCAACATCCCTGGAAGTGTGTTCCACACTCCTGCCACCCTCTGTATAAAAACGTGCTCCTCACACCTCCTTTGAACTTTCCCCTCTCACCATAAATGCATGCCCCCCCCCAGTATTAGACATTTCAACTCTGGAAAGAAGATTCTGACTGTCAACCACTTGTGCATCATGATTGTATGATTTTGTTTTTTTTTCTCATTTGAGCCGTTATCCATTAATTTGTATAATTTTAAATGAGAATTTGATTCAGTTTGAATACAGTTCAGAATATGAGTTGAATACAATCCAATAAATTTGGTATATTTTAGAAAGTGAACAAGTTTGGAAAAGTACAATTTGATTAAATTTGGTTTGAGGAAGACTGGTTAACAATGTGAGCTTGATGTGATTGACAATGTATCTTTGAAAGGGCAGAACATTATTCCAAATATTTCAAACTAGTTTTCCAGCCTCTGAGAAGCCAGGTGGAAAGATGTACCTAGTTCAACAACAACAGTGTGCATTATTGTAGCACCATTGACACATCAGAAGGTGCTTGGCAAGTGTGTAACCAGAAAAATCCAACTCAAGAGATATTTGGACAGGTTTAGTCAAACAGGTATGGTTTGAAGACAACATAAAGAAGTCAGAAGTCACACGACACTAGGTTATAGTCCAACAGGTTTATTTGAAATCACAAGCTTTCAGAACACTGCTTCTTGTCAGGTCTTCCGAAAGCTTGTGATTTCAAGTAAACCTGTTAGACTATAACCTGGTGTCATGTGATTTCTGACTTGTCCACCCAGTCCAACTTCAAGAAGGAGAGTCGTTAATGGCAAGGACTTCGAACCTCGGGGAACAGGCATTTGAAAGCAGGGCTCTCTCTGATGGAACAAAACAAATCATTTTCAGTAATTTGAAATGTTTCACCATTGGGAGGGAGATGACCACAAGCTGTCAAACAGTTGTGATGCATTTCTCATGTTGGTGCCCTTGCCAGTGCCTCCCTCAGGGTTTCAGAGTTGTAATCTTTAAGCAGACAGCATCAATAAACTAGCCGAGATAGGGGATTGAACAAAGCCAATCAATTCAGGAACTGGAACAGTGTGAACTTTAAAATACTTTGCCAGTAAGCTGTAGGACAGTCAATTTTAACACTAGAGCTTGTTTATGTAGTAAAAGGAACTTTTTATTGACCTCTGCTAACCCAGTTTACTAGTCTACAAGAAAATTACATCAGTATTGTTTAATCTGTAAGATCACAAACTATGCTCATTTGTAATATTTAAAAAGCGTGTTTCAGCTAAATGGTGAAAACAAATGTACTTCTTTTCCTGTTTCAGGGAGATCCAGGAATAACAGGACTGCAGGGCAAACCAGGAATGCCAGGGCTCCCAGGAAGAAAGGTTAGATAAACACTCTTCCAGCTGTTGGCAATCCCTTTTTACAGAGTCCCAAGGGTCCTGTCCTTTCCGCAGAGGATGGTCAGAAGGATCTATCATCTTAAGACTGACGAGAGGCAGCTCCATGAGTCAATGTTCCCTATCAACTACCCAGGCAGAGTACAATGGGGTTGGCAAAATAAATACCAGATAACGCCAACAGTTCCAGATAATTTATTTATAGTGTTTGATGGTGATCATGTGTTTGGTAAAGAAAGGAAATAGATAAAGCTACAGCACAGGACACATTGTCTAGGTGCTTCAATGTAATGTGAATCCTGTCAAAATATGATGTTTACTAATTATCATGGCAAAACCTAGCTTGTAAATAAGTGGACTAAGTTATTGGCCATTCATAATGGTCATACTGGTTTCTGGAGAAGGGTTTTGAAGGGGGCAGTTTGATTACTCAAAAGGTACGTTCAGTCGTCTTAAAGGAAATTTGTATTTTTAAAATGGAGAAATTTTTAAAAGTTCAAAGCCAGTACAGCATCTAGTTCAGTCTGCAGAGATTTCGACCGAGAACACAGTCTGTCTGGGAATGTTGCTGATTATATCAGAGTGTGCTATTCCCAGACTATGAGTAAACCACTTAAAATGTGTTGGCTATTTCACATTGAATTGCAGAATTATTTTATTATTGTTTATTCTGAACAGAACTGTAAAGCAACCTAACTATAATCATGCTTAATAATGTGTTTAACCTCAATATTAAGAATTGTTTCTGTCATTCGACTCAGCGGTGACTCAGTTGACTTTCAGTGCTTTACCTGAGGTGTTTATTTCTTCCTGGGATTTGTGTGAATTTTGATGTTCAAGATAAGCCATGTTATGGATCAGGCTTTTCACCTTTTATAAGGCTCCAAAATTTAAGAATCGGACATGTCATTAAATTTGTGCCCTTCTGTTTAATTGGCCCATAATATCCTGAAACTACTGGGAGTGTTGCTGAAGGGGGTGGGGCGGGGGGGGGCGGGTGGGGGGGTGGTGGGGGGGGGGTGGGGCAAGAGCTGTTTGTTCTTAACTGAGATATGTAGCATTTATTCATAGTATAGTGACTGAAATACAATCACTGCACAAGGCAGAAACCTGGGGTAGACACACTGGGGTATCTTTCATTTCTTATGGAATAGTAGAACTATTTATTGTAAGAGGGTACAAACATCCCAGAATTTGATCAACCTTTGGAACCGACCTTATGAAGAATTTATGATGTGGGGGTGCCGGTGTTGGACTGGGATGGATAAAGTCAGAAATCCCATGACACCAGGTTATAGTACGACAGGTTTATTTGAAATCACAGTGCTGCCCCTTTATCAGGTCACCTGATGAAGGAGCAGAGTTCTGAATGTCTGCGATTTCAATAACCTGTTGGACTATAAACTGGTGTCATGTGACTTCTGATGATGAAGTTAGCATTGAGAAACATAAAGCGTACAAACTGTATACAGTCTACATAGAGAGGGAGGCTGGAGGAGGGACAGAAAGGAAGGGAGGACCATAGCTTCCTCCCACACTGAGAGTCTCTGCCTCACATCAGATTGTTAAGCTTGTTTGTATTTGTTACTTTATTAAGACTTGATTCTGGCAACTGTGTATTAAATCTAACCTTTGGGTAACCAATTCTGAATTTGAGAATTCAGTAAACAAACTCATCAGGAAGGATGGAGGCTGTGTGGGTCGAGGTCAACTGTAATAGGGTTTAATCCCTCAAAAAAATAAGCCTCGGCCAACCTGCTCCTGTGCCGGAACTTCCTCAGAGCCTGAGACACCAGGTTGCTGATTGAATTGCCAAGTGTCTGACCCACCATTCAGCTCTTGTTCCCAGATGAGCTGGCTCCCAGTGTGAACCTGTTGCAATTGTCTGTGTGGATTCTGCAATGAGCTTCTGTCCCATCAGTTCAACAATGACAACTGAACGTCATCCCTCAAATGGTGCGAGGTACGCAATGCCATCAAC
Organism: Chiloscyllium punctatum; assembly: GCF_047496795.1. Classification (NCBI taxonomy): domain Eukaryota; kingdom Metazoa; phylum Chordata; class Chondrichthyes; order Orectolobiformes; family Hemiscylliidae; genus Chiloscyllium; species Chiloscyllium punctatum. Next base: position 107,512,663 of record NC_092751.1, read on the forward strand.
TATTTCAAACACATTTAAGCCATTCCCATAAGAGACCATAAGACATAGGAGCAGAAATTAGGCCATTTGGCCCATCAAGTCAGATCATGGCTGAGAAGTTTTTCAACCGCATTTTCCTGCCTTCTCCCCATAACCCTTGATCCCCTTACTAATCAAGAACCTATCTATCTCAGTGTTAAATATACTCAATGACCTAGCCTCCACAGTCTTCTGTATCAGTGAATTCCATAGATTCCCCACTCTCTGGCTGAAGAAGTTTCTCCTTATCTCCATTCTAAAGGATCTTCCCTTCAGTCTGACCCTCTGCCCTCGCATCCTAGCTTCTCCTACTCATGGAAACATCTTCATCATGTCCAATCTATATAGGCCTCCCAGTATTCTGTAGGTTTCAGTCAGATCCCCCGAATTCTTCTAAACTTCACTGAGTACAAGCTCAGAGTCATTAACTGCTTCTCATATAAAAAGCCCTTCATCCCTGGGACCATTGGTGCTAGTAGGGGTCTGTCAGTGGAACCTGACTGGTCTGAAACAGCTTTATCAAGTGGAATGGAGGCTGCTCAGTACCTGCCCAGGCTCTGAAAGAGGAAATATTACCAGGCTCTGAAAGAGGGGTCTTCACTGACTCAGGCTGAGGCTTTGCCCAAATCTCCTGCATCACACCACACCACACCCCGCCCCACCCCACCCCACCAACCCCCAGCCCCAACCTGCCTCCAGGAGCTGATGGGCCTCTGAACTTTGTTCTCAGTAGTGCTCCTGGTAGTGGTGGCCACCAACAGTATTGCATCCAGTCCTCAAGTACCATTTAAAACCAAGCTGCAGAGAAGTTTTATTTTTCTCTCTCAGATCATGAGCTTTTGAAACTCTGTTCCCAGAAAGGTGGTGAAGGTAGAGTCCTCAGATATTTTTAAAGGTGGATAATTACTTGTTAAACAAGGGGTTGACGCACTATTTCGGCAGGAGTCTGAATTTGAGATTACTGTCCAATCAGGCATGATCTAATTGAATGGTGGAGTAGGCTCATGGAGCTAAATGTGAAGATTGGAGTAGTGCTGGAAAAGCACAGCGGGTCAGGCAGCATCCAAGGAGCAATAAAATTGATGTTTCAGGCAAAAGCCCTTCGTCAGGGCTTCCTCATTCCTGATGAAGGACTTTTACCTGACACATCAATTTTCCTGCTCCTCGGATGCTGCCTGACCTGCTGTGCTTTTTCAGCACTACTCCAATCTTGATTCTAATCTCCAGCATCCACAATACCCACTTTCACCTCATGGAGCTAAATGGCCTACTGTAGTTCCACGCTCATATAAATATTTGATTGATAGCTCTTTCCACCTCAAATTTCAGGCCTTCAGAAGATCAGTTTTGTTTGAAGCCTTTTAAGGGCTTTGAAGGAAGTATTTTTGTCAGGAATCCCAATAGCTCTTCCCTTTTCTCTCCCCCACCCACATACTCAGCCATTTTTAGGTGGGGCATCCCTTTACAGTGCTGCCCACAAGAATCTAACCATCCAGTCTAAAAGAAGCAGAGTCCCTGACAGATCCTGAGTTCCACCCAGTTACAGGATAGAAAGTTACAGGGTAGAAACCGATCTCCAGCCAGGAATTTCAGCGAATATTTGGACTGATGAAATTCGATGTGTGATGTCACACCTATAAGTGAATGTATATTGTGTCATTGACCACTTGCTGGTATAAATGATCACGTACGTATTCCTAAAGAAATCATCTGTAAACCAGTTCTTAATACACTGGAGAGCAACTCTATGGTGATGAATATCTGACCCCTCAATTGAAAAAAGAAATGTTTATATATACCCTGCCACAGTCAATCAATTTGGGCATCTATCTTACTCCTTGTCAAGTGTCCAACTTGGAAGCCTACTCTTTTATGTATCTAGCATCTTCAAGTGTTCATTTCTCAATTAAACCTTTACAGATATAATTTCATTGGCTTATTGCTAAGAGGAAAAATAGACTTGGGTTTAAAAGGGGAGATTATTCTAAGAAGTAAATGCTGTCCAGTGATCCACTTCACAATTTTTCCCAAAGCTTGTTGGAATGTTTACAATGTAAGTTTAATATTTGTGAGGATGTCTTTGAGTGCCAATTGAATGGAATGGTTGAGGTTCACATAACACCTGTGTCTGGGGAATTCTCCTTCCCCAGTAAATGGAAAGGAAGTAGAAGTGGGTTAACCAAAGAGGGATAAAGGAGCAGAGAGATATACTGATGAATGAGCTGCAGGAGGAATGGAGTTCTGATCGAAATGGACCATTTCTGTGCTACACTCACAAAGTAGTATAATACTTAACATTTCCAAGTGGGAGTAACACCATTGTCTTTTTTCAAACTGGGATCTGTGGCATATCTGTAGCCTGACAGAGCTCTGTGTTATCTGTTAGGAACATTTGTGAAATTAGTAACATTCATATGCCAAGCATGAAATCCAGTCAGTGTGGAGCTAATTTGTTTAATTTGCAATGGGATTATCACTGAAGAAAACAGATATAGCAGTGCCCTTTTTACCTTTTCACTTTCCATTCTGCGTCTGCAAGAGTGTGACATGTTCTTTGCAAAATGCTCTGTGACTTTCTAATCCTATTATTTTTTTCAAAAACACTATTTTACTATAGTGCTTACATTGCTAAGAAAAAAGACAAGTTATTAGGACATGTTCACATCCAGGAGCAGCCTGTCCTTTTGGAATTAATAGATTTATAATTTTACTTTGATCATGCCCCTTTCTAGAAACATACTTTCTAAGTATCTGGTAATTCCTTTCAATAATTATAACTTCAGCAGAAAAGAAATGGGAACAGTTGGATCATAACAGTGTCAGAAATCAGAAATGTCAGATGTAGCAGCTTTTCTCTTGTTTAGAATTATTGGAATTAGAGAGAATCAGACAGAATTTACAGCACAGAATCATGCCATTCCTAGGTGAGACCACATCTACAGTACTGTGTATAGTTTTGATCTCCTTCCTCAAGAAAGGATGTATTGGCACTGGGCGGGGTGCAGAGGAGGTTCACTAGGTTGATTCCAGCATTGAGAAAACTGCCTTATCAGGAGGGATTAAGTAGACAAGAACTGTCCTCACTCCAGTTTAGAAGAATGAGGGGGATCTTACAGAAACATATAAAATTCTGAAGGGAATAGATAGGATAGAAGTAGGGAGGTTGTTTCCACTGGCAGGTGAAACTAGAACTAGGGGACATAGCCGCAAAATGAGGGGGAGCAGATTTAGGGCTGAGGTGAGGAGGAACTTCTTCACCCAAAGATTTGTGAATCTATGGAACACACTGCCCGGTGAAGCAGTTGAGGCTACCTCATTGACAATTATTTTAAGGCAAAGATAGAAAGATTTTTGAACAGTAAAGGAATTGAGGATTATGGTGAGTGGGCAAGTTGGTGGGACTAAGTGCACCAAAAGATCAGCCATGATCTTATTGAATGGCAGAGCAGGCTCGAAGGGCCAGATGGCCTACTCCTGCTCCTTGTTCTTCTGTTCATTCAGCCCAAATTTGTCTGTGCTCCTCTAAATAGTCTTCATTGAATCCTATTTTGTTCAATTCCATTCTCTCTCTTGTGCTTGTCCAATTTTCCTTTACATTTGCCTGTGAGTTTCCTGTGCTATCAAGTTCCCCATTGTCACCACCCTCTGAGTAAAGAAATCTCTGATGAAACCCTATTGGATTATTAGTGATCATCTTCTACTGATGGTTTCTACTTCTGCTCTTCTGCACAGATGGAATTTGAATTTTAAAGATCTTTATTCACTCACGCCTCAGTCATTTTCTTTCTGGATTTCTTTGTGCCCTTTTCTTTCACAGGTTCCACTCTGTCCATCTGTCCCTTCACTGTGATGTGCTCTCCAGTTATCTTCCTCAATTTCCTCTCTTTTTATTTCTGTCTTCTGTCCCTCAGGGAGAGGTTGGTGAACTGGGACTTCCTGGTCCAGCAGGACTGCCTGGAACTGTAGGCCGAAAGGTAAAGAGAGGAGGCATGGTCAAGGCTCCCTGGTGGTTCAGCGCACCAAAATACTAACAATTAATTACTCACCATTATTGGGAAGCACTAATGCATCCTTGTTAACAGAAAATAAAATCTCATAACAGAGGGTGCAATAATCTTGGTTATGATTTTACATTACTTATAATGTGGAAGTAGGCCCTTCGGCCCAACAAATCCACACTGACTCTCCGAAGAGCAACCCACCCAGATTCATTCCCCTACGTTTACCCCTTCACCTAACACTACGGGCAATTTAGCATGGCCAATTCACCTAACCTGCACATTTTTGGACTGTGGGAGGAAACCGGAGCACCCGGAGGAAACCCACGCAGACACGGGGAGAATGTGCAAACTCCACACAGAAAGTTACCTGAGGTGGGAATTGAACCTGGGTCTCTGGCGCTGTGAGGCAGCTGTGCTAACCACTAATCACTATCATTAATGGGCTTCTGCTTTTCACTAAATGAAGCAGTAACAGTTTTCAGGTTGCATGTTGACGTTGTGTATTTTAAAGATATCGAATTGGGGTCCTTAGAAGTTTTCAGCTTGGTTAAGTTAAATTGTGTGTGTGTGTATGTATGTGTGTGTGTGTGACAGTGTGTGTATTATCTTAGTCAGTTGCAGAATGCTTAACACTCAACTGTACCTGGTCCATGAGCTGACCTCATTCTCCAATTCTCCATCCTGCTTCTGTCTGTATTCCACAACGTGACTTATCTCTGTTTTCCTTCTGGCTTTTGAATTTCTGCTCACAGGGAGAACAAGGAGACCTTGGACAAAAGGTACTAAAATAAAAGCCATGTCTCTCCTTGCATCTGTCTTGTCTTAATCAACTAACCTTTCTACTAATCTGAATCAAACCAATCAATTTCAAACCAAACTTGACTCTAATAGTGAGGGTATTTATGTGCTGTAAGTATTGACTTGCCACATTCCAGTTAAATTGGGATTAATGCATGTGTCCCTGTGTGTTGCATCATAAAATTCACAAGGTACTCTGCCCAGATGCCACCTTCTACCCACAGTTGTGCTGAAATTGCATATTTCACATTGCCTTTGCTGTTATACATTGTCTGGAACTCATTTCACTCTCTCCCGCTATATCCTGCCTTTGGTAAGCCACTGCTTGTGTGATGATTACCAATGCTATTAATGCAGTGATTTTTTTTAGAAAGGAACAATTTATTCAATAATATTTATTAAGAAATTTCATTGCTTAAATTGCACAGTTTAAGTTCAAGTAGAAAGGTTATTGAAGTTAAGAAATATTGAAACTAGGAGAATTTGGCTGAATGTTGCTCCAACACAATTACTTAATATTAAAGAAATGCTCAAACAGTATAATTAAAAAGCTGTTGGCATTTCTAAGCCACCAAATATTGAAGGCTGAAGCCATGCAGTATGTCAGTCCATAACAAACAGAAATGGGAATGTACAAATAGTTGTTTGGTCATACAGAACTTGACAGTTGCTGAAAAAAGATCCAATTTGTCGAAGCTTTTACAAACTTTCATCAAATAGAGCCAACCTGGTTTAAAATTTAAACAAAGCCTGACAGTTAAGTGACAGCTGTCATTACCTGGTGCATTCTCCAAGGCAACACCTCAACCAAACAGACCCCACTTACTGATGTTCAGCACTTTCCTCTTGTTCTGTATACATTTTCTTCCCTTAAACTGTCCTACAAACTGTCCTGATGGGTACTTGGCAAGAAACTTTGATAAAATGTCTTTTTTTCAATAATACCAGGAGATTAACATTTTAAGCATGAATGGCATATTGTTCTTAATTGAATTTCAACTTGCTCCCTGTATTTAAAATCCTCATTGTATTTAGTTGGCCATTGTAGAGACAACTGGACTTCCATTTGGCATCAGGAGAAAACTTGTAGTCTTCTGGGGACAGGCTGAGAGTAGCCTGAGAGAGGAGTGGGGAGGACTTGGGTGGGCCAGAAGAGGATTCTGGGTGAAGCGAATCCATCTGCTCCGCCTACCTCGTTAGAGCAGGATTTTCTAGGCAGCCAGAGGGTCATTGCAGTCCACAGAGTGGGGGCAGAGCTGATGGGGAAATGGCCAATAGCTTTAGTTAAAACCCAACTCAGACCCTTTGATGTAGATTGCAAGCGTTGACCTGGCCCCTACTGTCTCATGTATCTGTAAAAACAATGTGGGAGACTGGGTCAAAGCTTTGGATAGGCAATAAACCAGATTGTTATCATTGTGTGCACTTGGTATTGACTCCAAAACTAACCCTTTTTACAATAGGGCAGAAATGCACAACATTAGCAAATGGGAACTCTGCCCCATTAGACCATAAGAGAAGATAAGATATGGGAGCAGAAATTAGGCTATTTGGCCCATCGAATCTGCTTCACTATTTAATCATGAATGATAAGTTTCTTAACCCCATTCTTCCACTTGCTCTCTGTAACCTTTTATCCTCTTGACAATCAAGAAGCTATCTCCAGCTTAAATACACTCAATGACCTGGCCTCCACAGCCTTCTGTGGCAGTGAATTCCATAGATTCACCACTCTCTGGCTGAAGAAGTGTCTCCTTCTCTCCATTCTAAAAGGTCTTCCCTTTACTCTAAGGCTGTGCCCTCGGGTCCTAGTCTCTCCTACCAATGGAAACATCTTCCCAACATCCACTCTGTCCAGGCCATTCAGTATTCTGTAAGTTTTAGTTAGATTCACCCCCAACCCTCTAAACTCTAACCCCTATTGGTTAGATCCCACAGGTTAAAGATTTGTTGATTGATATTGACTGGTCTGGTGTGGGATTTCAGTTGCACTGCAGTATTTTTGATGCAGAAGACAAATGTAACAATTGTTCATCAATAGTCCTTCTCACATGTGACTGCTTTCCATTCTATTTTTGCTTTGCTTAACTTTCATTCTCCCCTCCTACAGGGAGAACCGGGTGAAGTTGGCCTTGTTGGTGCTAAAGGAGAAAAGGTAGTTTTAGATCTTGCTTCAGGATTTTGTTTTATTATTGTGAGTTTTCAACTCCATAAAGGTCCTGCAGGATCACTAATATTTAACAACTACTGTACGCTTAGATACTGCTTTGAGGTAGGATTGAAAAGCTCTCATTTTCATCCTTTCTGCCAATCAGTTGGAAAACTTGGAAGCAAATGTTCTGTCATGAGGCTCATTATTGGAAGAATGATGCCAGGTTGAACATATTAAGAACGATATGAGATTTAATGTAACCTTTTTTAGTATAACACAGATTTGCTGGACCATTGCTGTCTTTGAACAACAAAGGAATATTCCATGGGCAAATCTTTTGTCCATTAACTAAAGAATGGCATTAATTTATTTAATTTTGAATTAATTAATTCTTCCATTGAATGTAACGACCAAAGTAAATCTAGGCAAACAGTGTTCCTCTGTTAATATCTGCAGCATATCAGAGGATATTCTAGGATAGAAGTTCGGCACAACATCGTGGGCCGAAGGGCCTGTTCTGTGCTGTATTGTTCTATATCATCTTGAGGCTTAAAGTTGAAAATGTAGCTCTTTAAAAAAATGTTTTTGAATAACAGATTCCCTGTAGTAGTTTACAGAACAGTTGTGGTGCAGTGGTTTCCCAGAAACTATTTGTGGTTTAGAATCTTCTGCTGGTGATATTAGTGCTTTAACTCAATGTATGTAACACACTTTTGTCCATCCTGATGCAGGCCTTAATCTATTTTGTTTCACATCATCAAATAAAATAACCAATGGATATCGTCTGAATGTGCTTGTCTCTGGATGTGGCATTCAAGTGTAGGGATTGTTTTGTAATGTATTTGACCTGTGTTATATGTAACATTGTTCATTGTTATATTATCACTGGATGCAAAGTTGAACTGATGAAAACTGTTGCTACTAGTTACACGTCTTCAGAGTTAAGAATTTCTACATTGCGCATTGTAAAAAAAACCTTTCCCTTGACGTACAAGCTTGAATATAGCATCATCCACATCCCTCTGTCCCCGTGTCCCCGTGTCCCTCTGTCCCCGTGTCCCCCTGTCCCCGTGTCCCCGTGTCCCCCTGTCCCCCTGTCCCCCTGTCCCCGTGTCCCCCTGTCCCCGTGTCCCCCTGTCCCCGTGTCCCCCTGTCCCTCTGTCCCTCTGTCCCTCTGTCCCCGTGTCCCCCTGTCCCCGTGTCCCCCTGTCCCCGTGTCCCCCTGTCCCCGTGTCCCCCTGTCCCCGTGTCCCTCTGTCCCCGTGTCCCTCTGTCCCCGTGTCCCTCTGTCCCCGTGTCCCTCTGTCCCCGTGTCCCTCTGTCCCCGTGTCCCTCTGAACCCGTGTCCCTCTGAACCCGTGTCCCTCTGAACCCGTGTCCCTCTGAACCCGTGTCCCTCTGTCCATCTCTCATAGACTCTATTATTCATGGAGAACATTCAGCTACTGTTCCTGATTTCAGCTGACATTCTTAGCTCAGTGGGTGACATTTTCGCTCCTGATCAGGAAAATCACATTGTCAATCTCCACTCCATAGATTTGACTCCATAACAAAGGCTGACACATCCAGTGCAGGACTGAGGAAATGCTGCACTGTTCAAGGTGCCATCCTTTGAATAAATCATTAAACCAGAGTAGAGAGAAATTTCCACATCACCATTTGGAGAAGAGCTGGGAAGTTTTTCCACTGTCCCGGTGATTTCAATGCATCACAAAAGCATATTATGTGCGTAATTTTCTGAGTTGCTTGCAGGAGGGTGCTACGTGTCAATTAGTTGTCATGTCTGCCTGTATTAAAACAGCAAGTACACTTTAAAAGTATTTTTTAATATACTGGAGTGCTTTGAGTCATTGAAAGATCCTGGAGATCGCTGTGTAAAAGCATCTTCACCATTGTCAGCTTAAAGTTGGTTTAATTAATCCTTCAGGATCATATGACCAGTTGGCACCTCTCATTGTGTGCCCTAACAAATTTGAGAAGATGTAAAACCTACCCAACTGTTAGAGATAACAGTTTCAATCACTAGCTGTGGATTCTCAAGTTAGAGTGAGTTAGATTTGCTATTATTCCAGGTGTTTGAAATGCTGCATGCACACAGTTTTCAACTTCAGATGGACATCTAGGCCAGATTCTTAAAGGACTTAGATCAACTCGGGCATTGGTGAGATCTGTGGCAAAATCAGAAAAGGTCATTGACCTTTTATACGACACTGCCGACTGTTCCTGTGGACCATTGAGAAGGCCAGGGTCTGGTGCCACACCATCCTTTGCCAGTCCTCTGTGGGGAAGGGTCCTCTCCTTTGCAGCCTCCCTTGACTGGGATGCCCTGATCCCTGGCAGAGAATCTCGACATCACCTCAGACCCCATTCTTGACCGAGCTTCGGGAAATGCCACTGTTCACTTGGGGATATGGCGTTCCTTTTAAAAAACCAGGGCAGCTGACATTGGGTGAATAGTTGCTGAATGATGGGTTGTTCTGGGGATGCAGCGATAGTAACATGGAGATAGACAGATCAGAGAGCGGCTAGGTAAATAACAAGGTGTGTTTGGTAAGGTACAGTGAGAAATTTCACTGGACCTTATGGCAAGAATCCCTCTGGAAAATTTGAAGGAATTTGCAGTTAACCCAAAAACTGTAAGATTAACCCTTACTGTCTATATTTAATCAATAATCCATTTTGAATTGTCCTATTAGCAAGCACATATTTATTGTAGTAACTTTATAGAGATGTGCAATACAGAATATCTTGAAATCTGAGCTGACAGCTTAGATCCAGATATGTTACATTTCCCACTTTGCAACAATGACTGCACATTGGCTGTAAAACACTCCAATGTGTTCAAAGGATGCTGCAAAATGCAAGTTCTTTGTTCTTCCTTTCCAAATCAAACTCAAAGTAAATGTAGCCACCTTGCAGTTTTGCTTTGAAACTAACTATCTGACTGGCTGCAGTGAGTAGGGGGAATGATTTTCCTGCGTAAAATAGATTTAAATATCTATGAAAATTAAAGATGTGTTTTTTTAGCTGCTGATTTACTAAGTAATTTCATCCCAAGTTATATAATCTCAGTGCCATGTCTTTTGAGAGATCACAGCAATTACTGACAATGGTATCCTGTCCAAAAGCTGGTGTGAAAGCAGATAATAAAGAGTGAATATTTACCCCCATTTGATCCAATCCCAATAACTTTATGCATGGAGTTAATTTCTGGTTGAATCTGAAGCTCCTTTTTCTCTCTCAATGATAACATTTATATTGAGGATCTGTAGTACGTTGTTATCATGCAAAGAATGTGTATCACTGACAAGAACAGCATTTACTGCTTGTTCCTAGTTGCCCTTGAGAAGGTGATGGTGATCTGCCGCAGTCTATGTGCTGTAAATACACCTGCAATGCCCTTAGGAATTTTTACCTACCAACAGTGAAGTAACAGCAATATATTTGCAAGGCAAAATGGTGAGTGACTTGGAGGGGGACTTGAGGTTTCTATTGTTGCTGCTTGCTTTGGTCTTCTCACAGGTGAAGGTCTCAGGTTTGGAAGATACTGTCAATGGCTCTTCGGAGGGATGCTGCAGTCCATCTTCGGTACAGTTCACATCACAGCCACTGTACACTGAGTGATGAGCAGAATAAGTATTGAATGTGCTGAATGTGGTGCCAATCAAGCAGGGGCTGCTTTGTCCCAGATGGTGTCAAGTTTCTTGTGTGTTATTGGAGTTGAACTCATCCAGATAAGTCAGAGTGTTCTATCACACAGCTGGCTTGTGCCTTGTTGGATGGTGGACAGGCTTTGAGGAGTGAGGAAGTGAGTTAGTTAGTACAGTATTCCAAGCACATGGAGAAAGTGAGGACTGCAGATGCTGGAGATCAGAGTTCAGAGTGTGGTGCTGGAAAAGCACAGCAAGACAGGCAGCATCCAAGGAGCAGGAGAATCGACGTTTTGGGCATTAGCCCTTCATCAGGATGATTCCTAATGCCCAAAATGAAGGGCTAGTGCTTGAAACATTGATTCTCCTGCTCCTCGGGTGTTACCAGGCCTGCTGTGCTTTTCCAGCACCACATTCCAAGCGTGTGGCCTGTTCTTATAGCCACAGTACATGGCTGTTCTAATTAAGCCTTTGATGGATGGTGAACACCCCCCCACTCTCCCAGGACATGACTAAAAGGGGAATTCTGTGGCATGGAAAGGTGAATGGTAAGATTCTCTGTGGGAAATGGTGATTTCCTGGCTCTCGTGTGATGTGAGTGTTATTTGTTGAGAAGAGGCTTAAGGGCAGGTCTTCCAGGATTTTGAGCAGACATTTGTTTTCAAGAAAGTTCAGATTTGGAAACTTATAATGTGTTGGTGTGATAAAACGTTGAGTTAACCTTGAAGTAGATTTTCCTGTTCCATTACGCCCTGGCTCAGCTGGCACACAACATGATGGAATTGAGCAGAGAAAGCTCTTTCCCAATTCGGGGAGGGGGCAGGGGAGCGCAGCTGATGTTTTTGGGATACATTGAAGTGGTGTGTGCCTGGAAACATAAAATCCCAATAGGGTGGACAGAGGCCATTCTGCCCATTTGAGTCTGCATTGACGCCCTGAAGAGCATCCTATCAAGACCCATCCCATTCCCCATAACCCTGCATTTCCCATGGCTAATTCACCTAACCTGCACATTCCTGGACACTATGGGCAATTTCCCATGGTTAATTTCCCCCCAGTCTGCACATTTTTGCACTGTGGGAGGAAACCAGAGCATCTGAAGGAAACCCACGCAGACACAGGGAGAACATGCAAACTCCACACAGACAGTTGCCCGAAGGTGGAATCGAACTCACATCCCTAGCGCTGTGAGGTAGCAGTGCTAACCACTGAGCCACCATACTATCCACTGCTCTCTTTGATGCTGAGGTTACTGCTCAGAGCATGCACAGCGACTGACAAACATGACTGGAGGTGCTGAGATCTGGTATCCTTGCTCCACAATGAAAAAGTGAAAGCCTAAGGAAAGGTTACGTGAACTTATTTTGAATTCAGAAAGATTAGAATTTGCAAACTGAGATATGGCTGCTAGTTATCAGTAAACAACAGGACTTGGCACTGGGTTATACAACATGTCTAGCGTTGAACTATAGTGATAAATGCGGGCACTGTTTGTGCTTGATGGCTGGCTGGTTATGCTCATGTTCTAAGAGTGCCACCTGCTGGCACCATTTGATGTTTGAGTTGGTGCAAATGGAAAAGATAATCTTTTTGCATAAATCACTTCACCCCCAAGTTCAGCAGCTGTACTTTCTGATGCCTATACCCACCATACTTTAATTCTCACTTCAACACATTCCCTTAGGCACTTTCACTATTAAATATGTAACTTATCTAAGTTACCAACTTGTACATGCGTGAGCTGGTAACTTACTTAACTTTCTTCATCAAGACTTCTCAAGTGTTTTTCTCCATCTTCCTCTGTTTATAGCCTTTTCTTCCTGTTATTGCTCATCTAGAGACAAAGGAGCAGAAGAAGAATATTCATTCCTTCGAACTCTCTGTGCTGTTCTGGGCCATGGCTGATAGCTCCCTCAACACAATTTCCGACATTCAGTCGTTAATATCGAGAAATGTATCACTTTTTGACTTCAATATACTCAACAATTGAGTTTCCCCAACCCTCTGGGCTAAAGAATTCCAGCAATTCACCACCTTCTGAATGAAGACATTCTCTTCATCTTAATCCAAAATGGTCTACCCTTTACACTGTGATGATGTCTCCTGATTGTGGTTCAGGAGAAAAGGAATCTTCCTGCATCCACCTTGTTTTTAAATAATGCAACTTCCAGAAAAGAACTCTTTTGAAATTCTACTTGAGAAATGATAGTTACCAATAACAGTTACCAATGAGGTGCTTTGCATCTGTAGACTAAAGAATGTTCAGAAAATTTAATTGCAGAAAAGCTAAAGCTGTTAAAAACCTGTTTATTATCGAGATTCAATTCTGGCAAATTTCTGAGAATCTGGGCCAAAAGTTCCATGATTTAAAAAAAAAACCAACATTCTGAAAGAACATGGACTTGTACCATTTAAAATAATAAGACAAAACCTTTGGGAATGTCTTGTTGTGGTGTGTTGGACCGCTGCCCTTTGTCTTTCTCTGAACTCTAGTTAGAATGCAACTTCAAATCTGCCACTGTTCAACCATGCAAAATAGTTGAAGCAGAGAACAGTACAAATCCCAAATCTTTGGCCAAAAACTTTCAAACTAATTACATTGGAACCAATACTGTAGTCAAGTACATCAGTGCTGGTGGTCCAGTAATTTGTTGTGACTCCCAGCCAGAATCTCGGGACGTCAAGTCCCAGAATTATCCTGCTAGATGCCCTTTGGTTTGGAAAGTTAGTGTAAACTTTTCTCTGGGTTCAAAGTGTGAGATTTATAGGCATAAGTTAAGAGTAATGAGAAATGGCAGGGTGAGTTGTCCACGCTTCCACAGGAGTGGAAGGATTACACTTGCTAGATGCAGAAATATTTAAATACTCCTGGTTATTCTTCTGGCTTTTCAAACAAAATGATAAAGCAAAATAGTCTCACAACCTCAAGATGTAAATACCATATGTGACAGTCTTTAAAAGCCACACCAAAGATTGGAAAATGAATATGTAAATAAAAACTCTTCCATATGAATCGTTCAGTTGATGTATTGTTCCCCAAGCAGCTTAATTGGTTATGCATATGGTGAGAAAATAAGTTTCATATTCATTCTCGCTATTGTCTCTAAGCTTTGTACCACAATAAGCAGCTGCCAGGCATTCCAAATTAAAGAGTGTGTTAATTGTGGATGCTGGAAATCTGGAAAATACTGGAAATGCTCAGCAAGTCTGGCAATATTGGTGAAGAGAGAAACAAGGTCAATGTTTCCTGTCTGTGACCTTTCATGACTTCAGAAATACTTGTCGATGTAAAACAAAGAACTATGGATTCTGGAGATCTGAAACAAAAACAGTTCTGACAAAGGGTCGCTGGACTTGAATCTTGAACTCTGTTTCTCTTTCCATAGATGCTGCCAGATCTGCTGAGTTTTCCCAGCAGGACTTGGAGATGTAGCATTCTTCCATTTCCATACAGCATTTGACTAGGTGCAGCTCAAAACCTTGATGTACTAAATAAGGGTTTTTGGAGCAGTATTAGCAGGGAAGGAGGATCGTTTCAATGAGAAAAGGCAGAGGGTCCGAATGATTGGGACATCTTCAAGCTGGTGGGCCATGACTAGCGGAGGGCTGTCGAAGAGACTGAGAACAATGGATCTTTGTTTGCTGATGATGCAAAGTTTAGTGGGAAGGTAAACTGTGAAGAGGGCAGCTGAAATGAGTGGGCATCAGGGTGGCAGATGGAGTACATTGTGGGGAAGTGTGAGGTTATTCACTTTGGTTGCAATAACGTTTGTAAATCTTGATGTCCACAGAATTTTTGGTGTACTCCTACAAGGAACACAAAATTAGCATGGGGGTCGACCAACTAATTAGGAACGCAAATGCTATGATGGCCTTTATTGCATGAGATGGAAGTACAAGAATAAAGAAGTTCTGTCCCATTGTTTTGGTGAGTCCCTGCAATCCTGTGTGCAGTTTGAGAAAGGATACTCTTACATTGAAGGTGGTGCAGTGGAGCTCACTAAGGGGGATGTGAGCAGATTGATCTATGACCAGAAGTTGACTCGGATCTCAGGAGTTTAGAAGAATGTGAGGCGATCTCACTGAGATTTATAATATTCTGAAGGGCCTCAATAAGGCAGATGCTGAGAGAATTTCCACCAGTCGGGGAATTTCAATCAACCTTAGGATAAAGGATCAAATATTTCAGATAGAGATGAGGAGGAATAACTTCACCCAAAGAACATGGAATGTTTGTAATTCTCTTCCCTGAGGATTGAGTATTAGTCTGAGGTAGAAAAGTTTTGATCTCTCAGGAACTGGAGGACATGGCGAGTCTGCAGGAAAGTGGATTTGAAGCCCGAGTTCAGCCATGTTTATATCAAATAGGACAGCAGACTCGACTGCTGTTGGATTTGCGAATGTTGCGTAATAACCCTGTCTACATTGATTTAAAACCTTGAGGAACAGATTGGCATCTAAATTATTTTGAAAATGATATTTTAAGGGTTGTATTATTTGGCTGCTATGTACAATATATCTAACTTGTACACATTTAGAAAATAGAACTGGAGCCTTTATACAAATGTTGGCAGGCAGAGAGGGGAATAAATCACATGGCAACTGATGGTGAGACTTTAAACCAAAATTTGGAAATGTATTTTTTGGTTTTAACCCTCAATGTTCAGCAATGCATTGAAAATTAAAAATAAATGATTTATGAAAGGGGAAAGAATGATATGTAATATTGTAAATTATTGTGTAAGCAGGCTGTATTGTCATTACCTTTGATACATAAACAAAGTGTTCAAACTTCATAGAATAGAACTGGGACTCATCCGTGCCTGAGTTTTATCTTAACAATTTCTACTGTTTTGAGGATGATTACATGAAGAACCACAACTGTCTCCAAACCTGCACCTTCCTGCCCACCCACTTACACCCCACGCCATGGCTGCTGTCCCTCTGACATGGTCTGCTCTCGATCTCTCCCTCTCTATCTCCTGATCAGCAGCTTCTCTTGAGCCAATGTTTGGATGGTGAAGTCTCTCCCTGGTCTCTAATTGGCTGAACTTTGTAAATCCATGTGGCCATACTGTAAGCACCACATACAGAGTCATGACCCAGAACTAGCTCCCCTTCTTTCTGATCTCTGACCCCTGTTTAAAGATCCAGCCCAGAAAACCTATTCAAAGTAAATACGCAGTATGACTCCTCACTCCAGACTAAATTGTGTGGTTTTACATTGACCTCAATGTTTGGACAGTAACAGTTCTGCTCTTTGTAATTTTTCTAAAATTCTGTAGTGTTCGGAAAAATAGCTTTGCATTAAACTTTAATCAGTACAAAATTAAATGAATCATCATTATCCATTGAGTATGATGTTTCTTAGAATAACTTCAGATGTTTTTAGTTTTCATTTTAAATCTCAATGTAGGAATTTAAGCTGATGTATTTTGCACATGTTTTTAAGTAGATAATAGTCCGACAAATCTGTTAGCCATTAGCTCTGGAGCTTCTAACTATAGATAGATTATGTTAATTAACAGAATTGACTGTAACACAGTCTGGTAATCAGAAGGTTATAACTCTGCCTCAGACTGTGTTTTCTCATCAGAAAGATAATTATGTGAGACTAAACATTCTGCTATTAGTGATACGCTGTTAGTTCCTCATTTGGTTTGAGTCAGTAGTGCTTTATAAAAAATTTATACATGCAATGAATAAGGCTTTATTCTTCAATTTCAAGAGCAAGGAGTTGCAATAATTTGTTTGAAATAGCACTTTAATCTTGATAAATGATGAGTGACAGTAGACTGGAGATTTAAGTTCCAACTTTTCAGTTCCAATGTTTGGAATCAAAATGATTTTCAAGAAGCATGAATGTACTGGCAAAAGTGAATTTCTGTGTTTGATCTGTAATTATTTATAAAATGTTAGCTTCTCTGTTTACTTGTGAAATGGAAGCTATTGTGCAGGTAAGTGAACATTTCATGGACAGAAACACAGATTGTCAAGGTACCTCATTTATTTTGCTGTTTGCTGGGAATCATTAGTCAAAACATACAGACCACAATCATGGAGCACGTGAGGTTCCAGAGTCTGTGCCAGTCTGTGCCATTAACTCAATCTGAGAGGAGCAGTACCAGCTGCACTTGGTGTTCCAAAAATCAGAGGAGCATAGCCAAAGAGGTTGTACCGGCCTTGAAACATTAACTCTATTTCTCAGTCCACAGACGCTGCCAGACCTGCTGAGTTTCTCCAGCACTTTGGTGTCTTTGAAGCCTGGTTTAGCAATGTTGGGAAGTGCCTTTTGGTGAATGTTGTGTGAAACAGGATTGAAACTGTCTGGGGCACCACTGTGTGAATGCAGACAACTAGGGATGGGGAACAAATGCTGAGCCAGCCAGTGTGCCCTGGATGAAGTAAAAATAATTCGCCCATGGCAGAGTGAAGAGTGGCCGATGAAGTGTAATTTAGATAAATGGGAGGTGCCGCATTTTGGGAAAGCAAATCTTAGCAGGACTTATACACTTAATGATAAGGTCCTAGGGAGTGTTGCTGAACAAAGAGATCTTGATGTGCAGGTTCATAGCTCCTTGAAAGTGGAATCGCAGAGAGATAGAATAGTGAAGAAGGCGTTTATTGATCAGAGTATTGAGTACAGGAGTTGGGAGGTCATGTTGCGGCTGTACAGGGCATTGGTTAGGCCGCTGTTGGAATATTGCGTGCAATTCTGGTCTCCTTCCTATCGGAAAGATGTTGTGAAACTTGAAAGGGTTCAGAAAAGATTTATAAGAATGTTGCCAGGGTTGGAGGATTTGAGCTGTAGGGAGAGGCTGAACAGGCTGGGGCTGTTTTCCCTGGAGTATCGGAGGCTGAGGGGTGACCTTATAGAGGTTTATAAAATCATGAGGGGCATGAATAGGATAAATAGACAAAGTCTTTTCCCTGGGGTGGGGGAGTCCAGAACTAGAGGGTGTAGGTTTAGGGTGAGAGGAGAAAGATATAAAAGAGACCTAAGAGGCAACCTTTTCACTCAGAGGGTGGTACATGTATGGAATGAGCTGCCAGAGGAAGTGGTGGAGGCTAGTACAATTGCAACATTTAAAAGACATCTGATGGGTATATGAATAGGAAGGGTTTGGAGGGATATGGGCCGGGTGCTGACAGGTGGCACTAGATTGGGTTGGGATATCTGGTTGGCCTGGACGAGTTAGATTGAATGGTCTGTTTCCATGCTGTATATCTCCAAGCCTCTGTGAAATACACTTGGATATAATCTTCTCCTTTGTTGAAGTGACCGTGGTAATCCTCAGTTGTCCTTAAGGTTTTGGTGAGCTGCCTTCTTGAACTGCTGCTGTCGATTTGGTGTCGGTAACCCTGCAAAGTTAGGGAAGGAGTGCCAGGATTTTGACCCAGTAACAGTGAAGGAACAAGTATATTTCCAAATCAGGATGGTGAGTGACTTGGAGAGGATCGTGCTAGTGGTGGTGTTCCAATGTATCTGCTGACCTTGTCCTTCTGGATTGTAGTGGTCGTGGGTTTGGAGAATGCTTTCTCAGGTTCACATTGTAATCTGTTGGTCACTGCTTCCTAGAGAGTTAATTGAATGTTCTTCTCACTGAATTGACATGAAAGAGATCCTGACAAAGGAAACATGAGCAGCAATGGGTAAAGATAATTCTAAAGGTAACTTTAGTGTAATGGCCAAGAATGGGGCTGACAGAGAAACCAAACTGCAGCCAGGTCAATGTTGTTGAAGGTGTAGCTAAACAGAATCTGCCCCTCACTACTAGTGGGTCTGCTCCCACTATCCTCCTTCAGGGGCCTGCCTGGTCATGATGTGCTAGAGAAAATCCCTCTCCTGGTCTAACTACAAGAGGCTCTTGGATTGAAATAGATTGAGTTTATTGCATGCTAGCAACTAGTTACAGGTTAAATTGACATGAAGATTACTCCAGAGTCTTTGAAGACAGCTAGATGATGGATGTTCCTCCGTTGAGATTGAGAACTGCTCTTCCCACAAATCCATATGACCTCATCACAGTGGGTGGTGCTATTATTTGCCCTTTCAGATCCACATACTACAGATGTCACCTCCACAACACGGTTGAACATATTTATCATTATCATCACTGCTCTTGGAAATCCATTTAAAACCTAAATTCTGAGCAAGTGTCAACAACAGAAGTGAAAGAGAAATGAAAGAATTTTGTTGTTACACTTATTAGGCACAGTCATATGCTCAGGGTATCAACAGGTACTCTATAGCCAACGATTTCCTTATTGAATTTCAGTCACTGGGGCAACTATTTTGCCCCTAAGCAGTTTCACAAGCAGTGGGGAGGTCTTCATGTCACCAGGAACTGAACTAATTCTGACTCTTTTAAGTCTCTGAGATTCAAAACATTGATGTTACAATCAGTGAAATAGCATCGAGGTAGAAGTCAGCTCACTCTGTAACCCGTTAGCAGTGTCTTATTATTTTAGTCCAGTTCCCAGTGGGGTTGTTTAATCTTGGATGAATTTGACCTTCAGTCCTGGTTCTGAGAAACCTAGTGATTTAACCTTGGAGAGAAGATTTGACATTCAGCATTCATTCACAAATATAGTCAGAGATTGTATTAACCAATAACATCATCTGATAATGGCTCAATATCAATTGGTTGAAATAGGAATGGAATATGTTACACATATCCAGATAAGATGGTCCTACTCTTTTTGCTTCATTCCTAGCCCTTCTTCCTCTCCTGTTTTTCTGTCTTTGTCTCTCCTCATTCCCACTCCTCCTTTGTGTTTCTTTACAATATTTTCCAGTTACACATGTCCCTGCTTTCCTGTTTTCTGTAGGGGGAGATTGGAAGGCCTGGTATGCCAGGAAAACCAGGAGCGAAGGTATTCCACACTTCAATTTCTGCCAAAACCTGTTTACACACTAATAAAATAACAAAAATTCAAATCACTTCAAAGTAAAAGTATTTTAACCTTTGTTATTCCACTGTGAAGTTGACTAATCAATCTCAGTGGCTAGAAGCAGACTACTGCTTTATTGTGTCAGTATTTTCCAGAAGTGTTTCCAAATGGCTATTAAAAACATTGTGGTTTGTTTAAGATGTACCGAGGATATTGGGGAGAGTTTGCCAAAAATTTGGCAAATTAACTGAAGCATGATTTTTGGTAAAGGTAACAATAAAGTTACCATAGTCCTAGCAGAGCAGCTCTCTTATTAGAGAGAGAGAAAAATGATTGATAGGGGTTTAATCTGAAGGTCTCTGTGCCTCAGACAAGGGGAAGGAGAGTCCTTCATGGTAAACTCAGCTACTGCAGACATTGTTGATGTCACTCTGCATTGTAAACCAGCTGTCCAGCTAACTGACCCCCAAGGTAATTCATACTATAGTAATTTGAATCAAAGTATGGGCTCCTGTGGCACAGTGGTGTTATCTCTGCCTCTCAGCTAAGAGGCCTGTGTTCAAGTCCCACTTGCTCCAGTGCTGTGTAACACCATCGTTGAACAAATTAACTTGAAAATAACCTTCAAGTTGAAATAACCCATCAACCACCCCTCTTCCTTTACCATGGAGTTTGGTGTGAGATCATTGTTTGGAAATTATTCTTGAGGTGTTCTCTTTATGTTTCAAACATATGAGATGTGTTTTATATGACTAGTAATGAAATCCATTTCAAAAGGACATTAGTTTATAAAGCTGAGCGCTAAACAAGGCACAGGATTTTGTGGGAAGTGCCAGCTGTCCATTGCTGCCCTGAACATCTTATTAATATTGCTGTTATAAACTCCACCACACTGACCTCTCCCCAGCCTCCAAATCCCAGTCAGTCCAAATCCTTTCAATGTATCCAACAAAATAGCCCAAAACTCATTGAATGTCTGGATGCCTATTCTTTGACCATTCTTTCCCCCATGGATTTATGAAGTATAATCATTATTATTGATTGATTTTGAGAGTATGTGTTATCCAAAAGATTTAATCTGTACAATCATGCACAATATCTCATTCTGTGCCAGATAGCTCACTTGACAATACATCCGTGGTTTCCTCCAAAAATCTGTTTCTGACTAAAACATTGGCGTGTGTCACAAAACTATTCAATCATGTTTCTATTACTCCGCTTCATTTTATAAAGTCATCCATTTACCTTGTGCTGATTTCTGACTCCTGCTATTTCCTGTCTTTAAACTATAGGGGTCACTTGCTTCAACTGTACCTGGGCTGAAGGTTTGTTGCGGTGCAACGCATTCATTCTTTTTTTGCTTCTGTCATTGTCTCTCTCTATTTCTTACCTCTTTTCCCCTCATTTCACTTTTCATTGGACACAGGGGGAGCCAGGACAGACCGGGCCAGCTGGACAAAAGGTAGACTTCCAAATCATTTCACATGCAGATTCCTTGTGGTGCCTTTTCAGAATGCACTTTGTTTGATACTTAACAATTGCATCAAGGTGACTTGTACTGTGTCATAGATGACCATTTTTAACTAGAACCTGTGACTCTTTTATCAGATCGGTTAACACTTTTTCTTTTCTCTTACAACTACATTTACCACCATCGACCTCCTTCACATTCCATCCCTCTGGATTGCTCACTTGCATCAAGTCTACCTTCAGCACTTTGGAATGCTTTTGCTTTTGAGAAATGTGCATGCAAACCTTTGTTCAGTCCCAAGGCTGATCATTCTCATTGTGTTCAGTCTTATTGGTCAACGTCAACACACAATTCAGCGATAGAGATTAAATCATTGAACTTAACAAAGAGGGAAGCCTTTAACTAAAACTGGAGGTGACAGTGAGTGTACAGGATCCTGAAACATGCTGCCTGAAAGCATGATAAAGGTACATTCAACTGCAGCTTTTAAAAGGGAATCAGATAATGATCTGAATAGAAAGAAGTTGCAGAGTGTCAGAGAGCCAGCAGGAAAACAGTGGGTAGAATGGCCCCATTCTGTGCTGTGACCATTTGATGATTCTATTTTGGGTGTGATGATGAGAACGTGAAGAGAAGCAATCGAGCTGCTCAATTCGACATTTATTACAATGGTATTTGAACAGCTGATGATATTTGAGTTCCAAAGCCCTTCCTGCTGTTTAACATTCATAATTTAATATGTTTTATAGTCAGCACTGCTCCGTATAATGAGCTGTAAGAGTTTTTTTGCAGAATCTCTGATAATCATGAAAAATTAAAGTCAGCTGGATATAATGAGACAAGCCAGTAAGTGTCAGAGCTGACAGCTTCATCATATGTCAGTCTCAACTCTTGGAAGTGTAGAACAAAATAGAGCCATTTCCCGACATTGCAGTGAGGCTTCATCACAACATGTGTTGCCCAGTTTATGTCCATTCTGTTTCTCTCTAAGTGAGTCCTTTATCCAAATCTCCAACCTTCACACTTGAGACAGGTCCACACAGCCTCACAGAAAAGAGAGGCATACAGTCTGAGTCTCACTGGCTGAGACAATTAGTGCACAAATATTTACCTTCAGCAAGCTACTGCTAATTATTCGCTTACAGAAAATTAACTTTGCAATAAGTCAGCATGGGTATTGTGGAAGTTTCTATAGTTTAATGTGAGCATGGACACACAACATCACCTGATCACTCGAGTTCTCAAAAAATGACACTTGGCATGTTCGATTAGAGAGCATTGTGCTCAGTCCTGGTCTCCCTGTTAGAAAAAGAGCAGAGAGGCACTGGTGAATTGATTAAAATGTGGAACACACTGCATTGTGGCTCACAGGTTTTGATGCAATGAAGCAGAATTGAGATTGAAGAATTGTTCAATTGGTTCCAGTCAAAGAAATTGTGAGAGTGCTCACTGGAATATAAACACCAGCCAGGAACAGTTTAACGGAATGATTGATTGGCTTCTGTGTGATAGATACTGTGAAATAGAATGGATGCAATTCCCATATGGATTCTTATATGTACACACTTTGCTTCATGGATTTTAGTGTAAATGACAGTATAATTAGAGTTTCCAGTTTGTGAGGATTGAGAGTTGAATATAATCTAGGGTCAGGTGAGTTAGTAGTTAAGAAGCTATTCTGTATTTATTATACTTGCAAATTTAATTTTGGCAATGAACTTAGCAATTTGGAAATTTTAGACTGTAGGAAATTATAACTGAGAGCAGAACTGGGTCATTTGGTCCATTGAGTGAGCTATAACACTTAGAGACTCTGGCTGATCTGATAATCCTCAACTCCAATTTCCTGCCTCTTCCTCATAACTCCTGATTCTATCAGCCTTAGCCTTGAATACACTTACACCCAACCTCAACAGCCCTGTAGACCTTATGTCTGAAACTTTGACTCTTCTGCTTCTCGGATGCTGCCTGGCCAGTTGTGCTTTTCCAGCACCACAGTTTTCGACAAAGAATCCCAGAATCATTCCCGTCTAAAAGAAGAAATTGCTCCTCTTCACTGTCTGAAATGAGTAATGCTGTCCCCCACTCAGGGAAACAACCTACATTGGATAGAATCCCTATTCAATGTGGAATCAGACCATTCAGCCCTTTTGAGTTCACACCAACCTCTCTCTCAGCATCCCATCCAGACTCTTTCCCTGTAACCTGGTAATTTCCATGGCTAATCCATCCAGCCTGCATGTCCCTGGACACTATTAGAAATTTAGCTTGCAAATCCACCTAACCTGCACATCTTTGGACTGTGGGAGGTAACACACATAGATATGGGGAGAACATGCAAACTCTCCACAGTTGCCTGAGGTTGGAATCGAACCCAGGTCACTGGCACTGGGAGGCAGCAGGGCTAACCACTGAGCCACCATAACCTCTCATCATCCAGCCTGTCAAACCGCAGAAAACAAGTTTTAGTAAGTTTCTCTCTCATTCACCTGAAGTCCACCGAGTACAGGACCCAACCTATTCAATCGTTCCTCAACAGAACATTCCTTTATTCCCAGGATCAACCTAATGACCTTTCTGTGGACACCTCTCACTGGTCACTCTGTTGACCAGTATTACACCTCCGAACTGAAGTCCCTGCACACTCTGGCTTCTAACTGAAAACTAATTCTGATATTCTAGTTACAATTGGTAGTATTTGATAATATACATGTCCCAGGCTTGTGTCTAATTAGTATCCTTTAAGAAAAGTATAAGATATATACTCTGTCTCGGTGAGAAATGAAGTGCGAAAATACATCTGAGGGGGCATTCATTTTAGGCCCTCCTATTTGAAATTGCTTTTGCTGGTGTGCTTTTTGCCAATAGCTTTATAATATGATAACATATACAAACACAAAATTAATAACATATAAATATTAGTACTCGTGTAATATTTTCATAGAGTTGAAATCCAAAACAGGATCCACATCTGCACTCTGCACATTTTCAGTCTGTTCCCATCTGCTTACATGCAGCTGTCAGCTGAAACTAGCGAGCACAGATAGATCTTCACCAGTACATCCGGAATATTGCAGGAAACTTTGTTTGAACGGAACATTGGTTCCGACAGAGGAGAAGCATCAGACTCAAAAAAACAAATACCAGTTTCGATGCAATCATAAATAAAGAATTGTCTTTTCAGTGTGAAATGTTTAAAGCTTAACTAGAAAGAACTTCCTTTTAAAAATAAAGTCAGAAATCACACAACACCAGATTATAGTCCAGCAGGTTGATTTGAAATAACAAGCTTTCAGATTACTGGATTTCAAATCAACCTGTTGGACTATAACTCGGTATTATATGACTTCTGGCTTTGTCCACACCAGTTTCAATGCAGGCACCTTCACATCATGGCTACCATTTCTTTTTAAATGGCCAATGGATCAGACACTATTTGATAAAGTTTGGAGTGTATTTTTGAGCAAATTAAATCTCATCGAATGAAAGGCAAATGAGTTAATCAGAAGAAGAGTGAAGCTTCACACTAATAACTGAATAAAGAATTACTTAGAGCACAATTTTATTAATAAAGAAATCCCAACAATCCCAAATGTTGTTACCAAATAGGACGGAAGGGGATAAAATAAGAATCAAAGAAACTTGGATCAATTGAACAGCTGGAGTAAGAAATAGCAGATGAATCTTAAGTTGATTGTAAGAGAGATAAATGGAAGTTAATAAGTATTTAAACAAGAAATGTGAGGATGTGTTATTAATTTGACCCAGTTACTGGATGTCATTATTCACTGACCACTGTAAGTTACCAAGAAAGCTAATCACAGGTTGAGAAGAGTCTCAACAGTATTTGGCTACAAATTGAAACCAGCTGTCTTACCCCACAGAACTATTGTGCGGTTTAAATAGCACATTGGCTAAAGGATATTAATACTTTACAGAGGATTTAGGGAAGATTGATGGGAGTGATTCTACGACTGGGAGTTTCTGGGTTGCAAGATGAGATTCGCTTAACTCAATATGTTTATGTTGGAGAATCACAGATTGAAGAGGAATGTGACTTGAATTTTTTTAGATGATGCCTTAAGTAGATTTGCTATCTTGGTAGTGGGTGTTCAAGGCTTATTTCATTTTAGTTCTGCAAAGTTCCTTTTGAAATGCAGTTTTGGCAATATGTAAGTCGTTGTGAGTAACTGTAACTTTAATGAACAATGTTTGGTGAGCAGTCAAAGCCAAACTGATGAGACACAACAGGAGAGCAAGGTGTGTTTACATCTCATTGATTTGAGAGGGTTTTAAGGAAGGAAAGATCTTGCTCACTCACAGGATGTGGGTGTTAGTTGGACAACTTCAATTGCTCATCTGAGTCACTTGCTAGGTTCTCCTCTAAAGAAAATGAGTGAAACAGGTAGGTTTCGATAACATTGGACACCATTGATGAAACCTTTTACTCCTGACTTAGCCAATTAACTGCATTTAAATTCCTCAGCAGCCATGGTGGGATGTGAACTTCTACCTCTAGATTGGTATTCTTGCAAATTGTCCTGATGAACATGAATAAATAATGAAGAATATTTCTTTTCTTCAGCAATACAATCTCTAATTTATTAGTGTTTGCTGCTCATGTGATGTACACATTATGGGCAGAATTTCCCCCTCACTGGAGATAGCAACAAAGGGAAATAACTGATATTATGAGTTAACATGCAAGAGATACTGGAACCCTTATTGCCACCTCTGAAATTAAGTTCTGGGCAAGAAGGTCATCTGGGGACTTCCTCAGCTCATCATCAATAAAGGCCCTAAAGTGGTCAATTAACTGCCTTAACATGCCACCTCCCCGACTACCTGCCCTGCCAGGGGGGCAGAAAGGAGACAGTTTTCTCACCTGAACAACACCAATCCTCCAATTGCAAACCAATCAGAGGCAAGAATGTTGGATAAGGACGTGGTCCCTGAAACCAACTCCCTGGCTTGACTTTGACCCTCCAAAACCTACAGTCTTGGTGACCACCCCCTGCAATGATTTGAAGAGTAAAAGCATCTGGCTGCTTATCAGCTGATCATCACCAGAGTAGGCCATGGCCAGGTGCCCTCAGCCTGTGATTGGCCAACAGCTTCTAATGAGTTCACAGTGCCTGATGGATGAGCTTCTTGTGATTTCAGCTCTGAATGAGCTGTTCAGTACATGATCTAGTGAATGATCTCACTGGTGGGAATGGAGGCACATGTTAGTGCCACCAATCACACTCCCCCAATGTCTAGGCTGGGTTTTGTTGATGATGTGTACCTTTCCATGTCAGAATTCATTCTTAGTAC
Organism: Chiloscyllium punctatum; assembly: GCF_047496795.1. Taxonomy (NCBI): domain Eukaryota; kingdom Metazoa; phylum Chordata; class Chondrichthyes; order Orectolobiformes; family Hemiscylliidae; genus Chiloscyllium; species Chiloscyllium punctatum. The sequence goes on from NC_092751.1 coordinate 107,538,964, forward strand.
AGTTCCTGTGCCCTTTCCGGTTCTTAGAGATGGATATTCCATTGGTTTCATTTGCAAAAGGTTGGAGGTTTTTTGTTATTTCGAATAAGTCTGTAATTTTCTCAGAAATTGAGAAGTTGCGAGACAGACGTACAAACCTGGAAAAGGGCCTAATCGCTAATGTTTGTGTATTTAACTTGTTCAGGGTGAAAGTGGCATTCCAGGGAAAGATGGTGCAGTTGGCCAGAAAGTAAGTCCATTCTCATCGATGTGTCACATAGATAAACAGATATGGTTGAGGAGTTCACTTTATTGTTAAAAATGCTCAAATATCGATAGAAACTATGCATCCCCAGAACATTATCTGGGTCCCTGGATTAACAGTTCAGCAATAATACCACTTGGTCATCAACTCCTCAAGTTCCACTCATGCTTCACCTCCACCCCACTGACCTCGAATGGCTTTCCGTCCATCATTACCTCAGTTTTGAAATTCTGTCTAAATCCAACAGTAGACTTAACCTTTTCTATCTCTGTAACCTCTTCTAGCCCAATCTTCTGAGGAACTGTTCTTCCAGCTCTGTCCTATCCCCCTTCCACCTCACTCTTGGCAGATATACTTTGCAAATTTCTCTCGAAACCATCCTGCCTCTCTCCTCTTTTATGGCCACCCTTTCAACTTATTTCTTTCACCAAACCTTTAGTCACCCATCCTAATATCACTTTTCTTCAGTCAGCCTTCATTTAATAGTGTTCTGTGAAATACCTTGGGGCATTTTGTAGGCACTATGTAAATGTAAGTTTATTTTCAGATGAACAGCATTCACATGGCTTTGCAATTTTGTAAATTAAAGTTATTGCCTAATTTTGCTTTGGATTAAATAATTAAGTACATCACTGATTTGGTAGCCATAGAGTTCAGGATGCAATTTCTTTAACTAAATGCTGACATTAAAATCTATAATCTGTCCATACGTGTCCTTACCTCTAGAGTGGAAGATGATTGATTATGATATTGGGTTTAGTGCTCTGTCTGTGGCCATGCAGAACCCTGTGACTGTGTGCTCTGGTTAAATAGGGTGATCCCGGAGACCCAGGAACGGCTGCTGGTGGAGTAAAGGGTGAAGCAGGTCCTCCAGGATTACCTGGTCCTCCAGGTCTGAAGGTTGGTGTCACTACAATAATTTATTTATGAATTGTTCTTCTCAGGACTTTACAAATGGATCAACCAAACACGCCAGCATTCTGACACTTGTGACAACTTCAGAACAAAAGAAAGATTTGCATTTATCTAGCACCTTTCACAACATCAGGACATCACAACGTGCTTTGTAACTTATTAACATAGTTCAGAAGTGGGATCAGTCCTGTAACATAGGAAAGTAACAGCCAATTTACTCATAGCAGGCTCCCACAAGCAGGAATGGATCATGCTCAAACCATCTGCTCTTTGATAATCTTATCAGAGAGATAAATATCTCACAGGAGGGCAAGACAAGGGGCGGGAAAATATTCCTCTGTCCTTCTTCAGAATGCTGTCTTTGGATATTTTATGTTCAAGTGACCAGGCAGAGAGGCCCTGGGTTCGACATTTCTGAGTGATTTCACTTCTGACACTCCCTCGGCAATCTCCCCGGGATGGTGCGGCTCTCCCTGGGACGGTGCGGCTCTCCCCTCGACAGTGCAGTGTTCCCCAGGACATTGCAGTGTTCCCTGGGACAGGGCGGCTCTCCCTCAGTGAGGAACTGGTGGGTTGATTAGGGGCTTGTGCTTCAGTTTCTGGAAGGTGCTCACAGGGAGGTGCGAGTGATGGTACTGAGTCCCAGTTTGGAATTCCAGGAAATGCTCAGGATGATGGTGGGAGGGCAGCGGCCTTTAATCTTGTTCATTGATTAACCCATGCCTCACTTAAATGTCCTCACTCTGGTTGGCAGGAAGTAGGAGCAGAGCTGCGCAGTGTGGAGGAGGGAGCTGCCTTTGGCTGTCTCCTGTATGCAAGGGGGACTCCTCAGTTACGAGGGCATTTTAGGGAGAGTCTCGATGATTTTTTTAATATAGTTTTGAAGTCAGTTTGTGATGAGGAGGTGTTTGGGGTGGAGCTGGGGTAACTGGAAGGTCCCCGGGAATGTGGGCCCAGGAGAGGGTGGGGTGATAATGTCTGGAGCAGGGAAGAATACAACTTCCCAAAAGCCTTTCAGGAACACAGACAATCCATTCTGGCCTCACCTTACCTTTAGGGATTTCTCCTCATCACCATTAGGGTCTCAGCCACTTCCATCTGACAGATTCAGGCCCCCGTTTCCAAACAGACAGGGTACCACATTAATGAATCTGTCATATATTTGTGAACACAAGATTGAGGACATCGTTGAGGGTGATTGCTATTCTGCTGAATCTAAACTGTGCAGAATAGGATTGATGAACAAAATCTCTGTAAACAATTGCTCTGAAATTTCTTACAGGGTGAAGCTGGTGTTTTGGGACCGCGGGTGAGTAGCATTTCTATTAATGATGCTGTTTCCAGTGATGCTAGTTTCTTTAATAACTAATTCTTCACCAATAATACAGGCCACTGTTTTGTTGTACGGCACATCATTATTATGTTATAAATCATGGCCTTTAGTTTATACACACAATGAATATAATGAGCTTCAGTTTTATCCTGTGCCTGAGGGCAGGAGCGTTGCTCTCAGAGACGCCGTATTAATCTCCTGTGTCTGTTTTATAGGGTCCACCAGGTCCCAAAGGTGAGCCAGGAAAGACTGAGATCATTGACTACAACGGTAACATCAATGACGCACTCCAGGTACACTTTAGTCAAAGAGCGATCTCACCATCCCCTTCCCCTGAGGCTTTTCTATCAGTGGATTTAGAATTCAGAGTTAAGGAAATAGTCCAAACGTTGTACATGTAGAAAGTGCTGTGCATTAAAGGAGAAATTATAAATCTTACTGCACAGGAGGAGGCCATTCAGCCTCCCATGCTTGTGCCAGTTCTTTGAAAGCATTAGTGCACCTCTGCCCCACTCCTGCAGGAAATCCTTCCCAATCCCTTTGGAAAGTTACTATTGAACCTTCTTTCACCACCCTCTGAGGCCACACTTTCCACATTGTAATATTTTCAGGCCCCAATCTGTGGACCATGGTTGGATACACAAATGTGAGTCAACCCCATCTCTGCAAACTCTGTTTTTAAGAATGGTTGCGTGCATGTACTATTTTCAGTTTGGTGTGGCTAATCCCCATGCCCCTGGCCTCTCGTACCCCTTTGACCATCTACCTCATGCTTCCTGATGCCCATGCCCATGTACCCACCTCTCTTGCCTCCCTATAACCCATACGCCCCAATAATCCTCCTATCCCTTTCAAAACCTAAGGCCAATTCAAAACCCCACCCAAACCCTTTGCCCTTCCTTCTCTGTGCCAATTCTTCCATTGTCCAGCACGTGCATCAATCAAGTGATATTCTAACAGAAAATAAAGTTATCACTTTATTAATAATGTTGCTGTTAGAAATAAAACACTCATACCAAAACTCTAGTACATTGAAATTGATTCAACTCATCCCTTATAAAATTAAACATTTTTTTCAATGTCGTCTTTAAACAACATATCACTCAAGTACTTAATCTGTTCCATCAGCAACTTTTTCCATTCAATAAGCAATTGGAGCTGTCCATCAATAAGCTCCCACTGTGAAAATTACAGTTTGGAAATCAGGATTTGTGCTGTATGACTATCATGGTTTAACATGAACGGCCATTCTCAAATACCTAGCAATAATTTTGTTTAACTCCGCACTCTTTTTGAATAGTTCCTTCATTGTCCCAATAAGGCACACTGGAATACTTTCTCACAGTTTCAAAGCACTCTTTACCTCCACCAAAACCTTCAAAGGGGAATCCTACATTGCCAAAAGGGGAGAAATGTAAAATATTCCTCTTGCCTTCCCCTTACACCACCACAAACCCCCTCACCCCTCACTGACTTCCCCATGCCCCATTAATGCCACCTAATGCTTTTTTTAACCCATGTCATACACTTCTGAAGTCCCATTAAACAGGCAGCTGCCTCAGTACCTGTGTGTGTATGAACTGCTGACACTAACTCCTCCTGGCTACTGCGCTCCACGCCCCCTCCCCCCTCATATTTGGGAGAAATGCTGTGTTTGGGGGCTGGACCAGATGCTGGAAACCTGAAACAAAAACAGAAAATGCTGAAGAAACTCAGCAGGTCTGGTAGCATTTGTGGAGAGAAAGCAAAGTTAACAGCTCGGATCCAGTGACCCTTCATCAAAACTGGAATTTCAGCAGCTGCTTTCTCCTTGTGAACTGTACAAGGTGGTGCAGCCCTGATGATCCCCCTGCTCTATTCCCAATTAAGTGTGACCCCTGCCCTTTCTCAAATTTCACTCTGATAAATAAATGCAATGCATTGGAAGAATAGGCACCAATGTCTTATCTTCCATTCTGCTCCCAATATGCATTGTACCAAAACTACCTCTCTGACTTGCCTGGTCTACGTAGCCACAATGTTCATTTCCCACAGGAGAACAAAGCATATGGCTGTCTTTAAAGAATCTTTAGTTGGCACTGATCCTCAGAATGGACACTCTTACTGACACGTTCGGATTTCACTCACCAAGGTCTGATTGGTCTTCTGATAGTCAGACCCCAGACCCCCAATCACTGCCCTCTCAAACCGTTTCCCTGTCAGCTACCTCTTGTTAGTTTAATCATCGCGGTTCACCATCTGTTGCAGCTTGGGGCTTGGCAACAGCTGAAGAACAGAATTCTGATTGTGGATATTCACGTTGGTGGTACAGATATCAACAGCATGGTGTTTGCATTTGAGAGTTCAAAGAAAATCCTGATGCACACAAGCTAGAGTTCTGTCTCAGTTACCCTATGATCTCTGAATCTCCCCTCCAGCTTATAGCCCTTTTGACATTGTTGCACTGGCCTCTAAGAGCAAAGCTTGTTGGTCTTTGCTGTGCAGCTTCACATTGCACTGTTTGATTTGTATCTAGGGTCCTCCAGGTGTTCCAGGAATGCCAGGGCTCCCAGGCCAGAAGGTAAGGTTTTCACCAACGCGGGTGTCTTCAAGGGAAGGAAATGACAGTGAATTGTCTGCCTGTTTCACAGTCTGTCTGAGGATAACAACAATCTGTGTTTATGTAGCACCTTTTTAAAAGTGTAGCAATGTATCTCCTGACACTCTACAAGAGATTAGTCATCATTCTTATTATTAGCAAATTTTGAGAAGATTTGTAGCTCAGGTTGAGGTTCTGATTGTAGGTTTGCTCGCTGAGCTGGAAGGTTCATTTTCAGACGTTTCGTCACCATACCTAGTTGTTACCTACATCCTTCATGTAGGTAACCTACATGAGCAAATCTACATCCAGATTCTTATCATTACAAGACATAATTTGGCGATAGGCCTGAAGAGATATTTGAGCAATCAAAGGGAGAGTGTTTACAAAGTATCTTCAAGGAGGAAGATGGAGAGCAGAGGCATAGAGAGTAAATGTCAGAGCCTAGGCCCTCAGCTGCTGATGGAGTGATGGAAATTGAGAATGCTGAAGCCTCCAAGATGGGAGGAACACCATTATCTGAGGGTTGCAGGCCTGGAGGAAATTAGAAGATGGGGAGGATTGACTCCATGTTGTTTGCTGCCCCAGGATAGATTCCCCCTCAAAGTCTTGAACATTCTTCCTTACCTTTGCAAATACAATGAAGGGCTTGATTATACCAAATAAAAACACTGTTCCCCTGTGTTACATTGTGTTTGTTGCGTGCTTAGCATGAGTATTGACATGTTTAAAAATTGCTTAAATGTTGTGCAATGGAAATTTAAATCAATTTACCCAATTGATGTCCCATACAGAGTATAAATATTGATGTGGGATTGTGTGTTTTTAGGGTGAAATTGGATTGCCAGGTGTACCCGGACTTGATGGAGAAAAGGTAATTAATTCACCCCTCTCTTAAACAATTGGTGTGATTGTATTGTATGTCAAAGTTTTAGCTGTTTAATGAAAGTATCCTGTTTTGGTGATTAAAAGCATTCCTGTTGTGTTTCCTTCCTCCAGGGTTCTCGGGGTAAAAATGGTGATGTTGGACCTGCCGGTCCAGAAGGACCACCAGGACCCAAGGGGGAGACAGGGATTATGGGATTCCCAGGACCGAAAGGAGACAAAGGAGACACTGGGATGACAGGAGCACCTGTACGTTGAATATGTTCTTTCTAACACAGACACTGAATTAACCACCCCAATTCAGTTCGTCAATACCTGTCATTGTAGTCTCTTAGTGAAGATTCCCCAATTTATTACGGTTTTACATGCGAGACTCCAAATTATCACGCTCCCTTCCCCCTGTTATGAAGGATGAATTGTCTCCTTACCCAGTCCCTCAGTTGGTCATAATAAAGTTAACCTAATAAAACAATGCTTTCCCTTGTGAATACCTTTCTCTTAGTACAAAACATTTTAAACTGAGTCAATTTAGCTTGGCTATCTTGAGTTTACAAAAGTGTGAGTTTATTGCAGTTCAGTTTACATTTCTCCCTTTGAAGCTTCCTTAACACCCTCGGGTGTGACATCCCAAGGTTCCTCTCTAAACAGCCACTGTTTATACATCCTCAGTTGTCTTTTGGTTGTGTCTCCTCTCTTTAAATAAAACAGACATGCTGCAGTTGAAAGTTCCCCATGTTTGTTAGTGATCTGGCAGTCTTGACACTGTCTACCTTGTTGCACACTTTAGACACTTGTCCATTCTATTTAATTCTTTTGTGGCTGTATCCAGAAATTAAACTGTTCTCCTGACAATGTTGGATTCACTTGTGTAAACCTTTGCGTGCAAAGGTCAATTAGTTTCCTTACTGGACGGCAGTTGTGTTTAAAATCTTTCTTGTATTAGGTGCTATCAAACTGATTATATGATGTTAATTAACATCATGTGAGAGAGTCTGACAGGGTTTGTGGTTTTCATCATGTTAGAACTCACATACCACAGAAGGTCAGGTTCTTGTTGAGTCAGGTATCTTGAAGTTTGTAAACAACACTAACTATGTGCCATGCAGCATGCACACAGACTTGTACACAACCTGGTTTCTGTGCTTACTGGTGTTATTGTACATTACATACACACAGCTGACTGACTGAAGAAATTACTTTGACTCCACAACACAGTGACTGGACACAAGGCAATATCTTCACGCTGAAACATCACAGGTCGTGATGTCATGTAACTGTCTTAAAAATACAACCCCTGTCTGATCTGGAATCTCTGATGTAATAAAACATACTGTGTTTGATCAAATGACTTTTGACCATTTATGTCCCATTTGCAAACAATCCAAATTCCAAACCTATAAAAGAGTTTTTAAATTATCCCTAAATATTGATGAAGTCCTTTCATTTTGTGTTTAATGAACCTTTAGGGTCTGGACGGACCCACTGGAGAGAAAGGAGAAAGAGGTGAACCAGGATTACAAGGTCCTCCTGGACTGCCGGGCCCTGTCGGTCTTCCTGGATCAACAGTAAGTATCAGCAGCCGCCACCATAACACGTTCATCTGTGTGACACAATGGACTTGGAATTGATGTTGGGTTTTTAACAACAAACAATAGATGTATTCCAAATTAGACCTATAGGGAGATGCTGAATAGGCTGGGGCTTTTTACCCTGGGGCGTCGGAGGGTGAGGGGTAATATTGTAGAGGTTTATAAAGTTATGAGGGGCATGGATAGGGTGAATAGCCAAGGTCTTAAGGCGGGGGAGTCCAAAACTAATGGGCATAAGGTGAGAGGGGAAAGAATGAAAAAGCACCTAAGGAGTAACTTTTTCACACAGAGGGTGGTGTGTGTATGGAATGAGCTGCCAGAGGAAGTGGTGGAGGCTGGTACAATGACAGCATTTTAGAAGGCACCTGGATGGGTATATGAAGAGGAATATGGGCCAAGTGATGGCAAATGGGACTAGGTCAGATTGGGATGTCGAGGTGGCATAGAAGAGTTGGACCAAAGGATCTATTTCCATTCTGTATGACTCTATGACTCTATAACTCATTGTTGATTTTCACCCCCTTTGTTTTCATCAGTAGAACAGGTCATTGGTTAGGGGTAGGAGAGACTCCTGATTAGCTAGTCCTGCTCTCTGCAACCTCCTGCATCCAGTTTCACTCCCAGTGACCAGTCAGAATATGAATCCAGAAAGGACAGCTATTTGCTCCTCAGACAGACTCCAGGCATGTACTCCTGCAGACAGAACTGTTATCGCTGCTTAAACGTGAACTCCAACCACACGGATTACTTGGTCCCCACATATTTTGTTTGAAATAACCTTGTTAATATCCATCTCTGGGTGGCTGGGACTTGAACCTATACCAACTGGCCCTGAGGTAGGGACAGTGCCACTCAAGATATTTGAGATGTAACTTTTAGATGTTACCTTTTAATGGGATGTACAAGATAAAACTTTTAAATTACTTTCAAAGCAAAGAAGGCTTTAGTGTCTGAAACAGCTGAGGAAGGGAGGGATGGTAATTGATTGACCAAAGCAGCCACTGCCTCTCACCGTCCGATTGGTTATAGTTTGGGCTGAAACAAAAGTTTTCTTTACAATAGTTACCTCATTAAGGGCACCCAATGTGAATCCCAGCACTCCTTAGAAATGACCACTTCTATAACTCTGGGAACACCCATCATGGTCATGTCAATTATACTGCCCCACGTGGTTTGGAACAGGGTACAGTTCCCATTGTTATAGCTGTCAGCAACCCTGCTGCAATCCCAGCTGTTTGAAAAATAGAGGTTTAATAAGTCAACATATATGAGGGCCAACATTCTTTGGGATAGCGTAATCTCAACATTCTCAGTGCTGCGGTTCAGCCTGCAGTCCCAGGGTATTTCAGAACTGGGACTTAGCTGCCACATCTTAGAAAAGCAGTGGGAGTGTGTTCATGTGCTTCAGAACATTCTCACAGCAATTTAGCGAAACAAAGGGACGAAACTAGTATAGTTCAAACATAGCAGTATGGATAGAGTTGGAATAATCTCAACAGATCGTGCAGAAAATAGAACTAATGCGGCTTCCTTGTAGATAACGTAGAAGGATAATTATAACAGATAAGTGGGAACACCACCTCCTGCAAGTTCCACTGCAAGTCACTCATTATCATGACTTGGAAATATATTGCAGTTCCTTCACTGTCACTGGGTCAAAACCCTGGAATTCTCTCCCTAAGGGCATTGTCGAGGTATCGACATTGAATGAGAGAGACAATGTTTTAATGAGTGATGGGTTGAGGGATTATGAAGAGCAGGTCGGAAAGTAGAGTTGCGGCCAAGATGAGATCAGCCATGATTGTATCAAATGGCAGAGCAGGCTTGAGGGGCTGAATGGCCTCCTCCAGTTCCTCATTCTGGTGTTATTATGAATGGATGGACTTGCACAGTTCAGGAATGCAGCTCACCACCACCTTCTCCTGAGCAGTTAGGGATCAGCAACAATTGCTTGCCCAGCCAGTGACATCCTGGGAAAGGAGACAAATAAAGTTTGATTATGTCTAACTTAGGTGCACACACTTTCCTCTGATTTTTTCAGTGGGTATAATGTGCTTGCCTCCTGCTGGAATGTATCAATACAATGGGTTAATCCTCTAGGGTAAAGACTGACTGGAATTTATTTTGATTTTTGATTTCAGGCAGATAAAGGAGAGAAGGGTGATACGGTAAGAATTGTATTATTTATTTTCTTTGCACAAGTCAAACACTGAACACTCAAAGTTTGTGTGTCATTGCTTGTGCTGTTAGAATGCGAGTACTCAATGTGGTTGCACAGCCTTCCCTTGTCTATTTAAAGTAACAAGTAACAAGGCACAGTAACGAACAGAATGAAGCTGTACATTGGTAAGTCTTAGATGTTCAGAAACTATGGCTATTGTACTGAAATGTTGCTGATTCAAAAGCTTTAACCTTTCTGCTGTCAGGACTGCCACATATTGCCTTATTACCAGCCCAAAGCAACAGCCAAAGCACATTCCTAGGAACTTTAAATAACTGCTATGAAATCATAAATTGCAATGGGTAAACTGAGGGAAGCTGAGTGACTGTGGGTTTGAGCAGTGTGAATATTCATATTAACTCTGTTTGAGAGACCCATTCAATTAGGTGCTCTCCCACAGATCTTCAAATATTTATCTAATTCCCCTTTTGAAAATTCTGATTGAATCTGTAGGCAATGCATTGCAGATAACAATAAACCATGAAATGTTTAAACATTGTCATAAATGAAGTATCAGATATAATATTTGAAAACCTTGAACAACCTAAGCAAGCCTGGAAATGATAGCTCGAAGCATCACCAAATAATGGTATCTACTTCAATTGTTTACTTTTATTGTGAAGCAAGTGCTGCCTGAGACCAGTGTTCACAACTTCCATCAATTCATTGTATACTCATGGGGTTGGATTTGTCCTGCTGTTTGTGTATGAGATTTACCTGTGTAAATTTCCACCTTGTCAAGTAGATGCCAGTGTTGTAGCCGCACTGGAACAGCTTGGCAAGGGAAGCAGCAGATTTTGGAGCACAGGTCTTCAGTACTATTGCTGGAGTGTTGCTGGGGCCTCGCAGCCTTTACTGTATCTATTATCTTCAGTTGTCGCTCAGTATCACATGAAGTGAATAGATTTGGCCAAAGACTGCCCTTTGTGATATTCAGAACCTCTGGAGGTGGCTGAGATGGATTAACCACTAAGCACTTTTGCCTGAATATTGTTGCAACTGCTTCAGCCTCATCTTTTGCACTGACATGCTGGGCTCCCCCGTCATTAAGGATGGGAATATTTGTGGAGCCTTCTCCTTCTCCTGTGAGTTATTTAATTGTTCACACACATTCATGGTTGTTTGTGGCAGTACATAGTAATCAGCTGGAGGTTTCCTTGCCCATGCTTGATCTGATGCCATGAGACTTCATAGATCCAAAACTAACAACGAATGCTCCCAAAGCAACTCTGTCTGAGTGTATATTATTATGCGGCTCCCTCTGCTCGGTCTGTCTTGCCAGTGGGAAACACACATCCAGGAATAGTAACAGTGATGTCTGGAATATTGTTTGTTAGGTATAATTCTGTAGTGTGACTGCCAGCCTGTTGTGTGACTCGTCTATGAGACAGTTCTCGCAATTTTGGCACTAGCTCCCAGATGTTAGTAAGGAGGACTAACCAGGATGGATTCCATTACCACCTCAAAATGTTTTAAAGTAATTTATTTGCAGCTCTATGAGAGATTTCCCTCCAACTATTTTAATTTAAAAATTTCTTGAAGTTTGAAGGGCCTCTACTACTATTCCTTCAATTGTGATAACTGGAGAGTGGGATAGAGCGTTGTTCTTCTGAGCTGTTTGTAAAGACTTCCTTGTTTATTTACTGAGGGTTGTTTTTCACTTTTGCAGATGAGTGGTCCTCCAGGACCACCTGGGCCAGAGGGACCTCCAGGTCCAATGGTAAGGATTCATTCTCCTCTTCCCACCAGGAAACCAGAATAACATGAAAGACTGAGAGGATATTAAATACTAACCATATAGACCGGAAGGGAGAGATGCAGGTAGCTCCTGTTTAGCTCCCCAAAGATTTAATTTTAGTTTTGGTGACAGTTGATTCTTCATGAAGCTGTGATTTTCTGGCTAAAGATGTAAACACAGATTTAAATTGCAGTTCCTGTGAGGTTTGCAAAGCAATAATTTTGAAGTTTTTTGTTTAATGAAAACACACACACACACAAAAATGATCACCAAAATAAACCTTAGGAAATAATGCAATTAGTTCTATTTTTAAAACTCAAAGGAACTCCAATTAGCATATACAAGTAAGCAAATATATTATCTGTATGAAACTTTTTTTTTGTTTCTGTTTTCTCAGGGACCACATGGTCTTCCAGGGACAAAGGTAATTTTAATTGTACTCAGTTGCACATTCTGCAGGTTGCAGAGGTCAGTTTGGTGACTTTCTTCACTGTAATCTTTCCCCTCCTTCTGCATTGGTTAAAATTTGTAAACTCCTTGAAAAGGAAACCAGTTGTGCCATGTGTTTTATTGATGTGCAGTCCAGCTTTCTGAAGAGAGAAATGGAAACTGTTTCTCTCTGATCTCACATTAGAAATGAGCCACTCTGTTCCTTGCCTTGGACTGATTTACTTTCTCCAAATGGAGAGCTTTCATCTTCTCCATGGATTTGATGTCCAGCTTTATTCCCAGTCCCAGTTTCTGTGAATCTCTGAGCAGCTGTGTGTCAATCATGATCAATGTGAGAGACTTTTATGACCTTGTTGAAAATGCTTTTGGTAACCCCCTTTTACCATATCTGCTGTTATAATAAATGCTGTTCTCAATCTATTTTCCAATTTGTTTTGCATCATGGCTGTTTAATATCTTGGCCAGTGTCAAGCACTGAATATAATGGCCCTTAATTATTTTTGACAGGTTAAGTTTATAATATCTTTAGCACTAGGAATTAATTTGGTTATCTATATCAATAACAGCAGAATCTAATCAATTTCAATAGAAATATCAGAGTGATGACTAAATCTGTCGATACCAGGTTATCTGACTGGTAGCAGTTTCTCCCACTCACTGGTTTACATTAACTCTCAACTTGCATTAAATCCCCTTCTGCAGTTAGTCATTTTTCATTTCTCAGGTTTCCATTCTGATACTGTGCATTGTTCTAGCACCTGGGACACATGCCCAAGCCAAACAAGGGACTAGAGGGATTAATATCTTACAAATTAGTTTATGCACAGCTCCCATGTTCTTGCCCTTTTCTTCAAGTTTTCCCCTTCAACTGAGATTTTAATAGCTTTAATTCTCAAAGCTATTTGTGCTCAGATTAGAGTATTCCCTTAAACCTGGATGTAATCCCTTTATAATAGTCAGGCTGGAGTTAAAACAGCATCAGTCAGAAAATTACTGCCACAATTGCATCAAATGATTAGCCTGTGAGATGGATGACTGGATCCAAGGGTTATATACAACAATCTGATAAATTTCGTAAATGATTGATAATGTATGTATGATACATTTGACACTGTTAAAAGTAATCTGAACTCATTTTGTCATTGGTGCAGGGTGACCCTGGGTCAGATGGTGTGAAAGGTGAAAAAGGTGACCGAGGTCACCTGGGACTGCCTGTAAGTTACATCTTCTACTGCATCTGTCTGCAACAATTCTGACATGTACTTGCCAGTTGGAGAATGCCATTTCAGGGCATGACAATGTGTGTAACCTACTTCAAATCCAATTAACCCTCAAAGAGCTACCAGTGTAGAAAGCATCTAATGATAATGTGTGTGTGAATGCATGTCATCCTCAAGTTCGTAAAGTTAGATAACGTTAAATATCTGCAGCAAGATGATCTGATCCAGAGGTAACATTCAACCTCCCAGTTTCCCAAATTATGTCTGAGCTCTACGGTGTCTGTGGAGAACCTGAATAGACCTTCCCCATTCTTGGAAACATGGCCCGATGTCCACCAAAGCATGAACTGTTTTGGTGGCACAAGCTGTGGGCAACTCTGCAAAACACACTCATCAATAAAACATGAAGATAAATTTAAGTTTTGTTCAATAAATAAACAAATAAAAAATAAAATGCATGTAGCCACATTTCACCCTGGAAGAACACAAGACACAGGGACTGTAGAGAAGGGACATGTTGGGGGGGTGTCGTGGTGGAGAGAAGACCCTCAAAGATGAGAGAGAACTTGTAGAACAGGGGGGCAGACACAGGAGAAAACCCATGCAGCCAAAACCAAGACCCAACCTCGCAGGGGTAGCACATCTAAGCTTTTCTGACAGAACCACTGCAGTGAAAGTACAAAGGCTAGCTGAAATGACTATAAATGAGGTTTATCAACATGAACCAGATACTTGTGTCAGAAGGAAGAAACCATGAGGGTCCAGGACAGAGTGCAACAAAATTTGTGTGCTGTCCATGTGCTCAGCCAGAGAGGCCTTGGTGTTTGGATTAATAGGAACTGCTATGAAACCACCATTCATTAGTCAAATAAATTCCAACTACTTATGCGTTCCCCAAATTATTTCAGAATATTTACCTTTTTAACAAATAAATACATTGAAAACTCACAACAACTAAGAAAGAACATGGAACAGAATTCTGCAATTATTTATGGTAATACGGGTAAACAACCTTTTATTCGAAAACCCGGAATCTGAAAAGCTCCAAAATCCGAAGGTTTTTTGTGAAGTTTTTATCTCATTAACAAGATTGTTGGTGTGCAAACAGTTAACCCAACTCCACAACCAGTCGCTGCGTGTCACGCAGATGTGACATGGGGGGACATGGCCCAGCACGACCAGGCCTCAATTCTGTCTCCGGGCCCGTAGTACTCACATTGAGTCTGCTGTTCGGTAAAATTTTTAAAAATTTCATCGTTGAACTGTCACTTATTCTGAAATTCGAAAAATTCTGAATTTTGGAAACCAGCTGGTCCCAAGCATTTTGGATAAAGGATTATGTGCTAGTAGTTACTTTAAGTCCAATTTATTTTAATGCAATGGATTTTCACAATTTAAAATAGCAGACTTTTGCTTAATCACTTATGGCTATCTGTAACACTATTATTTCAATTACATACAAGCTAGATGCAGGAGGAGGCTTTTCAGCCTCTGCTTTGCTCTCTTACCTCATTTCCAAGTTCCCACTTTATTACAAAACTAAGCTCCCTTCACACTCAAAAATCTCATCAATCTCAGTCTTGAATCTGCTTAATGACTAAGTGTCCACAGCTCTTTGGGATTGAGAATTCCAAGTATCATCTGAATGAAGAAGGCCTAAATGATTGAACCCACATCCTGAGACTATGAAAAACCAAAAGAACTGCAGATTCTGGAAATTGGAAACAAAAACGGAACTTGCTGGAAAATCTCAGCACATCTGGCATCATCTGTGGAAGAGAAATCAGAATTAACATTGAGTCTGCTCTGAGGAAGGGCTCATTGGACCAAAACGTCAACTCTGATTTCTCTCCACAGAAGACGCCAGACCTGCTGAGACTTTCCTGAGACTATGACCCTAGGTTGAGATTCTCCAGCCAGTGGAATTGGCAACTACCTTATTATCTTACCATATTGAGATCACTTCATTCTTTGAAATTCCAGGCAATATAAACCCATTCTACTCTATCTACTTGTAATATCAGTCTTCTTAATTGCAGGGAAAGTCCTCTCCTCATTACCAGACTGTCAATACAGTGAAGGAATAGGCCAGTGAAAACACAAGCACAACTTAAATCTTGCCTATTTAAAACAATCATTAAAACTGCAGAGAAGTTCACCAGAATGGACTGTGTTCAATGATGGGATGGTGCATTATGATCTCAAACTTCAAGTGTGTTATGATAGCTATTTTATTCCTATGTTCAATATTTTACTGTCCATTATGGGATTGCATAATAGGCAGTAGATATTGTCATCAATACCACAGATTGGTGTTGAAATTCAGCAGGTCGGCAGCATCTGTAGAGCAAGAAACAGGGTTCGAGTCTGGTATGACTCTTCAGAACATAATTCATTTTTCAATGGCATCATTCATTATTGGTCCAGTTTACAGGTATCATAATTCACTTTCAATAGCATGCCACATTGGTCATACTCTCCCTCTCTTAGTTGTGAAGATTTGACATTCACTTTTCCAAACTAGCATCTTGCACCGGTTTCTGAGATGTCCTGCAGCCAGGTAGAAAGGTAAAACAGGTAACTGTACAATGGTTCTATTACCATTCATAGAATGAAGAATTAAACATTTTTGTAGCCCATGAGCTTGAAATACTCAAACGTATGTTTTGTTTTTCTACAAACAATCTTGTGCGCTGACAGATATGTCAAGTCCTCATCTCTTTCAACGTTATGTCATCACCTTTCATTGAGTTATGCCACACATGTCCCTTTTCACTGCTACACTCATCTCTTCCCCACTGTTCTTTCCACTTTTAACACTTCATACACCATCCAGGGTGCTTCTGGCTTTGATGGACAGCCTGGGCCACTGGTGAGTTCCATACATCCATTCTGCTCGATCGTTCATGCCTGCTACACTGCTGTCGGACTGCCTAATGAATTAAATATTGCTGGATTACATGCCTGTATAGTGAAACTGATTCCATTGTAAATGAAGCATGAGAAATGTGCCAATGCATGCGATCGCTTATTTAACCTTTTGGTCAATCATTTGTATTAGGAGCTGCTTAAGTAATGTGACTGTTCAATGGGTACGAATATTTGGAGCCACAGTGTTGTAATTCTGGTAAATTAACTAATGTAGGAGGTCAAAATTTAGTCCTTTTGCTTTTCTCTTTTAAACACCGTGCTATACTGAACATGACCCAATTTTGATTACATTTTGAAATTTTCAAATGTCCTACATTTTCATATACCGAAACAATCTGTGGTTTATAGTAAATCTATTCTGTCTTAGTAGGTCTGAAGCATTTAATGTTGATGTGTAACTTGGTCCCATAACCTTAGAGCTATACTGACCAAAGCAGAACCTTAAAATAACAATGAACCTTGTCTCCAGAACTGAATGATAATTTGATGCAATGATAATGGAGGTGAAATTCCAATTCAATGCAAACAAAATTCAGCAGCTATCAGTGGTTCTGTGTTACTGTCTGAGATGACTGTTCATTCCTATCAATAATATTTAATTTGAAAGAGATTTCTCCTCATGCTTAACAGTCCCTGTCAGAACATGTCGAGCAGTCTCTGTTTTCTCAATTAAAGAGCATATAATCTCACCCTGATGGGCCACATAGCAATTTCCAAGGTAGATTCCATGAGACCATAAGATGTAGGAAGAGAAGTAGACCATTCAGCCCATTGAGTCTGCACTGCCATTCAATGAGATCATGGCTGATCTGATAATCCTCTATTCCACTTTCCTGCCTTTTCCCCGTAACCCTTGATTCACCGATTCCTTTCCTGATCAAAAATCTGTCTTTCTCAGCCTTGAATATATGTTATCCCAAATTTTTGTGTTAAACTGTTCCATAGATTCACTACCGTCTGAGAGGAGAAATTCCTCCTCATCTCTGCCTTAAAAGGGTGACCCTTATACTGAGATTATATCCCCTGGTCTGAGACACTCCCTTAAGGCGAAACAACATTTCCGCATCGACCCTGCCAGGTTCTTAAGAATCTTGATTATTTCAATAAGGTTGTGTTTAATTCTTCTAAATTCCAACTACTACAGGCTTTACCTACTCAACCTGTCCATGTAAGATAGTCCCTCCATACCCAGGATCAGCCGAGTGAACTGTCTCTGGACTGCCTGCAATGTCAGTGTATCTTTCCTTAGCTGAACCTGTTCACAGTATTCCAATTGTGGTCTGAGCCATGCCTTGTACAGTTTTATCAAAATCTCCTTACTTTCATATTCTATTCCCTTCGAACTAAAGGCCAACATTCCATTTGTTTCCCGATTATCTGCGAAACGTGGTTGCCAGCTTGTTGAGATTTATCACCGAGGACTTCGAAATCCCTCTGTTCAGCAGCTTCCTGCAGCCTTTCTCCACTTAAATAATATTCAGCTCCTCTATTCTTCTTGACAAAGTGAATTACATTAGACAGTCAAATTGTCAGGGACACTGCAGAAGATAAACTAGCTAAAGCTGGGGAAGTTAACAGAACAACTCACTTGCACGTGCCCATTCAGGACTAGGTGACCCATTATGTACAAGATACTTGGGATCAGAGCAGGCAAAGACCTTATTCCCAGTCATTGATCTATCTCTCAAGGGTCAGCCAAGCTAGTTGATCAATAGCAGGGTCCTGGAATATCGACACAATAAGTCAATCCATTTACTGTTACCTTGGATTTAAACTTCTGTCACTGGAACTAGCTCAGAACTGCCTGAATTCCAAATATTCCCCCCCTTCCCTCCAGTCTCCATCTAAAAATGGTAATACCAGGGTCAATAGATAACTGTAGCTTTAAGCCCCCACTAGTGGATATACTGGCCTCACCCCAGAGATTGGTAGTTTCACCAGTTGATGTTGTAGAGTGAGGGTAGAATTCCTGTCTGAGTGCCAATCCTGGAGCGTGTGTACATTGTCTGTCTGTCTGTGTGTCTGTCTGTCTGCTCATATCCAGCTTCCAGTAACATCTGTCAGCAGCTGCTAGACCAATTCTGAGTGTCCTCATCATGTTGGGGAAAGTAGTTACTTTCAGTGAGGTAGAGGCACCTAAACCAAACTGCTAGCACTATGTAAGGGATCATTGATCCAGACATTCACAGCCAATAACAGTTTAGGTCCTGAACTAAGCAATTACCAATGCGTGAAACTAGTTGTAAATGCTTTGCAGTGCATTAAAGCAGATAAATTGTACCATAGTAACCTGTTGGATTTTAGATTTGATGCTTATATGAAAGGAAGTGTTGTTCACCTGGCGATGTAGATTGTCTGCAGAGTAGCAATTCTGTGCTTTATGGAGGACGACTAGTTTTTAATTGTAGACTTCACTGTTACAACTGATAATTGTCATGAGTAACACATTATTTAATTAAGCAATAAAATAAATTATAACAGCATGAAGCTGTAAATTCTAGATTAAGTTGACTTTAACAGTGTAAATCTCCTTGAATATTTAGCCAATTCAATAGTTGAATATTTGTCTCACAACTACTTCCCTCCCACCCTGCGATGTTGCACTGCGACCTGCATATTTCCCAACTACAATCTCATTGCCTAGTCCTCTCCCATGCATTTGTACAGCAAGTCTTTAACCATTAGTGTAATTTCTAAGATAGCAGAGAGATTAATCTGAGACAATTCATTAACTGTCCTCAGCCTATATTGTCAGTATTTCAGAGCCTCTGTTAATAGTACCCATACATCTTTGACAAAGCTCTCCAGCACCACCTCTCTCTGACAGGTTAAATTCACCTGACATGCCTTGTGCAAATAAATGTAAGTTTGCACAGGTACTTAAAATATCAATAACGGCTTTAAAAATTTACATTGCCCAACCCTCACTGCAGCCACTTAAATCCCATTTAAACTGCTGTCACCTCATTGCTAATGTTAGTCACCTCCCTTTGTTTCATTCACACGAAACATAGAATTTTCGAAGAAACCTAAATCAGATTGTAAGATTTCTCTGTGTCTCATGAAATGGGAAGATGTCATGCCATCCAAAGGAATCACTTGATGCAGCATTCCCAAATCTAACTGTAACACCACTGGGAAACTGGAAGGAAGATTACCTCCAAGCCATTGACTCATGCCTCCATGTGTAAGACCTTTTAATGATTGGCCTGAGGAGGGATATCACTGAGTGTTTTTCACTCCATTGGAGTAAACCCAGGGTTATGTTACCAACAGAAATGCCCCAGTCCTACTAAGAGAGCGCTACTTAATTTTCTTTAGGCTGAGCAATTGGTCCATGTTCTGTTCTCTGAATGAGCAAAGTGCTCTTCTGTTCTAACACTGGGCCTTTTTTGCATACGGTGTTATTGTATACTTATTGTATATGGTATTGTTGTATGCATTATTGTGTATGGTATACACTATTATATATGGTGTGGTTGTATACACTTATTGTATACACAATTGTATATAGTATTGTTGTATACATTATTGTTGCTAGATGTTGGGATTAGACAGTCTGATGTTCTTCAATATATTCATTTCCATGTAGGGTGTACCAGGGCCAGCAGGACCAAAAGGAGAAAGGGTAAGAGTCAGAGAAAACATGGGATGATTGGCTAAAATGATTGAATTTCCAGACCACACAAATGTTGCTTAGAAACAGACAGCGGTAAATAATCTAATGCAGATTAGAATATTTACCTCCAGGCAATATCTTTTTCTGAGGGACTTATTGCCCACTTCTTCTTGAGGGGTGGTTTCGAACAGCGATGAGGCAGATCCTCAGGCTTTACAATTTGGTGAGAGAAACTGCAACAGATGGGAAATTAACAAATTAAGTTGAAAATATGAACATGTTTTACAATGTGGCACAGTGACCATTTATCTGATCAATAACACTACACTATCGGCCTGACCTTACTTTAATACTGTATTGACACTTCTACAGTAACATCTGCAAATCACTTTAATTTAGTCCAGCGAAGCAATCAGATCTGCAATAGAAAAGTGCCTACAGCCCACTTCTGTTCTAACAAAGAGAGTTTGGTGATGGAACAAGCTTGAACCGGTAACCCAGAGGTGATTTTGGGCCCAGTCATTGCTGGGAACATTGTCAGGTTGGAGTCTTTGTTGTTCACTCATGCCCTTTCCAGCCATTTCTGACTCCATCCTGAGCGGTTGGAGGAGTTCAATGTTGTTGCTGATTTCACTCTACTCCAGTCTCCATGAAAAATACAAAGCGAGAAAGAGACAGGGAACATGTTGCGCAAAACACATAATAGTCAATCTCTCTCTTTCTCTCTTTCTCCTCTCTACAATTCATATTCTTGCTTTCCTCACCTTATTTTCTCTTCTCCCTCTGCCTCTCTCATCTTTTTTTCTCTCTCTCTCTCTCTTCCCTTCTCCTTGGTCCCACACTTTCCCTTTGTGTGCTCTCTCCTCACTCCACAGGTAATGAGAGATGCATGTGCCCTTTTCCTGTAAATTGTGAGATACCCCTTTGTACCCAGTTAGCAAATTGCAGCTGGAATTGGGTTGGTTTTCCAGAGCAAAGTATTGTTGAAATTCCTGCTCAAGGTCAAAGTCATTTATCTATGAATCGTAACTCTTCTATAAAGTTTTGATAGGGAACAACAATTAATATTGCGTGAGATCAGGGTGTTCATTGGTTGGCATGAGAATGTGGCAGGAACTGTTGCTTGTTTTTATTTACCCACTCTTCTAATCAATCTGTTCAGAGATGTCATTACACACCTCTGGAACAGGTGGGACTTAAACCTGGGCACTTCAGTCTAGGGTTAGGGACACTACCACTGCACCTTAAGAGGGACCAACAGCAGGAAAACTGTTAATCGTAATTATTTCATTAACCTCAGACCAGGTCATGATTAATTAGTGTCCAGTCCTCTGTCTGTGAGTCACCTGATTATAAACTTCTGAAAATGACTTTGAAAGAAGTATACTGAAGCATTCAGTAAAATATTCTTTTTTAAAAATTTATAAACACTTTGGCAGTAATCTGTTTGAGGCATCTCACATGGGAAAAGAATGAATTTGATTTAAAAAAACTGCTCCACCAATAACAAAAACTCACCAAGTTGATGACACCCATCATCACTGGCTGGCTTCCGGTATGCTGTTTCTGAACCAGCAAAAGCATCACAGAAACTTGATTTGTTCTCCATTTGCACCAAAAAGACCTCTTCAATGTAATAGGCTGCTTTAGCCAATAGCAGGCCCAATCTGCAGAAACTCAACATCAGTGTGTTCTTTCATGGGATCTAGTACCCACTGACTGAGCCAGCATTTATTGCCTATCCCTAATTGTCTTTGAACTGAGTGGTTTACTCAGCTATTTCAGAGGGAACTAAAAAAATCAACCACATTGCTGTGGTTCTGGTGTCACATGTAGGCTAGACCAGGTAAGGGTGGCAGTTTCCTTCCCTAAAGGACATTGGGTGAACCAGATGAGTATCAATTGGTGATATCAATATCAATTGGAGTATCAATTGGTAACTATCAATTGGTGATAGTTTCATTGGCACCATTACTGAGACTAGCTTCATGTTGCAGATTTATTCATTGAGTTTATAAATTCCACCAGCTGCCCTGGAGAGACTTAAGCCCATGTTGATAGAAACATAGAAAATAGGTGCAGGAGTAGGCCATTCAGCCCTTTGAGCCTACACCACCATTCAATATGATGGTGGCTGATCGTGGAATCTCACAATCCCACTCTCACTTTCTCTCCATACCCCTTGATTCCTTTAGCTGCAAGGATCACGTCCAGCTTCCTCTTGAATATATCAAATGAACTGGCCTCAACAGGTTTCTGATCCCAATATCATCGCAGCACCAGCAACCCTTTTTTGTGACTTGAAAATGATACTGAGGTAAACTAATACCTGTGTGTATGTGGGGAACATGACCAAAACCCAGCATCGGGGTGAAGAAGAGGCAAGGAGGATGCTGAATCTGTGTGGCTGGCAGTAGATGTATTTCAAAACCTGAACCTTGAGATACCTTGGCCCTGCTTGTGAAGACCTTAAGAGTTGGATGGTGATTGGTTTCAGCTGTTAAACAGCAGTGAGATTGGCTGATACAGTGCAAGGAGATTTCAGTGGTAAAGATAGGCAGTCTTGTTGATGGATGCGATTCAGGGTTTGGGCTAAGCAAGACAAAACATTGTACCCTCTACTTGAATTGCAGTTGGAGCAGAGATACCTGCAAGCAGGGAGTCAATTGTGTGTGGTCAGAGCAGAGAGGAGAATAAGTGGATGTGAGTGATTAGAGTCAACTGCATCAAATGCCAAGGGCAGGATGAAGAAGAGTAAAGCAATCTTGTCTCAATTCTATGGATGGAATGGAATCTTAACTGGAGCAAATGGAGCTTTGAAGGGTGGTGGAGATGCTCAAAATGAGTAGGGGGTGACATTTGCAAAGATTTGCAGGTTTTAGAGATGGTGGGGATCATTTAGGGAAAAATATCCATCAACAATCAAGGTTTATGAAGTGATGAGCTGATTCCCAACCATTGGGGGGAATGTGTTGACAGTACCTGAAAGCAGCTGATCACAAAGCGCAGTATTGTGACAGAAGGATGGATAAAAGAATCAGATGGGTAAAAGATGAGGAAGGAAGTGGAATTTGGAAAGGAGGAAGCTCCATGTGTAATTTCAGATTGAGCACACAGAGAGGTTATCTGGTTCACTGTAATCCCAATTCGATAGTCATGAAATCAACGACCAGCCTGACGCATCAATCACATTGATGGAGCTCTGGTTACAAAGATTTGCAGAAATTTAAATCTGATCAGCATTGTGTTCAGTAAACTGCAATCTTTCCCCACGATGATAATGACAATGTTGGTTTCAAAAATAAACATTTGGAAAGACACAATTTCAGTTTAAAAAGTTCTGAATTTTTTCTGAAAGTCACTACATTTGGATACAGTTTTTTTTTAGCTTTGCTGACCGTATCCTGTATATTTTCTTTCAAACAAGTGTTTTTATACAATTTTGTACTCCCCTCTCCATGTTTCCTCTTTCTTTCTGAAGTTAGAGTCTGGCTAAGATCTCGTTGCATGAATTTCTGACCTTGAGTTAACTGACTGTCCTTGACAGAAGCTCAGACCAGAGGGTGAGGACTGTCATTGTAAAGTTCCTCACCGGGCAGGAAAGCCACAGGACTGGGTGAAATGTCTTTCGAGCCTCCCAGGAATGTCTTGTCTCGAGAGTGGAAGCAAGTGGGAAAGGATGACCAGAAGTGCACCTGATTTTGATGGACTCCCATTGTGAGGTTGGGGGGTGGGAGATGTTTACTTTTCACCTTCGGTCATTCATGGGGATGTTGCTGGCTATTTCTTACTCATCCCTAATTTCCCAGAGGGCAGTTTTGGGTCAACCACATTACTGAGGGAGTTGGAAGTTACATGTAATCCCCATGGGTAAAGATGGCAGATTTTAAGGATTCGATGATTCTATTCTTCCCTGGTGGGAAACTGCTGGTTTTTATAACAATCAGCAGAAGTTAAGCAGTCACCAGGAGGCTGGCATTTTATCCCAGATTTTTACTGCCACGGTGAGATTTGAATCCATGGCCCCAAAACATTAGCCTGGAGCTTCTGGATTTATGTTCCAGTGACATTAACATTATAACACTACCTCCTCCAGTGTGACCTCAGTGGGGAACACCAAATACACACACACACACACACACATTGACACACTAAATACACAGAAATATACACAGTTACGTATGTGACATTTGTTCTCTTTCATTCCAGTAAGAGACCATAACAATTTGTAATGAAATCTCTGTCAGACTTTTTTCTTTCCCTGACTCCTGCCAATTAAACCACTGAGGTCACATAAATAAAGCAGAGAGAAAGGATAAAGGCCTTGTAGTCCTGTGTATCTCCATTCCACGTCGGTCAAGTCATTTAGCAACTGAACCATTAAGCAGCCAAAATGTTTGTTTATCCAAGCAAAGTGTGCAGCTCATGGTTCAGACTGTCCACCATCTGAACCTGTTCACTGGGAGGGATAACCCTCAGTATTGTGCAGAGCTGCAAAGCTCAATTCATCCAGTGCTTTTCCCAATGAGGAGGCAGCGACATTGGCATTCTGATAACCAGGGTGACCTCACTAGCAGAGCTGAGCACCAATAACATAGCAAATAAATCAAACTTTAACCTTGAATGTACGTTAGTCTGATTGGACTATTGATTAAACTGTGATGGTATTTGTTTTAGGGCGATAAAGGAGATCCTGGATATGCAGGACCAATCGGACCACGGGGATTACCTGTAAGTAAGACAGTTCATATTTTATGTTTTGAGACCAGCGCTGATTTGAATCTACAGGTCTGAACCCAAAACCACTGAATGTAAATCAAAGTCCTGAAACAAACATCCTATGTTCCTGCTGAGTGTGTTCTGGTAATCATCGGGAACATTGTTGGGATGATTGATAAATTGCACAGCTCAGTATTTGGGACTACACTGAAAGTTCTAAAAAACTTTACTTCATCTTAACATACAGACTGGGATAAAATAATTATTTTCTTCCCTATTTTATGTTTCCTCTCATAACAGCCTTTTGGTAAAGTACTAGAATAAGCTATTCTCACTGCCAGAGCCACTTAATGTGGGCATTAGGAGGGGCACCTCCAACCTAGGATCCCTGAGGAACACCAACCTCCATTCAGCACCTTACATAGACGGTCAATATTATCCTGATGACACTTGCACAACATAGAATGAGATGTTTTTTAAAAAAAATCCATGCTGACTGGGCCAGCATTTATTAGCCTGCCCTGACTGCCCTTGAGAAGGTTATGGTGAGCTAGCTTTCTGAACCATTGTCGTCTTTGAGGTGTAAGGGCATTCACAATGCTGTTAGGGAGGGTGTTCCAGGATTTCAACCCAGTAACACTAAAGGAGCAGTGATATATTTCCAAGTCAGGACTATGGGTGCATCAGAGGGGAACTTGCAGGTGTTGTGTTCCCCTGTATAGGCCAGACTTGACCTTCATTGTGGTAGCGTCATAGGGATCGTAATGTTGAAGGAGCCTTGATGAGGTACTGTCACATGACACTATGTGCATGTAAATACATGAGGCTGTGTCACATGACAGTACATGTATG
Source organism: Chiloscyllium punctatum (assembly GCF_047496795.1). Classification (NCBI taxonomy): domain Eukaryota; kingdom Metazoa; phylum Chordata; class Chondrichthyes; order Orectolobiformes; family Hemiscylliidae; genus Chiloscyllium; species Chiloscyllium punctatum. The sequence continues at coordinate 107,564,258 of NC_092751.1, forward strand.
TAAATATGTAAGGCTGTACGTAGTGCTACACGTGTACAGCTTCTAGGACTCCTCAGTTACGCTGATGCTAATGACAGTACTGTAGATGCCAGGAATCTATAATAAAACCAGAAACACCTGGAAAAACACAACAGGTCTGACAACATCTGTGGAGAGAGAAACCAACAATGTTTCAGGTTAGTGTCAGGGATGTTTAATCTGATCAGTGATAATGAAAGGCAACAACCTAAATTGTTAATTTTGATGCCTCTCACACCTACCATTCAACTCATTCAGTAAACAGTCCCTTCATAGGCTGGCTATCAGTGAATTTATCCTGTTTCTTAATTTACTGAGGACTGTACACTTCAATCTTATGAACTCGAGCAGAATTCCATGCCAATGTTGTTTTGTTTTTGCAGGGTTCACTGGGACCAAAGGGTGAAAAGGGAAGCCGGGTAAGAGTGGCTGGCAATCTGCATGTCTCACTTAACTCCCACTCTCGTTTTAATTTGCACGTTACTTTCAAATGACGCTGTGAGCTGGAGGCTGTATTTTCCTCTGGCTATCATGTTTGACAAAAAGCAAAAATCTGTAAAGCAGGAGCAGGGTGTTAGGGAAGGCAGGGAAATTTTTCCATTCATTTACTGCTAAAATATCCTCAAGTGAAAATAATTAGGGGAGAAAATGTTTACTTGTTTGAGCTAATCGAGAACAGGATAAAGACCTCCTCAAAGGAGCTTGTGTAGAAATGCACTGAGATTATTGTTTAGTGTTTGCCTGAATCCTGAGTTCACAAAAATTCAATCACTTGTGTGTAGTTACCATTGCTGTTAACCTCAGTGTAACAGAGGAGATAGGCTTTGTAATAAAATAGCCATTATTTATGGGACACTGCACTTTGGGATGATGTGTGCATTAGAGCTGATTGCGCTACCTGGGCACAACAGCAGCACTGCATGTTGAGGATTAGGGAGACCGAGTAGGGATTCCAGTTTCACACAGACCTGCAAGGACAAATTACCATCTGTGTGGCACAGTGAAGGTCATTATCAGTCTCAACCTTCATCCAAGGGATCCTCAAGACAACGAGACAGCCATCACCAATAAGGAGGGACTGAAGCCTTCATTTACCACCCGCCACCACCCTCCCCCACCTCTTCCCCACACCCCATCCCCCCTCAAAACCAGCTTACACACACTTCAACAACAACTGTAACATTGACAGCTAAGGTTCAACGAAGTGATGGCCTTAACAACATACAGAACTTTCCATTGTATTCCATGTATCATCATTCATGAACGTCCCAACATTCCAACAGTAGATACAACACTTAGTCTGTCCACGTGGAAATGTTGTGGGATCACTGCTAGGAAATGTTGCACACTTTCTGGGAGATCAAAGTTATGGTGTTTGTCCTGGGGTGAATAAACGAGACCCAGTCCTTTGAAGGCAAAGGAAAGAGAAAAAGCTGATATTTTTCGGGGTGAACATAGAACATTACAGTGCAGTACACAATCTTTGGCCCTCGATGTTGCGACAACCTGTGAAATCAATCTGAAGCCTATCTATCCTACACTATTCTGTTTTCATCCATACGTTTATCCAATGACCATTTAAATGCCCTTAAAGTTGGCAAGTCTACTACTGTTGCAGGCAGTGCGTTCCACACCCCTTCTGCTCTCTAAGTAAAGAAACTACCTCTGACATCTGCCCTATATCTATCAACCTTCACTATAAAGCTATGTCCTTCATGCTAGCCATCACCATCCAAGGAAAAAGACTCTCACTGTCAACCCTATCTAATCCTCTGATTATCTTATATGTCTCAATTAAGTCATCTCTCAACCTTCTCTCTAATGAAAACAGCCTCAAGTCCCTCAGCCTTTCCTCAAAAGACCTTCCCTCCATACCAGGCAACATCCTAGTAAATCCCCGTTGAACCTTTTCCAAAGCTTCCACATTCTTCCCATAATGCGGTGACCAGAACTGCACACAATACACCAAGGGCGGCCCCACCAGAGTTTTGTACAGCTGCAGAATGACCTTGTGACACCAAAACGCAAACCCTCTACCAATAAAAGCTAACACACCGTGTGCCTTCTTAACAACCCTATCAACCTGGGTGACAACTTTCAGGGATCTTTGTACGTGGACACCGAGATCTCTCTACTCATCTACACTACCAAGAATCTTACCATTAGCCCAGTACTCTTTATTTCTGTTGCTCCTTCCAAAGTGAAACACCTCACACTTTTCTGCATTAAACTCCATTTGCCACCTCTTATCTATGTCCCTCTATAAACTGCAACGTCCTTCAACACTATCCACAATTACATCGGCCTTAGTGTCATCTGCAAATTTACTAACTCATCCTTCTATGCCCTCATCCAGGTCATTTATAAAAATTACAAACAGCATTGGCCCCAAAACAGATTTTTGCGGCACACCACGAGTAATTGAACTCCAGGATGAACATTTCCCAACAACCACCACCCTCTCTTTCAGCTTGCCAATTTCTGATCCAAACCATTAAATCACCCTCCATCCCATTCCTTTGTATTTTGTGCAATAGCCTACCATGGGGAACCTTATCAAATGCCTTACTGAAATCCATATACACCACATCACCACCTTACCATCATCCACCTGTTTGGTCACCTTTTCAAAGAATTCAATAAGGTTTGTGAGGCACAACCTACCCTTCACAAAACCGTGTTGACTGTCCCAAATCAACTTATTCCTCTCTAGATGATTGTAAATCTTATCCATTATAAACTTTTCTGACACTTTACCTACAATCGAAGCAAGTCTCACCGGTCTATAATTACCAGGGTTGGCTCTACTCCCCTTCTTGAACAAGGGGACAACATTTGCTATCCTCCAGTCTTCTGGCATTATTCCTGTAGACGCTGACGACATAAAGATCAAAGCCAAAGGCTCTGCAATTTCCTTCCAGGCTTCCCAGAGAATTCTAGGATAAATCCCATCCAGCCCAGGGGACTTATCTATTTTCACATTTTCCAGAATTGCTAACACCACCTCCTTGTGAACCTCAATCCCATCTAGTCTAGTAGCCTGCATCTCAGTATTCTCCTCGACAACATTGTCTTTTTCTAGTGTGAATACTGACAAACAATATTCATTTAGTGCTTCCCTGCTCTTCTAAGACTCCACGCACAACTTCCCACTATTATCCTTGCTTGGCTCTAATCTTTCTCTAGTCATTCTTTTATTTCTGATATACCTATAGAAAACTTTAGGGTTTTCCTTGATTCTATCTGCCAACAACTTCTCATGTCCCATTCTGGTTCTTCTTAACTCTCTCTTTAGGTCTTTCCTGGCTAACTTGTAACTCTCAGGCACCCGAACTGAGCCTTCACATCTCATCCTAACATAAGTCGCCTTCTTCCTCTTGACAAGACATTCAACTTCTTTAGTAAACCACGGCTCTGACGCTCGACCACTTCCTCCCTGTCTGACAGGTACATGCTTCTCAAGGACACACCAGGCTGTTCCTTGAATAAGCTCCACATTTCAATTGTGCCCATCCCTGCAGTTTCCTTCCCCATCCTATGCATCCCAAACCTTTCCTAATTGCATCATAATTGCCTTTCCCTCTTTCCCTGTGTTATATACCTATCCCTTTCCATTGCTAAAATAAACATAACCAAATTGTGGTTACTATCACCAAAGTGTTCACCACCTTCAAAAAAACACCTGGACAGGTTCATTACCCAGTACCAAACCCAATGTGGCCTTGCCCCTTGTTAGCTTGTCTGTATACTGTGTCAGGAAACCATTCTGACCCATCTAAAGTACTTAAACTATAGTATTTCCAGTCAATATTTGGGAAGTTAAAATACCCAGAACAACTACCCTGTTATTCTCATTCCTATCCAGAATTACCTTTGTTATCCTTTCCTCTACATCTCTGGAACTATTCTGAGGCGTGACCTCTCTTTTCCTGTTTCTAATCTCAGCCCATACTACCTCAGTAGACGAGTCCTCAAACGTCCTTTCTGCCACCGTAATACGGTCCTTGATTAACAATGCCACATCTCCCCCTCATTTCCCATCTTCTCTGTTCTTACTGTAACATCTAAATCCTGGAACCTGCAACAACCATTCCTGTCTCTGCTCTATCCATGTCTCCGGTCCCAGGTACCAATCCATGCTGCAAGTTCACCCACCTTATTCCGGATGCTCCTGGCATTGAAGTAGGCACACTTCAAACCACCTACCTGCTTGCTGGTGAACTCTTGCAACTTTGAAACCTCATTTCTGACCTCACCACTCTCAACCTTCTGGACACTGGAAGTACAAATTCAGTTCCCAACCCCCCTCCAGAAGAGCACTACCAAATCCCACCCCCACCACCTCCCTCCCTCCCCCACCTCAGGATATTGGTACCCCTCTGGTTCAGGTCTACACCATCCTGTTTGTAGAGGTCCCACCTATCCCAGAATGACCTCCAATTATCCAGGTATCTGAAACCCTCCCTCCTGCACCACCCCTGTAGCCACGTGTTGAACTCCTCTCTCTCCCCCCATTCCTCTCCTCACTAGCATGTGGCGAGGGATAGCGAGAGAGCAACAAATAATGTTGCTGTTCTTCTTAAGTGATCTGTTGAGAACGGATGACTTTCTGCCACGTTGGAGTCGTGGGTCCTGAGGTAAAGTATCTGCTGCTGGAATTACACTACCTGCTGCAGGTGTTGAGGAGGGGTGATGTTTGAATTTGCGCACCCTCCTTCAGCTCTATGTACTTGGACTCCCCCTGGGGTGGTCACGTAAGAGGGAATAGTTATCACTTTCACAAATGCTTCTCCTCCATTTCGGGGGAGTCTCAGGCAAGAGATTCCGAGAAGTCAGTGGAATGTTGCATATTTTTAGGGAGGTGTTAAAGGTCTTAATTTACCCCCTGGTGGTGATCAGCTGTGATGGAGCTTGGTGTAGAGAGCTTGTTTTGGGAGTCTTGTGTCAGGAATATGGAAGCCATGGCCTACTAAATACAGTACCCTGTGCCTCAACTAGACAGAGGAAAATATGGTTCTCAGTGAGTTATCAATAAATAATCCATCAGTGACTTGATCATTTCAATTGCTTTTATTATTATGTAATTGACAAATAACGTGCTTAACTCTCATGATAAAGCTTGCATTTCTTAAAGGGTAGATTTAACTTTGTAAATTTTCTGGCTAAATTAAGATATTTGATTATTTAAGAATTAAATAGCTTGTAATTAATTTGTCATGGTCAGCATTTTGATTTTAGACAAAATGTGGTGCCATTTAATTTCTCCAGAAGTACAGATGCTAGTTTTGATGTGTGTATCATTTTATAGATGTTTCAATAATGCTGTGCTGTTTCATTTGTGCTTTGCATTTTCTCCTGTGTTCTTATTCCTTCCAACAGGTCTGCCTTACCCCCTTCAAACCTTCCTTCTGTTCTGCTTTAATCCCAGATTATCCTCCTTGTTCCTTCTTCCAACAGCATCTCCCTCTCTTGCTGACAATGACCCTAATGTGTGAGCTGTTCCTTTTTTCTACTCAATCTGCAAGTTTCCCTCTCTCCCTGCCTCCTCTAATATTTATTTTGATTCTGGACTGTAATTCAGTATGCAATTCATTTTGGTGTTTGTAAAGAAATTGTAAGCATTAAAGAAGTGGCCAATGTAATTTTAAAACCAAAATAATCGAGAACAGGCATTGATTCGGTTTTGTAAAATAAATTGCAGATTTCAAATTCTTAGACTTTTTTTAATGAAAATTATTTTTGCTAAAAGTATTTTTTTTGTGATACTGAAGTTTACTGAACAATCTCTAAACAATTTATTCAATCCAGTGCAATAATGTTTATTTCTATGAAGTTGAGTAAAATAAATGGCAAACTTTTTTTTTCAATTTTCCCCCTTTTTTTCCATCATTCCTTGACTAATAAAGATATTATTTGCAGGGGGAGAAGGGAAAGAGAGGTTCTAAAGGGCCCAAAGGGGATAAGGGAGACCAAGGAGTGCCCGGATTAGATGCACCTTGTCCTTTGGTATGTTCTTGTGATGTAATTGAAAATGTTGGATATTGTAATGGAAAAATAAGGGAGGAACAAGAATGTCGACCTAAAAGTTCCACAAAAATGGACTGTCACAGCAGACCTGAAGACTGCTTTTACACGAGAAGTGGAAACACCTCATCTTCCCTTGAATCAAGTCTTTGCCTATCAACAATGCTCCAAGTTGCACATCGCCACAGAAGCTAAGTGTTCACATCTAGAGTGTGGCTCTGGAGGAGTTCCGAGCCACATCGGATGATATGGGTTTTACGCGCCAAGATCTGCTCCACCTCTGGTGGTAGAAATCTGTTTGGAGTTTCTTTGCTTCACTGCCAGAGCTCCAGACCTGCATTCCCAACAACTAAGGAGCACTTATCAGTGAAACTGCAGCGAGCCTGACGCTGAGGGTGAGAGTTTCAAGTCAGCCATCACAAGCCATCCTTGGAGCTGGTCGCTCTCGAATGATGTTGCCACTTTGTCTAACACTAACCTGTCAGTTTCGAAGTCCTCCCTCCTTTCTCCATTTATGTGAAAGTCAATTGCAAATGTTTTTTGTATTAACCAAGTCAGTTCATTTTGTAAACAGGGGTTCCGAGGCTTTAAAGGAGAGAAAGGTGAACCAGGCTTACCCGGCCTGGATGGTCTTGATGCCCCTTGCCCATTGGTATGATGTTATCGCCCTTCCCTTCCTGCATGCTAATCTGTTTAATCCATCTTCATGCATGCTAGTGAACTAATCACTCCATGTGTAATGCAAATAAAGTACAGCTCAATTCCCACATTGCCATCTAACCTCTTCACAACCAATAACAGATTGATTTACTAACCTCATCTTGAGATTGTTTGTTGTCATTGTGAGATTTGCTACAAATGCAGAAACACTTGACATAAAATATTGCTCACTTTGCAAATAGCAATGAGGAAATTGGACAGAGCAGCATAAACCAATCAGTGTCTCTTTAGGTAAATAACACATCTCAAGAGAAACTCGGACCCATTTCAGAGAAGATTCATACCAATAGCAACTAATTTGAAACAATGAACATAAAGGTGATCTCCACAAACTAGACCTGATAGTGAATATATTCATTGGTCCTTAACAACTTGGACTTCACCTTTGAAAAAACACATTTCAAAATGAGGTCTATGGAATGGTCACTGTTAAAAACCTCAACTTATAAAGCTCCATTCGGATAGCTTGCTGTGGGAGGTTTATAAAACACCATGGACAATATTGAAGGATCTTATTCCTGAGATGCCAGGTGATGGGGAAGATGAATCTCTCTATAAAAGTGATGCCATGTTAGTCTGCATTTCCCTTTTGTTTGTGCTTTTTGTCATACAGATGTTGATATTTTTGCAACCACAAATGTTTTAGCTTTGAAATATTGGCATTGAGTTAAAATCAATTGAAGAAAAACAGTTGATTTAGATGGTAGGCTCTTCACCTGATCTTTATCACTCCAATACGGAGATACCCTAAACTATATATAATTGCTAAATATCTAAAAACTGCTAAATATCTCATTTAATTGCTGTTTGTGGGAGCTTGTGTGCACAACCTTAACTGCTGCATTTTCATCTAAAGACAAAGTCTACACTTCAAAAGAACTCCAATGGGAGTAACTAGCTGTTGACCATCCTATAGTTGTGAAAGGCTGTACAAAAATGCAAATTCTTTTCACTCTACAAGCATTTTAAAAATTGCTAACCCAAATCCCATACCAGATTTGACCATTTTCATTTCAATGGCTTTCTCTCTCCTTTGCTGTTTCAAAAACTAGGCTCTCCATCCAACCCCCCTTCCATAGTTGGTGCTGCTACAGTGAATGATTTTGCAGAACCCTCCTTTTTTACATTGATGCTCCTCTTTCTCCTTTCACAACCAATTAAAAATTAACATCCTCACTTCTTTCCTAGCCTGTCTTCTCTGTCACTTCCCTCAACCCTGCCCTGACTGCATTACAACAGAGTACCAATGGGTTAATGTTAATTATCTCACATTAGATCTATAGCTAAATAACTTAATCTTTTTTAGCGAGAAATAAACTTCTGCTTAATGTAAGGCACAACATAAGAATCCTATTTGAAATGTATAACATTTTATTTGGTACATACTTTTTATGTTTCATTTTTTAATAATACTATAGATTTGCAAAAGGGTTTCCACTGAAGCTCGATGCATGAACAATAGATTTAAGGCTTGCTTATAGTTCTTGTGTTTAGAAACTTTATTTAATTTTTTAAAAAGCATGTTGCATACAATTGTGTCAAGTCAAAAATAAATGTTTTTTAATTGGGGTTCATTGGGGCACATGATTTAAGAAACACAGGGATCTGAAATTTGGTAGTTTAGTGTCAGGAAATTGACAAAGCCGGGACTGGGTGCCAACTACCAGGCAGAGTTCTCCAGTGTTCGAGGGACGGTTTCCCTTTTTAATGCCGAGACAGTTGTTCACAGCATCTTGTGTGCACGTTGAAAGGGCTGACGCATTTTTTTTTAACTTTCTTATTGAATGGGGTCCAAGCTTGAACTGACTTTGCCACAGTAATTACTTTGTTCTGGAAATGTCAACCACTGTATATTATTAGCATTTGAACATTGAATGATATGCCGACCTCTAGTTCCCAGTTGTAGTGTTAACCCATCTTGAACAATAACAGATACTGGAGAATTGGAGCAAAGTGTTCTGTAACACCTACTCACGTCACTATCTATCATTTCAGAATTATCACCCCTTGCAATAAAACCGGCCATTTCATAGTTCTTAGCTGAAAGTTCAAATGAAAAGACGTCCTGCAGAAATAAGAATGGTTTTGTTTTCACTGGGATCGGGTTGGGGATGTCTTGTATTTAGGTGGGGAGGGGAAAGGTGGAGGATGTTACATGCACCTGTGTGTGAAAGGTGGAGGATGGTACATGCACCTGTGTTTGCCTGCTTGCTGCATGATCGTTTCAACAGCAGGTATTAATGTTGGAAGGAAAATGAAATATTGAGCTCCATCGGAGAAATGCATAAATATCAATGGCCACAGATGATTATTCTATTGTTCTGTAATAATGTACAACTCACCATGGTAATCGCCATGGTCAAATGTAACTTTCAAGTCTATGAAAGTGAATACATAAAAATCCAAAAATGTTGGTTTGTGTCCACTGTCAACGTTTGACTTACAGACTGAAATACTTGTAGTGGCTTCATTTTTCCAGTCTTCCTCCTTAACAACCTTTGAGGTCCTCATGACTTCTCATTTTTAAAACAACGTTTAATTAGAAGACACATCCATCAAAATCAAATTAATAAGGATCTCAGGTACGAGCAGTGTATACATGATGTCTCTGAAGTTAAGAGGGAGTCTCTAGAGGAATACAGTTTGGTTGAAGGAAGGTGAGAAGCAATTCAGAGTTTGAAACTGCAAAGGAAAGGCTGAGATAAGTCAGATGTGTTTTGGTTGGAAGCTAAAGGATTTGGATGTGATATAATCCACATCTTCAAAATGTCAAGTGGTGTGACCATTGCAAATGTAGTCACATTACTTTATCAGAAGCATTACGTCTAATATTGGAAGCTCTCAATGGACTGGAGTTTTGTTTTGTGTTCATTCACTAAATGAGAGTGTCACTGGCCAGGCTAACATTTATCACCAGCCCTAACTGCCCAGAGGGCAATTTGGAATCAACCATTGCTTGGGTCTGAAGTCACATATAGACCAGACCAGGTAAGAATGGCCATTTCCTTCCCTAAAAGACATTAGTGAACTAGGTGGGTTTTTCCCCCAATAATTATCAATGGTTTCATGGTCATTGTTAGCTCCTAATTCCAGATTTTGAATTGAACCCAAATTCCACCATCTGCCAGGAGTAAAGTCCAGATCCCAGGATCATTACCAGGGTCTCTAGATTAACAGGGCGAAAGTGAGGACTGCAGATGCTGGAAATTAGAGTCGAGAGTGTAGTGCTGGAAAAACACAGCCAGTCAGGCAGCAGTTCTCCTGTTCCTCGGATGCTGCCTGACCTGCTGTGCTTTTCCAGCACCACACTCACGACTCTCTGGATTAACAGTCTGGCGGTAATACCACTAGACCATTGTCTGCCCGTTCTCCAAGGACAATATTGAATAAGAAGCTATAAAAATAATCTGATACTGTATTAATTCACTTCCTTGTTTAAAATAAAATTGCACAAAATATATCATAGACATAGAATATTACAGAGCAGTACAGGACCTTCGGCCCTCGGTGTTGTGCTGACCTGTGAGATCAGTTTGGAGCCCATCTAACCTACACTATTCCATTTTCAACCATATGTTTATCCAACGACCATTTAAATGCCCTCAAAGTTAGCGAGACTTCAACTGTTGCAGGCAGGCCATTCCATGCCACCACTACTCTAAGTAAAGAAACTGCCTCTGACATCTGTCCTATATCTATCACCTCTCAATTTAAAGTAATGTCTCCATGTGCTAGCTATCACCATCCTAGGGAAAAGACTGTCACTCTCCACCCTATCTAACCCTCTGATTATCATATATGCCACAACTAAGTTATCTCTCAACCTTCTCTCTAACGAAAACAGCTTCAATTCCCTCAGCCTTTCCTCATAAGACCTTCCCTTCAAACCAGGCAACATCCTAGTAAATCTCCTCTGAACCCTTTCCAAAGCTTCCACATCCTTCCTACAATGCAGTGACTATACACAATACTCCAAGTGCGGCCTCACCAGAGATTTGTAAAGCTGTAGCATCACATAAGAGATCAAAAGTTTGTTTGGTAAGCATTAAAACTAAAACAAAATTACACAAAATCTCTGACTGTTAGTAGTTCACTTGGTAACATTAGTTTTACCTTTTCTGGAATTTTCAACCCATGGTCTTCACAAAGCAAGACAAATTTTCAGGGTTTCTGTTTTAATTTTCAACTTGTTGTATGAGATGGATAAGTACAGAAATAAATGGGTGAGATTTCATTGAAGGTCCTCAGGTATTGACATGTGTTGAGGCACAGAATTCCAAACATAAAACTAAATTTACACAACACCAAATGTAATGTTTCATTTTCCATAAAGCAGTGACGTTAATGCAATCCCTGTCAGTTATTAGGCTGGTATCAATGCAATAAATACTGGATCAGAAAAATCCTTTGGGTTCTTTTCCAGCATCATCCAAAATACAAAAACTTGTGGCAGTCAAGTAGTTACAGCACCGTCATGCAGCATTTGCTTTCCTGTCCCATTGGAACAAGTTTTTTTTTGTTGCAATTGCTGCAAGGGCTGTTTTCATCACATACAAGATATTTAACAGGAGGAAGTGAGGGACGTGGGAAGGGAAAAGGAATGCAAAAGGTCTTGTGAATGGCAGGATAAAATGAAAGTAGTCACATTTTTTTGATAAGTGTAACAATATATAAAACACCTCTCTATTTCAAACTGCAGGGTGAAGATGGTTTACCTGTACAGGGGTGTTGGAATAAAGTAAGTAAAATTGCGATTACTTGAATCTTAAGCAGCTTCAGCATGCTGATGTATGTCTTTGAATTGGCTGGAAGCCACTTGTGTCTGAAATGTGGTAAATGTGAAGCCTGCTCTTAATGTAGATAATTAATGCTGTAGTTAAATGCTATTGGAGAGCAATTTTTGGAAGCAACTACTGTAATTTCATCTTAGAAGTTTGATTTCTGCAATGTTACCATTGTGACCAGCTTATTCATTACCAATCATAAAGAACACGCTGGCTTTAACAGCGGGGGTGTGATTGCTGTAAACCCCAAATGTTTTTCAGCAGGACCCGAGGTAACTTCCTCAACTATTTAATTGGGCTATAAAGTTCCTCCCAATTAGAATTAAGTTTACACACTTGTAAAAGTGCGAATGAGTTGTTAAATACACGTTTCACTCTAAGCCCTCCGGCATCTGAAAGAAGCTATTACAATAATTAAATGATGTGAGCACCATCAAAGCCCAAATTACTCACAGTTCATTTAACAACCTGCAAGGATAACATAGAATGGTACAATTCGGGTTGGTACATGCCAGACCAAAATAGATAGAATCATAGAGTCATACAGCACAGAAACAACCCTTTGGTCCAACCAGCCAAGCATAATCCTAAACTAAAGTCATCCCACCTGCCTGCTCCTGACCCATATCCCTCCAAACCTTTCCCATTCATGTATCTATCCAAATGTCTTTTATATGTTGTAATTGTGCCCACATCCACCACTTCCTCAGAATGTTCATTCCACACACGAACTACACACTGTGTAAAAAAAAACTTGCCCCCATGTCTTTTTAAAATCTCTCTCCTCTCACCTTAAAAATGTGTACCCCAGTCTTGAAATCCTCCATTCTCCAGATAAGACACGACCATTAACTCTATATGTATGTCTCACATTTTATAAACTTCAATAAGGTCACCTGTCAGCCTCCTACGCTTCAGTTGGCAAATTTAATCAGGATTAGACAAGATGAATTAGTGACTGTAAAATGTCATTGGATCACAATAATAAAAACAGCAATATTAACAATGACAGTTGTAAAGTAGGAAGAAACATCGATTTTCCTGCTACTCGGATGCTGCCTGACCTGCTGTGCTTTTCCAGCACCACTCTAATCTTGGCTTTTTTTAAAATGGCAATTAATAGTTGTCACCATTACACCAGATTTGAATTCCAAATCGTATTGAATTCACATTTCACCATCTGCCATGGTGGGATTTGAACCCACACCCTCAGAACATAGAACATTACAGCACAGTACAGGCCCTTTGATCCTCGATGTTGCACCAACCTGTGGAACCAATCTGAAGCCTATCTATCCTACACTATTCCATTTTCATCCATATGTTTATCCAATGACCATTTAAATGCCCTTAAGGTTGATGAGTCTACTACTGTTGCAGGCAGTGCGTTCCACGTCCCTACTACACTCTGAGTAAAGAAACTATCTCTGACATCTGTCCTATAATCGTCACCCCTCAATTTAAAGCTATGTCCCCTCATGCTATCCAGCACTATCCTAAGAAAAAGGATTTCACTGTCCACTCTATCCAACCCCTAATTATCTTATCTGTCTCAATTAAGTCACCTTTCAACCACCTTCTCTCTAACAAAGTTCTGGGTTTCTAGGCCAGTGAAATAATCATTACACCACAACCTCCCTATTACAATCCAAAGTTCTACCACACATCTATAAAATGATTTTGCTGCAATTGTATTGAGTGTAATAACCCAGTCATTTCATGCATGCTCTTCATTTAAAATGACAAACAATTGTCCTAAAAATATAATCGGGATTATTGATCCCATGATAATTCATAACTTTTGATTTTATTTTCTCCTGCTGAGGTGCCACACATAATTAGCTGAAAACAATACTTTGAGATTTGCCTGAATTAGATTGGGGAACAGTGAATATTGCTTTAGTAAAGAGAGAGCAGCTGACTATTGTGTTTAAGTAATGTGAAGGGATAATGTACAGGACATAAAAGGAAGGGGTGCATCAGTAAAAAAAAGATCCCATTGAATTGACTTTAATCATAAATAATGAAAGTGAGTCATGTGTGACACTGATCTCTTTCCTCCTCAGCATTAGGGAATATAATACATTACCGGTCAAATTCCATTTCCATTCCAATTGGTTCTTTACTTGTTCCATATCTGTTTGATTTTTAAAGTGCTGAAGTTTGAACTAACTCAAGTTTACTTTGCTCTTTCTGCAGTGATGATGATCTAACCTCAGAATGGAGTGTGTACATAGAATATTTATTTTTATACAATTTTTTTGCAATCATAAAAGCTATCTTTTTTAAAAAACAATTGCATATTTTAAGTTCACATTTTGTATAGATTGTATTAAATTCTGTCTTGTCTACTACTGTCCTTGTATCTGTGTGTATTCATCTACTAATTTTATTGCATAACTCAGCAGTATTATTTGCATGATATTTGTGCAGAATATGAGAAGCCAGTGTTGTATTATAACTTATTGTGTTTATATGAATTGGGCTGCACTTCATTGCGGACTCAGTTATTTGAAGTCAATTCCCCAGACCACAATATATCCCTGCTGTGTTGCCTTGCTTAAATTATACTTATTGCACAAGTGTGCATAAATCCTAGTGCCTCAAGTGGGGGAAAAGCAATCCAACCACTTTACCACAGCTGCTGCTAATGACGCTGGAAAGGAACAGATGTATTTCAGCCTTAGACTTTCAAGCAAAAAAAAACCTTGTTAAATTCTTGAATCTGTTGAGGCCAAATATCTGAACTTGTATTAGTTGATCACTGATTGGGCCCAGGAATAGCAATGATGATACCACACTGTCATCCCAGCATTTATGACCAAGAAGACCAAAGTTCTACAAAGCCTGATCATTTCTACAAATGCCTCCTACAGCAGCTCTTCATTGGAGTTTCACAGTGAGGTTTCAGGCGGTGAAATTGGCAGGTGATGTGGCTCCAGACAGCTGCCAACCTCCTTTCACTGAAGTTGATAATTAATAACAGGTAGAATGGGAAGTGCCAAGGAAGATTTTTACACTCTGACAGCCCCAATAAAATGAAGGTTTCCTCACTATAAAGATACAGAGAAATGTCATTGACATTGTTTACAGCTTTTTAGACTTGAGTATCAAATGTAAAGTTTAAACATCTCTATATAAAATATAAGATATACCTTTACCAAGATACTGGTGAGGATTATGCTCCATAATTTGATGCTTGAGTCATTGGTTTATTGTTGTAAAATATACCCTGTATCAACCAATGTCTAAGCTACAAAGCCAGTGCTTTTACTTTAGATGTCATAGAGTCAGCTGAAGTCCCACATTCTTTGCACCACTTCAGTAAATCTCTGCTGCACCCTTTTCAGGGCCATTGTCATGCTTTCTAAAGTGCCATCTCCAAAACTGGACACATTGTCTCTGGAACTGAACTAATGTTTTATAGATGTTTTGTGTAACTTCCATGTTTTCATTTCCAATGCCTCTATAGATAATCCCAAAGATCCTGTATGTTTTTGTAACTACAGTATACCTCTCTCTCCAGAAACTGCCATTGGTGATGTTAGCAGAAATGTATTGCATTCCTTTACAATTTTATCACAAGCATTCACCAGTTTGATTTAAACTTATGTCAAACTGGTTAGTGTCTGTGGCAAAACTGCAGAAATAACAATGTCACTTCACTAAATATACACCTTTCCCACCCTATGGTTAGATATCAAGTACTTCCTTCAAAAGCTCAAATTTGCTTTTTGCACAATCTGTGATCCCAGATCCCTTTCAGTTCCCTTTGCAAAACCCGCATGGCCTTGTAAGTTTAATCACAATTATTATCCTGTTAAGTACAGTTCAGACTTGAAGGACAGGCAATGCATTAGGTTTAGCAGAAAGCTGAAACCTTTTTGAACTGTTTACATGAAGTGCGCAATTCAGGAAAGAATACCAGTCAGGATTTGGAATTGGGCAGCATCTTGACCCCAGGGCCTAGCGAGTATGTTTTTTTTGTACCTGATGCTGCATGAGCTTGTGTGTGAGCATGCGGACTTTGCCCACGAGTGCCACCTGAAGCGATCAGTTCTGAACAGTTACATTTGCCACTGCCAGGGGCAGACGCCATGGCTTAATGCAAAAAAGTAATGGAGTTGGCCAGCAATGGAAACAATTTGAGACTGCTGTGGAGAAACCTTCCATGACTTCTCGTCAGGAAATGTTTGACACCAAAATAAAAGTATTGGAGGAACGGAGTGCTGAACATTTTCAGTTTCAGAAAGCCACTTCCAGTCTCCAGCAGAGGTTTGTGTGCAGCGATCAGTAAGGATTATAGATTGAACCATGTTCATCAACGCACTCCAGGTGATGCGTGAAAAGCAGCAGAATGGGAGTGCATATGTTTTGACAGTGGAACTGACGGGTCCGTTTGAATTCAGATGTGAGCCTCGTTCTTTCAGGATGCAGAGGGATGATCTGTTGAGCAGTTTTAAATATTGCTATACGTTTGGTGGATCATTAACTAAATGGCCACCATCAGAGCATTTTTGTTTTCTCTTCCTTCTATGAGAGTATCAGATAAACACACTGCCAAAAATTAAATGATTCCTTTTTAATCAAAGTATTTTAAGGAACTGACCAGAACTGCTGGCGGTTTGCATCATTTATTTTTGAATGGTGATGTATCTTTGTACAGTTCATTTGAATAAATAATTGGTATCACCACCATTCTTTGAAACAAAACTTGATTTCTTGCTTTTCCTGCATTTTTCAATGAGTTTTTTTTGGGGTGGGGGGAAAGTGGGAGAAAATTACTTGTTATCCACCTCTGGTTTTATTTTTGTAAAAGACTCCATAATCTGTTTCTTCAGCTATTCGCATTTACATTTGAAAAAGGTCATATCTTTTTTGTTAAAATTTCTGTATAAATGAAGACTTCCTTCTATCAGGCTGTTACCAGTGTTTGATTTTATATGTTTCTGGGGCACAGTAATCAATACAAAAATTATTTTCTGAGGGCTACAGGACAAACTATAATATTCAAATCAACCTTATAATGGAAATGTTAAATCTATGTAGTCACAGAGCCCCATGCTTCAGACAAAGTGCAACTGGGCTACAGAATAAAAGTGTTAATTTGTATGGCCTATGAAGAACATATTTTGAATTCACTACTGCATGCTTGATAATTATGGAGTTAGTTATTTTTAACAGGTAAGATCTATCTGGCACATGCCTTTGTGTTGTACCTGCAAGAGGCATCCAGTCATTCCTATTTGATTGACATTTTTAGTTTTTGTAAGTCATTGCAGTGTTACATATGAGAATTAAATTCCACTTTGCAGTAATTCCATGTAAAGCCATGAACATAGACTGATACTGTACAAAAGGAGGCCATTTGCCCCATTCTATCTGTGCTAGCTCTTTGGTAGAGCTACTCAACATAACTTCCAACAACTGAACAATTTATCAACTAGCACTGCATTCAGAGTTCTCTAACGAACCTGTTTCAGTGAGTTGGTTGGTTGAATTTACACTTGCAATATACATCTATTGGTATATTTTTACTGCACTTGAAAACTATAAATTGTTGTAAAAGTTACTCTTTCAGTTTTTGTAATAATTTAATCTTGAGAAGCAATGACTTCTGAAAATGTACTATCCCCTTACCCAACACATTTTTATGCCTTTGTAGAACGCTTTCACACTCTGGAAAGATTTAGGGACTTGACTTTTTTTTAACCCTTCCACTATTGCTCCTAAACATCATTTCCCAGACAACAACTTTATTGTTACAAGAATCATTGTTTAGAATTGGGGATAGAATCTTCATCATAGCTCCAGAAATTATCTGAGCTATGCCTTCATTTTTAATGACCAGTTTTAACTGCAACATATAATTTTGCATTTATGATGCTTAACTTATTTTTAAAGCTTTCAATTTTAATTAAAAACATTCGTTGAAGCTTATTCGTTAGCATTAATAAGTTCAAAAAGTTACGAAAATTTTATATTGAGATTTGCTTTTGTAGCATAAGATGTACGATACTATAAAATACTTGTAAATGAACTTGTATTATATTTTTGAGTTTACGTGTGAAGGAGATCAGTAAATCTGACTCCAATTTCCAGTTTAATTTTTATGAAGCAACGGAGATCTGAATGTTAACATTGTTTACTGATGATTCTGTTTGCCAAATGTTCACTTTTACTGTTGGCATGCAATATCTTTGACTTTATATCCCACCTTTTTAAGAAATCCATTTTTCAAAAATACTGATAGCAATTTGTTCAATGTAACTGGCTGTACCTGTGCCTTTAGTGCAGATAATTTTTCCTGCCTTGTGTGGGATGCTGCAGCTGATCTGAAATCAATGTTTATTTTTCCCATTTGACTGTAAAGGTTTTATTGCTTCAGAGATGGGTAATCTGTTGGTTAGGATAGCATTTGGCTTATCTGTTTTGTCTCTGTTTCATCTGCTGTACAAAATATAAAATTTTCAAAGCGAAATTCTGCTTTGTGTTTTTTTTTAATTAATGAGAACAAAGAGAGATTGGTATGGGTCCCTTGATGCCATTGTACAGTGCCCAAACCCCCCACCTTTCATTCACTGGAAAGGAGACTCGATGCCAGCTTCAAACATGGAGTAAACTTAAAGCAAACACCTTGTAGCTTCAATGTGAGGACTATGGAGATCAAAAGCCTCATGTAAGTCAGGGGATGAGGTGAGATTCCCAAGAATGATAACATTCTGTCATTTCCTGTAAAACTAAAACTATTGCCAGTCCTTTGAATGCAAACATCCACCTGTCTGTAAAATGGCCTTAAAGTGTCATATTTCTAATCCCAGTCTCAAACAAAGTTAAAAATCACGCAACAGCAGGTTATAGTCCAACAGGTTTAATTGGAAGCACACTAGTTTTCGGAGCGACGCTCCTTCATCAGGTGGTAGTGGAGGGCTCAATCCATCAGAATTTATAGCAAAAATTTACAGTGTGATGTAACTGAAATTATACATTGAAAACTTTTGCTATAAATTCTGTGTGTTACGATTGAGGCCTCCACTATCACCTGATGGAGCGTTGCTCTGAAAGCTAGTGTGCTTCCAATTAAACCTGTTGGACTATAACCTGGTGTTGTGTGATTTTTAACTTTGTACACCCCAGTCCAACACCGGCATCTCCAAATCAGTCTCAAACAGGCATTGATCCTTTGATCTTCCCCAGGTCTGTGCAATTTGTCTGGAGGACAGAGCTGGCATTGCTTCCAATCATAAATTGAGGAAGAAATGGCCATCAGAAATTTATAACTGGGAATCTTCTGACCTTTATGAGGATCATATAAATCTGGAAGTAATTGACAAATTGATACATGTATTATGCACACTATTGGCAGAGTCACAGGCATTCATTAAACACATGACAATCGTCTTAAAAGAGAGTGTCATTCTTGCATCTTTCACAACCTCTGGTGCAAACACTTTGAGCTGCCTGTGTGATTGTTTTTGTCAGAAACTTTAACCAGTTTGTGCACAGCAAGCTCCCGCAAACAGCAATTTGGTAAAACCCAAATACGGTAATCTGTATTTGTGATGTTGATTTGAAAATATAAATCCCCAGGACATGAAGGATCATCTACATCGTGTTAACTTGATGTCAAGTACTATGCAATATATCATCTCCCTACCCTCTTCACCATTTCAAAATCAAAGCTTATAAATGGAAGGAAGTTGCAATCCATTATTATCCCCTCTTCTACATTATTATTTCAATGACTTCAAAGCTGTGAGAAACTTTTCCTCTCTGCCCTTTCTCCTCCTATCAATTACAAAGTTTAAAGCCCAAGCAACAATTGATTTTTATTTTTCTGCTTTTTAAACTTCACTGACTCCAGTGCATTTTGACTTTCTCAATATTAATGTCTAAATGATTAACTCAGGGGGTGTTGGAGAGGTAGGTAAGGAATGTAGCACCCTACAGAGAAATCAAGTTTTATCAGGGCTAGTTTTTTTTTACAGCCAATTTCAAGGTTGTGGCTTGGAAAAGGTCAAACATCCTTGCACAATTTCAAAGCTAGTAATGAATACAAGATGGGAATAACATCCCACTGTTGCTGGTACATAACTCACAGTGCACTTAAATAATGTGCTTTATCTGTAAATCTAAAACTCCAATTCATTTAAACATATGTCAGATACTCCCTCGATCTACATCAACAAGTAAGCCCTTTGAGACTGTCTCTGTCTTTTGGTGTGGAGGAAGGAAGCTATAGACCTTGTCAGAAAAAATAAGATAAATGCAAAAAAGCAGACTGATGTGCTCAGATTTTAAAGAGTTTGAAAATGGCATGCAAGTTCCGCAATGGGCATAGAACCTAACACTGACTGTCCCATCAATGTGTTGCTCAATATTTTATATTTAGTGAGAGGGATGTGTACATTCATGTTAATTCTGGAAAGGAATTTGCTGCTAAGATCTGCCAAGCTAATCTTCAAAAGCTTAATACAGAAAACAATGGGTGCATTTCCCAGGAGGTGGTATATGGATC
The DNA here is from genome assembly GCF_047496795.1 of Chiloscyllium punctatum. Classification (NCBI taxonomy): domain Eukaryota; kingdom Metazoa; phylum Chordata; class Chondrichthyes; order Orectolobiformes; family Hemiscylliidae; genus Chiloscyllium; species Chiloscyllium punctatum. The sequence continues at coordinate 107,584,322 of NC_092751.1, forward strand.
AGAATGTATGATAGTATATGTTTAAAGTTATAGGTTATTGTCATTGGCTAACATTTATTAACTTTCAAAACTTGGTCTTCCTAAATAGAAAAGGCTTATCAAGGAAAATTTGAAAGCTGTTCCTGCTACTTATTTAAAATTTGTTTCCAGCGTGGTTCCTGCCAATTGTACCTGTTTAGTTGATAACTGTGCTCATTGACAGGGCGATTTACTTTTACACAGTAAGTTCTATGATCTTGAACGCACTGCCTGAAAGGGCTGTGAAAGCAGATTTGACTGGGAAGTTTCAAAAAGGAATTGGAGAAGTAAGTAAAGGGGCAAGTTTTGCAGTGTTTTGGGGAATGGAAGAGTCTAAATTGTTAACTGCAAGTCCTCAGTTGTTTCTTGTGACTTGATTGTGGTTAAAGAGGTTTGAAGGAGCATTAACCCTATAGTAAGGAATTTGATATTGTCCCATCTCCAGGGTTGTCTATTATCAAAATTTCCCAAAACTTGCTTGTGCTGACATACGTTGATATTGTTATTAATATTGATTCTGAAGCAAACTGGGAAACAGTTCCGTTTGTGAATGGCATAGTAATTATGACATTCAAGGAACTTTAATCTTATGAATTCATCAAAAGGTTTAGTCTCTTGAGAGACAGGCTTTGTTGCCATCTGTTGTAATTACCCTCATGGCAAACCTTTCATGTAACAAATGAAACCTGGATATATACTTCAAACAGACATCAAGTATTTTCTAAATTTTGAGTAATGAGGGATTATAGGGAAATAAAGAAACTTGGGGTCCACGTATTTGAATCTTTGAAATTACTTTGTGGATACACAAAATAATCAAAAAGGCTAATGGAATGTTCTCCTTTGTCTCAAGAGGATTGGAATACTTGGGGCTGTGCATATAACTTCCCCTCCTATCTGGAATGCTGTGTTGGGCTTTCAGCACTAACCTTCTGAGAGGATGTGTTCACCTTGATTGGGATGTAGCATAATTTGCAGATGTTAAAAGCATTTGATAGGCTAGATAAATAGAGACAATTTCCTGTGGGGGAAGTGAGGGGGCATCATTTAAGGGATCAAGCCAGTCCACTCAATATCAAGATTAAGAAGGAATCTTTGACAAAGGGATTAATGGAAGTTTGGATCTTGCTCCACTGAAATGCTGTGGGTGCCCATATTTGAGTTTTCATTAGATTTTTTTTCTTCAGTAGGGTTACCTTGGAGCTCATGTGTGTACATGGAATCGAGGGGCAGATAAGTCATGAGTTAATTTCCATGGGGGTGGAGGGGAGCAGGCCCAAGTGGGCTGACTAGCCTCCACCAATTCCTGTGTGATTCGTTTTCATTTTACAGGGGATCCCCAGTTTACGAATGTATGACCTAATGTTTATACTTATGAACGTCCTCCCATGCAGGGCCGTAATTTTAAAGATCCAACCTAGGAACATTTCCTCCACGTATGAAAGATGATTTTATACTGTCCTGCATTATGTTCTGATGTGCGTCAAATTAACTAGTGAATGGACTCAAGAACAAACTATTCACAATCCAGGCATTGCCTGTACAGACCTTCCTGGCTTTTTGCCTGTAACCAACACACAGAATGCTGGAGAAACTCAGCAAGTCCAGCAGCACCTATGGAGAGAGAAACAGAGTTAATGTTTCAAATTGTTATGAGACTTCTCCATTATGTGGGTTTACTTCTCCACAAATGTTGCCAGAACCTCTCAGTTTCTCCAGCAATCTCTGTGTTAATTTCAGATTTCCAGCATCTGTAGTAATTTGCCTTGGTTCACTATGGTCTGAATGTGGTTTGAAAGAGAATTTAAGTTGGTCACCAATAATTGAATCATTGTTGGACCATAAGATAACATTTATTTAGAGTTGGCTTAAGGTAGATATAGATATTAAAACATCAAACTGAGTCTTTTTTTTAATTATGATTATGCAGATTAAAAATATCTCTGTTTAAAGTCAAGCTATTAGTACCATACCATGACAAACAATAATTGTTTGCCAAATACATAATAATTGAATGCTTTGAACCCAATTCAAATAAAACCAAAATAAGACTCCTGTTTATTGAGAATAAACTTTAAAGTGAAAAACTGTTTTCTCAGTGTTGGATAGATAAGACTACCATCTTCAGCTCATGTCAAATGTTCAGAATGCAAATACTTACCATTTTAATGAGTGCATTTTACAAATAACTTGCATGGTATACGATTCAATGAATTTTAAAACTTTTCACAGGATATATTTTGATTGTTTTGCACATGATATAAAATCACTGACTAGATTTTTACTGAAATTGTAACTCTCAGTCATTGGATTGGAACATTGTTGCTGCCCCCTGGAGGAGCACATAGGTAGCAAACATGTATTTCCCAGTATTAGAGTGAGTTCATTCCCAACAGGCTAGGAAGTAGGGACTGAAGTAAGCCATTTGATTCCTGGGGACTGCTGTCCCATTCAATAAAATCTTGGCAGGTTTTCTACCTCAATCCTACTTTCATGCCCTATGGTCATATTCTCTTCATTCCCAGAGTGACCAGAAAGTTAAAAATCACACACTAGGTTATAGTCCAACAGGTTTATTTGGAAGCACTAGCTTTCAGAGTGCTGCTCCTTCTTCAGGTGGTTGTGGAGTATAAGATCGTAGGACACAGAATTTATAGCAAATGTTTACAGTGTGATGTAACTGAAATTATATATTGAAAAAGACCTGGATTGTTTGTTAAGTCTCTCATCTTTTAGAATGGGCATATTGGTTTCAGTTCTTTCATATGTAAATTCCAGAACTTTCTTAAAGTTACATTCTCAAGTGAACTTTCACAATAGGTGCCATGTCAGCCCAGATAATGCATTGAAGGTGTGAGGTGCCCTGTGTGAGGCTGTCTGTGCCCCAATGTTCAGACTGATTCTAATCTAAAAAAGGGGATTTAAGAATCTTACATGGATTCATGCAGTTTTTGAGCAAAATAAAATGTAATTCTGCAAGTACAAATTCACTCCACAAACTTGTGTGTGCGTGTGTATGTGTGGGGAGGGTATGGGTGTCTGTGTGAGAGAGTGTGAGTATGTGTGAGTGTAAAGGGATTTAAGTCAGTGAGAGGGTGCATGAATGTGGAAGTGTATAAGAGAGAGCTTGTGTATGAGAGAGGGTCTCCGTGAGTGTATGGGTCTGTAGGAGTATGCGTGTATCTGTCTATCTGAGAGTGTGTGTGTGTGTAGTGCAGTGGGGGTCACCAGTAGTGTGACATGAACCCGAGTTTGGTACCCATGGGGATGGCCTCAACCAGGACCTTGGGTTCATGTCACACTACAGGTGACTCACCCCCACGCACACTCCTATCGACATATAGCTCAGATAGCTGCTGGAAGGAAGCCAGGGTGAGAAGGTTAGTTTTGAATTTGGGCAAGTTAAGAGATGAGGCTTCCCCTCGCATCTTACTCTGTTGGAAGGGCTTTTAATGTCCAAGTAAATTACTGGAGGTTACATAGAAATACCACACAGAAACTGGCCATTCAGCCCAATCACTTCATGCTGTAGTTCATTGTCCATATGAGCAAGGATGATCTCACTCAGTTTCCACATCCCTTTATCCCCACCCAGAAATACCACATACTTAAACATTCAGTCGGCATTTGGTTCTTATGCCCATCATTCCCACCCGAGCCCTCTGTTTTGCTACATTTCCCAGTTTTATATCAGCTGAAGGTTTGGATGTTCCATCCCTGGGGAACTGGACTCTATTCCACACAATGAGCCACAGTCTATGCATCATCTTGCTGTAAATAATAACTGATGCTACATTAACAGCCCCTGGCTTGTAGGGAGGAGCTGATTCTAGATTAGAGTGGTGCTGGAAAAGCACAGCAGGTCAGGCAGCATCCAAGGAGCAGGAATATCGATGTTTCGGGCAAAAGCCCTTCATCAGGAAAAGAGGCAGGGTGCCTGCAGAGTGGAGAGATAAGTGAGAGGGGAGTGGGGGTGGGGAGAAAGTAGCCACCACCCTGTGGCCCAATATTTCAACTCCCCCTCCCACTCTGCCAAGGACATGCAGGTCCTGGGCCTCCTCCACACCACTCCCTCACCACCCAATGCCTGGAGGAAGAACACCTCACCTTCCACCTCAGAACACTCCAACCCCAGGGCATCAATGCAGATTTCACCAGTTTCCTAATTTCCCCTTCCCACGCCTCACCCCAGCTCCAACCTTCCAGCTCAGCACCGCCCTAATGACCTGTCCTACCTGTCCATCTTCCTTCCCATCTATCCACTCCACCCTCCTCTCTGACCTATCACCTTCATCTCCACCCCATTCACCCATTGTACTCTTTGCTACCCTCCCCCACCCTCCTATCTGACCTATCACCTCCATCCCAACCCCCACACCTCTATGCTACTTTCTCCCCACCCCCACTCCCCTCTCATTTACCTCTCCACCCTGCAGGCACCCTGCCTTTATTCCTGATGAAGGGCTTTTGCCCGAAACGTCGATTTTCCTGCTCCTCGGATGCTGCCTGACCTGCTGTGTTTTCCAGCACCACTCTGATCTCGACTCTAGTTTCCAGAATCTGCAGTCATTGTTTTTACCTGGAGGAGCTGCTTCTCCATTGGCACTGAAGGGCCAGCTCTCACCAAACTGTCCTCCTATGCGCTTCCTCAGAGCCTCGCCTTTTGCAGAGCATGAGGGCTGGGTTTGCAATGCAAGGCTTGCCTGAGGATGTGGGAGATGTAGTTTGAGGAATTGTATTATTACTCTGCACACAGACAGACATTGCCTGTGTCCACTAGGGGGGTGCTGGCAGCGCTGTCCAATTCCTCCTGCAGCCTCCGGGCTGGAGTTCCCAAACGAACAGCCGCTTTGAGGGATGGTCATCTCCAAAAGGCGGAAAGCAGTTAGCATCAGCCCTCAGTCAGTATCCAGTGTCAGACCGTTTCAGGGCGGGCTGGGTTTGGTTTATGTGTCCAGTGTATCGACTGCTCCAGAACAGCCTCCATTTCCAGAGGGACGAGGTAGGGCTGAATTCATGTTTAATCGAGAACGGACTTCACGATAATCTGACGAGGGAGCGCCAGGATTCTGCAATTCTCCTTGAAGCGTTTTAAACATCGCAGTTTATTGGCGAGGGTTGTCTCGATTACACGGATTCTCCTGGATCCTATTCTGAGCTCCTGCCTCTTATGATTATTTGCCCTCTCTGGTTAAATACTGTCCCTCTCCTCTACTCCCTTTCAACTTTCTCCCTGTCCCACTTGGGGATGAGTTTCCAAAGTAAGACCGAGGTTTGGAATTTTTTTGTAGTAAATTTAGTCATTTCTGTCCAAATAAACTGGGTCTGGGGCTGAGCTCTCCTGAAATTTCTTTCTGAATCCCAAAGAGCTCTGTGAGAGACTTCGTTATTAATTTTCTGTATTTCTGGTTTTGCTCTGTGCTCCATTTCCTCTGTGACTGTGTGACTTATAGCATTAAACAAATAATATTTAAGCAGCATTATTCAATCCTCTAATTTATAAACAGTTCCAAAAGCCAATGACAGTTTTGTAGTAAAGTGCCGTGCCCCCTGCAACCAAAGGGGGGGGGGGGGGTAGGGAAGGAGCATTTTCTTTCACTGTACTTATAACATACTTAGCTCAAAATTATCCATCCAGTTAGTGACTGGCCATTATCCCATATCCAGACCCCTGAACTGCAGGATGCTGCAGATGTCCATATGTTGGAACAACACTGCTCAGGGACAGACTCAGCCTTTGTGACTATGCAGCCAAGAAAATTTGGTGTTCTCTCAACCAATTCTATCCATCCCACCACTTTCTCCTTCTGTTCTTACACTGTCCTCTCTAATCACCCCTCCACACCCAATATTGGTCTCAAGCTCAATGTGGTGTCTTTGTTAAGCTTCACAGTTGTGTTGTTATGTTACCACTCTCTGTCAACACAGATGGTGTTGGCCAGTCATCAGAGCACAACAAAATCAATGTGGAACATTCAAGTGCTGGAGACACCCCGTCTCCCCTGTGGAAGGTTGATTTGAATTTTCACCAAGTTGCAATTTGCGGTGTAACTGTATTAGAAACTCCCTCTTTCAGCGGGAATATTATTTTGGAGATTGTAGGAGCAAATTACTCCAGATTCTGGAATCTGTACTGCAAACAACAAATCCTGGAGATCACAGCGGGTCAGGCAGCATCCATGGAGAGAGAGAGAGAGAGAGAGAGCAAGCTAACATTTTGAGTCTTGCAATGTTAGCTTGTTCTCTGTCCTTGATACTGCCTGACCCGCTGTGACCTCCAGCATTTGTTGTTTTCATTTTGGTATTTGTAGTGAAAGTAATTTTCATCATTGCAATGTTGTGTACAGTTGAATGGGTTGATGAGCTTTGGTGTGGTCTACTTTGGATTGTGGATTGGAACAATCCATCTAATGTGTGTTTCTCCTTCCCTCCTTCAGTGCATCTTCTGACTGTTTCCCCATTTTAGGTAAAAATTTCACATTAAGCTGCTTGGAGATGGTACTACACACCTCTACAGCAGGTTGGAATTGAACCAGGCCTTCTGGTTCTGTAGTACCATGCCAAAAGAGCCTCATATTAAGTAACCCGCTTGTTCAAATATTTTATTAAGCAACCCCTTAACTCCATAAGACCACAGGAGATAGGAAGAGGAGGAGGCCATTCAGCCCCTCAAGCCTGGTCTGCCATTCAATAGCTGAGCTGACATTCCTTTTGTCCACTTTCCTGCCCTATCCCCACAACCCTTGATTCCCCAACTGATCAAGAATCTACTTTCTCAGGCTTAAATATTGAGCCTCAATAGCCACTTGTAGTAGCAGACACTCTAATGACCTTTGGTCTGAAACATTTCTTTCAAACCTTCCTCAAGGCTTCAAATATTAATTTATTCCCTGCCTTGTTACTTAATTCCATATAATTTTTCATCACCCATCTCCTAAAACCCTTTCACAGACATCCCAAGAAGAAAAGGAAGTTCTTCTGTCATGAGTTATGGCCAAGAAAGGTGTTTCCTAATGCAGGAGAAAGGATCTTCAGAATTGCCTGTGCTAATAGTGGAAAAGCTTCCCAGTCAGCCCTGCTTTGTGTGTCATTGTGACCCTCCAGGTACGGGCTAGTGACCTGTTACAGGAAAATGTCACTGTGGAAACACATGTAAAACACCCCCCCACTTCCAAATGCACAGCTTGATAAAAGAAAATAAATATTTGTGTATCAAGCCTATAATTTCAGCATTCTTTGTCAACAATTTAAGCTTTCTGCTTTAGTTCCTTGCAACCCTACTTTTAACATACTTTATAACGTCATCCCAAAATCTCTATTCCTTTGAAAATCATACTGCTTATGTATAATTTAGCTCTTGATTTATTTTCCTATTTATCTACATGGTGCTGTTTAAGCCCAATAACTTGCCTCCTGTCCTATCCCAACAGGCCTCTCCTGTGATGGTCTCGATTCTTGCTCAGAGTTGATCCCCTGATTTGTGTCATTTGTAACATTTCTTCTGTATTCCACATGCAAGCCATTCATGTTTAGGGATAGCACATGGTCCCTGGCAGATTCTACTGACAGGTTTTCAATCATCCATTTCCTCTGCTGCTCTGCCTTTTCATGATCTAACAACCCATTATCTAAGCTACTTTGGTCCTTTATCTTCCCTGTCAACCTCTTGTTGGTATTTCATCACATTTGAAGAAAATTCATATCTACATTTATTGTATTTCCTTGACCATGTACCCAAGTAATTGTGCCAATAGTTATCACAATCTGATTTCTCTTAAACTTGCTTCATAAATCAGTCTTGGAGGCAAAATTCACCCTATATCTGATGCAAGGAAACCACTTACTATCTATGTAGAGATTAAATCAGCTCTAGTTCCTGTCAGGTGGAGAGAAAATAATAAAATCTACTCCTGGTTGCCACCCTGTGAGAGTCGATAAAGTGTGGTGCTGGAAAAAGCACAACAGGTCAGGCAGCAAGATAGTCAATGTTTCAGGTCACACTTTATCAACTCGGACTCTCCAGCATCTGCAGTCGTCACTATCTCCTAGTTGCTAAGTTGTGAGCACTGCTCCAACATCATTGTGGATCTTTGGGGCTGGTTTAAATTCAATGTAAAATGAACAGGTTTTGACCTGTGCTGCCAAATGAATCCAGTTAAGCTGAAATGGCCTTTTGGAATGATCGACACTTTGCTTGAACCTCATTTATGAGTTGTGGTTTTTGTGGATGAGCCCAATGCCTGTGAAACTGTATCAGAACTCCAGTCAATAATTTCAGTAAAGGAGAGCATCAGAGTTAGGGAGGGGAAGGAAAAAGCATTGGGAGTTGGTTAAAAAAAAAAGTGGACAGTGATAATTGGTTGGTGTGTGAACTCTGATTGGTCGAGGCATTGCCATGGAGAATGGACCAGTTAATGATGATTTGGAGCACTGCAGCAGATCTGGGACAGAGATGTTGGCCGGGGGAACATAGTGGTTTGTTGAAGTGGCAGGCAATTGGAAGCTCAGGGTCCCAGCAACGGGACACAGCAAAGGTAGTCTTCCAAGCAGTCACCATTACTGTGTTTCACCGCCCCAGTATAGAGGAGACCACATTCCGTGATTCCATGGAAAGGTCCTGATGGGAGGTGCTGGGAATGAAGGAGGAACGGATCTGGGTGTCCCGGAGGGAACAGTCCCAAAGGAATTCTGACAAAGGAAGGGAGGGGAAGATGTGTCTGGTGACAGCATCCCACTGGAGGTGCCAGGAGTGGCAGCTTTGGATGCGGAGGCTGGTGGGATGGAATGTGAGGATCGGGAGCAAAGCACGGGAGATGGATTGGACACAACCAAGGGTCCTGTCATTCACAGAACCTACACCGAATGAATATACTTTGATCAGTTTCTCATTTTTTTCAAGATTACCCTTGTACAAATGTGACAGTTCACAGCCATTGAGCCCTTTTGTCCAAGGATCCAACAGTTACAGGGACAGTTTAAATAGCACCTTATTTTAAACTCACCTGCTGATTTACCTCCAAATAAACTGTAACACTAAGAACTGGAAATATGCCAGAGGTTGTGAACGAAGTTCAGCATGTGCATAATTACATATAATTTTTGTTATCTAAACAATAAACAAGAATTTTATTGCACATTTCCTCAGTGAGGGGAAGTTGCAGTTCTAAATATTTGACTTGGTAAATGATGTCGAGACTTCACTTGTACAGGGTGTGGTTACTCCTATTGGTAATAAAATAATAAAACTGTAAAAATAAAACAATGTGAGGATGTTATTTAGACTGGAAACATTTAACAAACAGACCACTTTCAAATTCCGGCCAGCTGTCTGATTTATGACATAAGGGTTGGACCTCACTTCTCAGGAAGAATAACTTGTCGGGAATCATTGTGCAGATTAATCTCTTTGGGGAACTTTCTAAATCTCAACAATTTTCTTTTCTGGACAAGTCAGAGACCAGTTCGACTTCATAACTCAAGGGCCAGTGATAGTTCTGTTGATACTTGCTCTCTGAGTTCAGGAGGTTGTAGGTTCAAGTTTAACTCCTGAGGAAACATACTCCAGCTCAGTACTCGGGTTCACCACTGAAGGAGTGCTACACGGTTGGAGATGCTGCCATTCAGATGAGCAATCAAACTCCCTTTCAAAGGGGAATATAAAAGTTTCCATCATACAGTTCCAAAATGGAGTTCATCTAGGGATCAATATTTAACTCTTAATCAAATTATTTGGCCATTATCACATTACTGCTTGTGGGAGCTTGCTGCATTTACTGTATTATAATGGGTTAGTAACTCGGTTTGTGGGAATAATGGACTGGAATGTGTTTCCTGCTCATCCATGACGCTGTGCCCTGGGGACATTGGGCAAAGCTTTATGGAAAATACATTGCATTTAATTTTAATTGTTATACACAGTGTTATTTTCAGATAATTGATGCAAAGCTGACGTGTTTGTTGTGAAATGGAAAATAAAAATTAAAGAGCTTTGAACAATATCCACTCAGCAACTTGTGTATTCAGTGACATTGCTATTGTGTGAATGGTTTCATTTCAGTGACTGTCTATCTAAGGGAGTGTGGAGAAGTGTTTGGGATGATTTATATCTTCACAATGGGAAACGGTTCCATAAGAGCATTGAAACCTGAAGAAGCCAACGTATCCCCCAGGCTGATGGAACCCACTCTGGAGATTGTAGAGAATCTCAGAAGGAAGATCCACAGCCTTGAGGAGGAACTGAGGAGGAAAGATGATCAACTGAAGCAAAAATCAGAGAAAATAAAGTTCCTGGAGAAAGAACTGAAAGGAAAACTTTCTCAAATCAACAAACTGCAGGATGCGATTGGCTATAACCCAGTTCCCATGGACCCCACTGTCAGCCAGCATCAGAAACTGGTCAGTGTCATTAACGAGGGGCCAAGGCGGTTTGCACAAGTGGCAACAGAGATTCACCGACGGCTCAAGGCCAAAGAGGGGGTGTCTGCGGAGCCCACTTCCCGGAATTATTACTGCCACAATGTTCAGAAGTTCTCCATTGAACAGGTTCGGGTCCGGAAGGACTCCAGGTGAGCAAACTTTGGGGAAAACATGTTCACTAAACACCCAGATCTGTGTTAGGTATATACCCCTCAATTCCATCACCCCCCATTTAAATTCCTGCTGTGTTTATGCCTAAACTACCAAATCCATTTTCCCCATTTATAATCTCAACCTAGTGACACTCAGTAGCCAGTTCACAAGGATCTAGCAGAAACATTCATCCCTCAACCCACATGATGAAAGTAGACTCTCAATATTTGATCCTTTGCTGCCTCGAAGAGCTTGCTGTTGGCAATTGGCTGCAGTGTTACCTGCAGGACAGGATGTGACAACACTTCAACAAGCAATTCATTGGCGGTGAAGTGCTCTGGAGTATCCAGGGTTGTGACTCTCTGTAGAATAGAAAAGGGAAAGAAGGGACTTGAATTTCTATAGTACCTGTCACAACCCCAGGACATCCACAACCATTTTCCAGCCAATGTGATATCCTACATTATGAGCATTTATTCAGTTGTGTTTGTGAATGATGAATGTTGGGTTGCTTCATTCCGGGAATGTATAACAAGAGCACCAGGGGTTGATGCTGGTGACAAACTCCTTTCCCATGTCAGTACGTGTTAATAAAGAGCCTACACCTCACCTTCTGTGAGGAAGAGGAGAAGGGGGGAGATAGAGCAAGTGACCAGCTGACTGCCACATGTCCTCATCTGACTGGCTTCAGTTCCCTCTCTAAGCTGGGACAGTGAGCCAAGGTGCAATCGAATGAATTTCTCCAACTGAACAAAGAAATTAGTTTGAAGCTAAGTTTCAACCCAACAGAAGAATGTAGCCTGTGTGTTGTGACAAAGTGTTGAACTGGTCTTCATAGCAAAGATTAAGAGATGAAAGCATTGCTGGTTCAGTTGGTGCTGCTCTTACTATCGAGTCATGCATTTTTTTATTTCAAGATCCTCTCCAATGCTTCAGGTCAAAATCCATGCTGTGTTCTGATCCTGGCTGATGTTACAACTGGACAATCAAACCTGATGCATCATATTTCCTTTTACTTAATGTGATGGTGATTCTCTGAAATATGGAGTAAAAGGCTACAGGTTTTCATTAACAAAAACATAGAAGTTTATTAAAGAAATTAAAACATGCTATTGAAATATGGAACACCTTGAAAGATCTTAGTACAGACACTTAACAAAAAATCAGCTATTCCCCAACACCATCACTACACAGCGATTCAAATCTAGGGAAATTATCCTGTTATAACAAACTTCTAGGGATAATTTTATTGTTTCTCTCCAGTTCCGTCCTGTCAACTGTGAAGTTGTCATATCTGAATATTCACAAGATTTTCCCAGTTGTTTAATAATCTACAGGTTTCTAATTAACTACTCTTTATCTGGAAGTTTTACACCAAGATAACTGTGCTTTATCTGCACTGATCTATCCTCCTTTCTCAGAGAGAAATTATGTTTCCCTCAGATCTGACTCAGGTCTCCTCCAAAACTGTCCTAACAGTTTTCAATATCTGGATTTTCTAAGGTAAAATCAGTACTTAATTCTTTGGAACCAAAAACAAGATAACCCATTTGAATGTTTACACTCCCTGTCATAAACCTAACAGTTTAAACAATTTTCCATTGACACATCAGGCATTTTGCAGTCACCTGCTCTCTGACACATATACACATACACACAATTAGTTCATGGTTCTTAGATTAGATTAGATTACTTACAGTGTAGAAACAGGCCCTTCAGCCCAACAAGTCCACACCGACCCGCCGAAGCGTAACCCACCCATTTCCCTACATTTACCCCTTTACCTAACACTACGGGCAATTTAGCATGGCCAATTCACCTAACCTGCTCAGGTTTGGATTGTGGGAGGAAACCGGAGCACCCAGAGGAAACCCACGCAGACACGGGGAGAATGTGCAAACTCCACACAGTCAGTCGCCAAGGCGGGAATTGAACCTGGGTCTCTGGCGCTGTGAGGCAGCAGTGCTAACCACTGTGCCACCGTGCCGCCCGAAGGCCATTCTGAAGGGAACACTCTGAACTTGTCTTTTTTAAAACCTTTCACAAAAATTTCCAACATACATATGCCACTAGTTTGAAATCCTAGCTCTAAAGATAATATCAATCAATGTTCAACTAGCATGCGGCTTCCATTGCAGCTGAGATTCCATTACAGTAATGGGAGATGACTGTATTGTCAGAGATGATGTCTTCTGGAAGAGATGTTAAGTTGAGGACCCGACTGCTTGATCTGTTGGATGTTAAAGATCCCATTACCCTATTTCCAAAAAGGGCAAAGGGAACCCCTAGTATCCTGTTCTTTAACCCTTAATCAACGACCCAAAAATAGATCATGTGGTCACTATCACGTTGCTGTTTATGGGAGCTTTCTGGGCTACCATATTTCCTACCTGATAACACTGACTAAACTTAAACAGGGCAACATTGGCTAGCTTTTGAGATGTGCAGGTCATGAAAAATGTTACATAAACGCAAGTCTTTCTTTTCCGATAATCAGAATGATCATGTGTTCGACAGCTTAAAGAAACTAATCATGGATGCGATAATGTGCAATGACTTCCTGAAGAAGCTGGAGTCCCAGCAGGTGAGGGAGATTGTGGAATGTATGTACGAGAGGAGCTACCAGCAAACCGACCTCGTCATCCAAGAGGGAGAGCCAGGAAATCACCTGTATGTTCTGGCAGGTGGGTATGAATGTGATGAGGACTCACTGAGGTGCACCCTGTCCCATGAGGGAACACGTGAGCAGGTTCTAGCAGATATGGTAGAAATGAGGAGCACCTCCACCTGTGTTTCTTCATGAAGAGCAGCTCATGGTTCAGCAGACTGAGTAAAGGCAGTGAGGAATTCCTGATGGAAGGGGAATAAGGCTTCTCCTATTGGACAGTGCAAGCTTTGTCATTCTTTACAGCCTGGTTTTAGTAACAAGTCCTAGTCCCCTCCTCCCATCCCTTCATCCCATCCTCCCATCCCCCTCCCCTTTTCCCCCTTATCCTTGAGTAAGTGTCTTGTTCACAATGTGTTAAGTGGATTGCAAAGTAAGCATTACTGTGTGCCCAAGGATTGAGTTCTTTTTGAAAACAGACTGCTTCCCACTTGTGAATGTGAAATATTTCTGTGTGGTCAGAACTAATTCATCAGCGGTGTGGGAAGTAGCAGAGAATATCAGAGAAGATTCCCAATGTGACAGATTACTGGGAGAGGTAGACAGCATGAAGATAAATTACTAGGTGGGGTCACAGTAAGGGGTGAAGTAATGAAGTCTGAATCAGACTGAGATCGAGGATTGTGAAACGGAGGAGAGGTGCAAAGAAGATGTATCAAAGTGTAGACAAGACCAGAATGATAGGTTATCAACAGTCCCTTATACATCCAATAGGAAGCGCTTTATTCAGTTTGAGGGGAGAAGGTGAAATTTGCCTGTCGGGTGTGTTGAGGTGTATAGTGCAGGTACATTTATAACCAGACCTCTTCCTGCACTGGAAGATTATGCATCAATATATGTAAGGGCATTATATAGTGCCAGCGACCCAGGTTCAATTCTATGCTCAGGCAACTGTTTGTGTGGAGTTTGCACATTCTCCCAGTGTCTGTGTGGGTCTCCTTTGGGTGCACCAGCTTCATCCCACAGTCCAAGGATGTGCAGGTTAGGTGGACTGGCCATGGGAAATGTTGGGTTACAGGGATAGGGTGAGAAGGGTGGGTCTGGGTAGGATGCTCTTCAGAGGGTTGGTATGGACCAGATGGACTCAACAGCCTGTTTCCACGCTGTCAGGATTCTATGATCATTACTTTTTGACAAGAGTAATACACTTCAATATTGCCAGGCAGTTTCAGGTGCATCCACCCAATACTATGACAAAAGCAAATAAAGGGAATCATGGGGTTTCCACATCCACTTTCCCTTCTCAGTCCAGTGTGTTGTGATCAGTGCTGAATAAAGTCAAGGTGCTTTCGTTGTGAATAAACTTTCAATTTATTTTTTCAGATGGGATTTTGGAAGTTATGCAGAATGGCAAGCTATTGGGACAGATGCAACCTGGGACAGCATTCGGGGAGCTTGCGATCCTGTACAACTGCAAGAGGACAGCTACAGTTAAAGGTAAGAACTGCTCCCCGTGAGGGTTTGTCTTTGTGTCTCCCCCTTCCCCCCCCGCCACCCACCACATCAATCTCTCTGTCTATAGGTTCACCACTATACTGTAGTTACGTACTGAATACAGTGTGTTCTGAGTTTCTCAAATACCCAATCGTAAATGCAGCACCAAAGACAAAACGAATATGGTTTTTGTGAAGCTGAGGAACTGATCCCTGCCTGAACAATGTGTGTGAGTGTGTGTGTGTGTGTGTGTGAATGTTTCCTACATACCTGCATCTTTACTTAAATATCCCTCTCAATAAATAGCATTACTTCTTTGTTAATGCTACACAACAATCCAAATTTGTCACACCCTGAGTTTTCCCAGCAGTGCTAGTGATTTAATTCTCAACCAAAGTTAAAATTGCAATTATTCCCTGATTGCCATCATTGAGAGGGTTCTCCCCGTTCTTGAGTAGAATGCTGACTGCATTCTGAATTAAAAATCACACAACACCAGGTTATAGTCGAACAGGTTTAATTGGAAGCACTAGCGTTCGGAGCACCGCTCCTTCACAGGTGGTTGTGGAGTACACGGAGCAGCGCTCCGAAAGCTAGTGCTTCCAATTAAACCTGTTGGACTATAACCTGGTGTTGTGTGATTTTTAACTTTGTACACCCCAGTCCAACACAGGCATCTCCAAATCATGCATTTTAAATGTTAGAGAAACACCATCTCCTGATAACAAATGCACTTAACTAAGCTTGTCTTTATGGCTGAGGACGGAGTGAAGACATTTTGTCCTTTTCCCAATTTTATCACTAAACACCACAGTCTTGAGTGAAACCCAAATGAAACCCCACCCTTTAGGTTTATCTTTTACATGGAAAAATGGAGGCCTAGCAGAGACACTTTGGGCCAAATGGCCTCCTTCTGTGCTGGAATAATGCTGTGTTTCTGTCAAGTGTGAGCTGGTCCAGAGCTGTGTGTTTTTTTCAGCTGTGACTGAGTCTTGGATTTGGGTCCTGGATCGTCAGGTTTTCCAGAGCATCATGATGGAAACAGCACAGGCGAGAAACAGGAAATATTTCAACTTTCTCAGCAGGTGAGGACACTGAGCCAACCAGGTACTGAGACCATGGACCAAGGTTATGGCTGGTCCCATCATTAAACTGGTATAAATCATGCACAGGATGCAATGGCTACCACCTTCTAAACCCTGTAGGTAGCTGTAGATACTTCCAGATACCTGTACACAGTTGTAGATATCTATAGATACCTGTAC
Organism: Chiloscyllium punctatum; assembly: GCF_047496795.1. NCBI lineage: Eukaryota > Metazoa > Chordata > Chondrichthyes > Orectolobiformes > Hemiscylliidae > Chiloscyllium > Chiloscyllium punctatum. Next base: position 107,600,273 of record NC_092751.1, read on the forward strand.
ATAGTTGCAATTAGCTGTAGAAACTGTATATGCCTATAGGTATTTGTATATACCTTTAGATACCTGTAGACGGCTGTAGATAACTGTAGATATCTTTGCATACCTTCAGATATATGTAGACATCTGTTGATACCTGTATATAGCTATATATAGCTGTAGACAACTGTAGATGGCTGTAACCTTTCTTCCCGAAAACAGCAGAAACTCTGATTGGACTTCACTGTAACAAACAGAAGACAGAAAACTGAAGAAACCTACAAAGAGAACACTGCCTTGTTCACAAATTGGCCAAGCTTTCACAGTGTCTAATAAAAAAGAGCTAAGTATCTTGTTTTCCATGTGTTGTGGTCTCTGAGCAGGGAGCAGAGTTGGCATTTCACAGTTTATGTTCATACGCAAGGTGAAGGAACTGCATTCTGACTGTTGTGGTGTGAGCGAGTGCAGACCCTAAGTCATTTTCGATGAAATAGCTTTTTAAAACAAACATTTTGTGCTTTCTTTCTCACCCAGTGTTTCCCTACTGAAGGATTTGCCTGAAGAGAAATTGTCCAAAATTGTAGACTGCCTGGAGGTTGTGAGTACTTTGTAAATGTCTTTTCCTAAATTAGATAATGTCACAGAATTCAATTCATTACATAACTCAAAGCCATGCTTTATTAAAACTTCAATTCCCCTCCTCATAAACATCGGGTCAGTCAAGGGACACACTGATAGCAAGTCAGTCACCTGAGCTTTTAATTGACAAAATGTCTGTTTTACTCACATCCCGTGAAAGGAGAAGGATGTTATTGGAAAGATAAGAATTTCATTGTTCAGTGATCGTTTCAAACTCAGAGACATTGAACTTGATCTGAAGTCTGTGTAACTGGGTGGACAAAGTTAAAACTCACACAACACCAGGTTATAGTCCAACAGATGTATTTGGAGGCAGTTGCTTTCGAAGCACTGCTTCTGAGTCAGTTCAGATGTCAGGATTATCCTTCCTGAAATCATCTGGGAGCTGCAGGACTTTTGTTGGGCTTTGAGTCCTGCACTTATTGCCACATCAGAACGGGATATTTGAGTGACCAAACTGGTCAGATAACTGAAGGGATCAAAATAGTTTCAGTTTCAGTTTCAGTGTCCTGTTCAGATCATCAGTAAAACTGCATAACATCAGGGTTTCAACTGTGTGCAAGTGGATCAGTGGCTGTCTTTAATGCATTGGGAACACACTCTATTTTTGATTAAAATCTTTTACATCTTGTTGCTAATATTTGTTGGGGTTTCCCAATTGTCACCAGGGCACCCAACAGGTCAAGCATAGCGTCTGATCACCACCTGTTGTTCTGCCTGTGTTTATAAAGCACTGAGAGCCACAGACACCTGTTTTGTATCCCTAAGTATGACAAGTCATTAAATCATCATCATGTTATACCACAGTAACATCACTCACCTGTAGGCAATGGCACACCGTTATAATAATACCTGTTTCCACTGTCATTTCCACATGAAATTTAAATTTGTCTTTTTTTTAACATGATAATGAGATGTAGGCATCACTGACTGGGCCAGCATTTACGGCCAATCCCTGCCTGTGTGGAGTTTTCATGTTCTCCCTGTGTCTTTGTTGGGTTTCCTCCAGGTGCTCCAGTTTCCTCCTACAGATCAACAATATGCAGGATAGGTGGATTGGCTGTGCTAAATTTCCCATAGTGTCCAGGGATGTGCAGGCTAGGTGGGTTAGCCATGAGAAATGTGGGAGTATGATAGGGGGCTAGCTCTGGGCAAGATGCTCTTTGGAGCATTGGTGTGGGCTGAATGGCCTCCTTCCACAACCACCTAATGAAGGAGCAACGCTCTGAAAGCTAGTGCTTCCAATTAAACCTGTTGGACTATAACCTGGTGTTGCGTGATTTTTAACATCCACATTAGGTATTCTACGGAGGGAACAAAAAGCATCACATGTTGCTCCTCTGCTCTATTCATTGAGTCAGGCTTTGAAATGATGTGGAAAAGAACAACATCATTCAAAAACAATAATATAAATGAGGTCTCTGATCTGATAGTTACATAAATTGTCAGAGGTTTATTTATCAGCCAGCGATTTATTTATCTTCATTACTTGGCAAACCATTTTTAAAGCTTACTTTCAATGTCTGATCCCAGTATGCAATCTCTGCCTCTCTGATAGGATTATTATGATCAAGGAGATTATATCATACGTGAAGGAGAACAAGGCAACACCTTCTTCATCATTGCGAAAGGGAAGGTAGGGAGATCGTTTACAGTTATCAGTAATGTTTCAGAATGTAAGAATGCTGTGTACTGGTGTTGCTTGGAGCATTTCCTGGTAATCCTGAACAAGTCTGACAGGTTTGTGAAGATCATTCTCTGATTAAAGTGCTCTCTGTGCTTGGAAGTTGAAATCACACTTTGCAATATTCATGTCAGTGTGATCCTGTGGGTAGCATTCTTGTCTCACTTTGAAGATCCCGGATTCTAAGATCACACAGTGGGGTAGGAATGAGGAGGATTTTTGTATCCCTGAAGATGGTCGCTTTACAACCAGGGCAATGCACTCGTGTCCTGACCCAATATCTATCCCTCAGCTAACATCACCAGCACAGATTCTCTAGTTGTTATAGTCCACTCACTGAGTAATGAAAATTGCTGTCAACAGGCTCCAAGGCCTGCTTGGTCTAGTGTAAGAGAGGAGACTACTTCCTGGCCTAACTGGGTAGTCTCTGAGTGTGGGAGAAAGTGAGGACTGCAGATGCTGGAGACCAGAGTTGAAAAACACAGCAGGCCAGGCAGCATCCGAGTGAACAAGATCGGGGTGGAATTTTCCCAGGACCAGAACAATGTGGGAAATGGTGAGTGCAATGTGAATCATATGAGAAGGCCATCAAGGACCTTCACGTCGAGACCAAAACACTCATTATCAGCCTCGTCACCAAATTGACCTTTATCACAAGGGAGCTGGAGCTTACACACAGGGAAGCTGAGTTATGATGGTACAGGGTGTTGGTGAGGCCACACCTGGAGTACTGTGTACAGTTTTGGTCTCTGTATTTATGTTTTAGAATGCACTAACATTAGAGACAGTTTTCAAAAGAGATCCATGAGGCCAATTTTTGGCACGGAGGGTTTGATTCATCAAGATTGACTAAACAGGTGAGGTTTTTATTCATTAATTTAGAAGAATGAGGGGTGATCTTAGTGAAATGTACAAATTTCTGAGGCGCTTGAAGGGTAGATGTTGAGAAGATGGTTCCGATAGTTGGAGAATCTTGAATTAGAGACATAGTTAGAGAGAAAGGGGACACTCATTCACAACTGAGATGTGAGGAGTTACTTCTCCCAGAGAGTAGTGAATGTCTAGAATTCTCTATCAAAGAGACTTGTGGAGGCTAAATCACTCAAAGTACTTAAAGAGGAGAGAAATAGAGTTTTGAAATTTTGAGGAATTGAGTGCCGTAATGAGCCTATGCAAAAGTACAGTTAAGGCCTACAGCAGATCAAGGTGGGACAGACTTGAGGGGCTGAAAGGTCTATTCCTGCTTCGATGTTTACATCTTTGGGATCTTACCTCAGTAATTTGCAGTTTCCTATTCCCTCACCCGCCAGATAGAGACCAGATGCTGAGAATTTCTGACCTGGAGGTCAGAGCAGGACTGTGCCACACTAATTCCACGCCTACAGCATGTGCCAGCTATGCAGGCACTGTGCGTGTAACAACAGAGTGGCCGTGTCTTAATGTCTAAGGGAAGTGTAGTCATCAGTCAAGTCAGGGAGAGACCCTTTAGTCAGAGGGTGAAAAAATAAGGGGCATGGGCCGGTCAGCCTTTGATAAAGGGCTTTTGCCCAAAATGTCAATTTTACTGCTCCTCGGATGCTGCCTGAACTGCTGTGCTTTTCCAGCACCACTCTAATCTAGACTACGGTCAGCCTGTGGGCAACCAGTCCAGGGAGCTGTGGGAAAATGGTCAAGAATTGCATAGATATTGGTCGGGGGTCAGGGGACTGGTTGCGGAGTGGACTCAATGGGCCGAATGGCCTTACTTCCACTCCTATGTCTTATGGTCATTCATTGTTTGTCCTTCTCAGTCGACCAAGTAAGTGCATCATGGTGAGTCCTCAGGTCGGTCCACTTACTCCACACAAGACCTGGTGGACACTCCTCCCTAACATTAAGCCTCCCAAATAAACAGATTGACTTTTTTATTCATTTAACTGCCTTTTCTCTAAGCAATCTCTGTGTATAATCAGCTGTGATGTACATAAATGTAACAGTGAGCAGAAATCCTTTGGTTGGGAAGTGTCACGCTGTCTTAGGCATGTGATAAATTGTTCTGATTATGCAATTTCTTGTAATATGTGACATTGTTCCTATCTGTGTTTTAACAGTGAAAGAATTGATATAGTTTGTCGATCTGGTACAGGTCCGTGTGACACAGACCAGGGAAGGAGATGAAGACCCACAAGAAATCAAGACATTAGGAATGGGAGAATACTTTGGGGAGAAAGCATTAATTAGGTACAGGATTGTGAAGCACACAAAATGACAGGAGTTAAAGAAGAAGGCAGATTGCAAATGTCGCATTTAATCGGTGAAAGGCCTTAGTGATTTTTTAATTAATTTATTCATGGGACTAGGGCATTGCTGACTGCTTCAGCATTTATTGCCTGTCCCTAGTGGCCCTTGAGAAAGTGTCAGTGAATTGCCCTCTTGAACTGCTGCAGAGTATAGAGACTCTCCCAATGCTGTTAGGGAGGGAGTTCCAGGATTTTGATTCAGTGAATAAAGCATTCTGAAATGTATTTTAATCATTGAGTGTTTTGTATCAATTATGGGAAACACAAAAACCTTCACAGAGAGAAAACCCAGTCAAAACAAAATTTGGAAAATACTGTACTGGTCATTCATTTTGACCAGAATGTCACTCTTGCAGAATAAGTTAGATTCCCTATAGTATGGAAACAGGCCATTCAGCCCAGCAAGTCCACACCAATGCTCTGGTGAGGAATCCACCCAGACCCATTCCCCTATACTTACCCCTGGCTAATGCACCTAACACTACGTGCAATTTAGCATGGCCAATTCACCTCACCTGCACATCTTTGGATTATAGGGAGGAAATCAGAGCACTGAGAGAAAACCCACACAGATGCAGGGAGAATGTGCAAACTCCCACAGACAGTCGCCTGAGGTGGGAATCAAACCCAGGTCCCTGATGCTGTGAGGCAGTAGTGCTAACCACTGAGCCACTATGCTGTCCAGGAGGGTTTGCTACTTGAATTTGTATTTTTTATGAAAATGTCCTGATGAATACAATATGAAAATCTTCATCTAAAAGTATTTTGTCAGCAATACATGACTAACTACAGATATTAATCTGAAGAGTTATTTTTAATTAACAAGAAATGAAATATATTGAATTAAGTAGTGCAGAATTGCAAATTATCTGAAACTACATCAGATATAAGTCAAGAATGACAAAGCTTCATTTCTGTCTGAAGTGAGTGCATGCAAGATTGGGATTGGCCAACAGATTTTTTTTATTCAGTCATGGGATGTGGGCGTTGCTGGCAGGGCCAACATTTATTGCCCATCCTTCGTTGCCCTTGAGAAGGTGGTGGGGAGCTGTCTTCTTGAACTTCTCGACTCACAGTGCCCTTAGTGAAAGAATTCCAGGATTTTAACCTAGTGACAGTGAAGGAGCAGCGATATATTTCCACCCTGAATTTTTTTTAGGATTAGTTACTGACTGTACTGACTATACATTGCTGACTGCCATGTCATATATGTATAAAATCGACAACCTGTGAATTGTAATGAGTTTAATTTAGTAAGATAATATTTTAACTCTGAAAGAGAGGACAGTCAAAGGAAAAAATGATTTTGCCCTGATCTGATTTTTTTTCAGAATTTACAACTTCTTCTTTCTTCACACAGTGAGGATCTTCGTTCTGCAAATATCATCGCAGATGAAGATGATACCCAGTGCTTGGTCATAGATCGTGAGTAAGTTTCACCTCAAAGATGAACATGCCACCAAAATTATCTGTTGGGTTTGGAGGAATTTGGATGCTTTATCGTTTTACCTTTGATAGAATCATATAGACTCTTCAGCCCATGTCCCTGTGTTATGTCTTTCTGAATTCCTTTTGAAACATTTCTGTTGAATCTCGTTCCATTGCCCTTTCAGCCACTGCCTTCCAGATCACAACAATTCACTTTGTATAAACATTTCTCTTCATCAACTCCTGGTTCACTTGCCAATTATCTTAAAGCTGTAATTTCAGGGCACTGACCGTCCTGCTCGTGAACACAGTTTCTACCTCTCAATAAACACCCCTAGTCATTTCAAACATCTCGATTAAATATCCCCTCTCCTGCTCTGCCCAGGTTTCATTTCAAGATGCTTATTCTCAAATGAACTGTGCAGCGATTAAATATAAGAGTGTGAATCATTCACAACTTACATTGATAAATAGCCAAGTAGTGGAATGATTAGAGAGTTGTTGATACCAGAAAAACAATTTGATCCGGGAATCTAGTTACCTGATGAAGGAGCAGCGTTCCGAAAGCTTACGCTTCCACAGGACTATAACCTGGTGTTGTGTGACATTTAATAACACAGAATCATCTTCAGCTAACTTTCTAATTACAATTAGTTTGACATAATGAAGGTTGAAATTTGCTTCTAGTCAACAAATTAAATAAGTTTTCAATCTTAAACTTTCCATGTCTCCCTTCCATTTTCTAACAATTATGATGCTTTTGAACATATATTTACACTGGAATGTGTCAAGTATAATTACAAGAACATCAACCTTTTACACTACTTTCCAACAGTGAACGGGAGGAGTAGAAATTCTGTTCCCATGAAGCATGATCACCAGAGGTCTCTGTGACAGAAAGGTTTCAGCTGTTATCGTTAATATTTCATGATATGGCCCACAAGAACAACATTGAGAATGGTTTTTCCACATGTGAATTATAATATCCTTCAACTGGAAAATTGTTATGCAACTTTGTTGTCATTTCATGACAGAACATAACTAGATTTGCCTTTTTTTAAAAATGCACATTTAAACATGTTTAAAATTATGTCCCTAGCATCTTTAACCAAACGGTTGGTACCTATGAGGAGTTGCAGAGCCACCTGAAGGAATACGTGGAACAGTTGTCCCGCAGCGATAAGAACAGAAATGCAACGTCAGTATTCTCTGGATTTGTGAACTATTTCACATTGTACCACTGTGATAGCCTGGTTGGGACAGAGCTTTGCTGGTTTAAAACAGTCATTTTTCAGTCAGATCTTGTATGTGGGTTTTGTGAATTTACAACCCAAATATAGACACAGCTGTACCTCACAGTGGGCAGCACTCTAGTCCCAAGGCTGTGGGTTCAAGTCCCACTCTACAGGATTAAACACTAATTGCAGGCTGGACACTGCAGTGCAGGAGTGAGTGAGTGATGCACTCTTAGAGGTGCCATTGTTCGTTCAAAATGTAAAACTGAAGCTTGGTTTATTCACAAGTGCAAGAGAAGGACCTTGGGTGCACTATTTGAAGACATGCACGGGAGCTCTCCATGGTGTCCTGGCTTTGTTCCCTTAAAACCCTCCAAAATAACTGCACAGTGTCAGTCCCCTGAACTGAGGAGATTCTAAATCTCTTTTTCTTTAGTCCATGATACCAATCCAGCTCCCTCAGAGCCAGCTCTCAGAGTGAGCAGAACCCCGACACTCCTTTTTTTTTCTCAACTGTAGTGCTTAAATTTTAAATTTTGTTTTTAAAATTTTATTAAACAATTCACAGTTTACAAAACAATTAACATTAACAGCTGTATACAGAGAAACAGCAATTTTACAGGGGAGAGGGGCAGCAAAGCCAGGCCCCAAACCCCACCGTTCAACCAGCTTTCAGGGAAATGAGGACACACCTCAAATCCCAGTTTCAATCATCACAAAACAGTAACAGTGACATTTGTACATACAAGACAGTTCAATTACATATAAAAAACAGTGCATACAGTACAGACCCCCAGGAACCCAACAGGTTCTCCCCCATCCCCGTTCCCGTCCCCATCCCTCCCATCTTCCAGTCACTCTAAGGCAGCCTGCCCATATGCATCTTCTGGCTAAATCTCTTTTTTTTTGTCTTTTTCTTTTTTTACTTCTTCTTTTTGTGAAAGACACAAGGTGCATGAATCTTTATTCAAATTTCCACCACCAGGAAAAAAGGAAACACCCGAGTGGCCAGTGACAAGCAGTTCCCTTCACATCAAAGGGCAATGCTGTGTGAAAATCTCATTTTATTATTGGTCAGCCAGGGCTTCCTGATTGGCCCAGGTGAACAATTCTAATCAAGGATCTCATAGTCAAGGAGACTCGCCTGGTTCCAATCATTCCAGAAAATCTCACCCCTTCTCTACAAAAGCTTTTTAAAAACATTACCATGTCCAGATTCTGATAGAGATTGACAGGTTCAATACTCAGAAATCATTACTCTTTGCTTGGGGAATCTAAAGCACACTGCATAGTGTCACAATAGGACATGATCATTTCGGACTGAGATCAAAGAGTGATGAGCCTTTGAAAGGGTTGTGCTTACTCTATCATTGAACATCTTTAAGGCTGGGATAGACATAGCTTTAGTCTTGCAGGAATCCGGGGATCTGGGGAGTGGGTAGGAGTTCAAGCAGAGATTAACCAGAATCATACTGAACAATGGAGCAGGCAAAAACACTGATTTTGTTTTAGTTCCTGTATCAGAGAAGTTTTTTTCCATTTTAAGAAATCTCATAAGGTTTTCCGATCTGAGAATTAAGCAATTTTTCTTTTGTTAAATAATTTTCAACTATGAATAGTTAATGTTTAATACAACAGAAAATGTTAATGAAGCATTTACACTTGCTCTGAATAATCATTTGAAAACTGTAAGCAAGCAGAGTTAATTTCTTATTCATTCCTGGATTGGGGGCATCATTGGTTGGGGCAGCATTTATTGTCTGTCCCCAATTGCCCTTAAGAGGGTGGTGAGGAGCTGCCTACTTGAAGTGCTATATTCCATTTGCTGTAAGTAGGACAGAAGATACTTATTTTCTGACCTGCAGAGATAATAACTGTTGATAGTTTTTGCTGGTTGCTGGTTGATGTTGACTGCTCTTCGTTCCGAAGGTCACAGTGCCCATTGATTCTTTAGTTCCCTCACATTTCTGTTGTTGAGTGTTAATCAAACTCTTTTTATTTCTGCCCCCCCCCCCATTGCCCATTCCTCCACCCCCCTCAGGCCTCTCACGTTTGCTGCCTCTGAGTGCAAGGAGACCTTGCAGCTCCGGGAAAAAGTTGCCAAATTCTCCAGTTCCTGCCCTTTCAAAAACTTTGACATCATTGCCACTCTGGGCATGGGAGGCTTTGGGCGTGTGGAGCTGGTAAGTGAGACTGGGAGAAAGGTAATGTGGGACATTAGGGAAGGATGGACAATGACCCATAATGATGGGGAATGGATGTTTGATGAGCAGTATGGGCTGAAAAGCCTCTTTCTGTAATAAAGCTCTGAGGTGTTAATGAATAAATAGAAATTTGTTGTAAACACCATTACTCAGCCTGACAGGCAAGATTATAAGAGAAATTTATAATTAAGGGAAAACAATGCATTATTGTACTGCGTCCCCATATATGAGTCATACACCATCATCTCAGTTTTAAAATCCATGATATATTTTTCCATTAATACTGGCCGTTACATTGTGTTGCAATGTATTTTGATAACTGCAGGTGAAACTGAAGAATGAAGACACCACATTTGCCTTGAAATGCATTAAAAAGAAACACATTGTAGAGACTCGACAACAAGAGCACGTGTATTCGGAAAAGAATATCCTGCTTCAGACAAAATCCCCATTTATTGTGAGGTAGGTAAAGCTGTATTCAGAGGGCACAGTCATTTGGGGAGATGGTGCCTTAGTGGTAGTGTCACTGGATTTAGTAATCCAGAACCCCAGAACTCCTGCGCATATAAGTTTGAATCCTGCCATGGCAGATGGTGAGATTTGATTTTTTTAATTCTTGAGTTAAGAGACTATTTTAATGGTGACCATAAGGCCATTGTCAATTCTTGTAAAAACCATCTGGTTCACTAATGTCCTTTAGGGAAGGAAATCTGCCATCCTTACCTCATGTGACTCCAGACCCATAGTAATGTGGTTGATTTTAACTCATCCTTTTGGTAATTAGGGACAAGAAATAAATGCCAGACTATCTAGGTGTCTTTATATGGGAGTATGCGCCCATATGTAACTATGTGTCTAAAGGTAAGTGTGTACCTATATGAAGACGTGTTCTATATTTGTGTGTCTATTTGCAAATGTGTGTCTATGTGAAGATGTGTGTCTATAAAGTCATAGAGTTTTACAGCACAGAAATAGACCTTACATTGCAACTTGTTTCTGCCAACCAGATACCTTAGGTTAATCTAGTCCCATTTGCCAGCATTTGGCCCATATCCCTATTCATATTCTCTATTCATATACCCATCCAGATGCCTTTTAAATGTTGTAATCATACCTCTGGCAGCTCATTCCATACACGCACCACCCTCTGCATGAAAAGGTTTCCCCTTAGATCCCTATTAAATATTTCCCCTCCCACCTTAAACCAATATGAGTATCTGTCTACATGTAGACATGTCTATATGTAGGCACGTGTTTATACGTAGATGTGTTTCTGTGTGCAAGTTTGTTTAAATCTGTTTCAGTTTGATATAGTCTTCCAGTTATGGACATGTTTTACTAGTGACTGAGACTGAGTCATATCCAGATGTTTGCTACAATATAGATCAATTATTGTTTGGTCACTGCTTTAGATGGACAAGTCGGAATCAATTACACAGCATTCGCAAATTTCCCAATTTTCCATTTGGTTAGGCTATGTCTGTGGAGAAACAGAGTCAATGTTATTGGTCAATTACTTTGTGAAGAGCTGTGAAAATTCTGACTGACAGGTTTTAAGCAAGTTCAGAGGCAGAGAAAGCAGGACTGGGGAAATTGAAACAAAAAGGGAGGATCTGTGATAAGGTTAGTGGGAGGAGTGTTTAAATATCAAAATAAAATGTTGGTGTAAGGCATAAAGAGATGGTCATTAAACAGGAAAGGAGCAAAAGATGAGTTTTTTTTAAATTCATTCATTCATGGGATATAGGCTTCACTGACTGGGCCAGCATTTATTGCCCATCCCTAATTACCCAGAGGGCAGTTAAGAATCACCCACATTGCTGTGGGTCTGGAGTCACATGGAGACCAGACCGGGTAAGGATGGCAGTTTCCTTCCCTAAAGGACATTAGTGAACCAGCTGGGATTTTCCAACAATTAACAATAGATTTTTGGTCATTGTTAGAACCTTAACTCCAGTATCTTTTATTGAATTCAAATTCCACCAGCTGCTGTAGCAGGATTTGAAACCAGATCCCCAGAACATTAACTGAGCTTCTCGACTAATAGCTTTTAGTGATATTACCACTAGGCCATTTTCTCTCCTGTTTAAAATAATGGTTTATTAGAAGCTCAGGATTCAGCTTGCAGAATGAACAGAGGCCATTTGGCCCATCAAGTCTGCATCAACCCTCCAAACTTGGTTAGAGACAAAAAAAACCTGCAGGTGCTGGAATCCAAAGTAGACAGGCAGGAGGCTGGAAGAACACAGCAGGCCAGGCAGCATCAGGAGGTGGACATTTACATGTGAAACATCAACTTCCCCACCTCCTGATACCGCCTGGCCTGCTGTGTTCTTCCAGCCTCCTGCCCGTCAACCCTCCAAACAGCGTCCCAGCCAACCACCCATAGCCTTGCATTTACCATGGTGAATCCAGCCAACTTGCACATTGGGAGGAAATCAGAAACCCACGCGGACACAGGGAGGACATGCTAACTCCACACAGACAGTCACCCAAGGCTGGAATTGAACTCAAGTCCTTGGCGCTGTGAGGCAGCAGCGCTAATGACTGACCCACCTACTTTTCAGCAAAATATTCATCCCATTAAATTGTCAATCCAGAATGTTTGATTTGCTGTATTTGATTGGAAGAAGGACAGCTGTGAATTTGCCAGATGAATGATTCTTGTCAGTAAGTTCACGGTTCATGACATTTCAGAATTGCCCAGTTCAGTGTAAGACTTTTAAAAACTCATTGTTTTTCCCCTGCCCTTCTCTTCCAACCCACGCTTTGGTTTTGGTAAAACCCTGAAATTAACTCATTACCCCTCCTCCCTGATTAGCGTGTTTTAATGTTTTAGTGACCAAAATGATGACAGTCACTTTCTGACTGGGATCATGCTTCAACCTCCATCTGAGTGGTGTTATTAAGATGACTGCTTTTTAAATTTAAAAAAAAATGGAGCGTGTCATTTTCAGATGTCATCAAAAATCCAAGAATGTCTGTCCAGGTGGCCCAGGAAAAATAAATTGATTTTCATTGGATTGTGTGGCAGATGACAAAACTGTCTGTTGCAGCTGCCTCAAGAGGAGCAAAAAGCATTCTTTAATCATAGAATATTTCAGAATAATTTAAATCTAAAAGACTTTGCTACAAAGTGGGTTACCTATTGATGGATTTAGAGTTGCACCGTACCAATCCATAATGGATGTTTCAGTTATCTGGTAATGTTTCAATCATTTAAAAAAATTTGTTTTTGTGCATAGCTTTTCAATGTAGACAAATCATGTGGATGGAAATGTGCATTGGTGATGCTTTCACATGTTCACCACAGTCGTGGAGTTGTATAGGTTTGGAATGTTATCTGATTTCCATCAATATTGGGGAGTTGCCAGTGTTGGACTGGGGTGGACAAAGTCAGAAGTCACACGACACCAGGTTATAGCCCAACAGGTTTACTTGAAATCACAAGCTTTTGGAACATTACTCCTTCATCAGGTAAAGTCACCTGACAAGGGAGCAGCAAATAATACTGGATAAAGGGGAATGAGAGGTGACCTCAGGGAAACTTACAGAATTTTTACAGGATGTGACAGGGTGGATGTGGATGCAATGTTTTCCCATGGCTAGTTAGACTACAACCAGGAGTCATAATCTCAGGATAAGAGAAAGGCTATTTAAGATTGAGATGAGGAGGAATTTCTTAATTAAGACCATGGCAAATCTTTGGAGGACTGTCAAAGCCCAATCATTGAATGTGTTCAAAACAGAAATTGAGAGGTTTGTGGAGACTAATGACATCAACAGATGCAGAGCTAGAGCAGGAAAATGGCACTGAGGCAATGACTGAATTCGGTCAGGCTAATGGGCTGAATGGCCTATTCTGTTTCTAAGTAAATGTTGATGAGCACTGAACTCAATCACTTATCTGAAATTGGTGAGTCTAATTAATATTGACACAGTGTCTTTTCGTGCCTTCTCATCTTGTTACTGAAATAGGAACAAATTCACAATTGTATTAGTTTTGTTGAGTTGAACAAGGTTGGTGGAGTTGGGAATTTATTCTGGCTGAGGGTCTAACTAATTCTACTTTTCCTGCAGACAGCATCAACAAAGTGCCTTGGTAAAGCTGGACAGCTGATTTGTGACGCCAGCAGCGTGGGTTTAGTTCCTGCACTGGCTGGCATTACCATGAAGGACTCTTCTTCCCAATGTCCTCCATCACCTGAGGCATGGTAACCATCAGGTTAAACCCCACCCAGTCATCTCTCTCTAATGAGAGAGTAGTCCTATGGTCCTGGTAAGTAAAGTCACCATAGTCTTACCAGACCTTAGGGCTGCTCTCTCATTACAGAGAGATGGCTGGTGATGGTTTAACCTGAAGGTCACCATGCCTCAGGTGAAGGGAGAGGTTGAGAAGGACAGTCCTTCACTGTCACCTCAGCCGGTGTGGCTCTGGCATCTTTACCTTGTGTAAAATCCTTTAAAATGGTGAAAGAGCCTGGAATGTTTCACAGGAGAAACTGACGCAAAACTAGTGAAGTAGAAATTTGGAAGGGGTGACAGGATGGGCTTTTACCAGGATTTTAAAGAGCATCTGAAGAGAAGAGGATTAAATGGAGAGGCAACATAGGAAGAGGGGACAATGATCCAGTCCCTTGGACCTGGGTCTCATCAAGAGCTGCCATAACTCCAGGAATTAGCCAATATCCAAGGAGAAGGCGGACTGAGGGGGAGCAAGGAAAGGCACTAGGTCCCTCTCCCTTCTCTGACAGTCACATGGACCTTGGTCTGTCTGTCAGCATCAAAGTGGGACGGTAGAACAGAGTTCATGTTTCTGCTTCTCTGAAGAAGTGTCACTCAAAAACAGAGCTGCTGAGTTTCTCCAGCATTTTCTGTGATTCCTTTACATTCCAAGCATCCACAGTAAATTGCTTTTACAAAGGAACGATAACAGGAGTAGGCCACTCAACCCGTCGTGCTTGCTCTGCTGCTCAATAAGGTGACAGCTGATCTGATTTTAATCTCAACTCTACATTTCTACACATTACCCAACAATCTTTCATCTGCTCGGTCATGAAGAGTGTATCCACCACTTCTTTTGAAAGGTTTAAAATCTCTGCATCCATTGTTTTTAGAGGAAAAAATTCTAAACATTCATAACCCTTTGAAAGAGAAAGAATATTTCCTCATCTGTGTCTGAAATGAGTGACCCCTTATTTTTAACCAAATACCTAGATTCTCCCACAAGCTGAAATATCCTTTCGACACTCACCTGCTCAAGACATGTTAGGATCTATTTATCTTTATTCCTTCATGAGACATAGGTTCCATCAGCAAGGCTAGCATTTGTTGCTCATCCCTAATTGCCCTGGTAGTTTGTTAGGACCTTTTCAGGGTCAACCCAGTTGCTGAGGTTCTGGAGGACAGATCAGATGAGGAATGCAAATACCCTTCCTAAAGGATAGTAATGGGCCAGAGAGATCTCTCAATAATCAAGGACCATTTCATGGTCACCTCACTGAGTCCAGCTGCAGATCAGTAAAAGCAAAAGTCCTGTAGATCTAAAAAGCACAGAAAATGCTGGAGAAACTCAGCAGGTTTGGCAGCCGCTGTAGAGAGAGAAACATAGTTAATATTTTGAGTCCAGTGTTTAGAATGCTAGCTTTATATTCTGATCATATTAATTGAATTTAAATTGTATCAGCGACTTTGGTTGAATTTAACCCTCTGTACCCAGAGCATTAGCCTGGGCTTTCGGAATGCTAGTTCAGGGCTCTTTCTCCTTCACTGTCACTGTCAAAATCCTGGAATTCCCTCCCTAAGGGCACTGTGGGTCTACCTACAGCACATGGACTGCAGTGGTTCAAATAGGCAGGTCACAAACACCTTCTCAAGGGCAACTAGGGACGCGCAGTAAATGCTGGTCCAGCCAGCAATGGCCACATCCCACAAGAGAATATTTTTTTCAAAACCACTGTCTCCCTTTAATCAGTAGAGGATGAAACTAATTGCTGTAACTCACAGAGGAAAGATTGGGTTTTGATGTAAGGCTTTTGCAAAATATGCTTACGGAGATCGCCTGACCCTGAGCTTGCTGTCTCTTGTAGATTGTACCGAACTTTCCGAGACTCCAAGTATGTGTACATGCTCCTGGAGGTGTGTCTGGGAGGTGAGCTATGGAGCATTCTCCGTGACATGTGAGTGTAGGTGTTTTACGTGTTCACGTGTTTTATTACATGTGCAATGCCTTGTATATCAGCACAAACTGATCTGAGAAGCTCTGAGATCATAGACATGAGCAGATGGCAGCTGGAACACACAGGGGCTGAAATTCAAGCTTCATTTGTTGATGGCCCTGAGCTGAGTCCATTTGGATTCATCATATCGTGTTCTGGGCACTTCATCTCCAGAAGGATACACTGGCCTTGATGTGCTGTAAGATTTACTGGGACAATAGTGAGATTTAAAGGATTAAATTAGGAGGACAACCCAGATAAACCCTGGATTAAAACCCCTCTCGAATTTAGAAGGTTCAGGACTGGTCTAGTTCAGATATTTGAAATGATTTGACAGGATGGAAGAAGAGACACTAATCATCCTAGAAGAGGAGATCAGAATAAGTGGCCATAGCCTTAAAATAGGGCCATCCTGTTCGAGAGAGAGGTGAGGAAGTCCCTTTCACATCGACTATGCTGAAGATCTGAGCTTCCCTCTCCACACAGAGTCTGCAGATGCTGTAGGGGACCATTGCAACTTCCAAAACTCAATCGATTTACTATGAGCTGAAAATATCAGTATCTGGTCAGTGGGATGTTTAGATCGCCCTCCCCCCAAAACACTCCTTGGTCATAGGAGGGTAAAGTCAGGGGCATTATGGACTGCAGGAGCACTTTGCTGTTAAACAGAACCTGAAACCAGTTGGGAATGAAATGCTGGTGTTACCTAGAGGCTCCAACACACTCACATGGAGTGAGCTCTCAAACAGTCGATTTGAGGAATCCAAGATTTGCTGAGCTGACACTGAACACCATCTGAATGCAGATTGATAGAAACTCTAAGGGCTGGAGAAGGAGAGGCAGTTGATAGATAGCCATCAGTCCCTCAGTAACTATCATGAAATGCTGTGGTATTTGTCAGAGAGCAGACCATATTCTCCTACCAGATTGATTTTGGAGCAGTAGAGGCAGACAAACACACTCGGGGCATTGTAACAATGAACAAGTGGATGGAATTGTATTATACTGAGTAGTCATTAGGATGGATTCAATCACAGAATTGTCACAGTACAGAAAGAAGCCATTTAGCCCATCATGTCTATGCTGGCTCTTCAAATAAGCATCTTAGCTAGTGCTATTCACCTGCCTTTTCCCCACAGTTCTGCACATGAACCCATTTCGCATTAAAGTTAGAAATGGGGGTATTGACAAGGAATGAAGCCTCTAATTTACATCAGTTTGAAGATTCCTTTTCCTGCCCACTTCTTCCTCTCAGCCTTTATACCCAAAAGAGAGGGCCTCTTTGACTACTGCAGCTGTCCTTCCCCACCATCACCACCTACTGCTGGAAGTCCCAGCACAACTGCTCAAGTTCCCTTGCTCAGTGCCCTCCCTCAACATTGCCCCCTACTGTTGAGATACATTGGACATTTTGCTGCCGATCCAACTTAAAGGTTGAAAGAGGAGTCAGTGCATGGAGCCAATAGCCTGACCTTGTCTTGCAGGTTCACTAGCTCTACAGTTACTGTCGCTCCAGTATAGGAGAGCACAAAGCCAACTATCAGCCAGCTACATTCAAAGAACAAAACCATCTGAAACTCCTCATAGTTAGGGTGGCACGGTGGCTCAGCAGTTAGCACTGCTGCCTCACAGCAACAGGGTCCCAGGTTCGATCCCAGCCTCAGGTGACTGTCCGTGTGGAGTTTGCACATTCCCCCGTGTCTGCGTGGGTTTCCTCCCACAGTCCAAAGATGTGCAGGCCAGGTGAATTGTCCATGCTAAATTGCCCCATAGTGTTAGGTGCATTAGTTAGAGGGAAATGGGTCTGGGTGGGTTACTCTTTGGAGGGTTGGTTTGGACTTGTTGGGCTGAAGGGCCTGTTTCCACACTGTAGGGAATCTAATCAGTCTGTGGTGGGAGTGGAGCAGTTGGGGCTATCCAATGGGCTGGTCACATGGATGGATTGTGAGGAGCTAATTTAAGACCGAACAATGCTGGATGAGTTTGGCTGGAGAATTACAAATTCCTGAGCAAAGGTGATCGAGAGCTCAGGCCCAGAAAGACAGGTCAGTTGAGCTTCCATTTCTGTTGTAGCTTTCCCTCCGTACTATATCTCAGACACTCTTCACAGCCTAATTGACATGTTTTCAAAGTACAATCACAGTTGTAATGTAGGAAACACAGCAGCTAATGTCTGCACAGCAAGATCCCACAAACTGCAAAGAGGCAGTGGCTGCGGTATTTGTTTTAAAGGATGTCCTGATTGAATTGCTTACATCACGAAGATGGGATCCAGCTGAATATTTTCTGTAAAGTAATTCTCGCCGGTCCTCCCGAAGAGCTACTGAGGCTGTTTAGGATTTTGGAATGCACATTTCTGAGGTGATAAACTGACTTCCCTGTAACCAAACTGTGAATAGGTAAATGGACATGTGAGTTCACCTTCCCACACCTTTGCATTTCAAACTGGGAACTCCTTGAGGCTAATGTAACCTTGAAATCATCACGAGGGTTAAGTCCCCTCTACACTGTCAG
Source organism: Chiloscyllium punctatum (assembly GCF_047496795.1). NCBI lineage: Eukaryota > Metazoa > Chordata > Chondrichthyes > Orectolobiformes > Hemiscylliidae > Chiloscyllium > Chiloscyllium punctatum. The sequence goes on from NC_092751.1 coordinate 107,618,450, forward strand.
ACCAGTCCTGATTGATGGGCACTGCTGCTCCATAGTTCCTTATGGAACAAATATAAACACCTCAGGGGGAGCATTAATAAAATTACCACTGTCTCTGCACATGTTAAATGTGAACCCTTTTCCTTCACTGTTCAAGCTGACAAATCAGTCAGTGTTAACCAGCTGGATACTGTAGACAGCGACACACTCATTGGCAATGATAGACAGATACAAAACAGCTACAACAAAGACTTGATTTTGTATAACACCTTTCACATAATAAGATGTCCCAAGATAACTCTCAGGAGAAATTGCTAAACCAAATAAAGTTTGATTTCCTGCCAAGGCTAAATTTGTACATTCATTTTCAGGTGTTTCTTCGATGAGTCGACAGCTCGGTTTTGTGTGGGCTGTGTGGTCGAAGCCTTTCATTATTTGCACAATCGAGGAATTATTTACCGGGATCTCAAACCAGAGAACTTGTTGTTGGATAAAGATGGATATGTGAAAATGGTATGTCTGGTGGAGTCTGCCTCCCTGCCTCCCCATGAACACAATATTCACCCATTAGAGCTGAAGAAATAGGAGCATGTGTAGGCCATTCGGCCCTCAACTGTGCGGTGCCATTCAGTAAGATCGTGGCTGATCTTTTGCTCCATCTTCAGTTTCCCACCCAATCCCATGTTGCTTCATTCCCTAAGAGACCCAACATTTGTCTATCAAACAACATCAATGTCTTTCAATTACTAACGTCTGGAGGGATCTTTACTTAGCACAAATTTGAGGAACGGGGTATTTTGAAGTTAGGATTATCAATGCTGATTGGTTATATTTAAGGAGTTTTGACCACTTTACCTCAGACTTGGCCAACCAGCAGCTTTTCCCACCTTTGATATATAAAGTGTCGATAGAGAATGAGCAATACCATTTCTTTCACTGTCCCTGTTACATTACTCCTGTTGGTTCACACCAGCACTGTGCGAGGCCTCTCTTCAACTATTTCCGAACATTCCTGTTGGTTTGTAACACCTCCATTTTCAGATGTGAGCAGACCTGACCAAGAATGAGAGACAGTATTTACATTCCATTCACAGTGCAAGCACTTATTCCCCAGTGGATTGAAATCTATGTTGGAAATGTGTTTGAGAGTTTCCAGGTAACTTTTGATCACCTGCTGTGCTGAGTCTGACTCTGTGTTGGGTTTTTAACCAGCCGCAGTGGGAATCCCAAATGAGGTGTTTGTGTTTTTGATTCATTCATGGGATGTGGGCATTGCTGGCTGGGCCACCATTGATTTCCTGTCCCTAGTCACCCTGGAGAAGGTGGTGGTGAGCTACCTTCGTGCACTGCTGCAATCTTTGACATGCAGTGCTGTTAATTCTGGGAGTTCCAGGATTTTGACCCAGTGATATTGAAGAAATAGCAATATATTTCCAGGTTAGGGCGGTGAATGGCCTGGAGGGGAACTTGCAGGTGGCGTTCCCATGTATCTGCTGCCCTTGTCCATCTAAGTAGAAATGCTTGTGGGTTTGAAAGGTGTTGTCCAGGGCGTCTTGGTGAATATCTTTGCTTGTCACTTTAAGGCAATTTGGTATTGCATTGCCCAGTGAAGTTGAAAAGTGTGGTGCTAGAAAAGCGCAGCAGGCCAGGCAGCATCCAAGGAGCAGGAAAATCGACATTTCGGGCATAAATCCTCTCACTACACTTGCCTAGTGAAGTGTCTGGATGCAGGGGCAGAATCACAGTGACATCCAGAAATACCGGAATATTTACAAAAGGTCTCAATTTCTTTGTTATTTCACCTGATTAGATTAGATTAGATTACTTACAGTGTGGAAACAGGCCCTTCGGCCCAACAAGTCCACACCGACTCTCCATAGAGCAACCCACCCAGACCCATTCCCCTACATTTACCCCTTCACCTAACACTATGGGCAATTTAGCATGGCCAATTCACCTAACCTGCACATTTTTGGATTGTGGGAGGAAACCGAAGCACCCGGAGGAAACCCACGCAGACACGGAGAGAATGTGCAAACTCCACACAGACAGTTGCCTGAGGCGGGAATTGAAGCTGGGTCTCTGGCGCTGTGAGGCAGCAGTGCTAATCACTGTGCCACCGTGCCGCCCAGAGAATTAGCTATGCCTACAAAAGCAACTCTCAGTTTCACATTAGCAAGTTCTGTGGGCAGTGAGTAGATTCTTTTTAAATAGAAGTCCTGAAATTCACATTATAAACAAGAACACAGAAGCTTTCATTACACAAACAATATAGCAAGTGAATATTAAAAGCTCACACACTGCAGATATTCCATTGTAATCCTCAATCAGTCTTTGTTTCAGAATTATGAGGTGCTTTGAATGCAGATATAAAGAGGACCTGTTTCCAACAGCAGAAGTGTGGAAAGCCAGTGAACAGGGATGTAGGTTCATTGGAATAGCAAGTGCGGGGGTCCTGAGGTCAGTGTTTCAGCAGCTCACAGGGACACACTGTAGTCTGAGAGGTGTAAGGCTATGGATGCACTCCAGAAAATGCTGCTGGAAATTTTCAGCTACCTCCTGCACATGCTGCTAACCCGAGGCAAGAACAGAAATCGCTGGAAAAGCTCAGCAGGTCTGGAGAATCTGTGGAGGGAAATCAGAGTTAATGTTTCGGGTCCAGTGACCCTTCCTCAGAACTGTCAAGCAGAGGTTCTGGCTGTAACCAATCCTACGCCATTATCTGGTAGAACGCTTCTCTCTCCTTCCCTCTCCTCCTCCCCACTCAGAAGGCTCTGAATCTGGAATTCTGTCCCCACCAGCTTGGGAAGTCTCTATCATTGATTTTATTTTTAAGGCTGGCGAAGACAGGATTGTTGTTTTCTCAGAGAATACAAGGATATGAAGAGCAGATGGGAGAGTATAGAGGCAGTTGATCAGCCAAGACCATATTAGGTAATGGAGCAGGTTGGGTGGGCTGAAATGGCCTCACCCTGTTTGTATCTATCGAATTATAATTTCTCTCTCTCTCACTATCTATCCCTTTCCCTCTACCTCACCATCCTCCCTCCTATTCTCTCCCTCTCTTACCATTTCCTGTCTCCTCCCTCTTTCATTCTCTCTTCTGCCCTTCTACCCTCTCCTTATTCCTCACTTTTCTCTCACTTCCCAACTTTCTCTCTCACTCTCTCAACCCTATATCTCCAAATTTGTTCTCTTTTTCTCTCACTCTCCATCCCCTCCCTTTTCTAACTCTCTTTCCCTCTCTCTTTTTCTCCCTTCCCCCCTTTCTGTCTTCTCTCCATTTCTCTCTCCCCCCTTCTTTTCCCTCCTTTTTCTCTCCTCACCCTCTGTCTATCTTTCTCTTAGGCTGATTTTGGCTTTGCAAAGCAGATTGGTCTTGGCAAGAAGACGTGGACATTTTGTGGAACGCCCGAGTACGTAGCCCCTGAGATCATCATGAACAAAGGCCATGACTTTGGGGCAGATTATTGGTCTCTGGGGATCCTGGTCTTTGAGCTGCTGACTGGAAAGTGAGTACTGAAACCTAACCGGAACCTTCCGGGCCCTTCTAGAATGTTTTGAAGGGCGGGGCAATGTAGCTGTATTGGGCAGAAAGTGAAAGTTCAGTTTTTCAGGAGCAGCTTCAGGTTTTGCTGTTAATTGCTCTGAACCTATTGATGAGTAACCTTTCCCACCTGACATGAACAGGAACCTCGTTAATATTCATTAGCGTGAACAAAACTCATAAACATCCCAATCTGCTGAAACCCTCTGTTCAGGGGCACAATCCTTTCTCAGTCAAGTGTGAGAAACACATTTGTTCACAAACGTGACAGCATCCATGAGAGGTATATGGGGTGCAGTGGATGTCTTCCTCTGATCTCCAGTGGGTACAAACTTCTTCAGCATCTGGACGATAGTAAACTACGGACCAAGTGCAGGTAAATGGGATTAGTGTAGTTTGGTGTTTGTTGGTCAGCACGAAGATGGTGGGCTGAAGGGCCTTTTTCTATGCTGTATGACTCTTCTGTTCCTCAGCTTCTTCAGGACTGAGCTCTTACTCTGAAAAGTGTGAAACCTCATAGGGTCAACCAGCCCATGGTGTGTGTAAACACTCAAGACCACGAAACTGAAACAGAAATCACTAGAGAAGCTCAGCAGGGTCTGGCAGCATCTGTGGAGAGAAAGCAAAGTTAACGTTTTGGGTCCAGTGATCCATCTCTAGTTCTGAAGAAAGGTCACTGGACCCAAAATGCTAACTGTGCTTTCTTCCCACAGATGCTGTCAGACCTGCTGAGTTTCTCCAGCAACTTCTATTCCTATTTCAGATTTCCAGCATCCATTGTCAGGGCTATAGGCTGATTATGAGCACAGGGGCATCTAGAATGTTTGGTTTATAACTTTAATCCATTCTGTTGTTTTGTTTGATATAAACTGTGTCTTTTTGTAGCAGCTTCCTGTCTAGGTTCCCCTCAGCCTGAGCCGACCTTCCACAATCTCCTCTGTCCTGGTGCCTTTGTCAGTTGGGATGCCTCTCGTTGCCGTCCATGGAGAAATGAACTTTCCTCCTTTCCTGGGCAGCCTTCCATGGAACCTCATGAGGCCTCTTTGAACTGTGCTTCCTGTCCATTCTTTGAGGTCTCCAGGGTAGGCTGGGTGGGGGTTATTAAGCAGAAGGTGAGGAATGTCCGGGGGCTGCACAGGGTGATGTACTGTCCTGGTACCTATTACACATGGATGCTGCACTCTGCTGTGGGAGCAATGGGCCGGGAGCCTGGATGAGGGAGCAGCAGATGTTCCTGGCCACTTGCTCTCAACATTTGGCATTTTATCCACATGTGAATATGTGATGAACCAAAAACAAGACAGTCATGTGAAATCTCAGATCCCTGAGCAGAGTTTGCCTGTTCTTTGAAGCCTATCTGCACACCTAGTCTCAAAGAGTATCTCCCAGCGGCAGCACAGGGTTTAACACAGAGGGACATCCTATACTTTGTGTGATTGTAGAAAAGAGGGGAATTTTCATCCTGTTTACTTCATGCAAGAGAATGGTGGAATATCACAGCATAGAAGGAGGCCATTCAGCCCACCCTATCCCTGCTGGCTCTCTCAGAAAGAGCTGCCCAACCTTTCCCCATCAGCCTATATGTGTGAACTTTGTCATCATCATGCTCACAAGCCACAGCTTTCACTTCCACTTGTTTACAAAACTAAACAGATCCGTTTAGATAATTTGTTCCAATAACATTGATGTCACTGAATCGGAGAGTGATTTGCCATAAACAATTATGTGAAGGGAAGAGTCCCATCACCAGGCTCCATCATCAACCCACTGGTAGATCAATAATGCCAAAGATTCCCTTTGGAAAGTGCCATTTATCTAGAAGCAGCTCTGCCTCACAATGGGATCCAGACCTGTCTTTTTTAAGTAAATTGATGTAACACTTGAATCAGGCATTGGCCTACTAGCTGCTGCTTTTCCGATGCTCCTTCAACAAGCCCTCCATCTGATAATCGACTTGCTGTATTTTAATGAAGTGGGTGATTAATGAAAGCTGCATCCCTCAGATTCTAAATAATGAGCTGTGATATTAACAGGGTTTTGGGAGGGGGCTGGACGCTGTGGTTACACTGGGATTTGATTCTGCAAGGACTGAGAATTATTCTGCTCCTAGCAGTTCATCAGTGAAGACCCTTGTGAAGGGTTACATTGATGTGGATAAACATTGTGCTTCTCTTTAACAGACAGACAGTCATTAATCCCACAGCAAAACTCACAAAAAGCACCTGACCAGATGGCCATTGTTCATACGAACAAGCGTGTCAACTTGTGTTGAAACAGGCCATTCAGCCCATCTATTCTGTTCTAGACTCTCTGCTCCACATGAATCTCCTCCCAGCTCTTTCTATTTAACCTCTCACCTAACCATCATCTCCCTTGATTCCTTTCTCCCTGATGTGGATATCAAGTTTCCCCTTGAATGCATCAATCCAATTCACCTCAGCTGTTCTATGTTATAGCAGGTTCCACATTTCCACAATTCCCTGGGTGAAGACAATGCACCTTAACTACCACTTGGATTTATTAGTGACGGTCCTCCAGCTAATACAATCCTCCAGCAATCCTGAGGTTCAGTCGGTTATCCTGGATGAGAATGCAGGCTGCAGGGGAAATGAGCTGGCTGACTGTGGCATGATGGTACAGGAAGTCACTGGAAATTGAAAAGGAATGTAGTGGTAATAGGCGACCATACAGTGAGAGGGATTGACACTCCGCAGTTAAGAGTGTGAGTCCAGACAGCTGCTTGGAATCAGGTTTGGGATATCCATTCAGGGCTGGAGAGGAAGTTGCAGTGGAATGAAAAAAAGAACTAATCATGTGGCTTTGTGAGGGTCATGCCTCACAAACTTTATTGAATTCTTTGAGGATGTGACAAAACACATTAATGAAGGTAGAGCATGGTGGTGTACATGGATTTTAGCAAGGTGTTTGATAAGGTTCCCATGTTAGGCTCATTCAGAAAGTAAGAAGGCATGGGATACAGGGAAATGTGGCTGTCTGGATACAGAATTGGCTAGCCCATATAAGACAGAGGGTGGTAGATGTTGGAAAGTATTCATCCTGGAGCCGGTAACCTGTGGTGTTCCACAGGGATCTGTCTGGGACCTCTGCTCTTTGTGATTTTGATAAGTGACTTGGATGAGGAAGTGGAAGTGTAGGTCAGTAAATTTGCCGATGACAGGAAGGTTGGTGGAGTTGTGGATAGTGTGGGGGTGCAGTTGTAGATTGCAACAGGACATTTGCAGGATACAGAGCTGGACTGAGAAGTGGCAGATGGAGTTCAATCTGGAAAAATCTGAATTGGAAGGTCAAATTTGAATGCAGTTTATAGGGTTAAAGACAGGATTCTTGGCAGTGTAGAGGAACAGAGGGATCTTGGGGTCCATGTCCATAGATACCTCAAAGTTGTCACCCAAGTCGATAGGGTTATTAAGAAAGTGTATGGTGTGTTGGCTTCCATTAGCGGGGGATTGAGTTTAAGAGCCACAAGGTTATGCTGCAGCTCTATAGAGCCCTGGCTAGACCTCACTTGGAATATTGTGTTCGGTTCTGGTTGCCTCATTATAGGAAGGACGTGGAATCTCAAGGGAGGGCGCAGAGGAGATTCACCAGGATGCTGCCTGGACTGGAGGGCATGTCCTATGAAGAAAAGTTGAGAGAGCTATGGCTTTTCTCATGAGAGACAAGAAGGATGAGAGGTGATTTGAGACAAGATAATGAGAAGCATCGATAGCGAGGATAGCCAGAGATGTTTCCCAGGGCAGAAACAGCTGTTACGAGGGGGCATAATTTTAAGGTGATTGGAGGAAAGTTTGGGGTAATGTCAGAGGTAGGTTCTTTACACAGACAGTGGTGTGTGTGTGCAATGTACTGCCAGTGATGGTAGTAGAGCCAGACACATTTAAGCAACACTTGGATAGGCACATGGATGATAGTAAAATTTAGGGTATGTAGGCTAGTTTGATCTTAGAGGTCAGCACAACATCGAGGGCTGAAGGGACTGTGCTATGCTGTACTTTCCTATGTTCTATTGTGGTCCATGTAGGAACCAGTAGGGTAGGTCAAAGAAGGATGTTCTCCATAGTCTGTATGAGGAGCTAGACACCAAATGAAGCAGAACCTAACCAGTCAGAATCTCTGCATTATTACCTAAACCATAGAAACTCTACAATGTGGAAGCAGGCCATTCAGCCCATCAAGTCCACACCAATCCTCTGAAGACCATCCCACCCAGGCACACCCTCTACCCTATTCCTGTAACTCTGCATTTCCCATGGCCAATCCACCTAATCTGCAGTTTTGGACTGGAAGAGGAAGCCCATACAGACATGGCAAGGATGTGCATATTCCACACCCTGGAATTGAACCCAGGTCCCTGGCACTATGAGGCAGCAGTGCTAACCACTGAGCCACTATAAGGCATTATTATCAGAGGCACATGCAAATTGATATCAGGCAAATCAGGTTAGAGAGATGAATGTGTGATTCATAGTCCGGTGTGGGAGAAGTGGGTTCTGATTCATGGAGCTCTGGCATCATTTCAGGGGTAAGGGGAATCTGTGAGTTGGGCATTGCTCTTCATGACCAGATAACCGAGGAATTAGAGAAGGTTTTAAATTAAATAATGGAGACAAAAGATCAAATTTGAGAAGGCGAACTATGGTCAAGGCCAAAGAGAAAAATATTAACACAGGAAATAATAAACAGGAAGGGATAGAAAGTACAAATCTGAGATTCAACCAACAGATTAGACTAAAATTTACAAAGAGTGTAAAAAGATAAAATGAAAGGCTCTGCAGCTGAATGCATCAAAACAAAACAGATGAACTCAAAGATCAAACAGAAATGAATAAATACGATTTGGTAGCCATTACAGAGACGTGGCTGCAGGGTGACATGGATTGGGACCTGAATTTTGAATGGAACAGGATATTTAGGAATGACAGGAAACTAGACAAATGTGGAGGGCGACTCTGTTAGTTAATAATCTTATCACAATACAAAGGCATGTTCAGGAAATAATGATACGGAAATTGTTTGTGTAGAAATGAGAAATGCTAAAATCAAGAAGCAGAAATGGTGTAAGGCCCCCGAAAAATAACCACACTGTTGGGTTGGGCAGGAGAAGAAATAACGAGAGATTATCAGAAAAGCATAGTCATAATCACGGGATAGTTTAATCTGCAGGTCAACTGGAGAAGTTAGTCTGGATGAAAGGTTCATGGAATGTTTTCAGGATAGTTTCTCAGAACAGTAATTACAGGAGGTGACTAGGTCTGACATTGTGCAATGAGATAGGACTAATAATGAAGACGCACCTAGTTGGCAGTGACCATGATATAATTGAATTCTATTTTCGATGTGGGGAGGGGAGGAGTTGGTCTCAAACCTTTTCTTTAACTATAAGTAAAGACAAATATAAGGTCACTAAAGAAGAGTTGGCTGAAGTGAATTGGCAAATTAGCTGAAAGGATATGTCACGAGAGAAGCAGTGGCAGGTATTTCAGAATATACAGAATGAATATATTCTAAGAAGAATTCCAAGGTCGGACCCACCATCCCTTAGATAATGTCATAGAGTAAGAGACTAACAATATTATAAAATCATAGAATTCCTACAGTGCAGAAGGAGAAAGCATATCATTGTACAAAGACAGGTGTCAAGTCAGAAGATTGGGCAGAATATAAAAACAGCAAAGAATGACCAAACAATTAATCAAGCGTAGAAAACTAGAGGACAAGAGAGAGATAGACAGAAATATAAAAACAAATAGCAAGAGTTTCTGTAATTATTTAAAAAGTAGAAGAGTTAACAAAGTGAGCATTGGTCCTGCGGGAAGTCAGACTGGAGAATTAATAATTGAGAATAAGGAAATGGCAGATGAACTGAACAGGTAATTTGCATCAGTCTTCACTGTAGAGGATACCAATAATATCCCAGGGGCAGTGATGAACCAGGAAATGGAAAGCAGTTCAGAGAAGGTTTTCTCAGCCAATACCCAGAATGAGCAGGTTATTCTGGGTAGAGGTATGATCGCCGAGCATAATGTTTGAATTGGATGAGGCCACATGGCCATCAATTAGTGTATCCCCTGCTCAACATATGAATAGAAATGAGAACACACATGGTGTTTGCTCCAAAGAGCTCCTCATTTGTGGAGGTTTGCCTATTGACTGTCAAACAGAACCAGCAGGAAATGTCACTGAAGATCTTTCCACCTGCTCTGTACAGTGAAGATTAGGACAATGGTTTTCCAACTGAGATTCATCATCCCCCCAACCACATTCTCTAATACTCCAGGTTATATGCCCATGGAGGCCAGAGAGAACCTGATCCTGGTAAGTGGCCTTACCTTCTTTCAAAGAATGAAGAGCAACATGCCAGCTATTCTGATAAAGAAGATCACACCTGAAACTCTCAGCTGTATCCTCTCCTGTAGATACTGATACATTTTCCAGGTTTTTCCTAATAAATCCAGTACTTTCCTTCTTACTTACATTGGTGTGGCCTATTGGTCTATATTCATCCCGAATTTTATTGACATTTCCTGTGTTTCTGAGTTTCGATGATTTTCCCACTTCTGCCTCAGTAAATATTGCACTCAGTGACACACTGTGACACACACAGACCTAAGTTGCCTTGGTGTGGAGTTGTCGGTGTTGGACTGGAGCGGACAAAGTCAGAAGTCATATGACACCAGGATATAGTCCAACAGGTTTATTTGAAATCACAAGCTTTCGGAGTAAATAAACCTGTTGGACTATAACCTGGAGTCATGTGACTTCTGACCTGGACCCAGGTTGATTAATGATCCAGCCACTCTCTCTCTCTCTCTCTCCCTCACGTTCTCTCTAGCCCTCCCTTTACAGGATCCGATCCTATTCAAATTTACAACATGATTTTGCGAGGAATGGAAAAAGTGGACTTTCCAAAGCGAATTTCCAAGCGACCTGAGGATCTGATCAGGAGACTCTGCAAGTGAGTAAACATGATCCTTTATTCTGAAATGATGGTCAGAAACAGCAGCCTGTTTTTCCTAAAGAGATCCAATGCATGCACAAACCTTTTAATCCTTCATATTATTGAGCATGCTATTTTTGTTTTTATAAGTCTGAGCCAGGTTAACTTGATTTTTTCTTCCTTGACATTGGAGTCACTGACAAGGCCAGTATTTATTGTCCTTAAACTGAGTGTCTTGCTAGGTAATCTCAGAGGGTAGTTAAGAGTCAAGTACACTGCTGTGCGCCTGGGATCACATGTAGTAGGCTATGTTATGTCTCACAGTCAGTACCTGAGTATGGGAGTTGGGTAGCACAGTTAACTGAATGGCTGGTTTGTGTTGGAGAGTGATACCAACAGCATGGGTTCAAACCTTGCAATGACTGAAGCTACCATAAAGTCCCACCTTCTCAATCTCTCCCCTTGCCTGAGATGTGGTGACCCTCAGGTTAAGCCACCACCAGTTGCCTCTCTCTAATGAAAGAGCAGCTCTCTGGGACCACGGTATCTCAATTATACTTTTAAGAGACATTCTCATGATACCATCACTGCATCATAACATGTGACTTGAGGTAGTAAAGGTCTCAGACTTCATCTTAAACTTAGAGCACTTGAAGCATGACACACTGATGAGCCCAGGAATGTAATATCTGTGCCTATTTGTGAGCTGTATTAAACATCTGTTGGTTCTTTCAATACCCTGTTACTCACATCTTGGTTTCTTATGTTACAAAGAATCACATAAGCATTGCCACATTGAGCAAAAGATACCCCACTAGAGGCAAACTCACATCAGCCCAGAATGCCTTCCCTAAAGAGCAGTAGTGATTCAGGTGGGTTTTTACAACAATAAAGAGAACAAATAAAGAAAATTTACAGCCCAGGAACAGGCCCTTCAGCCCTTCAAGCCTGAGCTGATCCAAATCCACGGTCTAAACCTATCGCCCAATTCCTAAGCATCTGTATCCCTCTGCTCCCCACCTTCCCATGCATCTGTCCAGATGCACCTTAAATGAATCTACTGTGCCTGCCTCTACCACCTCTGCTGACAATGTGTTCCAGGCACCTACCACCCTCTGTGTAAAGTACTTGTCGCATGTATCCCCCTTAAACTTTTCACCTCTCACCTTGAAAGCTTGACCTCTTGTTATTGAATCCCTCACCCTGGAAGAAAGCTTATCTCTATCTACCCTGTCTCTACCCTTCATGATTTTGTAGACCTCAATCAGGTACCCTTCAATCTCCTTTTTTTCTAATGAAAATAATCCTAACCTACCCAACCTCTCTTCATGGTAGTTTTGTGGCATTATTACTGGGAATAGCTTTCAGCTATATGAATTGGAAAGCCATCAGCTATCCCTGGCAGGGTTTGAACCTGTAACCCCACAGCATTAGCCTGGATACTGAGATTACCAGACTGCCAGCATTGCCACTACACCAGCAGATTATTCTTCTAGAGTCCACATTCTCTCCTTTGTGAAAACTAATATGAAGAAGCCATTTAATCTCTGTTGTGTCTTGAGATATTTTCCTAATTGACCTATTCAGACATATTATTACATACATGTGGAGCAGGTGGGATTTGAACCTAGGCTTCCTGGTTCAGAGGGAGGTACACTATCACTGCACCCCAAGAGCCTTCCTCTGCTGTGCTTTGATTATTGATGATGCATTCATTGAATTTATCACTAATGAACTACCTATTATCTTTCCACTGTGTCCTTACTCCCTCCCACTGCTGTCTTTAATTAACCACTAAATTATGGCCTTTCTTCTGTCATCCTCAGATGCTGCATTGATTCCAATCCTTGTGATTCTGAAAGTATTTCTCTTTCTTTTGTTAAGTTTCATCAAGTCTCACAACCTACCAATGGCAGTTTTTGAATTATCTCTAAAGTTAGCCTGAAACATCATTTCACCTTTTCTTTTGCTATGACTTCCCAGTGGATTTATTCTGAGGAATTTCATGCGATTCCAAGATTTTGTTACATGGGATAGATCCCCAATTTCACCCCAAATTCTTGACATGTGCATCAGTCCCAGGTAACCAGCTGCCAGGAATTAAGAGTCAGTTTCAGTGAAAGTGTCAATCTTCACCAGAATGAGTCACTTCAGTTTTGATGAAGAACCTTTTTCACTTTGCAGAGTTTATGCAAAACCTGCTGCTTATTTCCAATATTTTAATTATTGAGTGGAATTTTTGTTTCACTCTGTGTTTCAAACAGAAATCAATCTTTTTAATTATCGTCAGATTTTAATGTTTGCTGAACACATTGCAATTTTGAAACTGAGAGGCGTTCATATTTTAACCTGTCTGTTTGGTAACTGTGCAGAATTAATCCGACAGAGAGATTAGGAAACAAGAAAAATGGGATAAACGATATTCGGAAACACAAGTAAGTGATTGAATAATGAAATGGAAATTTGATGAACAGACCTTTGATCTTTGCATAGCAATGGGGATTTTGGTGGGAGCAAGAGGAGGCAAAGAGGAACAAGCTGTAACAATGTGATGCAAAAAAGCAGATTTACATTGACAGGGCAAGTGGAAGTCTAACACAATCAGTAAAAGGCTGGGGGGGGTCCATTGAAAATTTCAGATTGGCGCATGATCCATTCTTATCGGAGAGACGGGTAGGCCGGCTTTTAGTTGCATAGCGAGTGACTGGAGTTAATATACAGATCAGGCTTCATTACATTGGGACTAGGCTGGTGGGGCTGATTGGCCTCCTTCTGTTCCTGCAAACAAAGTTGAGAGCATATAGCACTCCCCTGCACCAGGCTGCACTGACAAACCCATGCAATAATGTTCACCACGGTCTCAGTCAGAGTCACCATTGTGCTGAATGATGGGCAGCCACTCCTGACCTTGCAGTATCCGAGACCCGCATGACTGCCAACATCAGCAAACCCCCCCAGCCACAGCATGGTCAAGTTTGTGAACTGAACGGCCGGGGGCAATGTTTGCTCCAGCAGGACAGAGCCTCCTCTGCCAGCCTCACTGGGTCAGCACTGGGAAAGAATGGAAGCAACGTCCTGAACTCCAGAGGAGCGATGATCTTCACCTCGATCAACACAAAATTCACTGTAAAAAAGACTCAAATGTAAAATTCAGCAGCTATAACAGGGCCATCCCAGGTGGGATAGTCTCATATAGATAAATCCTATTGGGAATCCAAGAGAAATCCTTCACCCAGAGAGTAGGGAGAATGTGGAACTTGCTCCCACAGGGAATGATTGAGTATTGGTTGTATCGATGCAAACATATAAACCAGGAGCAGGAGTAGGCCATTTAGCCCATCGAGCCTGCTCCACCATTCAGTGAGACCATGGCTGATCTTTTTGTGGACTCAGCTCCACTTACCCCCTCACTCACCATAACTCTTAATTCTTTTACTGTTCAAAAATCTATCTATCTTTGCCTTAAGACATTCAATAAGGTAGCCTCAACTGCTTCACTGGGCAGAGAATTCCACAGATTCCCAGCCCTTTGGGTGAAGAAGTTCTCCCTCATATCAGTCCTAAATCTACTCCCCCCTTATTTTGAGGCTATGCCCCATTCCCACCTACCGATGGTAACGTTTCAACTCCTCACTTACATTTTAACGGGAAGCTGGACAAACCTGAGGGAGAAAGGAGTATTATTATCTACAAAGGAACAGAGAATAGTCCGGCTGGGCTGAATGTGGTCCTGTGCTGTACAAACTGTACAAGAACAGGACCAATACAGAGAGCGCTATTAGAAACTTTAAGGAATTGATAGTGAAAAAATTCAACCAAAATGCGGCCACTACTATATCGTAAGCAGAGTCCAATTAATAAATTCTAATGAGTAATTAATGAGTTCTAACAAAGGGTTACTGGACTTGAAATATTAACTTCTTTCTTTCTCTCTCCAGATGGTGCCAAACTCGCTGAGTTTCGTCAGCACTTTCTGCTTTTGTTTCCAATTCATAAATCTTCCAGTAACATCATACCACACAGTATCCATTAGAAAAGGAGAGAGAGAGAGAGAGAGAGAAGAAAGGATGTGAGAATAAGGAATGTTATTGAGAGAAACATGTTGATGCTGGAGGATTGGCCAGATGATGGGAAACAAGCCATTGGTTTGTAGGCAGTTAGTGAGATGGAGACTTTGAAAGATTAAAGCTGACTTTTACTCCTGTTTTTATTTGGATTTGGCACCTTTCCCAAGTGTTTGCAATTCTGATCACTGAGCTCAGCTCACCACAGAAAACCATTGTCAAAAATAATTACAGCTGTGAGCCATTTGGACATAGTTAGGTGGCTGAGGTGCTTTATAAATGCAAAGCATGCAGGAAGGATCAAGGTAAAATCCAAGCACTTTCCACTATTCAGTTATTGGGTAACAAAAGCTTTGATCTTCAGTGGAAGGCAGTTATTGTCCTACTTTCTGAATCGGCATATTGTTCTCAGGGTAGGCACAAGCTGTCTCTTTCTCATTGGCAGTTGCTACTTCATATGAATGATCTGAACAGAATTAATTACTTTTGAGTCTGATCATCACTGTGGGCGTCATTCACTTTATTCTAGATGGTTTCAAGGCTTTGACTGGGAAGGGCTTAGGAGTCGGAAGATGAAGTCTGCTCTTCAAAGAGAGGTAAATGTTGTCTTCACACTGGCTCTAAGTTCGATGTACCCTTTATGTTGCTTTTCACATTTATGAAATAAGAAAAATATTTCTGAAACTTTAGTGAAATGCAAGAAAATAGGAACGAGAGTGTAGGCCATTCAGTCTGTCAAGCCCACTCTGCCATTTACTACAATCACACTGATCAAACACTGTCCCACACTGTTTACCTGCACTAACCCCATAATCAGAAACTTATCATCTTCTTCTTTAAATATCCTGAGCTACCACACTCCTCTGGGGTAGAGAATTCTAAAGATCCACCACTCTCTGAGTAAAATATATCCTCCTCTAAAGAATCCATTAAAGACATCCAGCTAAACTAATGTCATTTACAAAATACCAAGAAATGTAAAAAAATACTACATCAGACAAACAAGCAAGAAACTTTACACCAGGATACATGAACACCAACTAGCCACTAAAAGACATGATCCACTAGCACTAGTTTCCATACATACAGACAAAAAAGGACACCACTTTGACTGGGACAACACACACATCCTAGGACATGCAAAACAAAGACATGCATGAGAATTTTTAGAGGCATAGCATTCTAACTAGAACTCCATCAGTAAACACATCGACTTCGATCCTATCTACCTTCCCTTGAAAAAAAGAACTGGAAATGACATCACCCACCTTAAAAAACCAAGACTATAAATAGAGAGGTGGGACATACCACCAGTGCTTCAACAGACTCTCACTGATGATGTTACCTAGTCATGGTGTTGAAACGTCTGAAAACAAACCTTCCAGCTCAGTTAACTTAGATACTTATATTCTCCTCTTCTCAACTGTCATGGCTTCCTCCTTATTTTTAAATTGCACCCGGTTCTCAATTCCTCATACATCTTACCTGTCTATCTTTTAATGTTTTTTACATGAACTATAACAAAGATTGTCAGTGTCAAAAAGTTCAATTTCTTCACTTCTTCCTTCAAATTCCAAAACAATTTCCAAGAGGAAGAGACTGAAACTAAAGATTGAGCAGAATGAATATTGGCTTCACATTCCAATGTTGTCCTCCTTGATGGCATCTACTTTGTTTTCCTTGAACAGATTTGAACTGTCAGCGCCTCCTCCTGGATTCTCAGCTAATCTCTCCCAGCAGTAGTTCTCCATCCTTCTGTTCAGTCTGTTTCTCTCACCATCCTCTCTTCCCCTTACCTGCCTGTTCCCTGAGTGAAAAATCCCCAAACTCTGCCACGGGCTCATTTTACAATCTGTTCCAGTCGGGGCCTTCAGCAGGCAGACTGTCAGAGCCCCAGTCACAGTGCTCTGTACCAATACGCGATTATCCCACAGTTTTTCTTACATTTCCTTTCCCATTCTACATGCTAAGATGGCCTGTAACTTTCCAGTGATCTGCCCTTTCCTTTATCTCAGATTCCAACAAAGCTTCAGCAACAAGAACAGGGGAGACTGCTGGTCAGCCAAGTTCTGTCAATGTCCTGTGGGTTACCACTGACCCAAACCTAAGCTGGACCAGCCATATAAATATTGTGGCTATGAGAACAGGGCAGATACTGGGAATTCTGGATTGAGTAACTCCCCTCCTGACTCTCCAAAGCCTGTCCATCACTACAAGGCACAAGTCAGGAGTGTGATGGAATACTCCCCACTTGCCCGGATGGGGGCAGCTCCAACAACACTCAAGAAGCTGGACACCATCCAGGACAAAGTAGCTCATCTGCTCGGCCCTACATCCATAAACATCCACTCCCTCCATCACCAATGCTCAGTAGCAGCAGTGCATATTATCTACAAGGTGCACTGCAGAAATTCACCAAGGCTCCTTTACACATTCCAAACCCACAGCCATCAAAATGGTAAAAGTTACCACAGTCCCATTTTTCATTACAGAGAGAGGACTGGTGATGAATTTAACCTGAGGGTCACCCTGCCTCAGGTGTGGGATGAGGTGGAGAAGGTAAGATTATGGTGGTAACCTCAGCAAGTTCAGGAACTGAACCTGCACTGATGGCCCCACTCTGTATTACAAACCCCAGCTATTCAACCAAGTGACCAAACCAACCCCCACAGGGCTGAAGGACAAGGGCAGCAGATACATGGGAACACCCCGCCCCCAGCAAGTTCCCCTCCAAGCCACTCACCATCCTGACTTGGAAATATATTGCTGTTCCTTCAATGTCACTGGACGAAAAGGCTGGAAATCCCTCCCTAATGGCATTGCAGGGTTACCTACAGCAGGTGGGCTGTAGCAGTTCCAAATGGCAGCTCACCACCACCTTCTCTAGGGCAGGTAGGGATGGGCAATAAATGCTGGCCCACCCACAGACACCCATACCCATTGAATGAATACATTGGAGCCTCTCTCGTTATGAAGAGCTCCAGGTTGCAACATTCAGATCAAAGAGTATGTTGCCACAGGTACAAACCATCCCTGATGACTGAGTGAATTGTAACAATCTATTAATCCTTCCATTATCTTCAAAAGCTCAATTAGAGTCTCTTAAATGTTTAATACTCAGAGGGATGCAAGCTTAGTCTATGCAGTCCGTCCCCCTGCTCCAACCCCTTTTAGACCCAGTATCATTCACTTGTAATTTTTTTTCCTGATCCTTTTCCTGAAGTTGAAAGGACCAGCAGATCACAGCAACTTTGACAGCTTCACCCCAGAGATGGATGAGCCCGTGGATGAGTTCTCAGGTTGGGATGAAGACTTTTGAGGAGAGATACCCACACCCTGGGATGCTTGAGCTGAAGAAGGAAAACTTCAGGAACCAGTGACAGAATCAGGAAATGTTCCACTGATAAGCTGTTCCTTAAAGGAACAGCTACTTTGCAGTCTGATCGTTGCATTGAGATGGGGTGTGACAGTAGTTTGGAAGTGTCTCTATCTCCACAGCCCTGGTGAGTCAGTGTAAATGAAGGCAGTGGGTTTAAGATGCAAGGGGAGCTGCTGACTGGCTGCGGTTCCACATTACAGTCACAGCCCCTTCATGTGGTTTTGTGAGTTGTCTTCGCCAATGGGACAAGGCTGCACTTGTCATTAGTATCCTCTCTGAGGGAGAAAGAGCAGGAAAGCAACAGGACGCATGGACTATGAGCATGTGACAGGTATGGGTGAGCATTACTGCCATTGTGTAATGATCCTTGGGCAGGAACTGACTGAAACCCCATCAAAAATACCAATCACTCATCACTCTGGGTAAGGACCTTTCTCAGATGTAGACAGGTAACACAGAAGAAAGATTATTTGTGTAGTTATTGCTAGCTTCAAAGATAAAGTTACAATATAATACTTTTCAGTAAGAAAGAGAAATCATTGAGGCACATTTGAACGATAATAGAACAGGAGGAGATCATTCAGCCTGATTATAGCTGACCTCTTTCTTAACTCAATCAAACAGTCTTGGTTCTGTAAACCATAATATCTTTACCTGAAAGAAAATACAAACAAACTCATTTCTGACATTTTCAGTTGACTCAATAGCTTTAGAATTTATTTTGACTAATAAATTTACTTCTTCAAAGTTGGTTCTATCTTGTCCATTGTGTGTATTTTCTCATATATTTTGTTAAAGGTGCAAATTATTAGACACATTGCAATGTGTATAAGATCAAATACCATACTGTGCACAACCAGGGAGAAACCCTGGGATCAACTTGAGGCTTCTGTGTTGTTTTATTTATTCAACCATTGAATGGCTGTGTGATATAAATTATTAAAATATTTAACATGTTGTTAGAAACAAATAAAGATTAAACTAATGAAGATTTCTCATATTCTTTTCTGTAGAGCTATTCTGTTGGGTAGAAAAAAATTTACAAAGATTTGCCAGTGTTGGAGGGGTTGAGTGATAGGGAGAGGCTGAATAGGCTGAGGCTATTTTTCCTGGTATAAATACAACATTGAAAAGGTATCTGGTTGGGAAAATGAGTAGAAAGAGTTTGGAGGGATATGGTTCAAATGCTGGCAAATGGAACTAGATTAGTTTGGGATGTTTGGTCAGGCTGCGCGAGTTGGACCGAAGAGTCTGTTTCCGTGCTGTACATCTCTCTGACTGTTGAGAAGGAGTGTTCATCTATTTGAGCATTGAACCTAGTTTCAGCATAGCCTACGCCTGCACATTGTCCAAGAGTCTGTATTGAGAACCTGCAGAAATCAATGGTACTTTCTCAAACACACAGTGGGATAAATGTAGGTGCTGCCTACTGAAATAAGCAGACATAAATGACCCAGATTGTCGCCAGAACCAAGGGTCTCTCAGTCCTGGCAAATACGCTAACAATCCTGAAGAGCTGAAATTCCTACCTTTTGGGGTTGACGGGTTTGTGACAGTTTGGGATTCAGGTATCTTCAATCCCTGGCCATTTAAATTCCCTCCATTTAAATTCATTTTGTTGATTCCACTGCCTGAATAAACCAAATCAACACAGGTCAGTTTCAGGTCAATTCTTACTGAGAGCCAGGGTTTCTCTTTGGATAGTTGCTGGTCAAACAGTGGATCAGGTCACCTTTGTTGGTAGTGTGGGAGTGGGGATGGTGGGGTCACTTACTTTTTGGGATTGTCAATAGTTGAGAAGATTGTTCCTAAAATGGTGCGTAAACCACTTGGAACTGTTAAACTTGCCAAGAAGCAGCATGAAGCATTTGGATGGGTATATGAATAGGGAGGGTTTGGAGTGATATGGGCCAGGTGCTGGCAGGTGGGACTAGATTGGGTTGGGATATCAGGTCGGCATGGAAGGGTTGGACCGAAGGGTCTGTTTCCATGTTGTACATCTCTATGACTATCTATGACTCTATGTTGTGGGAAGTAAAGGAGGAAATTGTGAGACCCCTTGAAGATATATTTGCATCATCGATAACTCCAGGGGAGGTGCCTGACAACTGGAAGGTGGCTAATGTTGTTACATTTTTTTAGGGAAGGATGTAAGGAGAAACTGGGGAACTATAGACCTGTGAGTCTGACTTCAGTTGTGGGCAAATTGTTGGAGTTTACGAAAGATAGGATTTATGGACGTTTAGAGACGCAAAAAAATGATTAGGGATAGTCAGCATGGTTTTGTGTGAGGAAAATCAAGTCTCACAAACTTAATTGAGTTTTTTGAGGAATTTACCAAAATGATTGATGATGGCAGAGCAGTGATGGCATTTATTTGGATTTTAGTAAGGCCTTTGACAAGGTTCCGCATGGTAGATTAATTAGTAAAGTTGGGTCACGTGGGATTCAGAGTGGATCCGAAACTGGATATAAAACTGGTCTAACAGCCTGAGACAGAGTGGTGGTGGAGGGTTGCTTTTCTGACTGGAGGCCTGTGTCCAGTGGTGTTCCAACAGCAGTTAGCTCCAGATCCTCTTTTGTTTGTCATTTATATAAATGATTTGACTGAGAATATAAAAGGCATGATTAGAAGGCTGGCAGACAATACCAAAACTGGTGGCCTGGTAGACAGTGAAGAGGATTTTCTAAGATTACAAAGTGATCTTGACTGAATGGATCAATGGGCTGGAAAATGGCAGATAGAGTTCAATCTGGTTAAATGTGAGGTATTGCATTTTGGGACAACAAACAAGGGTAGGGATTTTCCAATAATGGTAGGGCCTTGGGTAATGTTGTCGAAGAGAGACCTTGGGGTGCAGGTCTATAATTTTTTGACATTCGTCACATATGGACAGGTTGGTTAAAAAGGCATTTGGCACGCTTGCCATCATTGCTCAGTCCTTTGGATTCAGGAGTTGGAAGTCATGTTGAGGTTGTGCAGGACATTGGTGAGGCCTCTTCTGGAATACTGTGCCAATCCGAGTCGCCCATTTATAGGGAGGATATTATTAAGCTGGAGAGGGTTCAGAAGAGATTTTCCAGGATGTTTCAGAGTCTGGAAGGTTTGAGTTATAAAGAAAGGCTGGATAAGCTGGGATATTTTTCACACTGTCTTCGACCATCAGGTCCTTGAGCTGGGACTAGAACCTGGAATCTAGAGCTCAAAGGTAGGAACACCACACACTCTTCCCTGAAGACTCAGATTGCTTATCAAACCAATGGGAAAATAGAAATACAGTGTGAGGGACAGAGGTGGGGAAGGGAAGAGAACAGGAGAAATAGGGAGAGAGCACAATGAGACTGAAAATATAAACATCACAACTCAAAGATCATTTATTTTGTTACAGCATTGAAACAAATGGATTGAGCTGATTGTGTCATTTGAAATGTAGTTAGGATATAAAGGTTGGATTATTCCATATTCTGGAGTATGATAGGTCCACTTAGTTAGTAATGACTGTTTCTATAGCAATATGTTACCGACAGAGAAAATAACAAGAGGTTGGTACCATGGCAACAGCATCAAAACCCAACATTTTCAATCAAGCTCTGAGCATGGTGACAGCTCAGTTACAGAATTCGAAATTAATCGGAATTTTCAGGAAGTGCATCAGCCCAACATTTAGGAAATGAGCAAGAGGAGGCCATTCACCCCTCAAACCTGCTGCCACATTCAACTAGATCACGGTTGATCTTCTCCAGCAACACAATGTTTCCACTCCATCCCCACCTCCCATGGTGTCTTTTCATCTTAAACACACTCGATGACTGAGTGGCCACATCCACCGGGCATAGAGACTTCCAAACATTCACCACCCCGAATGAAGAAATCCCTCAATATCTCAGTCCTAACTGGTTGACCCTTATCCTGAGAGTGACCCCAGTTTCTAATTCCCCACCCCATCCACCTGACCTTCCCAAATTAGAGGAACCATCCTTCCTGCTCCCACCTTGAGTGTGTGGACTAGTGTTGGTAATCCATCTCTGCCCCTCACTGCCAGCGTAATGGTGCAGCACAAAGATCCGAATCACTGCCACCCTGGTCCCCAGTGCCCTCTAGACACCAGTAGCTTGGCATTGCCTGGCTGGGGAATGTCACAAATAAGTTGGACAACTTGAAGCTTGGGCCTTTATTTTCAGCCAGAGAAAGTGAACACCTGCAGAATGAAGGCTGCAGTTCATGCCGCAAACATTGGTGTTGTGACCAATGGCTATTTTACATTCTAAACTAGGTCTGCTGCACCCAGTTCTCAATGATGGGCACCAGCCTCAGTCAGCTTCTGCCCGGATTGACACACAGCTGAGCTCTGTCGTGAACAGGGAAAGCTTCCTCAACACTAATTATCATCATCATCATCATCTCCTCCTCCTCCTCCTCCTCCGCCTCCACCTTCATCTTTCCTCTTCCTCCCTTCTCCTCCTCCCTCTTCCTCCTACTCTTCCTCCTCCCTCTTCCTCCTCCTACTCTTCCTCCTCCCTCTTTCTCTTCTCTTCCTCCTACCTCTTCTCCCTCTTCCTCCTCCCTCTTGCTCCTCACTCTTCCTCCTCCCACTTTCTCCTACCTCTTCCTCCTACCTCTTCCCCCTCTTCCTCCTTCTCTTCCTACTCCCTCTTCTTCCTCCCTCCCCTTTTCGCCTCCTCCTCCCCCTCCCTCCTGCTGCCCACCAAGATCTTCACCCCAAAGCCTGAAACTTGCTTTCCAGATGCAATTTGAATTCTGGTTTTTAAAGAATCTCAAAATTCATGGAATCCCTAGAGTGTGGAAACAGGCCATTCAGCCCAACAAGTCCACACAGACTCTCCAAAGAGCATCCCAGCCAGACCCAACTCCCTATCCTGTCCCTGTAACCCTACATTTCCCATTGCTAATCCACTTGTTTTACACCTCCCTGAACAATATAGGCAGGTCAGTGTTAACCACTGAACCACTGTGCCACCCGTTATCGCCTGGAGTCAGTGAATGGAAAGCTGTGTGATACCAAAGAGGTCACTTGTATCAGGTTGGAACCTGTATGTGAATTATTCAAGGTGAAGTGACACCACAATGCTTTCAACAATGGAGTGAGTCACAGAGACATCAGTGAGCAGATTGGAGGAGAGGGGTTAATGAAGTGAATGCATTTTCAGAGAGGTTGAATGAAACAAATGCATGACACAGCCCAAGAGTGTCAGCTCCTTAAAAAGTATTGCACACATCCTCAATATCTTTACAACACAGGAAGGCTATTCAGCCCATCTTGACTCAGTTCCAGAATAACTGTAAGGTCTCAGCTGTAATGGGTCGTGGGATTGACTCTCTGCTTGAACCATCCTTCCCTTCCCTAGCTGGTAAACAAGCACAATTGCCTGATGCCCTGTGTTTGCTCACAGCTTTGCCACCTTAGGCCCGACTCTTCAGATTCACCCCTATCTCCCATCCCTCACCCCCCCCCCAGAGGAAATACTTTCTCAATATCTACCAGCTCCCTCAACCACTGGACCAACCTTATCCACTTTCATATCTCAATTTAAAATAATTTGTTTCAATTTCCTCTTCCGAGACACTCCCTAAACCCTAAATTAAACACTCCTAGTCAGGTCCGAAAATTGCCTGTTTAGAATTAAAGACTTGCACTTAAATAGCACCTTTCATAACCTCAGGATGCCTGTTACACTTCACACTCAATACCACTCTCGTGGGGAAGTATTTGACCAATTTGCACACTGCAACCTCCTTTCACATTACTTAGTTAATAGTCATTACATTATTTAGTAGTTAGCAAACTAACCAGAATTGAAGGGGAAATGGTAAAATTTAAATTCATCATTATAGATCTTCTTTCTAGCGTATGTCCCTGTCTACAAAGTAAATGATTCAATTTGATATGATAATCCCTTCATTTCATCTGCACAGGGTCTTCTCGCCATTCCTCACCACTTCAAATAGATTTTTTTTATTGTTAAAGATTAAAGGAGATGGTTTTCTAAGCACTCAGTACTTTTAATCAGCGATTGCTTTCACAAAATACGTTTTATTTTTTAAAAAAAGCACAAGGAACCAAACAGGTTTACAAAACTGCCTTTTGATCTAAACAAGGGAACTTGCCGAGTGTACTTGTTACTGAGCTGCGATCTCCTCCTGCTGGTCACTAATGGTTCTGCACGCTGGGACCTACTGCGGAAAATGGTGAAAAGAACAGGTGGATGGTTGGTAATTCTTCATTCGTACATCCCTGTTTTGAGCGTAAGGAAAAATTATTTCATAACATACAAGGTTAGTGTCAATATCGATAGAGGAATGTTGTTCAATGCTATTACAAAAATGCTAAGTCTTTTGTATTTAATACAACTATATAGTATAGCCTTCCATGGACATGTCCCTTCTTAGTTCTGTAACCACCTCTAGCTCTAACCCTAACCTCTAATTTTAACTTGATTCTCCAATCCTAACTTCCAACTCTAATCTCCAACCCGCCAGCCTTTATCCCTTCAGCATTCCTAATTTTCATCACATTTCCATCGGAGCCTGTAGTCTCTGGAATGCCCCCTAAAATCCTCACCGGCTCACTTTTCTCTTTCATGTTGTTCCTCAAAACCAACTTCTTTATCCCAGGCTTTTCGTTCTCATTTCCTCTCACATGATTCAGTCGCCGCATTTTGTTTGGCGCCCTGGAATTACTTTGGGCGGGTGCTACATAAATGTAGTTGTTGCCCTGGTACAGGAGCAGAACAGAGTGAGACAACAGAAGGAGGTGAACAGGAGGATGTTAACTTTTAATTGGAGGTGATGCTGGAGCCAGTGAACTCTGAGAGTGATAGGTTCACAATCTGTTTTTTGAGCTTAATTCATAGAAAACATCAAAACTTAGAAAGCAGAAATAGGAGTAGGCCATTTAGTCCTCCAAGCCTGTTCCATCATTCACTAGGATCATGGCTGATTATCCAATTCACTCCCTGGTTACCTCTTTCTTCCCAAACCATTTGATCCATTTAGCTCTAAGAAAGGCTGTATAGAACATTGGTTCAGCCACTTTTGGAATAATGTGTTCAATTCTGGTATCCCTGTTTTGGAATGATGTTGTGAAACTAGAAAGAGTTCAGAAAAGAATTACAAGAATGTTACCAGGGTTGGAAGTTTGAGCTATTTTCCCTGGAGCATGAGAGATTGAGGGGTAACCTTACTGAGGTTTATAAAATCATGAGGGGCATGGATAGGATAAATAGACAAGGTCTTTTCCCCAGGGTAGGGGAGCCCAAAACTTGTGGGTGTGGGTTTAAAGTGAGAGGGGCAAGACTTGAAAAGAACCTTGGGGCAACTTTTTCACACAGAGGGTGGTGTGTGTGTATGGAATGAGCTGCCAGAGGAAGTGGAGGAGGCTGGTACAATTATCACATTTAAAAGGCATCTGGATGGGTATATGATTTAGGAAGGGTTTAGAGGGATATGGGTCAAATGCTGGCAAATGGGACTAGATTAATTTAGGATATCTGGTCAGCATGGACGAATTGGACCAAAGGGCCTGTTTCAATGCTGTACATCTCTATGACTATGACTCTAACTATAATTCTAATATAACTCTAATTTCTTCCTGAAAGCATTGAATCTTTTGGCCTCAAATGGTTTCTATGGCAAAGAATTTCACAGGCTCCCCACTCATTGGGTAAAGACATTTTATTCATCTCAGTCCTAAATGACCTACCCCATATACCTCCCATTCTGCTGAGGAACAGCTTAGAATTGCTGACTGTTCGGCAGAATGTTGAAACGAGATGAAAAGATGCCAGAACTCAAGGTCATTGCAAAGTTCATCAAAACTCTCCATCATTTGTAGGTGAAAATGAAAACTATGTAGCTGTAAGATTTAAAAGTACAACAGTGGAAAGACATGACAATGCATAATGAATAACGTTAATTTTAAACTAATAATAAAGCTTGATGCTGAGGCACTTTAAATTGGAGCAAATGACTTTAACGGGATCAAAATAAACACACCTCATGTCCAAACTGTTTTGATGATGGATAATAAGAAAATGCAACAATTCTATCCATGACAATTTACACACAATCTCCTGTATATAAAATTGCTAACAGCTAAAACTCTGCTACGTGATTAACTAGTTTTAGTTTCCTTATTGGGTTGGAAACTTTCAACTGTGAGTGTGGGTGGGGTTAATATTGCTTGGGAAACTGGGGAGGACTGTTTTTTGAAACAGTGCCTCAGCTACATATAGGTATGTTTAATATCTTATCCAAAGGATAGCAATCCCTTAGTCCAGTTCTGGACTGTGAGCCAGAACATTCTGCTTAAATCTGTAGAATTGGATTTATCTCCACGGCCTTCTGAGGAGAGAGTGAGGGTTCTGAGTTAATATAAATCAACCCATTCTCTCAGGGAGAACTGCAGGAAATGGTGTATTGTACCTATTACACTATGAGACAATTGAGATTTTACACAAAGAATCTCATGTGACCCCACAACATGCACAGGCTGCAAAACAATACATCTCATGTACCTGCCAGTGAGAAGCTGCAGACACAAATATTTCCCTGTGTTCCTTGAGGTGCCTCCCACACTGAGTTATGAGGGACAGCATACTGTAACATAGAGGCATAGAGATCTACAGCACTGAAAGAGATCTTTCAGCCCATCAGACCTGTGCTGGTCAAAAATAATGAACAAACTTAATTCCATTTCCAGCACTTGATTCGACCATAGACCTATATGCCTTGGCATTGCATGTGCACCTCCAAATACTCCTTAAATGTTATGAAGATTTTTGCTTCAATCATCCCAACAGGCAGTGAGTTCCAAATTCCCACCAATCCCTGAGTGAAAAACTCACATCCTCACATCCATCTGAACTTCCTTCCCCTTGTTTTAAATCTATTCCCCCAGACATTGGCTTCTCCCCCAGCAGGGGGAAAGGTCAACCTATGCAGGAAGAGGCCATTCAGCCCATCAAGTCTGGACCAACCTTCCAAACAGCATCCTTCCCAGACCCAGGCCTCCTACACTCTTCCTGTATGTCTGTATTTAGTAACTCCATATTTAGCAATGCTAACCCATCTAATCTGCACATTTTCGGACTATGGGACAAAACCGGAACACCTGAAGGAAACCCATACAGACTCTGGGAGAATGTGCAACCTCCACACAGACGGTCCCCCTAGGCTCGAATCAAACCCGGGTCCCTGGTGCTGTGGTGTAGCATTGCGAACCACTGTGCCATACATCTCAATCATCTCCCTCTCAATCTGCTCTGCTCCAACCCCAGTCTGTCCAATCTCGCTTCATAACTGAAGCTCTCCAGCTCAGGCAGCGTCCTGGTAATTCTCCCCTGTACTCCCTCCGGTGTTATTAACAATGTGATTAATTGACTGTTATTAACGAGTGTGACAGGGTAAGTGTTACAGGAAGTAAAGGCAGCACGTGCAGAAAATGTGATATCGAATCTATTGACCATTCCACAAAAATAAGCACCAGAGATTACTACTCCATTATTGAATGATGACATTGTATTAATAATTAGAAAAAACTTTAAAACGATGAAGGTAGACAAGCAGGAGGCTGGAAGAACACAGCAAGCCAGGCAGCATCTTCAGTTATTTTTGTCTCTGATAATGATAAAGACGGGTCACACAACCTGAAACGTTAACTCAGCTTTATCTCCAAAGTTGGAGTGGCACGATGGCTCAGTGGTTAGCACTGCTGCCTCATAGAGCAAGGGATCCAGTTCAATTCCAGCCTTGGGCGACTGCCGGTGTGGAGTTTGCACATGTTCTCCATGTCTGTGGGAGTTTCCTCCAGATACTCTGGTTTCCCCCAAGGTCCAAAGGTCAGGTGAATTGGCTGTGCTGAATTGCCTGTAGTGTTGGTGCATTAGTCAGAGGGAAATGGGTCTGTGTGGGTTACTCTTAGGAAGATCGGTGTGGACTTGTTGGGCTGAAGGGCCTGTTTCCACACTGTAGGGAATCTAATCTAATCTCATGCTGCCAAACCCTGCTGAGTTTTTCCAACAATTTCTGGTTCTCTTTCAAATTATGAATATTAGCTCCACCTGCCGATTGCAATTAGCATTAGGGACAATATTTCACATTGAACCTGGTCATTTTCAATGGGGCTTCCCTGAACAAAATGTGCTTCACTAAGGTAACTTTCCAGGCCAGGGGATAGGCTCTCAGTCTCCTTGAGCAACCGTTCATGCACTATCTCTCATAGAACATAGAACAATACAGCACAGAACAGGCCCTTCGGCCCACGATGTTGTGCCGAACTTCTATCCTAGATTAAGCACCCATCCATGTACCTATCCAAATGCCGCTTAAAGGTCGCCAATGAATCTGACTCTACCACTCCCACGGGCAGCGCATTCCATGCCCCCACCACTCTCTGGGTGAAGAACCCACCCCTGACATCTCCCCTATACCTTCCACCCTTCACCTTAAATTTATGTCCCCTTGCTCTCAGTTCAGAGCAGGCTAGAACCACTCACAGACCACCAGGTGGCAGTCATTTTCAACAGAAAAGCTTCCAGTTCCTGCCAGTCCCATCATTTAAACCTGTAGTCAAACTTTCCCTACACCACATCTCCCCCATCATACTTATATATACCTATTCCTATCAGGTAGGGGTGGTGCAGAACTATTTCAGAATCTCCCAAAACAGCACAAAGCCTGTCCTTTGTAATTTATTGTTAAATTTTGTAATTACTTTCCCGCTACAACTTTGAAACCTATAACTGTTTTCAATACTCTTCTATCCATTAACTGGATATGAAAAGTGCTCTTGTTATGAATTAAAACGAAGGACGAAATCAAAGTGACTCTACAGTGTGGATTAAGGAAGAGCTTCACATGTGCTGTCTTGTAGGTATGACTCCATCTGTCCTTTTAAATGGATGTTAAAAAAACCTAGGGCACTCCTTCAAAGCAAGAGGAGATCATCCTGGTGTAGTGGCCAGTATTTATCTGATCATTGCCACGATGATGTCTGTGGGAACTTGCTGTGCACAAAATGGCTGCCAGGGTTCCTACATTACAACAGTGAGTATGCTTCAAATGTATTTCATTGGCTGCAAATGTTTTGGGATAACCTATACCAAGAAAGTTAAAAATCACACAACACCAGGTTATAGTGCAACAGGTGTGAGTTTTAACTTTGTACACCCCAGTCCAACACCGGCATCTCCAAATCATGACTACATCAAGAAAGGCACTCTCTAATAAAAAGTCATATCATCACAGTAGTTTAGAGCACATAAAAAGACCCTTCAGCCCATCAATCAAAAACAATCACCTCACTATCCTAATCCCACTTTTTAACACTTGGCTCAATGCTTTGTATGCTTTGCAAGTACACATCTAAATATTTCCTCAATGTTCTGAGGGTTTCAACCTCTCCCACCCTCACAGGGAGTGAGTTCTGGATTCCCACCCTCTGGGTGAAAAAACTTTTCCTCATATTCCCCCCAAAACCACCTCCCCTTTACCTTGAATCTATGTCATCTGGTCATTGAACCCTCCATCAAGGAGAAAGATTTAGATTTAGATTTAGATTTAGATTACTTACAGTGTGGAAACAGGCCCTTCGGCCCAACAAGTCCACACCGCCCCGCCGAAGCGTACCCACCCAGACCCCTACATCTACATCTACCCCTTACCTAACACTATGGGCAATTTAGCATGGCCAATTCACCTGACCTGCACATCTTTGGACTGTGGGAGGAAACCGGAGCACCCGGAGGAAACCCACGCAGACACGGGGAGAACGTGCAAACTCCGCACAGTCAGTCGCCTGAGGCAGCTCCGGCGCTGTGAGGCAGCAGTGCTGATCACTGTGCCACCGTGCCGCCCACGGTTTCTTCTTCCCTTCCCTCACCTATGTCCGTCACAATTTTACCAATCTTAATCATGTCCTCTCTCAACCTCCTCTACCCAGTCTTTCTGGGCTCTGTTCATAACAGAAACTCTCCAGCCCAGGCCACATCCTGGCGAATCTCCTCTGTACTCTCTCTAGTGCTATCACATCCCTCCTATAATATGAATTCCAGAATTGCACACAATTTACTACCTGGGGCCTAACCAATGTTTTGTTACAGTTCTAGCATCACCTTCCTGCTCCTAAACTCTTTGCCTCAGCTCGGAAACACAAGTATGCTATGTGTATTCTGAACCACTTAATCCACCTGTTGTGATAACTTAAGGGATCAGCAGACAATCACTTGCCTAATTGAATAAGGTTGGAGGAGAGAACATACAGACAGAAGCATTCATTTATCTTTTCAGTGATCATTTCCTACATGCTGGATTTCAGAAAATCGGTTGAATTGTTACAAATATTTCAGATTCTAAAAGTAAATATTGATTCATCGGGCATCACGAGCTGTTTAAATGGTTAACTCTGTTGCATGCTGTGATTTGATGGGATCTTGCCTGATCTTTATCCAGAGACCTTCCCCATTCCGAGTGAGTGGAGGGGGCTTTGGGGCGATGTGTTGTGGCACTGAGTGGAAATCGATGCAGGAGGGTTCCATTCATACGAAGCTAATCACATTTGTAGATTGTTGCTGCAGCTCGAGCTGAATAAACCCTTATCGCAGAAAAGGTGTCTTGGCCACATCGTGACAAACCGGATCTGTGGGCTCAGGAAAATGGAACTGTGCAACAATAAAGCTCGTGTACAACTCGGGGACTCGGCTGCCTCCTGTTCAAGTGTCACTCTAAATTTTCAGCATGGCTGCCCAGGAGAAGGCCCAGACTTAACCCCCAGTGACACCGAGGGGAGGCCACACTGAATAGGAATTCACAAGTCTATACAGCTCGACAAACTGAAGCACATGTGTGTCGAGGAGCTGTCTCCAGCTGCCCTCCATAGTTACACGGCCAACTCCAAGAAGTTTAATGCCTGGCCAAAGAAACCATTTCTTTCTAACAAGACCTAATTCGGTCTGAATAGAGTCACCGATATATATGACATTTTCATTGCAAACTAACAAGTGAAGAAATTCAATTAGAGCTGAAAGCTCCTTTCTAATAGCTCATTCACTGAGTTTGTCTCCAAATTAGTTTGCATATAAAAGCCACCCGATCATCCATCAGCAGACAAAAAGCAGAGAAAATATTTTTTATCGTTTAAAAAAAAAAGCACAAGAAAAGGGTGAACAAAGTGACCAGAATTCAGGAGCAGACAAAAGGAGCTGCTCGTCTCCTGCACGTTTGAGGTCTTCACTCAGTGAGGTCGAGAGCTGTTCCCTTTTATATAGTGTTACAGTCAGATAATGTCACTTCAACAAAGTGACAGTGTGGGCACAGCAACCGTCACTACATAAAACATGAGGCTACAAATCAGCAACAAAGCATCCCAGTTTCTGTCCCAAATAAGCTCACTTCGAATTTTCTTTTTACTTCAGTTGTCCGGAGCAGATTGTGATTCTCTTTCAGTGATGCTCACTTCACAGTCTAAGGAAAACCAGGTAGGTCACTTAGGACGGAGATGGGGAGAATGTTGATTCTACTCAGAGGGTGGGGAGCCTGTGGAATTCTCTGCCACAGAAAGTGGTTGAAGCCAAAACATTTAATGTTTTCAAAAAGTGGTTAGATATAGTCTTTGGGGCTCAAGAAATTAAAGGGTATGGGGAGAAAGAGGGAACAGGGGACAGAGTTAGATGATTAGCCATGATCCTATTGAAATGGCAGAGCTGGCTCAGAGGGCTGGATGGATTACTCCTGCTCTTATTTTCTAAGTTTTTTATGTTTAATTGAGGCAACATCACTAACACAGAAGATATTGCATCTGCGGAATCCTGGAGTGCTGAGGATGAGTCACTCGACCCAAAATATTAACTCTGATTTCCAACCACAGATGCTGCCTGACCTGCTGAGCTTTTCCAGCAATATCTGTCTTTTTGTTGTTTTTTTTAAAGTTAACAGATCTAATGGCTTTGTGGGATTTTGCCATGCAGAATTCAACTGCCATATCCCTTACAATGAATACTCCTCAGAAATAATAAATTTGCTGTTTTAAAAAAAAACTCTTTGAACACTCTGAGATTGAGACAGGCGCTATGGGAATTCATTTTGAGAGCAGGTTGCTGGCATCACCACTTTTTGCTTTAATTTTGGAGTGTTGGTTTTCCGGCAGAAATCCCAAAGCTTCAGATTCCCCATTCCCACACTGTGTCCAAATCAAATTCCTGGTGTCTCAGAGGGTGTGCCTTGACTGTGTTGGAGCTCAGACCAGGATTGAAGGGGTCAGAGGTCGTGAACCCGCCGAATGACTCTCTCTGCTGGGGTCGGAGCAGCATTTACCTGTCTTCACATTCCTAAGGCATTGCCTTCCCTCCTCCTCACTACTGTCCTCATTAAAAGCACCTACAGATGTTCTTCTACATTAAAGACACTTTTCAATCAGCCATCCTTACCCAGGTCTGACATCTATAAAACTCCAAACCATCAGTACTTGTCCACTGAAATGGTTAAGCAAGCCACCCAGTTGTATCAAACCACAGAGAAAAATCAGGGGAATTCTGTTTTTATGTTTGTTCATGGGATGTTGATGTCTCTGGCTAGGCCAGCAATTGTTGTCCAGCTGTAATTGCCCAGATGGCGGTTGAGAGTTAAACAAATTGCTGTGGCTTGGGGAGGATATACAGAATCCCTACAGTGTGGAAGCAGGCCATTCGGCCTTTTTGAGTCCATATGACCCTCTAAAGAGCAGCCCACCCCGAGCCGCCCCTACCCCAATAGCCTGTATACCCTATGGCTATCAACCCCACCAGCACATCCCTCGACACTATGGGCAATTTCCCGACCAGGAAGTATTTCGCTGTTCCTTCATTGTGGTTGGGTCAAAATCGTGGAATTCCCTCCCTTAAATACAAGGGGAGTCTATACAACCCACAGATTAGAGGTTTAATAAAACAGCTCATTATCCCTTTCTCAAGAGCAGCTATGGATGAGCAGTGAGTGATTAGCCATCTAATCACACCCACACCCCAAGAACAAATAATCTTGGTAACTGGTGGGAACGTGCAATCCTTTTCAATCCTGGGATATGGACATCACTGGCTAGGTCGCATTTATTGCCTGTCCCTAGTTGCCCTTGAGAAGTTGCCGTTGAGGGGCAGTGGGGAGAGGGGGTGAGCTGCCTCTGTGAACTGCTGCTGTCCATTGGTGTAGGTGCCTCTGAAACTGGGTTTGGGAGTGAGCTCCAGGATACAGCGAAGGTGAAAGAACTGTCACACAGGGGCCTGTTCCAAAATCACAATGACTCCCAACTCAGAATTTCC
The DNA here is from genome assembly GCF_047496795.1 of Chiloscyllium punctatum. Lineage (NCBI taxonomy): Eukaryota > Metazoa > Chordata > Chondrichthyes > Orectolobiformes > Hemiscylliidae > Chiloscyllium > Chiloscyllium punctatum. The sequence goes on from NC_092751.1 coordinate 107,651,686, forward strand.
CCCAAATGCTAATCCTGGTGAGAGGAGAAAGATTTAAAAGAGACCTGAGGATTTTTTTTTCACACAGAGGGTGGTTTGTCTGAGGAAGTGGTAAATACAGATAGTTAGAACATTTTAGAGACTTTTGAGCAGGTAAATGAATAGGAAAGGTTCAGAGGGATGTGGGCCAAATGCAGGCAAGTGGGACTAGTTAGTTTGGGGAGCTTGGTTGGAGTGGATTAGTTGGGTCTGTCTCTGTGTTATCTGACTGTATAACATTTCTCAGACCTCTGTCTCTGTTTCTCACACACCCCACAGGTATAATTTAAACCCACACACCACCAAACACACTGTACACACTGCCTGAGGAAGTGTCACTGGGATTGTATCTTTGATTTTAAATGTTATTCAACTTCCATCCACCGTTTAAAACAAGGTCGGGGCAAACTGGGGGGAGGGGGGGTGAGGGTGAGAGATCTGGGACTGCGAATGGGGTGGGGGGGGGAGGAGAAGGGCTGTATTCCCGCCAGGGCGGTCACATTTAGCAGCATCGCAGTTGCGGAGCGGGTTGTGGAAGGGAAAGGACAGGAGTTGATTTGCTGTAACACTGCTGACTGTCATTTCCTCCTCGGAACTGGCTGTTACAGTGTACACAGAGAGAGAGAGAGGGTGGGGAACAAGAGGGTGCATGGCCCAGGGACACAGAGTGGCCTGACGGTGGGGAAGTTAGCACCGGCCTGGCTTTAGGGCTAAAGGCCAGTCTGCAGATCCTGTACAATCCCCCAAACCCCGGGTCTCCCCCTTTACTGTGTCGCTTTGAGCTGGGGATTGCGGATTGAGGAAAATGGTTCGCATTCTCGCCAACGGAGAGATCGTGCAGAATGATGACCCCAGAGTTCACAAAGCACCGCAGAGACGGAGGATCTGAACAGACCCCGGCAGGTAGGGGTCACCCCCTCACACACACACACACCCTCACCCACACCCACACACCCAAACACACACACACGACACACCAAACACACACCCTCACCCACACCCACACACCCACACCTAAACACACACACACACACCCAAACACACACCCTCACCCACACCCAAACACACACACATACACACCCAAACACAAACACACCCAAACACACACACACACCCTCACCCACACCCACACACCCAAACACACACACATACACACCCAAACACACACCCTCACCCACACCCACACACCCACACCTAAACACACACACACACCCAACACACACCCAACCCAAACACACACAACACCTAACACACACACCCAACACACACCCTCCCCACACCCACACACCCACACCTAAACCACACACACACACACCCAAACACACACCCTCACCCACACCCAAACACACACACATACACACCCAAACACAAACACACCCACACACCCAAACACACACACACACCCTCACCCACACCCACACACCCAAACACACACATACACACCCACCCCTAAACACACCCACCCACACACCCACACCTAAACACACACACCCACACACACACACCCAAACACACACACCCACCCTCACCCACCCCCACACACACAGACACCCACTCACACCACACTCACACACACTCACACACACACCCAAACACACCCACACACCCAAACACACCCACACACCCAAACACACACACACCCCCACACCCTCACACCCACACCAACCACACCCACCCACCACACCCACCCAAACACCCCCACCCCCACACCCACCCCCTCACACCCACCCCCTCACACCCACCCCCTCACACCCACCCCCTCACACCCACACCCTCACACCCACACCCGCACCCGCGCACACGCACACGCACACCCAAACACACACCTCACCACACACCCACACACACACATACACGCACACACACATACCCACCCACACACACCCAAACACACACCCTCACCCACACCCACACCCACACCCACAACCCACACACCCACACCTAAACACACACACACACCCAAACACACACCCTCACCCACTCCCACACACCCACACCTAACACACACACACCCAAACACACACCCTCACCCACACCCACACACCCACACCTAAACACACACACACCACACCCTCACCCACACCAAACACACACACATACACACCCAAACACAAACACACCCACACACCCAAACACACACACACACACCCTCACCCACACCCACACACCCAAACACACACATACACACCCACCCCTAAACACACCCACCACACACCCACACCTAAACACACACACCCACACACACACACCCAAACACACACCCACACACACACACCCACCCTCACCCACCCCCACACACACAGACACCCACTCACACCCACTCACACCCACTCACACCCACTCACACCCACTCACACCCACTCACACCCACTCACACACACACCCAAACACACCCACACAACCCAAACACACCCACACCCCACACCCCCACACCCTCACACCCACACCCAACCACACCCACCCACCCACACCCACCCAAACACCCCCACCCCCACCCCCTCACACCCACCCCCTCACACCCACACCCGCACCCGCGCACACGCCACACGCACACCCAAACACACACCCTCACCCACACCCACACACACACATACACGCACACACACATACCCACCCACACACACCCAAACACACACCCTCACCCACACCCACACCCACACCCCACCACACACCCACACCTAAACACACACACACACCCAAACACACACCCTCACCCACACCCACACACCCACACCTAAACACACACACACACCCAAACACACACCCTCACCCACACCCACACACCCACACCTAAACACACACACACACACCCTCACCCACACCCAAACACACACACATACACACCCAAACACAAACACACCCACACACACCCCAAACACCACACACACCCTCACCCACACCCACACACCCAAACACACACATACACACCCACCCCTAAACACACCCACCCACACACCCACACCTAAACACACACACCCACACACACACCCAAACACACACCCACACACACACACACCCACCCTCACCCACCCCCACACACACAGACACCACTCACACCCACTCACACCCACTCACACACACACCCAAACACACCCACACACCCAAACACACCCACACCCCCACACCCCCACACCCTCACACCCACACCCAACCACACCCACCCACCCACACCCACCCAACACCCCCACCCCCACCCCCTCACACCCACCCCCTCACACCCACCCCCTCACACCCACACCCGCGCACATGCACACACACACGCACACCCAAACACACACTCCCACACACACACATACACGCACACACCCAAACACACACACACATACCCACCCCACACACACCCATACACACCCACACACACACACCACCCCACACACCTACACACCACCACACACCCACACACACACTCCCACACACACCCCCCCACACACACACACCCAAACACACACACACCCCCGCCCCTCCACCCTCACACCCACACCCCGCCCCCCCCACCCTCACACCCACACCCACCCACACCCACACCCACACCCACCCACCCCCACCCCCCCAAACACACCCCCACCCCCCCACCCCCCCAAACACCACCCCCACCCCCCCAAACACACCCCCACACCCCCCCACACACACCCTCACACCCCCCCCACCCTCACACCCCCACCCTCACACCCCCACCCTCACACCCCCACCCTCACACCCCCACCCTCACACCCCCACCCTCACACCCCCACCCTCACACCCCCACCCTCACACCCCCACCCGCACACCCCCACCCGCACACCCCCCACCCGCACACCCCCACCCGCACACCCCCACCCCCCACCCGCACACCCCCACCCGCACACGCGCACACGCGCACACGCACACGCACACGCACACTGCACATGCACACCCGCACACCCCCACACCACACATACGCCACATGCACACACCCACACCTACACACACACACCCACCCACACCCACACCCCACACCCACACTCCACACACACCTCCACACCACACAAACACCCCACGCACACACACACTCCCACACACCCAAACACAACACAGCCACACACTACACCCACACCCCCCTCCAACACGCTCCCCCACACACGCTCCCCCACACACGCTCCCCCACACACGCTCCCCCACACACGCTCCCCCACACACGCTCCCCACACACGCTCCCCCACACACGCTCCCCCACACAACGCTCCCCCACACTCACCCCCACCCTCACCCCCACCCTCACCCCCACACCCACACATACACCACACGCACACCACTCCACACCCACACCCAAACACCCCACACTCCCACACTCCCACACTCCCACACTCCCACACTGCCCACACTCCCACACTCCCACACACACCACACACACCCACACACCCCTACAACACCCAGCCCCCCTACACCCCCGCTACACATCCCCCCTACACCCACACCCCACACACCCCCACACGCCCCACCCCACACACCCACACCCACACCACCCCACACACATACACCCCACACACACCCGCACACACCCCACACCACACAAACACCCCACGCACACACCCACACCCAAACACAACACACCACACACACCACGCCTGCCCCCCACACACCACGCCCGCCCCCCCACACACACCCCCCCCACACACACCCCCCCCACACACACCCCCCCCACACACACCCCCCCCAACACACCCCCCCAACACACCCCCCCCCCACACACCCCCCCCCCACACACCCCCCCCCCACACACCCCCCCCACACACACCCCCCCCCACACACACCCCCCCCACACACACCCCCCCCCACACACACCCCCCCCACACACACACCCCCCCACACACACACACAACACCCCCCACACACACACACTCCCCCCCACACACACACACTCGCCCCCCCACACACACACACTCCCCCCCCACACACACACACTCCCCCCCCACACACACACACTCCCCCCCCACACACACACACTCCCCCCCCACACACACACACTCCCCCCCCACACACACACACTCCCCCCCCACACACACACACTCCCCCCCCACACACACACACTCCCCCCCCACACACACACACTCCCCCCCCCACACACACACACTCCCCCCCCCACACACACACACTCCCCCCCCACACACACACACTCCCCCCCACACACACACACTCCCCCCCACACACACACACTCCCCCCCACACACACACACTCCCCCCCCACACACACACTCCCCCCCCCACACACACACTCCCCCCCCCACACACACACTCCCCCCCACACACACACTCACCCCCCCACACACACACCCCCCACACACACACACACCCCCACACACACACCCCCCCACACACACACACCCCCCCACACACACACACCCCCCCCCACACACACCCCCCCACACACACACCCCCCCCACACACACCCCCCCCCCACACACACACCCCCCCCCCACACACACACCCCCCCACACACACACACCCCCCCCCACACACACACCCCCCCCCACACACACACCCCCCCCCACACACACCCCCCCCCCACACACACACCCCCCCCCACACACACACCCCCCCCCACACACACACCCCCCCCACACACACACCCCCCCCACACACACACCCCCCCCACACACACACCCCCCCCCACACACACCCCCCCCCCCACACACACACCCCCCCCCACACACACACCCCCCCCCCACACACACACCCCCCCCCCACACACACACCCCCCCCCCACACACACACCCCCCCCCACACACACAGCCCCCCCACACACACAGCCCCCCCCACACACTCACACCCCCCCACACACACACACCCCCCACACCAACACCCACACACCCCCTCACCCCCACCACACACACACGCCGCCACACACACCGGCCCCCCACACACACACCGCCCCCCCCACACACACACACACCACCCCCCCCCCACACACTCCGCCCCCCTCCCCCCCCCCACGCACTCCACCCCCCTCCCCCCCCCACGCACTCCCCCCCCTCCCTCCCCCTCCCCCCCCCCTCCCCCTTCCCCCCCCTCCCCCCCCCCCCACGCACTCCCCCCCCTCCCCCCCCCACGCACTCCACCCCCACGCACAACCTCCCACTCCGTTACACGCACACCACACAGGCACACTCTCCCAACCAACGGCTACACATATAAACCTCACCCCCAGGAGAGGGAGTGATCGGGAGCAGGTGCAGGGGCTGAGGTGGTAAAGTGGAGTGGTTTCCTGGGAAAGTTTTGCAAGGTCCTGGGGAGTTGAGAATTTTGACACTTGTCTGACAATCTGCTGCCTGTCCACATTCCACAGCTCAGAGCTCATGTTGGAGGAAGTCCCATTGGTTGCCCTTGACTTTAGACACATTGTCCTTTGTGATCCTGCTGGGATCTTGCTGTGCTCCCTCCCCAAGCCCAGGGCCAGGACAGTGGTTGCTCTTTTGGAAGTTTCCCACTTCAGTCCGGCTCCCTTTGGGTCAGGCTAGGCTGGACCTGTCAGTCAGCTCTCCGTGGAGGGGCTGGCTCTGAGGGTGCTGAGATGAGACTGGACACAATCCCAGCCACGTTGCTCCACTACAGAATGAAGTAAAACAGATGGAGGCCATCTGGTCCATTCCACTTATGCTGGCTCTTTGGTGAATTGGTCAAATCAGTTCCTCCTTCTACTTGACCCCTCCCTGTTGTCCTTCAATGCAGTTTATTTGTTACAAATCAAAATGTTTTCAATGCAGCACATTCCACATCCCAGCCATCAGTATCTAAGGTGAATAGGTGTTGGGCATTGATCCGTTATTTACACTGACCTGTGTATTATCTTATGTTAATTTAGTTTGATTTGATCAAATTTAGTTTATTAAAATGAGTACTGGGATGTGTATATAAGAAATAAGCACTGGGACACAGATTATTTTACATAAAAACATTAGAAACAGGAGCAGGAGTAGGCATTCAGCCCATCAGAACTACCCACAGTTTAGTAAGATCATGGTTAAACAATCCCAATCCTCACTTCTCTATAAATAAAACTCCCACAGTGTGGAAATAGGCTATTCAGCCCATCGAGTCCATATTGGCCCTCCAAAGAGTATCCCACCCAGACCCACCCCATCTCTCTAACCCTGCATTTTCCATGACTAATCCACTTAGCCCGCACATCCCTAGACACTATGCACAATTTAGCCTGGCAAATCCACCTAATCTGCACATCTTTGGACTCTAGAAGGAAAGTGGAGCACCTGGAGGAAATCCACATAGACACAGGAAGAATGTGCAAATGTCAAACAGACAGTCCCCTGAGGGTGGAACTGAACCCAGATCCCTGGTGCTGTGAGGCAGCAGGGCTAACCACTGTGCCACCCCTTTTGAATATTCTCTTTAATCTAGCCTACAGCATTCAAAATTTAATATTTAAAAATACATTAACACAAGGAGTAGGAGTAGATCATGTCTGATTTGGTTGTGGTCTCAGCACCATTTTCCTTTCAGCCCCCACCTTGTCTCTCTCCATGATCAAAAATCTGTCTAACACAGTCTTCAACATCTCCTATGAGCCATCCTCCAGAGCCCTTGGGAAGAGAATGTCACACGGTCAGCATCCTCCAGGGAAAGGAAGTCCTGATCATCTCTGTCTTAAATGGGACCTGTAATTTCTAATCTGTGTGCCTAGTTTAAAAATCTACTGCTACTCCACAAAACTGTAAGAAGTGTCAAAAACGTCCAGCTGTTCTTTAGAGAAGGATATCTACTGTCCTTACCCAATCTGGGCCTGTATGTGACTCCAGACCATTATCGCACACAGTTATAGTTGCACAGTCACTGAGGGCAGCTAGACTTCAGTTATAAATCCTGACAACTAATTTATTTTATAAAAGCATTAAATGGCACTGGAAAAATGATTTTTTTTAAAAACTCTTGTTAACCTATTTCTTCATTCCAGGGTTTTATCCATAACTCTGAGAATGCAAACCACTTTTATCAGGGACAAGCCAATCAAGGTCACTCGCTGTTTGCCAATCTGAACCAACGATTGATTAACATGGGATTTCCACGTTGGAATCTGGGGAATCAAGTCATTGAGCCACTCATCTCTGTCCTCTTGATCCTGTTGCTAATGATGTTCGGAATGCGTGGTCTTCTCCTGATTGGTGGGCTTTACCTCTTTTCTCGATTTACTCAACGGTAACTCAGTTAGTTGCGGAGAGTGGTTTTATCTGACTCTGTACAAGTCTACGTGAATTTTTTTTTCTTTCCCTCCTACTTATAAAACTGGTGATCTGAGAATATTTATCATTGACTTTATATTAAAAAAAAGAAGAGGATTGTTTAAACGTCACTTTCCGCCAATTTTTCATAAGACAACTCTTTCATAAATGTGAACTTTAGGAAAAACATTATTCCTTGTTACTGTTGCTTTAATTGCAATATGATCGTTGAATCTGTCATCTGCTGAGTTCACCAGTCAGAAAAATAGAAGCTGGTGTAGTGGTGGTTGTGGTGTTATCAAGTTCATTCATGTCCTGCAGGGAAGTAAATCTGACATCTTTACCATCAACTGCAAATTCCCCTCTCCAAGCCCCACACCACCTCGATGTGAAACTATATCACCAGTCCATGAAGCTGAGTTAAATTCCTCCCTTACATCAGTGTGGCTGCAATAGTTCAAGAAGGTACTTCATCATCACCTTCTCAATGGGCCGTTAGGGATGGGTAAAATGTCCAGGCGAGCCAGCAACATTCCTGAAAAAATAAGTTTTTTTTAAAATTCCAGTCTGACCTACAAATTACTCCAGTCCCGTACCAACATGTTGAATTCTGACTAATTTATTGGAAAGGTTCTCACACATTGTTTCCCACCCAGTGCACCACCGCATCATTTCATTGTTCCGAAGCTTAGAATTCCCAACAGGTGTCACAGCTGGATGTTCAAAATCTGACTGAGGGAAACCCTGGATAAAATCCATTGAAATGCGGCAGGGTGATTGATGGTAACAAAGTTAGTGTATCAAAAGTGATTTGCTTAAAGTTTAGTAGTTTGACCAAGCAAGTGACATCTGGAATGTAGCACCTTTCACTTGTTTTTAAATAAAGTAAAAGTGTATCTTTGGACTTGCATCAAACGTCCTCATGGAACAAGAGTCACTTTTCTGTGGCAATGAAAAGTTGATGAATTTCCCAAGAACGAACTCGATAAAAATTTACCCATTTTCACCTGTGGTCAGTTTTAATTGAAACTCCCTCTATTCTCTCATCCCCTAACTCTTGTCCCATTTTCTTTCATTTCAAGTATGTCACCCCAGTCTCCCTCAACAATAATCTAATTTTCTTACAATGTTTCTGAGTACAATTTCCAAAGCCCCTCCCTCACCTATGCTGTTGCTGATCACCCAGTCCCATTCTGAATCTGGAGTCTGATGGCTGACCACAGGAAATCACTACGATCTCAGCCTACCCTGTTCCTGTAGTGCAGAGGAAAATTAGCCACATTACTTCCAGCTCTGATATATTGCAAGGAAGTCCCAACTACATCTGACACTTTGTTCGCATTGTGAGGTAGAGGGACAGCCCCAGCTGCAACACCCAAGTGCAAGCTCTGTGATTCCCTGATGGAGTAGCCAGGGTTGGAGAGTGACTGTACCTCTCCCAATCACTGTGATTGGACAAGTTTGCAACTGGACCACCCAACCTCATCATCCAAGGTGCAAACTCTGGCACAGCATCTTCACAGCACTATGCATTTGGACATCACTGAGCTGCACAGTTTCCCTCTGGAGGTAAGGATCTGTCTGGCTTTCTGCTGGGCTGCAAAGGTCCAGAGGTTTCCTTTACCTTCCCAATGTGTCCCCTGTGCTTTTGGCTGCATGGTACCAGTTTCAGTCAAGCCAGCGAAGAAACCAAATGAAGGTTTCATTCAGTCATGAATTTGGACCTTGCCTCCAGGTGCCTCTGCTTCACCAAGCAACTCCCCCTTTTACTCATCTTTGATCAAACGCCACATGACACCAGGTTATAGTCCAACAGGTTTATTTAAAATCACAAGCTTTCAGAGCGCTGCTCCTTCATCACCTGACAAAGGAGCAGCACTCTGAAAGCTTGTGACTTTAAATAAATCTATTAGACTACAACCTGGTATCATGATGTTTGATCTTGTCCATGAACTCCTACATCAAGCCAACACTGAAGAACTAGAATGGTACAAAGATGACATGATTCTTTGACCAAATAGGAATGGGAAATATTAGATTAGATTACAGTGTGTAAACAGGCCCTTCGGCCCAACAAGTCCACACCGACCCGCCACCTACCCATACCCCTAAATTAACACTACAGGCAATTTAGCATAGCCAATTCACCTGAATTGCACATCTGTGGACTGTGGGAGGAAACCGGAGCACCCGGAGGGAACCCACGCAGACAACGTGCAAACTCCACACAGTCAGTCGCCTGAGGCAGGAATTGAACCTGGGTCTCTGGCGCTGTGAGGCAGCAGTGCTAACCACCGTGCCGCCCCACCAAATGCAACCTCAACAGACAGTCACCCAAGGCTAGAATTGAACCCAAGTTCCTGGTGCTGTGAAACAGCAGTGCTAACCACTGTACTACTCCTTGGTGAGCCGTAAATCTTTACGTGCAACAGTTTATATTAAAAAAAGACAAACAGCTTCAGTATTGCTAAAATAAGATGTAATTTTTTGAAAATTTTCATCTGGCACACATCAGAACATTTTGCAAGAATACAAATTCAAGGGAAAAATCAACATTTTATAATGAGTAAGAGGAAAGAGCTCATTTGTTGGTACATGATAGATGCATTGCCATGAAAAACACACCCATTAATATTGACCGGCAGATAGTAGTCAGGCTTTATTAAATTTGAGTTTGAATTTTTATTCTTGTGAAATGCCCTGTTTGCAAGAGGAAAAGCTTTGACAAAATGTGTCTTTTTTTTCAGTAGTAGCAAGTTTCTGTCTGACCAGGTGACTCTGAGAAGGCAAATTTAAAAAATCCTATTATATCTTAAAAACTCTCAACAATGGACAGTATGATTGTATGATGAAGGGCTTATGCCCGAAACATCGATTCTCCTGCTCCTCGGATGCTGCCTGACCTGCTGTGCTTTTCCAGCACCACACTCTCGACTCAGATCTCCAGCCTCTGCAGTTCTCTCTTTCCCTCAGTATGATTGTATATCTGATTACGTCTGATTTGTACGACATTTTTTAAAGCTTATACTTTGGAACGTATTACTGAAGGATTTGGATATCTTTGTTGCATTTTCTCAATGAGCAGAGTGAATTTTGGCTTTTCTTTTCAAATGAATTTCACGGGGGTTTTTGAAAAGTAGAATATTTCAAGAATGGAAATGACCTGGAGAAAGAATTAATTATTGAATAAACATCTGTCCGGTTTTTCAGTCTTTACTGTCAGTGTTTCATACCATGGTGTGTTGGGCCGCCTTGAAGTAACTTAAGGATAAGAATAGTTCCAGGCTTTGGGACATGAGAAGAATATTTGCATACTACTAAGATAGAATCTCTAGGCTTTACAATACAGGAAGAAGGGTAATCAGCCCATCACTCCTGTGCTGGTTGCAAGAGCAACCATCCAGCTCCCCTTTTCCAATAGCCTTTTCAGATCATCTTATTGTTTACAGATTTAACATCCCTGTAGTTCGTGAAAAAAATGCAGCATGGAAAGAGACCCTTCGGTCCAACTTGTCCATGCCAACCAGATATCCTAACCTAATCTAGTCCCATTTGCCAGCACTTGACCCGTATCCCTCTAAACCCTTCCCATTCATGTACCCATCCAGTTACCTTTTAAATGTTGTAATTGTACCAGTCTCCACCACGTCCTCTGGCAGCTCATTCCATACACACACCAGCTTCTTGCCCCCTTAGGTCCCTTTTAAATTTTCCCCCTCTCACCTTAAACCTATGCCTCTAGTTTTGGACTCAGCTACCCTGGGGAAAGTAATTTGGATATTTACCCTATCCATACCCCTTATGATAAGAAAACATTCCAAGCAGTTGAGTTGGGGGAGGGGAGTATGGCTAGGGGTGTTGATGGTAAACAAGGAATGTTTTCATCAGAAGTTGGTAATTGAAGCCCTATTTTAAATTGAACTCATAGGCACCTCTGGAAAGACCTGTTGGTCCATGTACAAGGGATATGTCTCTCATTTGTCAGCAACATTTGGTTTATTGATTATTGGTTGGAACGTGGTTGCAGATTCTGAGGATCCATCTTGACATTTGATATTGACATGTTCCAAAGCTTTTGAAAATATTTCTTTACGACAAATACCCAGGTGCTCATTCACCTTATACTGTCTAAATAAAAACTGAAAGAACTGCGTATACTGTAAATTCAAAGACCCTTCCAGTTGTCAGGAAGGGTCACACAACCTGAAAAGTTAACTCTTCAGATTTCTCTCCACAGATGCTGCCAGACCTGCTGAGTTTTTCCAGCAATTTCTGTTTTGGCACCTTATACTGCCATTAGGTTGCTGTAGTTTTAAGAACAGAAATCCATCTTTGGTTGAGAAATCCTGCCTCATTTGCACACCAACTTCTTCATCTTCTTTGGGCTTCTCCCATTTGACCCCCATGTTGATTGACACCAAAATGGATTGGAATCAATGTACTTATTGCACTTTCCCTCTGCCAACATGGTGGCTCACAGTGCCAGGGACCCAGGTTCAATTCCAGCCTTGGGTGACTGTCTGTGTGGAATTTGCATGTTCTTCCCTTGTCTGCATGAGTTCCCTTCAGGTGCTCTGGTTTCCTCCTATAGATCAAAGATGTGGAGGTTTGTTGAATGGCCCTGGGGGATAGGGTAGGGTATGGGCGGGATGCTCCTTGGAGGGTCAGTGTGGACTCAGTTGGCTGAATGGCCTCCTTCCACACTATAGGGATTCTTCAGCTCTTAGCTGTGTTTGCTGTAAGCAAAATCCTCTGAGTCGAATTCATTTACAATGCCAACTTCCTGCTGGTTTTTTTGGTAAGCACTCTGGGTTTGGCTGTGTTGATTTTTACAGTTGCTTGCCAGTAGTGCACATAACACAGCAATAAAGACATGGTTAAAGAAAAGGTTTTACTGTTTAAGCTGTTATTAGGATTGTGTGCTTCTCCACTCAATAAGGTTTTGCCAGTGTTGGCAGAATCAAGTCTATTGTGGAGAGGAAGACTCACTAAAGTATAATCTGCTCCCAAAACCAGCAGACCTGCAGTGCACTCAGCTATTGCCTGGGACTCGAAGCATACAAAGGATAAACAACAGTGAAGACAAAAGCTACCAGACCTGCACTCTGCATATGAAGCAGCAGTGACAATTTACAATGACCATACTTTCAATCAACAGATTAGAGTTTGTTCAGGTCTATAAACTACAATCGCAAACAAAGACCAGGACAATGACGCTCTGTGAAATGTTGATGTTTCAAATTTAAGTTCAGCTTACTGTTTTGTTATTTTCATGAATACTTTCTTGTGCCTCTCCCCCGCCAACACCCACAAAACCTTCTTTGGAATTTTAATTTAATTTAAAGTGGGCTCCAATTGTCAGTTCCTGAGTGAACTACTCCTAGATTACCATGAACACGACTGCTCCCAAACTCATCCACCCTCTCCTCCCCCATCTAACCCCCATCCCTCAGCACTCTGCTCTTTTTACATTTGCTTCACTTTTAATTCAATTTGAGAAAGTGAGTGAGATCATTTCAGAATCCTAAAGTGACCCCAGCATTTGCTAAGCTCAGTGTTTCACTCTGGAATTAATTCAGTTATTTCCCAATTTTTACAGCAGCAAAACTTTCAAACAAGTGAGAAAATCAATAATAAATCAATCCCTGGAGTCTCCTGTCTTTATAAACTGTCAAAACATTGTTCACTGATCAAAAGGTAGACCACTATGGAATTTCTTTTGAATGTAAGTTAGACTTTAGAAATATATGACGACAAGAATTTCCCCACAGTGATAGGAGTCTGTATATCTCGGGCATTGTAATATTTGTAAATTGACCAATGTCAGCAGAGTGGAGAAATTTGTGAGGAAGCAGAATGGGTTATATATACATAGAGGAGAACAACCTGTGCCTTAATCATACACACAAATCAGTTTGATTGCTCAAGTGCATTATATGCTCAAGACATACCACATCATATTGCACCTTAGTGTCCAATAAGGTGATGTGAGTAGTTAACCTGTATCATATGATTGAGTCATACAGCACTTCAGCCTAGCAAGTCTGCACCGACCTACCTACACTAATCCCACTTTGCAGCGCTTGTCCACACCCATGAATGTTATGATATTTCAAGTGCTCATCCAAATACCCAAGCTTACCCTGCCTCTCTGCATCATTGAGATGCTCCATCCCAGATGCTATCCTGGTGAATCTCCTCTACACACCCTCACATCCTTCCTAAAGTGTGGTGCACACAGTACTAAGTTGTGGCCCAAACAAAGTTTTGTAGTCGTCTAACATGACCTCCTTATAATCTGTGCAGCAACTAATAAAGGCCAGTGTCTGTATACCTTTTTAACCATCCTATTAATATTGATCATTAGATGTGCCTTTGCAAACAGTTTAATGGGATTGTAATTGTGCCATATTCCTTCAGTTAACTGTGAGGTCCAGCCCAGTAGGGACATCTGCTCACTGACTTATAATTACTTTGCTCTAAGGGTATGACTCAGGTTTCAAAGAGGTTGCTGTAAGTCTCCCATCAATTGACAGGGCCCTCGTTGCAATAGTTTTCAAACATCATCAGAACTGATACACTCTATTGCAATCATATTGAGTCATTTCCAGCATGACAGTCTTCCAATTTGGATGTATCTGAGTTATTGGCCTGAATCTAAGTCAAGATTAGAGTGGTGCTGGAAAAGTACAGCAGGTCAGGCAGCATCCAAAGGGCAGGAAAATCGATGTTTCAGGCAAAAGATGGCTAATTTCCAGCATCTGCAGTACCCACTTTGGCCTGAATCTAAGTGCCAATTTCATCACGTTACATGACAGGTTTGAGAGATTGGTGGGTTTTCTCAGGCCAATCTCTCAAATTTATCTCATTAACTACCTACCTGTCTTTACGATGGTCCAATGCTAGTCCGATTCTCCCACTCCGTAATCAGAAGAACTCGCCACTGCCGGAATGATCCAGAATGGCATAGCACTATCTTTAAAAGGCCATTGTGCACCCAGACCTGGTGTTAGCCTGCGTGGTTCAGCAGACAGGGATCTGGAGGTCCTGCTGGACTGGATTGTACAGAGGAGGCTTGTCCTCTTCACCAAGGACCAGTAGAGGAGGCCCCAGTACCAGACCCTGCCCAGCCTCATCTGAGGATGCCACCCAGCACAGTGTGCGACTGATCCGTCCAGAGGAACACACAACAGCGCAGGAAAGAGGTCAGTGACCTTCTCCAAAGGTAAGTGCTACCATCTGTTCCTGCCACCTTACCCTCACTCTGTCTACTACTGCACTCATCTCCCACAAGGTTCAAGCTCTACCATCAATGTTCCCCTGAAATGTTGACTCTCCTGCCCTCGGATCCTGCCTGACCTGCTGTGCTTTTCCAGCAACACGCTTTTTGACTCTGCATCGTCTCTGTGCTGCCAACTCACTTGTCCGGAACACCCCACCACATTTCTCCCACATGCTCCAGCATTGACAGCTGTGTGGTCCAGTTTCATCACTCTTAATATCCATCCCCTCTCTTCATGTTCCTGAAGCAAGTAGCCCACAATCGAGCATGAACTGTCAGGGTGTTCGGTGGTCTGCCAAACATTCAGCTTCCTATTCCTCATGTGGACTGGATTGTGGCTATGCCAGCCCTGAGTGGTTGGTTGATTGTGTCCAAGCCTCTGAACTGGTGTCAGAGGCTGCCCTTGATAGACTGTGCCTGCAGCCCTTGACTGAAGGCTATTTCCCAGGACTTGACTGAGGAATTCTGCCAAGCAGGTCAAGCTTCCTGGCTTTGTGTCTGTGCTAAACAGCAAGGCAGTGCAGGAGCACTGTGAGCCTGGTATCTCCAGCTGAGGGGGTAAGGCTCAAAACGAGGCAGGGATGCTGTGAAACAACCAGGGAGGCTTAAGGAAAGTGAGTATGAAATGAGCAAGTGATATCCAGCCTGGTTTAATCCCCGACCTGGGTGCCTGTGCAGGTCTCGATACAGCAGGATTGCAATTCTGGTTGTTGGTGCACCCTGAGGTGCAGCTTGGCCACAAGGGAGCTTGGTTCAAGAAGATGAGAGATGTGCCATGATGATACAAAGGGGTTTGCAAGTGTCTGATGCCTCGGTCCATGGATGTGGGATCAGGGATGCCCCGGCCCATGGAGTGTGCCCTGAGATATTGGTGCGATATGTCCATTTCCGGAGGTGCAAGCAGTGAGCTAGAGTCACCAGGTTCCCACTCAGACTTCCAAGTCAAGAATTTTCGGTTTCTGATTTTCTCACAGTGGGTGTAGAAAAGGAAGCTGTAATGAGCTAAGCTCAGAGAATATATGGTCAGCATGGATGAGTTGGACCTAGGGGTCTGTTCAAGATTTGCTAAAGGGTCTGTTTCTGGGCTGTATATCCCTATGATTCTATGACTCTATGAGCTGTGGGATACAGCCTCCACTCCCAGCAGAGATAATTAACCCTCGGATGAAGATTTAAGATAATTGGCAAAAGCACCTGAACAAAGATTACGAAAAGTCTTTTCCTGTTCTTGTAACTTGAAGAGCTGTTTGAAACTAATTCAATAGGAGTTTTGATGAGGAAATGTGCATAGGGCAGGGAAGTGAGAGGAATTAGTTATATCTTTCAAAGAGCCAATGCAAGCTCGATGGGCCAAATGGCCTCCTTATGCGCTTTATGATTGAATCATCTAATAAAGACAAGTTACCACAGTCTCTGTCCATGGTGGGGATTGTGGAATACAACTACATAATTGTACATTAATAACAATAAAAGACTCCCGTGGTTGAATTAGTAATAAAAAAGAAGAGGTTCTGATCCCAGGCATTACTTGTGCAAAAAGAAGAAATATTGGGTAGAATTTGTAGCACAATCCTGGTGTGAGATAGTTGTCATGATCTCATCTGCTACAATGAAAGGCGTATTAAAGTTTGTCTGAACCTATTTTTATTCTAAGTGTGTTTAAATTAAAATCTATTCAGATGAATTTATAGAGGCGGAAAATCCCTAGTGGGGCTTACAGCAATGGTACCAATGTCTTGTGGCGCTTAGAGTGCAGCCTCCCACAGTACAACAAAAAGGATGTTGATAGCAAACTAACACTTGCAAACTCTTTTCAGTAAGTAGCAATGCAGAATTATGCACAATAGCCATGTGCACTGGCCATTTCCTCACACCTTTCAAAGCTTTTGAGTTTATCCTGCTTTCTGAATGTCTGAGAATTACCATAATTATCTGCACCTCCTGCTCTGGGAGCACTATTATCACATGATTCGACAGAGGATTATTCCAATTAGCTGAAGTGGTCCTTTACCCCACTGTCCTTTTAATGATGGATTGGATGCCAGGGGTGATGATTTGAATAAAATCAACAGATCGGAACTTGCAACGTTCCTTTCACAGACAGAAACAGTAGAGAGTCTTGAAACAAAGGAACGGTTTGAGCTCAGTCTCACCAGCTCAGCAGCAAGAGAACATCTACCTTGACCCTTGATTGTTTTGTTTTCTATTCAGATTATTTTCTTCAAGGACTGAGAGGATTTATTAGCCATTTTGAACCCTGCCTAATAAGTGTTCCCCTTTGCGGACAGTGAATACAAATCCCCCTTCAATCCCTTTGCAATGGGCGGACCACCAGTAACTCTCACATGCAGATGTCTGCTCAATTTACCAATGAACACATGTAACAGCCCATCTGTTACAGCCCAGGATTTAACTCCAGTCATCTACTGGGCCCAGTTAAACCCTCATCAAAAAGCAATGCTCCTCCTGATATCACTCTCAGCCCTCCACCCTAAAGTCCTTGTGTGCACACACACACAGAGCCAAGTGATTGGAAATCTCTTGTTCCTGTGATAGGTCTGGAGAGTGGGATGAGCTAGGTAGCTCTTTTGGGAGTCAGTACAGACACAATGAGCCAAATGGCCTCCTTCTGTACTGTAAAATGCCCTTTGGTTCTATGAGTCTAAATCTAACCATTACTCCCTCTTCTGGTCCATAAATCCTTCTTGAAGGAGCTGTTTCTTCAGATTTTTGAGTGAACAGAAGGCTCACAAAGAAAGCAATTGGTTAACATGAAAGAGGATGTTGTTTTGTAGATAAGTTTATAAGATAGGGACAGGTTCAGTATAAGTTATTGTTCTCTTGAAGTTTTGATGTGGAGGTGCCGGTGTTAGACTGGGGTGGACAAAGTCTGCAGTTTATAGTCAAAGAGGTTAATTTAAAATCACAAGCTTTCAGAGCGTTGATCCTTCTTCAGGTGAAAGGGCAGCACTCTGAAAACTTGTAATTTCAAATAAAACTGTTGGACAAAAACCTGGTGTTGTGTGACTTCTG
Source organism: Chiloscyllium punctatum (assembly GCF_047496795.1). NCBI lineage: Eukaryota > Metazoa > Chordata > Chondrichthyes > Orectolobiformes > Hemiscylliidae > Chiloscyllium > Chiloscyllium punctatum. The sequence continues at coordinate 107,670,208 of NC_092751.1, forward strand.
ACTCCTAGAGTTTGGTATTCTTGTGATTGTGTTCTGATGATTGCAAGATGACAAGCTCTGACAGTGAGTCTCTTTCTTCAACAATATTCAAGTTCAGTACAATCAAGACACCATTTGAAATAGTCGGGGAATTTGCATGTAATAAAGTCCTAAGAAACTGTCACAACATAACCTTGCAGAAATGAAGGAAACTTCAGGACAGCTCAGCTCTGCGTCTCATTAGTAATTCTGTTGTGTCCAATTACTAATGGTTTAATTCCAATTCGAGAGACTTGTAATTATGATTTATGCAGCTTGCCAGTAGAGTACTGAGGGAGTACTACACCCAGAAAGTGGTGGGAATGTGGAACTCCCCCTGCCTGTAAGGGTGGTAGAAGCACAAACCCCCATGAGGGGCATGGATAGGGTGAAAAGCCAAGGTCTTCCACAGATTGGGAAGTCCAAAATTACAGGGCAGAGGTTTAAGGTGAGACAGGAAAGATTTTAAAAGGACCTGAGAGGTAACTGTTTCATTCAGACTGTGAATGGAACAAGGTGCCAGAGAAGATGATGGAGACAGGTAAAAGGCATCTCGATACAAACATAATAGGAAGGATTTAGAGGGAAATTAGCTGACAAATGGGACAAGTTGAGATTGGGATGTCTGGTCAGTGCAGATGAGTTGGACCGAAGGGTCTTTTTCTGTGCTGTATGACAGTATGACTTTATAACTGTAAGTATTTACATGTGGACTTGTGAGGCCAAGGCATACAAAGCTATGGGTTAAATGCTGGAAAATGAGTTTAGTATGGTTAGGTGGTTCTTTTGACTGGCCGAAGAAGTGAAGGGCCCTTTTCTGTGCCTTAGACCTTTCTAACTCTACACATTCAGAGGTGCTACCTTCCACATGGGAGGTTAGACCAGGTCACTGCCTGCCTTCTCAGATGGATGAGAAAGCTCCCACAACACCGCTTGTAGAGCACGGAAGGTCCCTCAGTCAATATTCAGTCTTCAACCAAAATCATTGGCATTGAATATCTGATCATTAGCTGATGCCTTTTATGAGAGCTTGCTCTGCACAAATTTGCTGGCAGATTTTCTACCAATCAATGACCACACTTCATTGGCTGAAAAGCATTTTAAGGTGAACTCAGGTGTGGAAGTTGCTGAATAAATGTAAGTCTTTTTGTTATTTTTCTCTGTTTTATACCACAAGCAGTGCATGCCATTGTAATGTAGAGAACTGCACAGTGTTATATAACATAGAACATAGAATATTACAGCGCAGTACAGGCCCTTCAGCCCTCGATGTTGCACCGGCCTGCCATACCAATTGAATCCCATCCCACCTACACTATTCCATGTACGTCCATATGCTTGTCCAATGACGACTTAAATGTACTTAAAGTTGGTGAATCTACTACCGTTGCAGGCAAAGCATTCTTACTACTCTCTGAGTAAAGAAACTACCTCTGACATCTACCCCTCAATTTAAAGCTATGCCCCCTCATGTTCACTGTCATCATTCTTGGAAAAAGGCTCTCCCTGTCCACCCTATCTAACCCTCTGATTATCTTATATGTCTCTATTAAATCACCTCTCAACTTTCTTTCTAATGAAAACAGCCTCAAGTCCCTCAGCCTTTCCTTGTAAGACCTTCCCTCCATACCAGGCAACATCCTAAAACATCCTCTGCATCCTTTCCAAAACATCCACATCCTTCTTATAATGCGGTGACCAGAACTGTACACAATACTCCAAGTGTGGCCGCACTAGAGTTTTGTGCAGCCTGTAGCATAACCTCATGGTTCCGGAACTCGATCCCTCTATTAATAAAAGCTAAAACACTGTATGCCTTCTTAACAACCCTGTCAACCTGGGTGGCAACTTTCAAGGATCTGTGTACCTGGACACCGAGATCTCTCTGCTCATCTACACTACCAAGAATCTTACCATTAGCTCAGTACTTTGCATTCCAGTTACTCCGACCAAAGTGAATCACCTCACACTTGTCCGCATTAAACTCCATTTGCCACCTCTCAGCCCAGCTCTGCAGCTTATCTTTGTCTCTCTGTAACCTACAACATCCTTCGTCACTATCCACAACTCCACCAACCTTAGTGTCATCTGCAAATTTACTAACCCACCCTTCTACACCCTCATCCAGGTCATTTATAAAAATGACGAACAACACCGACCATTGCGATACACCACTAGTAACTGGACTCCAGGATGAACATTTCCCATCAACCACCACCCTCTGTCTTCTTTCAGCAAGCCAATTACTGATCCAAACTGCTATATCTCCCACAATTCCATTCCTCCACATTTTGTATAATAGCCCACTGTGAGGAACCTTATTGAACGCCTTGCTGAAATCCATGTACACCACACCAATGGTTTACTCTCATCTACCTGTTTGGTCACCTTCTCAAAGAACTCAATAAGGTTTGTGAGGCACGACCTACCCTTCACAAAACCGTGCTGACTATCCCTAATCAAATTATTCTTTTCTAGATGATTATAAATCCTATCTCTTATAACCTTTCCCAACACTTTACCAACAACTGAGTAAGGCTCACTGGTCTATAATTACCAGGATTGTCTCTACTCCCCTTCTTGAACAGGGGAACCACATTTGCTATCCTCCAGTCTTCTGGTACTATTCCTGTAGACAATGACGATTTAAGGATCAATGCCAAAGGCTCTGCAATCTCCTCCCTGGCTTCCCAGAGGATCCTAGGATAAATCCCGTCTGGCCCAAGGGACTTATCTATTTTCACACTCTGCAGGATTTCTAATACCTCTTCCTTGTGAACCTCAATCCCACCTAGTCTAGTAGCCTGTATCTCAATATTCTCCTCAAGAACATTGTCATTTTCTGGAGTGAAAACTGTTGAAAAATATTCATTTAGTGCTTCCCCTATCTCCTCTGACTCCACACACAACTTCCCACTACTATCCTTGATTTGGCCTAATCTTACTCTTGTCATTATTTTATTCCTTAAATACCTATAGAAAGCCTTAGGGTTTACCCTGATCCTATCCGCCAACAACTTCTCATTTCTCCTCCTGGCTCTTCTGAGCTCTCTCTTTAGGTCTTTCCTGGCTACCTTGTAACCCTCAAGCGCCCTAACTGAGCCTTCACATCTCATCCTAACATAAGCCGCCTTCTTCCTCTTGACCAGAGATTCCACTTCATTCATAAATCATGGCTCCCGCACTCTACAGCTTCCTCCCTGCCTGACAGGTACATACTTATCTAGACCACACAGTAGTTTTTCCTTGAATAAGCTCCATATTTCTAATGTGCCTGTCCCCTGCAGTTTTCTTCCCCATCCCATGCTTCCTAAATCTTGCCTAATTGCATCGTAATTGCCTTTCCCCCAGCCGTAACTCTTGCCCAGTCGTATACACCTATCCCTTTCTATAGCTAAAGTAAACATAACAGAATTGCGATCGCTATCACCAAAGTGCTCACCTACTTCCAAGTCTAACACCTGGCCGGGCTCATTACCCAGTACTAAATCTAAAGGGGCTTCGCCCCTTGTCGGCCTGTCTACGTACTGTGTGAGGAAGCCCACCTGCACACACTGGACAAAAACTGACCCATCTATAGTACTCGTAGTATAGTATTCCCAGTCAATATTTGGAAAGTTGAAGTCCCCCATGACAACTACTCTGTCTCTCTCACTCCTGTTGAGAATCATCTTTGCTATCCTTATAACAGATGATGATATGAGCTGATTTCCCATTGATTGCTCACCTGCTCACAGTGAAATGTCCCTCTGATCCTGAGGTGCTGGTCATGTGATAAGCTGCAACTTCCTGGGCAGCTTCCTCATGATCATTCTCAAGGTTTGAACCTTCGTATCAATGAATTGTGGACTATTTCAGTAAACATCTTCAATCTTGTTCTCTTCCATCATCCTTGTGAGTAACTCACGCTGATGTTCTGGTCATGCACACTATAGGAAGGATCGGAGAGAGAGTTTTTTTATCAGATCACTGGCTGGACCAGCATGTTCTGAAGAAGAAAACCAAAGAATTGCAGATGCTCGAAATCAGACACCAAAACAGAAGTTGCTAGAAAAGCTCAGCAGGTCTGGCACCATCTGTGCAAGCTGAGAAAGGAATGTCACACAGCAAGTGATCAGGACTGACTGCTCAGTGTGTGGTAGTACTGAGGCATTGAAGAGGATAATTATTGATTAATGTGCAAGGCTATAGGGGAAAAGGCAGTAAATTTGCATTCAGTCAAAATGCTCAGAGATCCACTGCAGATATTGTGGGCTGAATGGCCTCCCTCTGTACTGTTACAGTCCTGTGATTCTGGACAGCAATGAGCAGTGAGTACGGTTTCCCCTTGTCATTTCAAAAGGTGCAGTTATCACTGTCTAGAACAGGAGGGCTGGTCAAATCCAACAGAGAGAACGTACTGAGCTTTCAAATTCTGCCAACCAGAGTGACTCAGTGACTAACTCTTGCTCTCACTGACAGGGTCAGTCTGTTATCACTACACTGGGCAATTTGAGGTGTGGTTTCAATTTCAAAGCAAAACCTGAAACACTCTGATCTAAAATCTCACTGTGCATATCTGGGTTAAAATTATTTATTAAATCAGATTTGCTTTCATTGCCTTTATTGGGATGTTCCCAATGATCAGGGAGTCCAGAACCAGGGGTCAATTGTATGAGGATACAAGATAGGATTAAGAAGAGGAGAAATATCTTCACCCAGAGAGTGAGGAGCCTATAGAATTCTCTACCACAGAAAATGGATGAGGCCAAAATGTTCATTGATTTCAAGAACGAGTTAGACTTTTTTTCTTGGGGCGTGAGGAATCAAAGGGCATAGGGAGAAGGCAGGAACAGGGGACTGAATTGGATAATCAGCTATGATTGTATTGAATAGCAAAGCAGGCTTGAAGGGCCAAATGGCCTACTCCTGCAGATATATTTGATGTTTCTGTTCTACCTAAAATGATAAATAAAAATTTTTTAAGCATATGGCAAATGTAGTCACATTATACCACACTCCCCAGTTTACTGGCCAGTTAACTAACACATTTTCTTAAAAGGGCTTTTAAACTTTTGAATAAGAACTTTTATGTTTTATTCACTTGGTGTTAATTATATTAGATGCCCTGCACTGTTAAGATTTCACAATAATCAGTTAATGAAACGTGGTGACACTGAACTTCGCCACATTGTGAAGAGAATAAAGAAGATATTTCTAACGTATTCTTGTCTCATTTAATTTAAACACCAAGTTGGTTCTTTGTTAAGAAGAGTCATTAAGTAAGAAGGATCCCGTTCCGAGTGAGTGGAGGGGGCTTTGGGGCGATGTGTTGTGGCACTGAGTGGAAATCGATGCAGGAGGGTTCCATTCATACGAAGCTAATCACATTTGTAGATTGTTGCTGCAGCTCGAGCTGAATAAACCCTTATCGCAGAAAAGGTGTCTTGGCCACATCGTGACAAACCGGATCTGTGGGCTAAGGAAAATGGAACTGTGCAACAATAAAGCTCGTGTACAACTCGGGGACTCGGCTGCCTCCTGTTCAAGTGTCACTCTAAATTTTCAGCATGGCTGCCCAGGAGAAGGCCCAGACTTAACCCCCAGTGACACCGAGGGGAGGCCACACTGAACAGGAATTCACAAGTCTATACAGCTCGACAAACTGAAGCGCATGTGTGTCGAGGAGCTGTCTCCAGCTGCCCTCCATAGTTACACGGCCAACTCCAAGAAGTTTAATGCCTGGCCAAAGAAACCATTTCTTTCTAACGAGACCTAATTCGGTCTGAATAGAGTCACCGATATATATGACATTTTCATTGCAAACTAACAAGTGAAGAAATTCAATTAGAGCTGAAAGCTCCTTTCTAACAGGGTTTGTCTGCAGACATTTTGCATATAAAAGCCACTCGACCATCCATCAGAGATCACAGACCGTAAAGGAAAATATTTTTAATGCTCCACATGAGAAACCACAAAGCTAAGACCAAATAAAAGGTTCAAACCTTTGCACAATTTATTTTGTGCATTTGCAAGTGGATCTGGAGTTCTACAGTTCACAGTTTCCATAAGAATGTGCATATTCAGCAAGGAGTTACTGTAAAACAAATTCAATGTCTATACAGAGAAGGAACTGACGTTGTTCTGGAGTGCTGGGGAGTGAGATAGTGCTGTCAACTTAACACAAGCTAGTTACCAACATGGTTGGGTAAATGCAACTTCTTCCTTTAATTCAACTTCATTTGTTAATTGACTTTAAAGATGATGGTTTTTGAGGTTGACGATTTTCAGTAATTCAATCTTGCTGTATGGATGCTGTAAAGGTAAATGATCAAATCAGCATATCCCTAGGGATAGAATCTTTGTTGAATTGGATGGTGGATGTGGTCAGAGAGAGTTTACCTCTGCCCACCCAACCCCCGAATCATAGAAACCTAAAGTACATTCGGCCCATTGTGTTAATCTGGCCAAACAGTAGCATGATCTTACTTTGCAGCCTTTGGTTTGTAGCTTTGTGAATTTTATACCCAAATATGCTTTGACAAGGGGTTCTGCATCTATCATAATTGCAAGAAGTGAGTTCCAGATCCCCAACACCCTTTGGATGTAAAGTAATTTCTCCTCGAATCTCTTCAAAACGTCTTCCATTTAATCTATGTTCCCTGGTTATAGACCCTGAGATTACTTTACACTCCATCTAGTCTATGGAGGTGTATGTATCCTGTGGCATCTTCTGGGTATTGCCTATTGGTGGGTTTCATAGAAACCATAATTGAGATATTTGCTGATCTTTCAACCAGAAAGAAGCTTTAAGAAACACAATGAATTAATGCAAGAATAAAAAGTCCAACTGGATTTACACTCCTCCTCTTTCCCTTCCAGAAATGTCCAAGGTTCCCATCTCTAACTGGGCATATCCTTGGAGCTTACCTCATCAGACATCCTGTATCCAATTGCCGAGGCCTTACTCTCATGTTATTGGTCACCCAACATGTCTGTCATCAGTGTCCTGCCTTCCCACAGCCAATCAGAAATGTCCATTAGGCCTATCATTGTCCAAGAAGAGTCATAGAATCATAGACATGTATAGCAGGGCAATAGACCCTTCAGTCCAAATCATCCATGCTGGCCAGTTATCATAACCTAATCTCGTCTCATTTGTTAACACATGGCCCATATCCCTCTAAACCCTTCCTATTCATATATCCATCCAGATGCCTTTCAAATGTGCCACAAAGCTGGTTTCTTTTTTTCTAAAAGCTGTTTCTTTCTCAAGGATACTACATCCTTGGCTTTCTTCAGAGGGGTAATAAACTGCTCTCAGTGCTGATTAGATTGGTTTGGTTCAGAGATTAAAGGGTATTGAGAGGCCTTTTTGTTTATATGTAAACAGATGAGACTTCAGGCCAAAGTGGTCATGTTTTAGAAGTGACCTGTGCAATGAAAGGGGAGTGGTCAGCTCTCTAGCTGAGCAGTTTAGTTCAGTCCAGAACTAGTTGGGAGTTCAACAGTGTGTGAGCTGTGGGGAAACTCTCTCTCTCTCTCTCCTTCTGCTCTTCTAACTTCATCCTGTAAGCATCTGTTCTATTTATACTGCTTCTTAAGCGGGGTTGCTTAGTGGAACTGTTGTGTGTATTTGGAACAGCATAATTAAGTCTAATTTGGATAGACTGAGTTCTATAGGGGCTCTTTATTCTGTTCTTTGTATTTCATTGTGTAATTTCTCTGGATAATTTTCACTGTACACTTACCAAAACAAATTGCAAAGTTATAGTCTGGGCTGCCTGCTTAAGAGTGTATTGAGTGGTCTGGTCTAGTCCATGACAAATGTTGCAATTGTACCAGCCTCCACCACTTCCTCTGGCAGCTCTTTCCATACACGTACCACCCTCTGTGTGAAAAAGTTGACCCTTACATCCTTTTTAAGTTTTTCCCCTCTCACCCTTAAACCTATGCCCTCTTGTTCTGGTCTCCCCCACTCCTTCTCTATTTATCCCATATCCATGCCCCTCATGATTTTATAAACCTCTATAAGGTCACCCCCTCAGCCTCTAACGCTCCAGGGAAAACAGCCCCAGCCTATTCAGCCTCTCCCTGTAGCTCAAATTCTCCAACCCTGGCAACATCCTTGTAAATCTTTTCTGAACCCTTTCAAGGTTCACAACATCTTTCCGATAGGAAGGAGACCAGAATTGTACACAATATTCCAAAAATTGGATGATCATTGGCTACCATTCAGAAATGTTTTTTATCCCCTGTGTTCCCAATATTTTTTAAACCACCAACCAATGATCTGGTGAAAATGAAAAGAATACTTCTTGCTGATTTTCCTGCTGGATTTTGCTGACTGCAGATTTTGAGGAATAGACCCACAATTCCCCCGGAGACTTGAGGACAAGCCAGTGGGACTGGTAACTCTAAACTGACTCCTCTTTCTCATCTCTGAAATCCTGGTACAAAACATAACAATAGAAAGCATTATGAACATAACTTGCTGACTGGAGGGAGCAATTGCATCCCTATCAGTTGGCAAAGCATTTTGTGGATGGAAAGTTCCCTTTGGATAATCTTTGGGTGGAATTCCATTGTTGTCTGCATTAATAAAAGCAAATAAAAAAGCCTGAAGTTTCTGAAAGTCCAAAATTAAAACAGAAAGTGCTGGGGAAACTCAGCCAGTCTGACAGCACTAGTGGACAGAGAAACAGAGTCCATGTTTGAGTCTGAGGTAAATCTTCTTCAGATCTTGAGTTCTGAACTCCATTTCGAAGAACTGTCATATTGAAGTTAATGCTTAACAGAGTTCACCTCAGACTCAAGCATTGACTCTGTTTCTCTCACCACAGATGCTGCCAGACCTGCTGAGTTTCTCCAGAACATTTTGTTGTCATCTGTAATTATTGAGTAGTATTCAGTCTCTAACAACTGAACTGAGTTTATTTGTCAATGGACAGCAGTGAGGATTGGTTTCTAGCCTGTGGTATTCATCTCCTCAATTGAGTCCAAAGTTTTTCATTTGAAATTTTGGAGAATTCTCACAAAAAAGTCACCAATTGCTCACTTCAGCTTTAAAATCAGAATAATTGATTGTTACCACACACTTGCTAATGCATCATTAAAGACTCCTTTTGTCTACTATTATAACAGAGGTGCTCCCTCATTTAGAATGTGTTAACATTTACTCATATAGCAACAAGAGAATTTCATACACGTGTTCTGATCTCTGATAATGAAAGGCCCTGATTTTGAAGAGTTTATTCTGTACCTAAACATTAACCCTATGAATCCCATTAATGTTGTCTGCGGCTTCACACTTCACTCCACACAGTCTCTTCCAACTGAATTGGGGAATGGCCTTTTGTGCAGCCTCAATTTGTCAACAATTAGTTCGGTATAAAGATGGTAATCAAGGACGCGTCCTTTTTGAGTCATGCCAAGTGTGGGAGGCCTATGAGAATGGGGTCGGAGAATTTATTTCTTGCTCTGTTAGGACTGTGGAAATGCAGTTGTTTCATGAAAGGGACCATATTCAAATCGGTGAGGATTGACTCGCTTTTCACTCTTTTATAAACAGTCAGTGGTCTAGCCAAAGACAAAACATCCTTGTGCTTGGCACCATAGTGTAGGCAACAGGCGCATTTAACTGCACCCGAGTCCCTGCTGATGAGTGGCAGAACATTACAGCTAAGCACTGACCCTTCACTGCCCTCTGGAGCATGGATCATCCATCATATGGAATCTTGAAAGCGAAGCCGATACATTGAGAACAGAGGCAGCTCAATTAGCTCAGTCGTCTATGAGGTGAAAAGACAATGCAATAATTCAGAATGCTTGTGATCATCCTGTCCTTGCCCCCTTTGAAGTGCTGATTTGCTCACTATAGGGAGAAGCAAGCAAATGCAAATTTACCTGTAAAAGTATTTTTAAAGGGATCTAGTTTGGGAGTAGATGGCTCGGTGACCAAGCTGAATAGTTAGGAAAAAGGCCTAATTAGAGAGAAGAATGGATTCAGCTGCAGTCTCAGTTCCAGCTCCTCCCTCCTCACCAGGGTGACTTGCTATTCTGAACATACTCTCCCCTGGCTTTGTCTGTGAGTCAGACTGTTGTTCAAGCTTTTTGCACAATTGGTCAGAGAAGAAGAATTGAATGACAATAAAGATCATATTTTGTTATTTCAGTACTGAAGAACATAACTCTCTCGTCTAACTCCACACTTTCTGGATCGAAAAAGAATAAACTCTTCATTGTAATGTGCATAGAGCAATTTAAACATTGAAGAAAATTCCTTTGGTGCCTTTCTAAAGCCTTACTTAAACAATTAATTATCCTCTTCTAGGATTCGCTAGACATTGAGTTAATAGACTCTATATGCCATTGACTCTGCTATGAAATATTTCTTGTATACTATCTTCTATAAGACTACATAAAGACTCCATGCTTTTTTCTGTATTTTGTATGGATATTGAAATGGGAAAAGGACTGTTTTATAACCATGGATGTGGAAGGGATTGATACACTCTTTAAAAGCAAGTAACAGAAACTCATTGTAAGTGGTGTTTACATTGCTGCTTTGTTAATCAGTAGGGGAGGCTAGTTACATTTGAGCTGGCACCAGAGGTATTTCTTACAAAGCAACATGTAGTCAATTAGTCTGTGGAGTGGTGATCAGTTGTCAATGACAAAAGCCACCAGCATGCCAACAGCTATGTGATTGGGTGACTTGTGGGTGTGATCGATATTACCAGAAGCTTTCAGACCTTCAGAAGGGGAGGTGATGTGTGTCTCTCTGCAGTAAGAAATACCTGAAGCCTTAAGCAAGCCAGTTATTTTCTCCCATTGCTTGCTGTAAGCCGTTGCTTTTTAACCAATAAATCAGAGACTTTTTATTTTGAGAACCACTCACTCTTCTTCCTGCAAGGAGGTGAAAAGGTACCTGGAGAAGAGATTGACACGCAGCAAATCCTGGCAGGGAAAACAGTATAATATCAGCAAATGCTGTGGAAAGGGATTATTGAAATGCTTTCCGAAGTTTTTATTCCTTCTACCTATAACACCATTGTTTTTGTTCTCTGTCTGGGTTTGTCAGTATATTGGTGCAGTAGGAATTGTATTAGGGAGTTAGTGTTTTGATGAGTAGGGTTATATATCAACAGTTCATAAATGACTACCCCAAATCTATGTATTTGTAATTAACAGTATTTCTTCTTAAGTCCATAAACCCGATCTGTGTTTTGCATTTTCCTGCGTCTAAACAGATTGTAAACTGGGAAGTGATTGCTTACTTTGTTAAAATCTTTAACTCTCTGTAAATCCTGGAATAGCAAAGATGGATTTCCAGTGTGGAGTGAGAAGAGAACTCTAGCTATTAGCGTTAGAGCATTAACCAATGATTGCACCATTCATGTCTCTTCAGATACTGAAGCAGTCCATGCTCAAATGCAACAAGATTTAGACAATATCCAGGCTTGGGCCAATGGGTGGCAAGTAGCATTTGCACAACACAAATGCCATGCAATGACCATCACCAATAAGAGGCACTCTAACCACCGTCCCTTGACATCCAACAGTATTACCATCACTGAATCCCCCACTGTCAACATCCTTGGGGTTACCATTGACCAGAAACTCAACTGGACTCACCACATAAACATAGTAGCTACAAGACCAGGTCAGAGACTAGGGATACTGCAGCCAGTAACTCACCTCCCGACACCCCAAAGTCTATCCACCATCTACAAGGCACATGTCAGGAGTGTGATGGAATACTCCCCACTTGCCTGGATGGGTGCAGCTCCAATAACACTCAAGAAACTTGACGCCATCCAGGACAAAGCACCCTACTTGACTGGCACCATATCTACAAACATTCAATCCCTCCACCATCGGTGCTTAGTAGCAGCAATGTGTACTATCTACAAGATGCACTGCAGAAATTTAGTAAAGATCCTCAGACAGCATCTTCCAAACCCACGACCACTTCCATCTAGAAGGACAAGGGCAGCAGGTAAATAGGAACACCATCCCCTGCAAGATCCCCTCCAAGCCCCTCACCATCCTGACTTGGAAATATACCACCTTTCCTTCACAGATGTTGGGTCAAAATTCTGGAATTCCCTCCCTGCCAGCATTGTGGGTCAACCAACAGCAAGTGGACTGCAGCGATTCAAAAAGGCAGCTCACCCCCACCTTCTCAAGGGCAAATAGGGATGGGCTATTAATGTTGGCCAGTCAGCGATGCCCAACTCCTACAGATGATTTTTTTAAAAATTAGCAATTACCTTTATGGCTATGATAAAGATGATGGGGTTAGAGTGTTAATGTTAGGGTTTGAGCAATAGGGTTGGCTTAAAGCATTAGGGTTAGTAGTTTGGAACATGGGGCATAACAATAGGAGTATGACATTTAGTCTGTATTGAAGAGAGGACCACATTCTCTTCTATCTACCCTCTGGGAGATAGAAAACCTCTCATTTCTCTCTTAAAATGGGAAGCTATCTTATTCTTAAATGATTATCCCTTAGTTCTCGACTCTCCCACAACAGGAAGCATCTTCCCAGTCAAATCTCCACAAGGTCATAAATATTTCCATAAGATCTTTCTCATTTTTCCAAACCCCTATGGCATAGATTCAACGTTTCCTCATCAGATACGTCCTTCATCTCAGGAATGAGTCGAGTGAACCTTTTCCTGAACTGTTTCTAACCACTTACATTCTTTTGTCTAAAGCAAGTTTCTGCTGACACTTGCCATCGCTTGTAGCTGCACCTTAGCACCCTCCAGTGCAGAGACAATTCAGGAGTCCCTGTATGGTCATGGAGAATTCCATTGACATCATATATAAGGGAACTGCAACCGCGCGGAAGAGGAGCGTGATTGAAACAGAGTTCAGCCAGAAGGAGTGAGGGGAAACTAACAGCAGATTGGGAAGTGTGGGGAGAGTGAAGAATTAATGAATTGTGTTTGGTGTCTCGCTTTGCAAATAGAGTCATAGAGATGTTCAGCACGGAAACAGACCCCTCGGTCCAACCCATCCATGCCGACCAGATATCCCAACCCAATCTAGTCCCACCTGCCAGCATTCGGCCCATATCTCCCCAAATTCTAGAGAGCCAGGACCAGGATAGTTTGTAGCATTGCTGTTGTATTTCTGTGCTAGTGGGTAACTGAGACAAGCGGAAACACAATCCCAGCTGCTCACTCTCGTGGTCAGAAGAGAAACACTCCCTGCAGTCAATGTTTCTCCGTCACTCGCAATCTGTTCATTCCCGACCATTCCATTCCATTCCCTGAGAAGCCCATCAGCTCCAGCGGATCACATCTGTAATTGTGATCCAGTGATCCCCCGGCCTCTGCCAATGAAAGATGGGGATTGTCGAGTTGCTCTTTTGACCCTAGCCTGTTTCCCGGGGTAGTTAAGTGGTTAGATCTCCTCCAGCCAAAAGTGTGTCTGACTGTTCACCAGGGCCTCAGACTTGTTCTCACTCCCAGGCCCTGACCTTCAGGTGTGGGAAGGGGATTATTTTCCGAGCTAGACACTGACCCATGTTTTATGAGCCCCCTCGCACGCCTTTGAAAGTAAATGTCAAGTCTATTATCTGCCTAAGTACAGAGAAAGCCTGTGCATTGAACCCAGTGCTTGGAGAGGTTTCCAAAATAACAAACAGCGCCATTTCTAATTAAGAGCGTGTTTTCCAACATCCAGTTTAATTGCACCTTGAGAGGACAGTTTTGGAAACAGGTCTTTTGTGTGTTAAACACCTAACGCTTGTAAGTAATTCTTTAATCCCCCCCACACTTCACTCGCACGATTGATTGGGTCAGGTCCAGAAGCTGCAACACTCACTGAATATTCAGCAGCCCAGCATTGTAAAGGCTGGCTAAAAATCCACAACGCCGCTCCAATAAATCTGATTGACTTTTCTTTGGCCGCCTGTAATTCCTGGACAGAGCTGGCGGGGAGAGAGAGCTGAAAACACGCTGCACTCAAACATTTGGCAAACTGCTTTACACAGAGGAATGATTCGATTACGTTTTTCTGACTGGAAGGAAGTTCCACACAAAAAAAACTGCAAGGAAGATGCGGAGGTTTGGGGGGGAAATTTAAACAGGGGTTTGGATGGGGCAAGGGTAAAGTATTCCACAGTGGCAATGGTAATTCTGCCTCGATGGAGTCCTTGTCATTATAGCGGCTCCTTTTGTCGCCTCGTGATATGCAAACAAGAAACATTAATAATTCCCTCAGCTAGCTACAGAACTGCTGTTCTCAGTGCGAGGAACAGAAAAAGGAGATTTCGCCCTGGATTAGTGATGTTGCCTCAGAGATTGTGGGTGAGATTCACAATAACCAGCGGCAGGAGAGTGAACGGAAATGAACCCAATATAAAACATTACGGAATGAACAGATTGAAACGGTGAAGGGTTGTTTACACATTTCAAAGTCTGTGGGTGTGAAGTAATAGCCTCATTTCATCCTTTACTCCAGTCCCTCCCCTCTTTTTCCGCCCTCCTCTCCATCACTTCCTTTTCAAACCCACGCTTTTTTTCCCCACCCTTTCTGTTCTCCCCAGAGTACCAGGTGGAGACGGAAATTTGCTGTTAACTGCTCTGGCTACAAGTGACTCCAGACCCACAGCAATATGGTTGACTGTTGACCTCCGTCTGGACAATTAAGGATGAGCAATAAATGTTGATCTTGTCAGCAATGTCCACATCCAATGAAGTATTAAAAAAACTGAACAACTGTGTCCTGTTTTAATCTCTATATTAAGGAGTCCTATACCTTGGAGTTTGTAGAGCAAAGGTTCATTAAATTAGTCCCTGACCTAAGTTGGCTGTCCCATGAAGAGTGGCTGAGTGAATTATATCAACGTTATCCTTTGGAGTTTAGAGACAGACTCAGTTCGGAAGGGGCTTGACAGGGTGTGTGCTGAGAGATTGTTAACCCTGGCTGGGGAATTGAGAAATAGCAACATAGTCTCAAGTTGAAGGGACAATTGCTGAGGACTGCAATGAGGAGAAATTTCTTTATTAAGAAGTTGTGAATCTATTATATTCTCTCACCCAAAGGGTTGTGGATACTCCATCACTGAATGCATTGGGCAGGGCTGGATAGATTTGGATTCTTTCAGTGAGTCAGGGAATATAGGAAGTGGACAGAAAGGTGGATTTGAGGCAAAGATCAAACATGGTCATATTAAATTGCAGAGTGAGCTTGAGGGACAACTTCTGTTTCTCACATTCTTATGTTCTCTTCATTGTTTTCCCTCCCTCTGATCCTCCTTCTTCTGTCCCCTTCTCTTCCATGCAGGTTCTAACATTGGGGTGATCTTTTTCAAATGGACTTTCCATTCCATGGATTGCTCAGAATGAATGTGCAGATAAAGTTGCCGCTTGAGTGGTTGTCCCTACAACTGTACTTTTATTCTTACATGGGATGTGAGCATTGCTGGCTGAAATTTGAAATAGCTGACTTGACTATTTCAGAGAGTGACCCACATTGCTGCATGGTCTGAAGTCACATATCGACTAGACAAGAATGGCACATTTCTCTTTTGACAAGTGCATGAATGAACCTATGAGAACGATGGTGCAATGATAACAATCTCTCTCACAACATCGGGCAAAACTAAAAGAGCTGATCATTGACTTTAGAAAGAAAGGAGGAAAACACCCCCCCCCCCGCCCCCCCCCCCCCCATTTGCATCAATGAAGTGGAGGTGAGACAGTTGAGAGTGTCAAGTTCCGAGGAGTGATGATAACCAACAACCTGTTCTGGACTTCCCACGTAGATGCATTGGTTAAGAAGATGCAACAATGCCTCTTCTTCCTCAGACGGCCCAGGAAATTTGGCATGTCGATAAGAACCCGCCAACGTTTTTTTGGAAAGCATACTGTCTGGGTGCATAATGGCCTGGTATGGCAACTGCTCTGCCTAGGACCATGAAAAACTACAGAAAGTTGTGTGCATAGCCCAGACCATCACTAAAGCCAATCTTCCATCCATGGACTCCATTTACACATCTCGTTGCTGCGGAAAGACTGCTAACATCATCAAAGACGAGGATGTGTTGCTGGAAAAGCACAACAGGTCAAACAGCATCCGAGGAGCAGGAGAATCAACATTTTGGACCAGAGCCCTTCATCAAGAACGAGGCAATCTCCAGTATCTGCAGACCTCACTTTCTCCTAACATCATCAAAGACCCCTCCCACCCTGGTAATGCTCTCCTACAATCTCTTCCGTCAGGCACAAGATACAGAAGTCGAGAGTGTGTTGCTGGAAAAGCACAGCAAGTCAAGCAGCATCCGAGGAGCAGGAGAATCAACACTTTGGGCCGGAGTCCTTCATGAGATTCCCGATGAAGGGCTCCGGCCCGAAACATCGAGTCTCCTGCTCCGTGGATGCTGCCTGACCTGCTGTGCTTTTCCAGCAACACACTCTCGACTCTGGTCTCCAGCATCTGCAGACCTCACTTTCTCCTAGAAGATACTGAAGCCTGAACACACACACCAACAGGTTCAAGAACAGCTTCTTCCCTGCTGTCATTAGACGAATGAATGGCCTCTCTAACTTCAAATAATGTTGATCTTGTTAATGTTGGTCTTGCCTCACGTCTGTTCTGTGCGGTGTCCAAGTTTTTTTCATGCTGTGATCTGTCTGTACTGCTCACAAACAAAGCTTTTCACTGAATGTAGGTACACATGACAATAAATTAAATCAAATCAAAATCCAAATGGGATTTTAAAGCAATGGTTATATGGTCACCACTGAGCTAGCTTTTTGCACAAGTTTATCTGTCCTAGTGAGATTGGAATCCATACTCCCAGAACATTAGCCTGGAGTTTTGGATGACAAGCCTGACAAATATTACTTCTGCACCACCACCTCCACAACTCTGAGGGCCTCCTCTTTGTCGCAGGACTGGCTGTGGCTCATAGGAGTCTGCTGTGATAACTTCAGCTCTGAATTAGTTTCTGGACCAGCCTTGGACAGGTAAATACTGTGATAAAGTGGAATTATCAGAGACCGCAATACTTACCATCATGATCACGGTTAGAAATGCCAATTCTCTTGTATGCCTCTTGAGTCTCCAGGAATTGAAGCTTATCTCCAGGACACTGATTGCAAGGGGTCAGCCAGAAGAAAAATCATAAGCTTGTTAAAATAATCATGCTGTTTCCTTTTCCTGTGACCATTTTTGTTTATTAGTTTAGATTAGATTACTTACAGTGTGAAAACAGTCCCTTCGGCCCAACAAGTTCACAGCGACCCTCCGAAGAACAACCCACCCAGACCCATTCCCCTACATTTACCCCTTCACCTCAACATTACAGGCAATTTAGCATGACCAATTCACCTGACCTGCACATCTTTGGACTGTGGGAGGAAACTGGAGCACCCAGAGGAAACCCACGCAGACACGGGGAGAATGTGCAAACTCCACACAGACAGTCGCCCGAGGTGGGAATTGAACCTGGGTCCCTGGCACTGTGAGCTACAACATTTTGCTGATGTGATAGATAGCCAGTTGGGAATGAGAGGCCATTGTGAGGAAATCTCCAGGAACATGCCCAAACTCTCTAATAGAATATTTCACACACCAAAACTTTGAAAATAATGTACATTTTTAGATGTGAAGCTACACTGACAAGATCGTGATGGAAGATAAAATATGGAACCATGAATGGACTATTTGGCCCATTGAGATATCTGTATTCTAGCTTTGGTTTTGTAGCTTGAGGTACTTTTTAAGCTGTTGTTTGAGTTCTCATATTGAAAGAAAGAAGGACATGCCTCGGAATATTCCAGAGTGTATCACAGTCAAAAAAGTGTTTTGAAATGCAGTCAGTGTTATAATGTAAGCAACATTATATAGATATTAATATGTACACAGTCAGCTCCCAGAAACAATGATAATAATCTGATACAGGGAGAACACCAAACTTTCCTCAAAACTGTGCCAAGGAATCTTCTCTATTCATCTGTTAGATGCACCAGCTTAACCTTTCATATGGAAGGTAACATGTTCAATACTGCAGCACTCCATCACACTGCACCACAGCGCATTCTAATTTTGCCATCAAGCTTCTGGAGTGGGTCTTGAACCAAGCAATCTCCTGAGAGATGAGAGTGCCACCCTTGAAATCATAAGCTTCTTTTTGAGGTGGACCTATCTTTTGATTGGGATAAATTTGATTAGCATCCTTTTCTTACATTTCATTTTCTAATTGGCCTTTTTTCTGCAGCATCTGCATTACTGCTTGTTTGAGTCAGAAAAATAATGAGACTTTGAGTAACAGGGTGATCTCATTGAGTTAAATTTAATGATGGAGTTTCGCTCTGAAGATTTAATGTTGTTGACTTGATAAAGTCTCATTGGCTTTTGGAATGGGGGAAATTATTGAAGATGAAATTGGATCAGACTCAATAGTGGAATGGAATCAAACCTGACTAGAATCAACAGAATCAATTGAACCAAGGTCAATAATGACAGCAGTTTGCTGTAAAAGTTAAAAATGTGCTCAAACACAAGCTGCCAGGAATAAGGGAACTCTTAAGTTTGGTACTGGGTTTGAGACAGGGAATGAATGTGACCAACTGAAGTTCTTTTGTTGAATGCTTGACTTTCATCTTCAGTCTTCAAATGAAAGATATGACACATTTAAAAATAAACAATGTTACAGAGCCACAAACCTAATAAATTAAGAATATCTCTTTTACAACTTTTCATTAATGAAACTGCAACGATCTACTGAGAATATTATTAAAAGAGGTCAGACCCTATGCCAAGATAAACTCACTAGAGATGGAATATTGAATGATGTGCGATCAATAAGCTTGTTTAGCAACAGATGGTTGGACAGCAGCCAGGTGTAAGCTCTGTTTACGTCAGTATTTGGTTTAAGGAAATTTTAACACACAGTCATTAGCGACGGCGGAGTGCCATCTGCTGCTAGTCCACTGACATATTTACAAACCTATGTGATAGTTGGTTAAATCATTAACAACATACAAGGTCAGCCCTTGAGTCTGCATCAAAAATGAGCCTGGTTGCTGCTGGTGTTTCTAACCAACATTCAGGTACCTGCACTGATTAATAATTCTTCATGAAAAGAACCCGATCCAAAAGAAAGCCTAAGGTCTTTGTGACCTACTGTGATTCATAAACATTGAGATTGTGCTCCCATGTTGATTGACTACAGATGGTAGATGCAAAGGAGCAATGCAGTAAATTGTTGCTTACGTCCTTTAATCTGTGTCAGGAGAGACTGGTTGATCACTTTCTAATGAATATTTATTGCATTGATCCTAGATGAATGCTTGATAACTTTGCCAGACTGAAGATAGTTGTTGAATTGATAGGAAATGGACAACTTACCCAATATGTATCATCATTACAATTATTATTCTCAATGTTTCCATAAAAATACAGAACCTCATTTCACCATTTATCCAAACTATATTCATAAGGCCTTCATTCATAAAAATTATTACAAAGTAACAGTGCAAATTTGTTAAGGAGTGGGATACTGACAGTTTCATTTGGCACTGGAAAAATCACAGCAGGTCGGGCATCCTGATGAAGGGTTATGCCCGAAATGTTGACTCTCTTGTTCCTCAGTTGTTGCCTGACCTGCTGTGCTTTTTCTAGCGCCACACTTTACTGACTGACTTCTCCAGCATCGGTAAAAAAATCACACACACCAGGTTATAGTCCAACAGGTTTATTTGGAAGTACTAGCTTTCAGAGCACTGCTCCTTCATCAGGTGGGACAAGATCATAGGACACAGAATTTATAGCAAAGATTACAGTGTTATGCAATTAAAATGATATGTTGAACAAACCTAGATTGCTGTTAAGTCTTTCATCTATTAGAGCGGTTTGCAGGTTTCGGTTCAACATCTACACTCCCCACTATCTCCTATATCCATAAAGCAGAAAATCTTACAACATTTACAGGTTGGGTATCTTAGATTATACCAAGAACACAACACACTGGGAGAGAGTTGTTTGTCCAGGGACAGATTTGGGTTTGCTTTTCAACGTGAGGTTATCTGTAAGAATTACAAACTGTCTCTTTAGGAAGCTATATTGCTGTCAAGTTGAATAGATATAGAGGTTGTGGTTGTTAGGTGCAGGACAAAGATCTTTTCCCAGGGCTAGGGGAGTTCAAACCTAGGAGGCACATGTTTAAGGTGAAAGGTGAAAGATTTGATAGGGGCCTAAGGGGCAACTTTTCCACCCAGAAGATGATGTGTATATAGAATGAACTGCCGGAGAAAGTGGTAGATGCAGGTACAATTACAACATTTAAAAGACATTTGGTTAGGCACATGAATGGGGAAGGTTTAGAGGGATATGGGCCCAATGCAGACAAATGGGATGAGTTTAGTTTGGGAAACAAGATAGGCATGGACAAATTGGATCAAAGGTTCTGTTTCTGGGCTGTGTGACTCTATGGCTATGAAACATACTGATGAAATTGACAAGGTTGACAGTCTAACAGATTTAAATCATTGAAAATATTATGGTACAGCATAAGCTGTCACTCAACACAAATGGGCTACGCTAATTCTGATTCCAGTCTTTTCCATTTCACCTTATGAACTATGCTTCTAGCTCTTTGTCCATCATTTGCCCATGCTGCTTCCTCTTAAATGTACTTTCTTTATTTGTTCCAAATGCACCTTGTGGTAGTAAGGTTCACATGCTCTCCACCTGTTGAATAAAACTGTCTCTCCTGATTTCTGTGTTGAATTTATTTGTCACTAACTTATGTTCATAACATTCAGCTTTAGACACCCACACAAGTAGCAATATTTCTTTATGTGTAAACATCTCAAGCACTTTGAATTTTCTCATGCTCTTCCTTAATGAAAAAAGTGAATCTGTATCGTTGATTTTGAAATTACACCAACTCTTGCCCAAACTGTCACAAATGCTCAACATTAATTGAAATTATAGTTCAGAACTTTGACCTCTTTGTCACTTTACACTGGTAACTGAGGCTTTGAATCAATCCTGTTAAGATTGGTGAGCCATGGTTGGGTATCTTGGATTATGCCAAGAACACGACAGTTCACTGGGAGAGAGTTGTTTGTCCAGGGTCAGATTTGGGTTTGCTTTTCGATGTGAGGTTATCTGTAAGAATTACAAACTGTCTCTTTAGGAAGCTATATTGCTCTCAAGTTGAATAGAAATAGAGGTTGTGGTTGTTGGGTGCAGGACATATCTGATGGGTATGCAGTGTCTGTGTATTACTGTGTCTGTGTATCTTTGCCTGTCTGTGCACTTATGCATGTACCTGTGTGCATGTATTTTAATATATTTGTCTGTCTCTCTATCTGTGTATGCATATCTCTGTGTGCCTCTCTCTTTCTCTCTGTAGCTGTGACATTGTGTACGTATCTGTATGTGTGTGTATCTGTCTGTCAGTGTGTGTGTATCTATCTGTGTGTGCCTACTGTTTGTGTATACATCAATGTGTATCTGTGCATCTGAGTGTATTAGTCTTGTATATAAGTGACAATGTATTTGTGCATATATCTCTATATGTGTATCTGTGTGTCTTTATGTGTGTATATGAGTGTCTATTTGTATCTGTGTGTGTATGTGTGTGGATTGGTCTTTCTGTTGATATGTCTTTGTGCATCTTTTTTCCCTATAGGTGTGTATCTGTGGGTATATTTGTGCAGTTGTGTGATGTCTGTGTGTACCTGTGTCTGCATGTGTGTATACTAAGTACAATGTGCCTATGTGTGTATAAACTTATGACTATGTGTTTGTCTGTTTGTCTGTGTGTACCTGTGTGCTTGTCTGTTTGTGTTCCTACATGTCTCTGTATACCGATATATCTGTCTATCGTGTGCATGGGTGAACCTGTCTCTGTGCATCTGTGTGTACCTGTGAGCCTGTCTGAATGCCCATGTACCTGTTTGTTTGAGTTCCTATGTGTCTCTGTGTATTTGTCTATTTGTGTGAGTGTGTACCCTTCAGCCTGTCTGAATTTGTGTATGTTGAAAAGGATTGGCGAGTGTCAAAATGTTGCAGAAAATTTTAGAACAGAACTCGAAGAACCTTTTATAAAATCAATATCACAAATCTGTTCAAAGTATTACTGAAATAGGAATTTCACATAGATGTTCATGAAATCTATAAATTGTAAATTTCAAACAATATTCTCGAATCAATCAAGAAAACAATCACATTCAAAATAAATTCCTGGCTTAAAATTTGTCCTGGTCAGATACAGTTTCAAAATATGAGAAAATAAGAGGTTTCCTTTAGTCTTTGAATGATTTTTTTCGACTAAAACTAAAATGATGAAGAGTCTAATGAAGAGTCATCTAGACTCGATACATTAGCTTGCTGTCCTCTCTCTCTTCACGGCTGCTGCCTGACCCACTGAGATGGTCAAACATTTGTTTTGTTTTCAGACATTTTATTAAATTTGAATGAAAAATCATTTCTTTACGTCTGCCCAGAATGGAACACGAGGTAATGCCAAAGCAAATACAAATTACTCCAGAAAGATCCCAAATCTCTCACTCAGGATAATAAAGAACGGCAGATGCTAGAAATCTGAAACAAAAACCAGAAATCCCTGGAGAAATTCAGCAGGTCTGACAGCACCAGAGAAGAGAGAAGCAGAGTTGACATTTCCAGTCCAATGAACCTTGTGGATATTGCTTTCTCTGATTCATTCATAGAATCATATCATAGAATCCCTACAGTGTGGAAGCAGGCCATTCAACCCATCCAGTCCATACTGATCCCACCCACCACCTCCAAGAGCATCCCACTCATACTGAACCCCTACCCCATCCCTGCATTTCCCTGGCCAATCCATCCTAACCTGCACATCCCTGGACACTGTGGGGCACTTTAACACAGTCAATCCATCCTGACGTGCACATCCCTGGACACGATTGGGCAATTTAGCATGGCCAATCCTCCCTAACCTGCACATCCCTGGACACTGTGGGTAATTTAGCACGGCCAATCCTCCCTAACCTGCACATCCCTGGACACTGTGGGTAATTTAGCACGGCCAATCCTCCCTAACCTGCACATCCCTGGACACGATTGGGCAATTTAGCATGGCCAATCCTCCCTAACCTGCATATCCCTGGACACTGTGGGTAATTTAGTACCCAATCCACCCTAACCTGCACATCCCTGGACGCTATGGGTAATTTAGCACGGCCAATCCACCCTAACCTGCACATCCCTGGACATTGTGGGCAATTTAGCACAGCCAATCCCACCCTAACCTGCACATCCCTGGATGCTATGGGTAATTTAGCATGGCCAATCCACCCTAACCTGCACATCCCTGGACACTGTGGGTAATTTAGCACCCAATCCACCCTAACCTGCACATCCCTGGACGCTATGGGTAATTTAGCACGGCCAATCCACCCTAACCTACACATCCCTGGACGCTATGGGTAATTTAGCACGGCCAATCCACCCTCACCTGCACATCCCTGGACGCTATGGGTAATTTAGCACGGCCAATCCACCCTAACCTGCACATTCCTGGACGCTATGGGTAATTTAGCACGGCCAATCCACCTAACGGATGACAGAAGTTTTTTTAAAAAGTGTGAATGCCTTTGAATTGTACAAACCACTCAACCCTTTACAAACATTTCAAAATCTCCGAGATCCACAAGAGAACAAAATTGACTTTAGCAAAAGCACCTTCACCTTAGCTTCTTATTCAGTAATACTGAAATTCCCCGTACTTCCATCGTAACGTTAACGGAATTCGCAATCAAGTGCAGTAAATGATCACTGCTGCACCGCCCGTTCCCAGTTGAACGTCAGTGAGGTGCTAACACGGTGCCTGAGTGCTGTAGCCTGGGCGCACCGGGAGTTACATCCCAGAGATACTAAACCTTGCTCCTACCAAAGTTCTCTCTATGTGGAATAAAAGCATCATTACCATTTCGATAAAAACACAGCGAATATGCAAATTGCTCTAACGCTTATTCCCCTTGGCAAAGAAAATAAAAAACCCGCTCGTTTTGTACTAAGTTTAGCTACAAATCATAAGGTTTGGAGAGGTGGGACTGGTTCAGTTTGGGATTATGTTCGGCATGAACTGGTTGGATTGACGGGTCTGTTTCAGTGCTGTATTAGTCACGGTTTGGAGATGCCAGTATTGGACTGGGGTGGATAAAGTTAAACATTTTGAGTAGATGTGTAGCCCAGGTTGGGGTTCTGGATGTAGGTTTGCTGGCTGAGCTGGAAGGTTCGTTTTCAGACGTTTTCAAACAAAAACAAACCTTCCAGCTCAGCGAGCAAACCTACATCCAGAGTTAACAATCACACAACACCAGGTTATAGTCCAACAGGTTCATTTGGAAGCGCTAGCTTTCGGAGCACGGCACCTTCATCGGGTGGTTGTGGAGTTGGAAGCTACCGAATAAACCTGTTGGACTATAACCTGGTGTTGTGTGATTTTTAACTTTGTATGAGTCACAGCACACTGACATCGTTGCGCTGCTTTTTCTCCGTTGTCCCCGCCTTGTTGGGTATGAACTGGATGAAATGCTGGCAACCGGGGGGCAGAAGTTCAGTTCTGTTGGAAGGTTACCTTCTGGGCTTAGTTTTCGGCGTTGTATTTGAAGCCATAATTTGGCGATGCCGGTGTTGGACTGGGGTGGACAAAGTTAAAAATCACACAACACCAGGTTATAGTCCAACAGGTTTAATTGGAAGCACGAGCTTTCTCAGCATCGCTCCTTCATCAGGTAACAACCACCTGATGAAGGAGCGTCCCTCCGAAAGCTAGTGCTTCCCATTAAACCTGTTGGACTATAACCTGGTGTTGTGTGATTTTTATTTGAAGCCAGATCTTTGTATGGAGTTAACCTGGATCCACCTTCCCAGTCTCGGTGTTCCAACAGTCAGTGGAAGAGGAAACTTGGCTAAATCTCACGAAGTTCCCCTTCCCTGAGCCTAGTCCCAATCAAACAGCCTAAACATTTTAAAATTTTCCGGGGGTGGGGGGGTGTCTCTAATGGTACCATTCACTACTATGACGTTAGAGTAGTGGGAGGTTCTGGTGAGACAGTGGTAGTGTCCCTACCTGTAGCCCAGAGGCCTCAGATCCATGTGTCATATCAAGTTTTGGTCGGGAGCGAGGTGCTGCAGAGTTGCAGTCAGACCCTCCCAGGAGCTCACTGAGTGTTTCTGTTCCAGTTACAGAGCGACCTTATCTCATTCTCCGGGGCGGACTGTCCTTTGTCCGAGGAAACCGGCGGACGGCAATTGCAAATCCCTCCAATTCATCTGGGAATGATCCTACAGTTAAGAATGATGATTCTATAGTGTTGCTTTAATATCCTCAGTCTCTGGTCAGGGATGTGCTCCCTGTGGAGTAATACTGTGTCCAACTGGAGACTGTTGGTGATGACAGATTGTGTCAGTGTGGAATCCTGTTGGGTCGTTACAGAATTAGCAGCGTTCGTCAGATGTTCGTTAACGTAATTAATGCACTCGAAAGAATACCCAGAAATAACATTAGATTTGGTTGTTATTGGACAGGCGTGCACACGGTCCCTGAGCAATGAATGATGGGGACTTGAACAGCGGTTTGGGTAAAATTTGCGTGAAGGTTGTAAGGAAACATGTAGCTATTCCCCAAGTACAGAGTTTGGGATCTCCACAGCGCCAGCATCAAACAAGAAAGATTCAAGGGGGATCCCATAACAAAACTTCATGTCAAACTTTTCAGGAGAGTCTCATTCTTTGCCTTTGAAACAAGAAGGTCGCTTGAATTTTTAGTGACATTTATACAGCCTGTTACCGACCACAAACACGAGTTTGTTTTGATTATTCACACACGGGCCGTGGGCATCGCTGGCTGGAGCAGCATTTATTGCCTCTCCGCTGGTGACCTTCCCGAACCGCTGGGTTTCATTTGGTGTAGGTGGATCCTGCATTGCTTTTAAGGGGCGGAGGGAGTCCTTCTGGTGTAGGAGCCAGTATTGTAAGCGTGGCCTTGCTATTATTATCAACAGCCACAAAGAGCATGCTGATTGGTCCACTACTCTTTAGGAGTTACAGCCTACCTATCTGCATCACACTGGCGCTGAAATTCATATACCACTCAACTCATGGCTGGCTCTTTCACTCTAGAACAAAGCGGAAGAGGTGTAGTGGACAGAGTACAACAGGATCTTGATCAGATGGGCCAATGGGCAGAGGAGTGGCACATGGAGTTTATTTTCACTTAGATTACTTACAGTGTGGAACAGGCCCTTCGGCCTAACAAGTCCACACCGACTCCCCTGAAGCGCAATCTACCCAGACCCATTCGCCTACATTTCCCCTTCACCTAATACTATGGGGAATT
Organism: Chiloscyllium punctatum; assembly: GCF_047496795.1. Taxonomy (NCBI): domain Eukaryota; kingdom Metazoa; phylum Chordata; class Chondrichthyes; order Orectolobiformes; family Hemiscylliidae; genus Chiloscyllium; species Chiloscyllium punctatum. Next base: position 107,696,570 of record NC_092751.1, read on the forward strand.
TAGCATGGCCAATTCACCTAACCTGCACATTTTTGGACTGTGGGAGGAAACCGGAGCACCCAGAGGAAACCCACGCAGACACGGGGAGAATGTGCAAACTCCACACAGTCAGTCGCCTGAGGTGGGAATTGAGCCCGGGTCTCTGGTGCTGTGAGGCTGCATGCTAACCATTGAGCCACTGTGCGTTTAATTTTGATAAATGTGAGGAGCTGCATTTTGGAAAGACAAATCAAGACAGGACTTATACATTTAATAGTAAGGTCCTGGGCAGTGTTGCTGAACAAAGAGACCTTGCAGTGCAGGTTCATTGCTCCTTGAAGTCTCAGGTAAATAGGATAATGAAGAAGTCACTTGGTATGTTTTCCTTTATTGGTTAGAGCATTGAGTATAGGATTTGGGAGGTCATACTGCGGCTGTACAGGACATTGGTTAGGCCACTTTTGGAATATTGTGTGTGATTCTTGTCTCCCTCCTATCGGAAAGATGTTGTGAAACTTGAAAGGGTTCAGAAAAGAATTACAAGGATGTTGCCAGGGTTAGAGAATTTGAACTATAGGGAGAGGCTGAATAAGCTGTTTTCCCTTGAATGTCGGAGGCTGAGGGGTGACTTTATCAAAGTTTATAAAATCATGAGGGACATGGACAGGGTAAATAGACAAGATATTTTTCCTAGTGTGGGGGAGTCCAGAACTAGAGTCCATAAGTTTGGGTTGAGAGGGGAAAGATTTAAAAGGGATCTAAGGGTCAAATCTTTCACACGGAGGGTGGTACATGTATGGAATGAGCTGCCAGAGGAAGTGGTGGAGGCTGGTACAATTACAGCATTTAAAATACATCTGGATGGATATATGAACAGGAAGGGTTTAGAGGGATATGGGCCAAGTGCTGGTAAATGGGACTAGATTAGGTTGGGATATCGGGTTGGCATGGACGAGTTGGAGTGAAGGGTCTGTTTCCTGCAATACATCTCTATGATTCTATGACTCTAGTCAGTGGAGTGGTGTTAGCTAATACCTGTAACAAGATGCTGCCATCAAGCCAGACAGATGTTCTACCTATTGCACAAAAGTGACAGATTTTAAACTAACACTCCTGTAGTTTCCTGCCGTTTATCTCCTTCAGTGTTTGAATAAAGGCATTGCCATTGCTTTCTTTCTACTTAAATGAAGCATCACCTGATCAAGGGAGTTTTAGATAATTAAAAGCAATGCTTACTTCCTTTAAGATTCTAGAATAAAGCCCAGTAGGACCCCAGTCCTCAACAATGCACAGATTCAACCATTCACCCTCTTCTGGTGATGGTAATTTTCCCAAGGTCGTCCCTCTCTTTCCTGATTTATCCTTCCTTCTAGGACGTTCAGAACATAGGAACAGGCCATTCAGGATTATCCAATGTGATCATGGCTGCTCTGTGGCCTAACTCCATGTATGTTACTGTATTCTCCACAGTGAAGACTGATACATAATACCTGTCCAATTCATCTGGCATTTCCTTATTTTCCATTATTAATTTCCCATCATGACTTTTTAAAGCTCACTTTGTCAATTCTTTTAAACACATTTTTTAAAACTCTATCTGTTTTCATATTTCTGGCTAGCTTTCTCATTTGAGCTAATCTTTCCCATCTTTGCTTTCAATCTTTAAAAAAAAATCTCTTGTCTTCTGACCTGCCACCCCTGTTTTCACATAATTATATGTTTTTTTCCTTTTATGAAACAAGAATTGTGGATGCTGGAGATCTGAGACAAACAAAAACAGAAATTGCTGGAGAAACTCAGCAAGTCTGGCAGCAGCTGTGGAGAGAAAACCAAAATAATCTTTTGAATCCTGTAACCCTTCTTCAAAGCAGGAAGATCATAAAATGAATTGTCACCAAACTCCCACTTAAAATTGGACAGCGCACCAAACAATAGAAACACAGTTAATGACAGTTACAGCAGTGTCTCCCATTTAAATAGGGCAAAAGGCATTGGAGATGGTGCAATATTGATGAGGTACCATAGGGAAGCTAGTGCATTCCTAATTTCTCTTCCTGCACTGACAGTTCATCCCCAGTGGATAAACCTGCCTTTGACCTTCCAAAGGAGATTTCCAGACAATTAGTCTCTCTGGGGTTAGAGTCACGGTGCATAGAGCTTCACCTTCTCAAACATCATTCAAAAAAAAACACTTGAAAATTAATCCCAATCTCCAGCACTTTCATCCAGTACTTTTGATGCCTGTAAATAATACCAAGAAAATTAAAATTCATTATTTCACAGCTAGTGTAATAATGACTATTACACATACAAAAACATTTGAATGCTCTTGGGGGAAGACAGTCCCTGAGGTTGAAACCATTAAAAAAGCAAAAATCAATGCAGGTCTCCACTTTCCATTCCTTTAAAGCACCAATAGCTGCAGATTAATTATTGATGTTGCTAAGAATGGGCAGAAACCTTCATACAAATTATTCGTATGGAGTAGGACTGATGTGGTGTTCAATGCAAATGCTGAACATCTTAAAATTTTCAAATGTCTGGAGTGAAATTTCTTACTAAGTATTGTTGCTTGCTAGCATCACTTTTTTAAAATCATGATGTTTAGCTGATTTTAAAGCTGAATCTTTATTCATTTCTCATCACATCCTTTTCTGCATCACGGATTTCTTGAGTAATAATTTTCAAACACTGATACAATAATGTAATCATCTAACACCCACTGTCCAATAATGAATGTATATACAATGTAAGTAGATTCAAAATCTATTTATGTACATTTTAAACCTAATTCTCAGACCCCCTGCCTCTTTGCATCAATGGCAGTCTAATCCATTTTAATGCAGGTCTCTTTATACTAATTCTGAATATACACAAGTGATAGCCACAGCTGGAGCCCAAATGCTTAATGGAACAAGGCTGGGATGCAGTGTTCTAACACCATTTACAATTGGTGGGTGGACACACAGGAAAAGTTAACACTTTGCAGGCTGGCCCCTGATTGCTGCTTTAGCTGGTGTTCCCACACTACCGTTGACTGTTATACACACATTCACATCATCAGACAATTGCATGTTCTGATTTAATTCTTCAAATCTTCCTATTCACATCCTAACATAAGAGGCAGTAGCTTTGATAGAGTACTAAATGTTAACCCAAGCAAACTCCAGGCAATGATCAGCCATCAGCATGTGCACTAAATTCAACCTCAGCAGAAATCAGGCTCAAGGACTGAATAAAATCTCCTGTTAAATTTTGGGTAGCAGCGGTGGTTCAGTAAGTAGCGTGCTCATCTTTAGGTCACATGGCCAGTGAGTCCTGGTCAGAGAATAAGCACAAACTCCAAGATGTCACTCCAGTGTAGTGAACACTGCACCATCTTTTAGGTGGTACATTAAACTCACAGGAGAAAGTGAGGACTGCAGATGCTGGAGATCAGAGCTGAAAATGTGTTGCTGGAAAAGCGCAGCAGGTCAGGCAGCATCCAAGGAACAGGAGAATCGATGTTTCGGGCATCAGCCCTTCCTGCTGCGCTTTTCCAGCAACACATTTTCAGCATTAAACTCACAACCATATCTCTAGCTCAATATGACAGATCCTATGAAACTATTTTGAATGGCAGGGATGCTCTCCCCAGAGTTCTGGCCAAAATGATCCCTTAACCAACACATTATTAATCATTTTTCTAGAATTGTACATGGGAGCTTGCTGTGCATAAGTTGGTTTGTTGTGTTTACATTATAAAAGTTCAAAAGCTGATTATAAAATGCCTTGGGACGGCCTGAAAAGATCCCTATAAATACAACTCATCAGAAGCATTCCTGACAAGTAGTTTTGAGAGTGCAAATGAGCAATCAGATCTTAGGATGAGATACCATTTTCAAATCATTAGAGTGTCATGTTATGATGTAGCAAATTATTGTGCTTTGATATGTTATTTTCATCCTATCAACCTGGTGAGTAATTTCTTCAAGTTTCCTGAAAGTGGGACTTTACCTTGTCCTTAAAAAAATTTCAGCCTGTGTAGATGACACCAATGCCTTCCTTCATCTTAAACACAATAATAAAAGAACTAGTGTGTCTATTTAAACCTATCTATTCCCTGTGTACCCAAACATTGATTACATTAACAGATGAATGAGCTGGGACAGCATATTTGATATATTTAAATCACTTAGATTCAAAATGTGATAGATTTAATTTGCTTTCCTTACTGATTGATCTGCCATTACTTGCCTGATATTCCAACAAGCTAAATGACTTCTGAAAGTAACATCTAGACAAGGTCTGACTTTGCAAATTATGACAGTCTGATTACTTAGCAGGTTTTCATGTTCTTGAGTTATTGTAACACCAATTAGGCAGAGCGGGTTATCAAGAAAAAATAAAATATTTGTGGTTATGAATTCACCAAAATAGCTGTTATCCAACTGGGAAACAATTCTAGACACAAACATGCAGAAAGTGATAGTATATTTTCATAAAAAGCTTAATGGATTCCTGAATGAACAGATTGTCTGATAAATTGTATCTGGTATCCTAGACTAAACCCAAGCTAAGCTGATTCGAACCAAACTAGATCTCCACACTCTCAAAAATAACTCCTGCCTTGAGCTCCAACACTCAGGGGCAACAACAAAAGAATAGGATTTTGAATTCTTGGGGCAGGTGGGTTGGTAGGACAAGACTGGATTTACACAGTGTGCACTGTACACAAATGTAAATTGGTGTGAGACAGCACATCAATGATTTCCTACATATCAATAGTGGTGACATGTCATTGGCTCTGAAGGACACTGATATGTCCTGAGGTTGTGAAAGGTGGTATATAAATGCAAGTTTTTGTTTTACAATGTTGGAGTTCTGTTACACTTGTCTGGCACACCATAATCCAATCGTTGATAAGCTCCTGAAAACCTGTGTCTTCAGTAAGAACAGCAAACCAGTAGCTCCACGCCTAGTTACCAGCAAGGACATGGTTAAATACGTTGTTTGGAAGCAGTTTTGAAAAGCGACAATTGGATGTTGATCTCCTGAAGGATTTTGTAGACAGAACGGGGCCCCCGGACAATGAGACACTTTAGCTGTAAACTGAGAATGTGCATTTACACTTAAATCCACGTGACTCTTCTCAACAGCTCTAAGGTTTCAGGGAGGGAAAGAGTGAAAACTGTTTATTTAACTTTAGTATTATCTATCCTATTCCTTACACGCCCCCTAGGCAACCAATCTAATAAGTCTTAACATCAGCAGCTGTCAAAGAAATGGGGTCAATTATTTCTGCTTTGAGAAAGAATAGCAGTGGATTTGTGTCTCCATAGCACGGTCCCTGCATATGGATTTGGCTGGGATAAAGGCACTATTGATATTATTGCGGGAATTAGTGATTTTGATTTTATTACTGGGATTAGCGCTCTGTAATTTGTATTCTTGCCCTACAAAAGCCCCTATAGCAGTTTGAAGCAATCCCTGACTGTCAGACTGGGTGAACACATGTCACACCTGCTGGGTCACTTGACCTCAGTTGGGGAGGGAGGGAGTGTCGGGGGAGGAGAGTGGATTAAATTTTATCTTCCCTGTGTGAGTCAACTCTGGCTATTGCAGGGTGGGTTGTGGGGTGGGAAGGTGGGGGAACGGTGCAATAATTAAATCTAAAATAGAAATTAAAGTAATAGGGGCCTGGCCTGTTCATGCTGGATATCTGCATGATTGAGGCTGTTCAGCAGCCAAATCCCCACTTTTCCAGGGAGCCATTAGCAACCAGCTTGGCCAAATGTAAAACAAGGAAAAGCAGCTCCAAAGTACTATCCCCGGTTTAGCGAGGTAGAGGGAAAATGAAAACAACACCACCCCTACTCCCACCATCTGCCTGGGGGTGATACTGCCCAGCGATGTAATAGGCAAGGGCATTTTACAAACTCCTCAGCGTTGTCAACATGAAAGATGCAGCCTGTGGGTGAGAGTTACCTTTGGCAGCAAGACTAAGTCACAAACCACTATACCCTGTGATAAGCATCAATCAATTCATAGAATCATAGAATTTCTATAGTGCAGAGAAAGGCCATTCGGCCCATCATGTCTGCACCAACCCTCCGAAGAGCATCCCACCCTATCCCTGTAACCCTACATTTACCATAGTTAACCCACTTAGGCTGCATACTATGGGGCAATTTAGCATGGCCACTCCACCTGATCTGCACATCTTTGGACTGTGGGAGGAAACAGGAACACCCAGAGGAAACCCACACAGACACAGGGAGAATGTGCAAACTCCACACCCCAGACAGCTGCCCAAGGCTGGAGTTAAACCTGGGTCTCTGCCACTGTGAGACAGCAGTGTTAATTTTTCCACACATTTCCAACAGCCCTCCCTTCTCATGAAGTAGGAGTGTTGGTTTTCCCTTTTACGCCAAATGTCGTATTGAGTGCAGGACAGAGAGGGAAGGTTGCGTGCTGCATTAACTCACTTCAAATTTAAAACACAGGAAGTTCTGGAGAAACTCAACAGGTCTGGCATCTGTAGAGAGAGAAGCAGAATCAATGCTTCAAGTTCAATGATCCTTCATCAATGCACTTTACGTTTGTGCCTTCTCACCCTTAATCCTTTTATGATTAGGAACAATTTCTGTGCTATCTGCTCTGTCTAGACCTCACATGATTTTGCAAACCTGATCTCTTCTCAGCCTTCTTCTCTCTCAGGAAAGCAATCCCATACTCTCCAATCTAACATCATAACATGACATTTCTCAAGTCTGGAACTACTCTCGCAAATCTCTTCTGCATTCTCCCCAAAGTGTTCACATCTTTTTTCTAACATTTCTATTTGCAAAAACTCAGAAATAGGATTGCAGAAATTGAGTTTTTCGACTGTTCTCATTTATTCTCATCAATTGGAAACATGTTTCTTTGATGGTTGTTACAGGATATTATTAAGCTAGAGAGGGTTCAAGAGAGATTTGCCAGGATGTTGCCGGGTATGGAAGGTTTCAGTTATAAAAAACAAAGGCTGGATAGGCTTGGACCTATTTCACCAGAGTGTAGGAGGTTGAGAGGGGACCTCATAGAGGTTTATAAAATAATGAGGGGTATAGATAGGGTTAATAGTGTTGTGTATTTTCCCTGTGATGGGGGATTGTAAGACTAGGGGAACATTTTTAAGATTAGAGAAGAGAGATTCTTAAACTACATGAGGTGCAATTTTTTTTTACACAGATGGTGATTTGTGTAGAATGAACTTCCTGAGGACATGGTGAATGCGGGCACAGTTGCAACATTGAAAAGATACTTAGATAAGTGCACGAACATGAAAGGTTTGGATGGTTATGGGCCAGTAGCAAGACTAGTTTAGTATTGGCCACATTGCTTATATTTAAAAACCCATCCTTCTCTTCAAATGGATCCACGGCTTTGCCCTTTCTAACTCTGTGACTCCTATTAGCCCTCCAAATAAGCTGCACTTTTCCAATTCTTGCTTCTTAAATATTTGGAATTTTCTTCACTCTGGTGTTGGTGGCTGGGCCTTCAGTTGACTGAGCTCTGGAATTCTCCCCCTTAAACCTCTCCCCTCACTGTTTCCCTTTAGGTCAGTGCTTAAATATGTCACGTTGTTTAAGGCATTGGTCATCTGCCTCTCATATCTTCTTACATGGTACAGTGTCATATTCTGTCTGGTGAAGCCCCTTGGAATGTTTTAGTGTGTTCAAAATGCTATATACCGTATTTGCAAGACATTGCTGTCTCTCATGTACTGATATGGTGTGAAGTTATCCTGTTGGCTGTACAGGAAGTATAACTTCCTATATATACTTCTAATCTGAATATTAAGAAGACCAGCTCCAAATAACCTTGCACAAAAGAAATATCTGTTATCAACAGCCACAAAGTTAAAGTAGGGCACAGAGCTATAATCAGATAGAAGACTGTCCAGCCTCGAAGATCTGTAAATGCAGAAATTTGCATCCATCAGCAGATTGCCAAATAGGTACTTTTATTAATTTGTATTATTTCCTTACCTGTTTACTGTATAATCCAAATATTTAGGCAATGTCTGATGATTTAAGCTGCCAATATTCATCATGTATGGACAGATTTCACTCTGTGGGAGGTTCCCTGAGTTTCCAAAATGAAATCAGACCATTTGTGGGAGTGAAGGAACCACAAAGTTGGAAAGTTAAAAAACAACATTGATAGTTGCCTGTGATTGCTATTCTGAAATGGTCAATGCCATTCTTAAAAATAACTTAAATATTGTAGATGGTCCGATGAACAGAAACAACGTCAAAAAGACAAAGCAGAAAAAAAATTGAGAGCACATCACTGCAAAAACAGATTCATTTCAGGCAAACAAATGTGCTAATTAAATTAGCATAACAATGAGAACAAACATCAAGGATATAAGGGAGTCCCAAATTAGGAAACGACATAACAGTCACTAATGTGTAAAATAATAAATTAATCTTGACAGGCACCTGGTAGAAGAATGGAATATTACAATAACTGGTAAGTCTGAAACATCATCATCACTGTGTAAATTAAAATCTGAAAACAAGATATCCATTGCACTCAGTGCTGACCCAGGTTATTCATTAGATAGAGTTCAACTTATAATGGGTAATATATTTCCCAGAAAAGCTATAATTTCATGTTAAGTATTGAAAACAGTCTCCTTTCAAACAGACCATGTGCTGCGGCAGGTGTTATGTCCTGGTAGCACATTTGTCTTCCATCATTCTCTCACACTACCATAGTGTCATCGAGATGAATTTATTAACTACTCCAATCATTGAATCTCACAGCATATAAAAATGGTTATTTCTATTTGCGCTGACTCTTTGGAATAGCCATCCTACTGATATCACTTCATTGCTCTCTCTGTCTCCTCATGGTCATGTGTTTCCCCCCCCTTTTCAGGTATTTAACAAGCGTTGGATAGATTGAATTGGTTTCACTGTCCATTCAGACACTGTGCTCTGGATCACAACTATTCATTGCATGACAAAATACTTTCCCCATTGTTTGTTTAATTGTGAGAGTCCATTAGGCCATAAAATATAGCAGCATGATTAGGCCCTGTTTGAAATCACAGAGCAGAGGGCTAAGGGGAAAGAGGAGCTGCTGAAGGTTTAGAGTATGCTGTAATAATAATAGGAGACTGCTCTAAACCAAGACTTTACTTCCTGGAGGTGGTTGACTCTTAACTATCCTCTGAAATAACCTAGGGAGCCAATCATTTTAAGGGCAACAGTGGATGTGCAATAAATGTCAAGATTAGATTGGTGCTGGAAAAGCACAGCAGGTCAGGCAGCATCCGAGGAGCAGGAAAATTGACATTTTGGGCAGGAGCCCTTCATCAGCATTCCTGACGAAGGGCTCCTGCCCAAAACATTGATTCCCCTGCTCCTCGGATGCTGCCTGACCTGCTGTGCTTGTCCAGTACCACTCCAATCATGACTCTGATCTCCAGCATCTGCAGTACCCACTTCTGCCTAGTGCAATAAATGTCAGCCTTGCCATTCATACCCTCATCCCATATAAGAATAAAGAAAATAAACTTGGCTCAAAGGCTTTGTGCACACACTATTAATTGATTGTTAAATGTTAATTCTGTGCTGGGCTCAAAAGCCCTAATCAGAATATGGTTGCAATCACAATAGCAGCTAAGCACTATAAACAACATGCAGTGAAAGCTTTTACTTTGATGAGAAGAACCAATGGTTTATAATAACTGAGCAAGTTGAATTTCCTTTATTCCAGTATTCCAGGATATTTCCAAGCTTTCCATTCTGCAATTCATGCAAATACTGGTGATTATACACTCAAACTACAAAATCAGAAATTAGATTAGATTACTTACAGTGTGGAAACAGGCCCTTCGGCCCAACAAATCCACACCGACCCACCCCCAGCCATACCCATTCCCCTACATTTACCCCTTCATCTAACACTACGGGCAATTTAGCGTGACCAATTCACCTGACCTGCACATTTTTGGACTGTGGGAGGAAACCAGAGCACGCGGAGGAAACCCACGCAGACACAGGGAGAATGTGCAAACTCCACACAGTCATTCGCCTGAGGCGGGAACTGAACCCAGGTCTCTGGTGCTGTGAGGCAGCAGTGCTAACCACTGTACCATCACGCCTCTCCAAAGTTCCTTTCCCAAACAACCTTGCTCTCCTAATCTTTAAGGCACTCCTTATAACTTACAGACCAAGCTTTTAGTCATCCGTCTTAATATCTCATTTTAAGGCTTAGTGTCAAATTCTGTGTGCTAACACTCCTGTGAAACCAGTGAAGGTTTCAACATTTCATTATGTTAAAGGTGATAGATAAATGCAAAATGTTGAGGTTACTTTAAAATAATTTACTAAGCATTATCTTTACTTTCTTATTTAATAGATTTGATAGAATAACTGTTTTAAAACTAATAAAATCTTAGTAAATTGTATGGAATTGTATAAGAGTGTGACAGGATGAATGATTGATTCCGAGAGCATTAGCAAATGTATTTGCATAATATTTTATTGCATTGGTCAGAAAACAAATTGCAATGGATAATATTAAAGTGAAATTCCTGTTGTTATGCAGACAAATGAGTCAGCCATTTTGCACATAGAAAGATCCCACAAACTACAATAAGATGAATCTGCAGTTAAAAGTGTTTTGGTGGTGTTAATAAGAAAACAGTTTTGGACAGAGAACTGGGACAGTATCCTTGCTCATCTGTCAGTAATATGATAAGAGTTTTATTTTTCTTTTAAATGGACAAATTGGGGCACAGATTCCTACCTCAGCTTAGCAGAGGGAGTTCAAGCTCAGCCAGATCTAGAACAATAAAAAGGAAGAAGGAAATCTTGATGTTTGGAAAGTCAATTGGAGGAAAATGGAAAGAGAGATGAAAGTCATAGAGTCATAGAGATGTACAGCATGGAAACAGATCCTTTGGTCCAACATGTTCATGCTGACCAGATATCCTAACCCAATCTAGATCCATTTAACAGCATTTGGCTCATATCCCACTGAACCCTATCTTTTCACATATCCATCCAGATGCCTTTTAAATGTTGTAATTGTACCAGCCTACACCACTTCCTCTGGCAGATTATTCCATATTCCATTCCATTTCCCTGTGTGAAAAGGTTGCCCCTTAGGTCTCTTTATTCAGCAACACTCCTGAGGACCTTACCATTAAGAGTATAAGTGCCTTTCCAAATCGCAGTATCTCATATTTATCTAAATTAAACTTCATCTGCCACTCCACAGCTCATTGGCCCCTCTGATCTAGATCCCGTTGTACTCTGAGCTAACCTTCTTCACTGTCCATTACACCGACAATTTTGATGTCATATGCAAACTTACTAATTATACCTCCTATGTTCACATCCTACTAGAGAAGGTGCAAAACTGGACCTACCCTTGGGAAATAAGGCAGGGCAGGTAACCGAGGTGTCAGTGGGGGAGCACTTTGGGGCCAGTGACTTTTACTCTATTAGTTTTAAAATAGTGATAGAAAAGGATAGACCAGATCTAAAAGTTGAAGTTCTAAATTGGAGGAAGGCTAATTTTGACAGTATTAGGCAAGAACTTTCAAAAGCAGATGTTTGCAGGTAAACTACCAATAAAAAGACAGGAGGTGCAATTGAACATGGAGGTATTGGGGTTTTTCTTTAGATAGATTAGATTACTTACAGTGTGGAAACAGGACCTTTGGCCCAAAAAGTCCACATCGACCCTCCGAAGAGCAACCCACCCAGACCCGTTCCCCTACACCTAACACTATGTGCAATTTAGCATAGCCAATTCACCTAACCTGCATGTTTTTGGACTGTGGGAGGACACTGGAGCACCCGGAGAAAACCCACACGGACACGTGGGGAGAAGGTGTAAACTCCACATGGACAGTTACCTGAGGCAGGAATTGAACCCAGGTCTCTGGCGCTGTTAGACAGCAGCGCTAACCACTGTGCCACCGTACCACCCCAATTTACCTCTTGAAGTCTGAGGTGGAACGCTCTTGCATTTTTATAACATTTTTATATTTATTTTTTGTTTTGATTTGCATTCATATAGCACCACTCTCAGTCTCAGGACATCTCAGAAAGCACTGTCTAAAATTGAAGAGGCAGAATCAGACAATACTGTAGGAGGCCATTCAGTCTATTACTCCTGTGTTTGCTCTTTAATAGAGCTGTTCAATTAGTCCTGCTTCGCCCTATTCTTTCCCGTTCGCCCATTCTTTAAAATGATCAAGTCTGACTTCTTTTGAATATAGTCATTGCATCTGCTTCCACTGCTCTTTCAGTCAGTTCATTCTAGATCATAACAAGTTGCTCTTGAGGTTTCTGCCTCATTTGTCAATCCTCTTAAATCCATATCATCCAGGCTTGTGTACACAGATAATGTATATACCATAAATCAGAGCGGAGAAATTGAGGACAGATTCTGCTTTATCTCCTTGTTGGTGCTGCGTGAGGAGCAATGCGAGGTGACACTGGCAGGCTCTTAACTGAGGCACTGTTGCAATACTGAGGTTGATTGCATGGAAAATAAAAGGAAGTTGTCTTTATGCTTGGAGGGAACTGAATCATTGCTACATCTTTAATAGCCTATCAGGAACTCTTTCCATTTTCTACTGCCACCGAAAGCACTTTTCAATCTGATCCATGTGAGAAATGTTGTTTCTTTACTCGCCCCAAGGCCTTTCAGATGACGCTCCTAATGCAAGAAACCCACTTCCACCAGCACAGCAATCAATAAATTCCTTCTTAAATATGACAGCAATGTTGGTTGCAAGTACACAGTAGTGTGTGGGTTAACAGACTCTGAGTGTCTGTGTGTATTAGAGACCTTTTAATGAACTCAGATTCAGAATCGATGTTTCTGATGAACTGACCCTTTCGAATGGAAAAAAAAATGCAGTTTTCAATCAAAAGGCCAGAAAGAGAATCATTGCATAATAGGTTAAAGGGGAATGAAGAGGGAGCATTAGGGACCTAATATTTCAATGGCCATATATTAAAGATAACAACCTTCAAAGTTTAATAATTATACAGGTGCATAACTACAGAGCCATATGCAACAGGCCCCCTCATTCACGCAAAGCACATGACCACCACAGAAATGTTATCCATCTCCAAAAACATGTAAGGACATAATGTTTAATAATATTTCAAGTGATACTCTGAAGGTTAAGATCTTTTGAATCTGAGTGGGGACCCTCTGAGGTCTCTGGCTCCTTGTGCATTCATGATTTTCATTGATCTGACATTGAGCCCTCAGCTCCCCAAGGCTCCAAGCTCTGGAACTGAGTCAGTGAACAGCTTGGCCTTGCACTCGGCCGTTCAGAGGTTTTGGATGTAGGTTTGCTCACTGAGCTGGGAGGTTCATTTCCAGACATTTCGTTACCTTACTAGATAACATCTTCAGTGGACCTCATGCAAAGCAATGCTGAAAATTCCTGATTTCTATTTATATGCTTGGGTTTCTGTGGGTTGGTGATGTCATTTCCTGTTGTGATGCTGTTTCCTGTGGTGAAGTCACTTCTTGTTCCTTTTCTCAGGGGGTGGGAGATGGGGTCTAACTCGATGTATTTGTTGATAGAGTTCTGGTTGGAATGCCATGCTTCTAGGAATTCTCGTGCGAGTCTTTGTTTGGCTTGGATGTGTTGTCCCAGTCGAAATGGTGTCCTTCCTCATCCATATGTGAGTTTCAGAGGGGCTCTCAATAGCATCTCTTTGACAAACCATTTAGTCACCTCTTCTCATCTGTGCCTTGATGTCAAATTTAATCCCATTCCGAATCAAGCTGGAAAATAGTTTCCCAGTCATCATCACCCTACAAAGATTCGTCACTGTTATTCTCAGAACAATATCTCCAAGTCTTTACATTCATACACACATCACTTTACAGTAATAAGCACAGCAAACTCTGGGTATTTTTTTTTCCCATTCCATCCCTTGATGTTGAAGACAGGATCTTTTTTCCATACAAGCTCCATTGAACATTGGAATAAATAAAACAAGATTCCTTGAATTCCTTGAACCCTTTCTGCTATTCACTGTCGCCATGATTAACCTGCTGTTGCAGCTCTAATTTCCACCTTATCTCAAAACCTCTCCAAAAATCAATCTCTATCTCAAAGACACTGAATGTCCACAGCTCTCTGGAGCAGAAATTCAACAAAGTTCACAATCTTCCCCGGGAAGAAGTTTCCCCTCAGCTGGTTCTCCATGGCAACCTCTTCTCAGAATCACAGAATTGTGATGGTGCAGAATGAGGCCATTTAGCCCATCTTGCCTACACTGACACTCGGAACATTTAGACTTAGCACCAATCTCTTGTCTTTTCCCTGTCACTCAAAACATTGTTTCTATCTAAATAATCATGCAATGCCTTGTTGAATGCTTCAGTTGAACTTGCCTCTACTACGCTTCCAGGCAGTCTATTCCTAAGTACCCACTGTGCGAAAAAGACTTTCTCTCACCTTAAATTTGCTTCTTTTGCAAAACACATTAAAACCATGCCCTCTGGTTCTCGACCTGTTTACAAGCAGGAACAATCTTTCCCTATCTACACAGTCCAGACCCCTCGTGATCTTGAAAACTTCCAATCCAATTTCCTCTGAGCCTTCTCCTTGCCCATGAAAAGAGTCCCAACTTTTTAATTTTTTTTCTTCATCTCTGAAGTGTCTGATCCCAGGAGCCATTCACATTAACCTCTTTCTGCACTCTTACTCACATGCTTCCTACAGTGTAGAACCCAGAACTAGCCTCAAACGGAAGCATTAGAACCAGTTCAATAGAAAACGCAGAAGCATTTACCAGGAGCAGCACTGGGCATAGGTAAAGGTGACGTGGCAACCTTGTGAAGTTACAACACATGCAAAACAGACAGATCAAATCTAAGCTTCATAGTCCTGCCGTATCCAGTCATGAATAGCTGTGGACAATTAAACAAACAGGCGATGAGTCTCCACAAATATTCCCATCTTTAATGATAGTGAAGCCCAACATTTCAGTGCAAAAGATGAGGCTGAAAACCATCTTCAGCCAGGTGCCAAGTGAATGGTCCAGCTCAGCAACTTCCAGAAGTCCCCAACCCTACAGAGGACAACCTTCAGCCAAATTGTTTTATGCTATGGCTAAAGCCATTGGATACAGAAAAGGCCCTGACAATATTGCAACAATAGTACTGAAGAGTTCTGCTTCAGAAGTAGCCACATGCCTGTAGCTCCGTTTGAGTTCTGACAGCTCCTGATTTCATTACAGCCTTAATTCAAACATTGGCAAAAGAGCTGAATTCCACAGGTGATGTGAGAGTTATTACCCTTGACATCAGGCAGCATTTGACTGAATGTTGCATCAAGGAGCCCTAACAAAACTGGAGTCAACAGAAATCGGGAGGAAACTGCCCATTAGTTGGATTCATACCTGCACAAAGGAAGCTGGTTGTGGTTGTTTTCTATGAATCATCTCAGTCTGAGGACATCATTACAGCAGCTCCTCAGGGTCATATCCTCAACTCAACCATCCTCAGCTGCTTTATTAATTACTATTCCTCCATCATGATACCACACCTGGGATTTATGCTGATGATTGCACAATGTTCAGCACCATTCGTAACTCATCAGATACTGCAACAGTCCCTGTCTAAATACAGTAAGACCTGGGCATTATCCAGGTTTAGGCTCACAAGTGACAAGTAACATTTATGCTACATGTGACAGGCAATCACCATTGCCAACAAAAGAGAATCTAATCATTACTCTATGACTTCCGATGTCATTACCATCATTGAATGCTCCACATTCAATATCCTGGGAGTTACTATTGACCAGAACCTGAACTGGACAAGCCACATAGAATCATAGAAGATAAGAGTAGGTTTAGGCCATTTGGTCATTGGATCCTGCTCAACTATGTTTATAGGTTTCTGCAAGACTCCCCTCAGTCTTCTGAACTCCAGTTAATATAGTCTTCAGCAATCCAGTTTGGTCATCCCAGAAATCAGTCTGGAGTCTCAGGAATCAGTCTGATAAGCATAAATACATTGGCTACAAGAGCAGATGTGCAATGGAAAACACCCCACTTGCATGGATGAGTGGTGCTCCAACGACATTCAAGAAACTTAACACCATCCAGCACTAAGCAGTCCACTTGATTGGCACCACACTCACCAACATTCATTCACTACAACACTGACATTCAGTACGATCAGTGTGCACTGTCTACATGATGCCCTGCAGAAATTCACCAAAGATCCTTAGAGAGCACCTTTCAAATCAATGACCACTTGCTTCTAGAAGGACAAAATCAGAAAATACATGAGATCACCATCACCTGCAGATTGCCCTTCCAACAACTCACTATCCTGACTTGGAATTCAGTGTCGATGGATCAAAATTCTCAAACTCACTCCCTAACACATCATAACTGTACTGACACTCCTAGAACCGCAATGGTTCAAGGAGGCAGCTCACTACCACATTCACAGGGCAATTGGGAATGGGTAAACTGGGCAAGCCAACACCCCCACAACCTGTAAAAGAAGGTAAACAAATGTGGCCAATTCTGTCACTACCTCAGCATCCTGAGAACAATCTTTTCCAATTTTGTATCTGAATATTATGTTGCTGCAAGTCTCGAAAAGCACAGATAATGTGTGTCCTATTGACAGTATGGGACACCAGCCTGAGGCAGGGACACCAGCAAATACTAATTCTGCAGGACAAAAAAATTGGAAACTTCAAATTTGCAAGAGATGAGGGAAATTCAGCAGAATATGTTGGACTGTTCTTTCAGATACTTTAATCTCCCTTCGCCATTCTCCCAGTATCCAGGATACAATCAGATATATTTAAAAAATCAATACCTGATTAAATTGCAGATTCCCAGAGATTTCTGAACTCATCCTAAATAAAGTGAGATGGCAATCAGATTCATCCTCCTACCTGTCTTGGTTCCATGTGGTTTCAGGAGCTCCCAGAATATCAGTGGATTTCATTCCAAAGTGAACTTTCACTCAAGAACCCGCTTTACAGAACAACGGTAGGAAATTCTCTTTTTCCCAACATTTAATGGATGTGTATGAACTCTGTATGTTAAATTCACATATTTCCAGAGCAGGTTTGGAGACAATCATTCCTACATTTGATAGCCTATAACTGAGACAAGATACTTCGTTCACATCCCAAAATCTCAGCCCAATTCCTGCAAAACAGATTGAAAAAGGATGAGATTCTTCTTTCCAAACTATGGAGTGTGCTGGATGTTGAAGATTGAATGCTTTCCACTGAATCCCTCCCCCACTCATGCTCCAAACCCTTCCACTGCCTCTAACAACTCCCCCACCCCCACTGTCACCCCAACTTCATCCCTCACCTCTCCTCACATTCATCACACTGTGATCTCTCGGCTCCACACTCACCTCTTCCCCTCAGTACATGCTCATCTTTGCCTATTGACATGTGGTGATTAGAGGAATGTTCACTCACTGCATTCTGGGTTTGCTGAAACTTGGCCTTAAATCTTTTTCCAATATAAACTGACCACATTTCTCCACATTTTTCCAAATAAACAATTCAGACATAATTAGGGCAGACAGCCCTAAAATCAAAACCAAATCACAATGGAAATATATGAAGTTAAATAGAAATATTGTTTTGTCATGTAATAATGCACACCAGCCTCTATGGTGTCCACCAATCACAGTCGGTCAAAAGTGGAGAGTGAACACTGTGTACTCCCATTCCAAAGATACCCAGTCATGGACATAACAGCAGGTGAGAGGCAATGAGTCTGATTCAATGGCCCCACCAATTCCTGCTCTCTGCACCTCTTTATAACTCCCTTATCCAGGCCCATGGAGGACTCAGGAGGAAGTCCTCTGACTTGCCTGCAACTTTTCATACGATGTATAGAAAGATTGAGAGCAGGAGACTGGATGTAACTAAAACTTGGAGAACAGTCCCTTTTAGAAAATCTCAGACCGACTGGTGTCTTTAACAATAGAAAGGTGGTACACAGAGTCCTTGAGGCCAGAGAAATTACAGGTAGTCTGACAGTGTGTGAACTGACGTGACCCATGATTGCATGGACTGCTGTGTGCAATACCATGAACCCAAGGTTTTTAATAAATAGGAGACCACTAGCTCAATGCACCAAGTTTAAAATGATATAACAAATATGTTAGAATGTTCAAGGCAGGTTGACGTTCGGGGGTGGGGTGGGGGGGAGGTGGGGTGGGTGGTATCCCATACTGGTATCCCATCCCTCAGTCACTTTCACACTTAAGGTAAGTGAAGTTCCCACAATTAGGTAAAAACGATGACTGCAGATGCTGGAAACCAGATTCTGGATTAATGGTGCTGGAAGAGCACAGCTGTGCTCTTTCAGCACCAAGTTCCCACAATTCTCAATGCTCCAAGTTGGAATTCTGCCTGACTCTTTACCCATAGCCTGACTCCCTCTCCCATTGCCTGACTCCCTCTCCCGCTGCCTGACTCCCTCTCCCGCTGCCCGACTCCCTCTCCCAGTGCTGAACCAATACCTTCCGGTATGTAGCAGCTGATTCTCATTTTGGGGCTAGTTCCACTGAAGAACCAAGCCTTTAGAAAGCTCTTGCTGAACTGAAGAGGTCCACTGTCATGGATCTCTGTCTGTGAGAGCTTGCAACATTTTAGCTGCTGAAGGAGCGCTCTCTGGAACCAGTGAACAACTGCAAACACCTCCTCACCAAGACAATATTTTTATTAAAATGTTAAAAAAGCAGTCTGTCATTGTCCAATCACTCAACAGAATAATCTCTTATGTACAGAATATATATCTGGTCAGAATTTATCAATAAATATAAAAAAATGCAGATTCAATCAATAAATTTATAATTTTAAAAAATTAGTGGAAAATTCAGAGATAGAAGCACAATTTGCTAGCGTTTGTAGAAAATGCAAAAGATGTCTGGTTAGATTTCTATGAGCCAGAGAATCAAACATTGGTGCCCAGGTCAGTCCCAAAATGTCACAATCCTTTTATCCTGGAGGAAAGTCCCTTTGAGAAACAGATCCACATTACTGACCGAGGTTGGTGCAGCTGAAAGACAGTGCCGTGTCAGATATGGTCCCAAGAACAATCTTCATTTATCAGTCATCAGACGTGGATGACACTGGCTGGCCCAGTCTTTATTGCCCATCCCTAATTGCCCAGAGGACAGTTAACAGTCAGCCACATTGCAGTGGGCCTGGAGTCACACACAGGTCACACTGGATAAGGACTGCAGATTTTCTTCTCTGAAGGACATTAATGAACCAGATGGGTTTTAAAAATATTTTTTGACTGTGGTTTCAAGGTCACCATTAGACTACATTTCAATTCCAGACGTTTATTGAACTCAAGTTTCACCACCTGCCAAAGTGGGAATTGAACCCTCATCCCCAGAACATTCCCCCAGAACATGCAGGGGTGGCTTTGGGCTTAATGACATTACCACGACCTCCCCAGATAATGTTTTTGAACAAAAAAACTAGAGAGATAGCATCATCAGAGGAGGCAGCCCTGTTGGGGAGGGGACGGAGAGTTGGCTTGGAGGTTTAGAGGACATACATTTCTCCAGGCAGTGACAGCACAGGAAGAGTCCACTGGGGCTGCAATCAGATGAAGTCACTGAAGGAGGCACTGGACTCCAGCAGGCGGCACATAAGCCCTCTCTGGGGGGATTGTGGGGAATCGCAGTCAGGGGATGAGGATGAGTAGAGGCTCTGGGGGCTGCCCAGCTCTGATGCAGCTATCCCACTGGCACATTGCCCACGCCCCTGTTCTGCCAGCCGTAGCGTTTCTGTCAGTGCCCAGATGTAATTGTGGGCAAAGCGCAGCGTCTCAATCTTGGTCAACTTGGCATCGTCTGGGAAACTGGGCAGCACTGCCCGCAGAGCATCCAGGGCATCGTTCAGGTTGTGCATACGGTTCCTCTCACGATCATTTGCCTTTATCCGTCTGCTTCTCCTCTGCTTGCTGGCTGCTGCTTCACTTTTAACCCTGGCCCGGCTCTTGGGTTTTTTTCTTCGGACTGTGGTGGTGCCCAGGGCACCTCTGTGGGAGACTGAATCCCCCACCTCATCCCCAGAACCAAACCGGCTGCTCAACTGCTCTGGACTCACAATGGCCCCTGGAGAATGGAAGGAACTGCTCTCATCATCAGACAGCGTGTAATACTGCTCTGCATCACTGCTGAATAACACAAGGGAACAGCGAGTCTTGGGAGACATCCTGTGAGAGATCGAGGGCACAAGGAACAAATAAAGAGAGAGAGGAACAGAAAGACAAGGGAGAAGAGGGCAAAACAGAGGGGAAGAAACAGAGAGGGAGAGGGAAATACAGAAAGAGAGAGAAAGGGAGAGGGTAAAACAGAGACATGCAGATACAGAAAGTAAAAAAGTAGAGAGAAATAGAAAGACAGGAGGAGGGAGCAAAACAGAGTCAGTGAAACAGTGAGGGAAAGACAGAAAAGAGAGAAAAACAGCAAGGAGAGGGAGAAACAGAGAGAGTGAGGGAAAGACAGAAAGAGAAAAAGACAGCAGGGAGAGGGAGAAACAGAGAGAGGGAGGGAAAGACAGAAAGAGAAAAAGACAACAGGGAGAGGGAGAAAAACAGTGAAGAAAGGGTGAAATGGAGAGAGAGAAACAGAAAGACAGATGGAGGAAGAGGAAGAAGTAGAAAGAGACAGACAGAAGGAGGGAGAAACGAAAGGAAAGACAAAGGAAAAGAGAGTACAGAAGTACAGAGAGAGACAGATGGAGGGAGAGAAAGAGACAGAAACAGGGAGACAGAGAGAAAGTGAGAAACAGTGAAATGGACAGAAAGAGAAAGAGAGTGTGAGGGGATAAAGAGAAACAAAGGGAGTGAAGAGAGAGAGGGAGGGAGGGAGGAAGACAGAAAAATGAGAGAGAGGGGAAAATGTTAGTAGTGCAACTATGTAAGGAACAAGCTCAATAACTCAAATCTCTATCCACATCACATTCACATCAGTAACATTTTGTACAAATTTACAGAGTTTAAAGGCAGCTTGAGGCAGTAAAGCACATTTTACAAAAAGTTTGAATTATCTATGGATTTGATTAAGTTTTCATATCCCAAAGTGTAAAATATCAAAGAATCCAACACAAGGCGGGGAGCCAGGGAGATGCAGCACTGGGAGCTGGACAGAGGATACAGACTGAGGGCACAAGGGTATGTACAGGGCTGTATTGGGGACGGTACAGGGAGACGCGGGGGGGCAGGAGGAAGGTCCAGGGTGAGGGATGCGGTAGGGGATGAGGGATGGAGCTGGGAGGGGGGGGGGGGGGTGATGTACCGGGGAGAGGGCTCTCGGAGCCGGTCACCAACCTGCGCTGCTCCCCTGGAGCCTGGGCGGAAGCTGTTGGCGAAGCGGAGAGTGAGAGCGGCCCGGGAGCGGGGGTATTTATACCGGGACAGACTCCCCCCCCCACCCCCCAACACCCCGGGGGGAGGGGGGAGGGGCTGGGGCACGGCACACCGGCTCTTCCTCAATAACACGGAGCGCGTGTGCAGCTTGCGCGTTCCCGCGGGGGGAGGGGGCGGTGGCGTGCGCCGGGAACGTGGCGGAATGAAGGAGCCCCACCCCCCCACGTCCCAAACCGGGATACGGCCCCCGGAGCGCAGGGGGGAGTTGGGGGGAGCTGGCGGTGAGCCACTGCCCCGCTAACACTGCGCTGATACTCCGCTTACAGTGCGCTAACACTGCGCTGATATTCCGCTAACACTGCGCTGATATTCCGCTAACACTGCGCTGATACTCCGCTTACAGTGCGCTCATATCCCGCTTACACTGCGCTAACACTGCGCTGATACTCCGCTTACAGTGCGCTCATATCCCGCTTACACTGCGCTAACACTGCGCTGATATTCCGCTAACACTGCGCTGATATTCCGCTAACACTGCGCTGACATTCCGCTTACACTGCGCTAACACTGCACTAATATTGCGCTAACACTGCGCTGACATTCCGCTTACACTGCGCTAACACTGCACTAACATTGCGCTAACACTGCGCGGACATTCCGCTGACATTCCGCTAACACTGCGCTGGGGAAACTGTTCCTGTGTGACCTTTTTTTAATCGCAGCCGAGAATTCCGCTCCTGTTTAAGTGGGAAATGTAAAAGGCGAACAGAGATTTCCAAAGCCCCTTCAAAAAGTCAAAGTCCCTCCAACCTGTAAATTCCAGCACAGTCCCTCTCCAGCTGGGACTCAATCAAATCCCAGGAACGGGCGGGGGGGGGCAAGGCTGCTGTTGTTCACGGACGGGCTGGGGGAGGTGGGGGGGGGAGGTGATGTGGGGGTGGGTGGGTGATATGGGGGATGTGGATGCTATGGGATGTGGGTGCTGGGAGGTGGGTTCTGGGGGTGAGTGCTGGGGGTGGGTGCTGGGGGTGTGGATGCTGGGGGATGGGTACTGAGGGATGGGTGCTCGGGGTGGGGGTACTGGGGGTGGGGGTGCTGGGAGTAGGGGTGCTGGGGGCTGGCGCTGTGGGTGCTTGGGACGGTGGGGATACTGTGTGTTGGGGGGGGGGGGGAGGTACTCTCAGGCCGGTGAAACAGGAGGTTGGGTGCCCCTACTCTGTGGATCGGAGAGTCGGGGGAACACAGCCAGCGTTTGGGATCCGGGAGTGGCCTGTTCACATTAACCGGCTCTTCACAGAGTTATCGGGTCTTACAGCACAGAGACAGTGTCTTCAATCCAACCAGTCTATGCTGTCCATAATCCCCAAACTAAACTAGTACCTGCCTGCTCCTGGTCCATATCCCTCCAACTCTTTCCCATTCATGTCCTTATCTAAATGCCGTTTAAACATTCACCACTCCCTCGGGAAGTTCATTCCACACACGAATCACTCTCAAAGTGGGAGCTGTGGCTGTTTGCCTCATTCCTGTGGAACAGAGGGAGAGAGAGAGAGAGAGAGGCGGCCTGGGTCCCGAGAGCCGGTCACAGCGTGTGTAGGCGGCCCCGTGCCTCTGAATGGAGAGGGAGAGAGGAAGAGGGGGAGAGAGAGAGGGAGAGGGACATAGAGGGAGGGAGAGATGGTGAGGAAGAGGGAGAGAACGGGAGAGAGAGGGGAAAGAGGGAGACACAAGGAGGGAGAGAGAGAGGGAGAGAAAGAGCAGAACGGAGAAGAGAGAGGGAAAAAGAGGGGGAGAGGGAGACAGGGAGAGACAGGGATGGGAGAGAAAGGGGGAGGGAGACAGAGAGCGAGGAAGAGGGAGACACAGGGAGAGAGAGAAGCAGAGGAGAGGGAGAGAGAGAAGGGGAGAAGAGAAAGGAAGAGAGAGCGAGAAGGAGAGGGATAGAGAGGAGGAGAGAGAGAGAGGAGAGAGAGGGAGACAAACAACATTTCAAAACCCCGGGGAGGGGGCCCATTGCAAGCGGGGTCTTGGGAAACACAGAGTCCGAATCCCAGTCCCTCCCCGCTCCCCCCCCCCCCGCACAGAAAGCTCCCCATCCCCTCCCCCTGGGGAAGAGAGAGCTGAAGCATGAGGACTGAACCACAACTAGGCGCTGCAGCCTGTGCGTCAATGAGAGCGCACCATTTCAAGGTAGCTGCTGTTCGGGACCAGCCGGTGTGAGACAGCCCCTCACCGTTTTTCTAAAGCGAAGACTTTTGTTTCCTTTTGCATTGTTCACCTAAACGTGAATTCCCTCCTCCCCCCAGCCCCCTCCCATCGCCTTGCTGCTTTATTTGATGAAGGGCAGCGTGACAGTTTTAAACACCGTCAACAAGACAAAACAATCTGGTAAGCGAGTTTCCGCTGCTGCTATTGGCCTGTTCAATCGTCCTTCAAACAAAAGCTAAACAGCGAAGAAAGCTCCACCTGGTACCAGTGTTTGCTAAAATAATAATAACTGCATTTCCCTTAATAAATAATTCCAGGCGATGATAAAGTGCCGGCCGGGATTGGGGATGCATTAATCACCCGGCCGAGGGGACCGATCACCTGCTCTGCTTCAGCACAAGTTTATTGTTAAATCACCTTCCAGCCTCCCACTGTCTGATAACTCTCTCAATCCCACAGCAACTGCTGGCGTCTGTTTACTCACACCACACAGAGCAAGGACAATCTTACAGAGAAACCGTGATAAAACCAGGGGCGAAAGTAATGGGTTTACACTCACACCTGTTTGGATTGCGCCTTCCAAATCCTCTAATGTTGAGTTACCGTTGGATTATTTAAAAGCTTTTATTTATCGCTAGGAAATCTCTATTCCTGCCGTTTGTTTTTTTTGAGCTGGGGGTGGATATTGTTCATTCAACCAAATGGATTAAGTGATCATTGGTCCCTCGCCAAATGGTGATTTAAACCTTCATCCCTTTAATAATGGGAAATGGATAGAACAAAATACCAATGTGACTGTGTACAGCTCTAGCCACTTGAGCTAACGTTGGTGAAGCCCCTTGCCCACCATCTCCCGAGAGAGTCGAGCGATGTTTGATAGTTTATGGGTGCGTTATCCTGGCGCCCATTCAGGTAAAAACAGAGCGAAATCTGCTCCGGCTGGGGGTGGGCAAGAATAGAAAGTAGCTGAGATTTTGTCTGACGTGGGAAAGCAGCCACTTGGTCACATCTTTCATCAAAGGTTTAAAGCGAGCAGTCAGCCTGCCTTTGTAAAGGAGGATCCAGTGTGTGTGCTCCGACCTGGTATTTTACGCACGGTACCAGGCCCACCTGTCCCAGACTCTCAGTCTCCCTTCCCCCTGTTCCCAGCCCCCCACCCCCCCAGTCAATGGGGACTCTGAGGAAGATGCAGTGATTTGCGGTGACATATGTTTAGCGAATATCTGAAAAAAAAACACACTCTTCAGATGAAGCAGCTGCCCCTTTCCCTACCTGGAGACGAGCTTTCCGCCCTGTGTTATTCACCGCTGCATTTTATTGTCGCATCAAAGCAGGCGCAGGTCTTTGCAAACACACACACATACAATTGCACAAAAAATATGGGCTCTTCAGGTGTAAATGGGACCATATGGCGACCCCCCACCCCCACCCAGCCCATATGTGCCTTTTCTGTGGGGGTTGTGTCTGCGAAACACGAGCAGCAGCGAATTCACGGCCAAAGCAAACAGCCGTTTCCGAGTGAAAGGTGTAACGGGGGGGTGGGGGGGTAGTTCTGACAAATGCCACATCGATATATCGTGTCTGCATTCTCTCGCCGCTCTGCCCCATCTCCACAGTAAAAGCACCGTCTTTAGCAGAGGACGAAAAGGCGAAGTTCATCCTCGCCAGTAACATCCGAGACTGCCCACACTCCCCTGGCAACAGCTTCTGCTCAAACATCTTAGACAAGTGCATTGCAACAACCGACAGAGCTTAAAACATAACTGTGTCACCGAGCTGCCTCCCCCCCCCCCCCCCCCCCCCGCTCCCTCCCCAAGTATCTTCTACATTGTGGGTAATAGATTTGGGAAGGTTTTAAACCTTGGCGGAGTTAACATTGACGAAGTGGAAATTTGTTCCTAGATCTTCCCCACTTTGCGTGAAGCGGTTACGCAATCATGTTCAGGACTGCGGCTCGCTTTCGGAAATTTGGATTTTGAAGAACATCCCAAATCCCCGAGCGGTTTTGTCAAGGGGGTGTCCAACCACAGACCCTGCAGAATTCAAACGTTGCAAAATGGGCAAGAGATTCCGCTCTGCCGGAGGAAAGGGTTTACAAACGCCGCGGAGTGTTTAAATTAAACAGAAAGCCCAGATGCAGAAAGTAACATTTAGAATCCAAAACAAAAACTCTGTGAGAGGGTCCCCACAGTTTGACCTCGGGGGCGGGGGTGGGGGGGGGGTGTTTACAGGTTAAAAGCGTCATGTCTTCAGTTTGTATTGGAGTCGGCGGGTTCTCTTTAAAGGGGGGACCTGTTTAAATCGTGTGCCACTGTGATGAGGCCTTTCCCTGTCAAATAGCCGGGATTCCGGAGTTTAGCTGCAGAATGTACAAAGACCCACAAACTCACTGTGCAACCTCACACCCGACAGTGGTTACAGTTCAATGAGCAAATTGCTGCCTTGAACAGCGTTTTGATTCCTTGCTCCTGTGACTGTGTTATTCTCTCTATCAATTTGACACTCGTGTACAAGGGAGGTGGTAACTGCATATCGTAATGTGGCTAGAGCCAGGACGTCCTGTATGGGATTGCCCTGTACAGACAAGACGGGAGGCTGCTTTCTCCCTCAAAGTCTAGTGAGTCTCTTCCCCAAACAGTATCGGGGAGGCAGAGTCTGTCAGTATTTTGAAAGAGGAGGTAGATAGATTCTCCAACAAAAACAGAGATTGCTGGAGGAACTCAGCAGGTCTGGCAGCATCTGTAGAGAGAGAAACAGAGTGAAGGTCTGGAGTTCATTGACCTCCCTCGGGGGGGGGGGGGGGGGGGGGGTAGGATCTTGTTAAACAAAAGATGGAATGAGGAGAAAGTGAGACCTGTGGATGCTGGAGATCAGAGTGGAGAGTGTGTTGCTGGGAAAGCACAGCAGGTCAGGCAGCATCCGAGGAGCAGGAGAATCGACATTTCGGGCATCAACCCTTCATCAGGAATCCTACAGTGATCATATAATGATACAAGTGAGGGGGCTGGATCCAGATTTGAGGTTACAATCAGATCAGCCAAGATTGCGTGAAATGTTGGAACAGCCTGGGGCTGAATGGCCTCCTGCTGCTCTAATTCCCTAGTTTCTACAAATACACAGAGGCACACAGTCATAGTGCTGTATTGCAAGGTAATAGACCCTTCGGTCCAACCCGTCCTTGCCGACCAGGTATCCTAAATTAATCTAGTCTCATTTGCCAGTATTTGACTCATACCCACTAAACTCTTCCTATTCATGTACCAATTCAGATGCTTTTAAATGTTGTAATTGTACCAGCTTCCACCACTGCCTCTGGCAGTTCATTCCATACCCGTACCACCCTCTGTGTGAAGAACTTGCCCCTTGGGTCCCTTTTAAATCTCACCTTAAACCTGTGCCCTCTAGTTTTGCACTCTTCCACGTTGGGGGAAAAAAACCTTCTCTATTCACCTTATCCATGGCTCTCATTATTTTATAAATCTTCATAAGACCATAAGACATAGGAGCAGAAAATAAGCCATTCAACCCATTGAGTCTGCTCTGCCATTCAATCATGGAGGATAAGTTTCTCAACCCCATTCTCCCACTTTCTCCCTGTAACCCTTGAACCCCTTGATACTCAGGAACTTATCTATCTCCATCTTAAATATACTCAATGACCTGGCCTCCACAGCCTTCTGTGGCAATTAATTCCATAGATTCCCCACTCTCTGGGTGAAGAGGGTTCTCCTTATCTCCACTCTAAAAGGTCTTCCCTTTACTCGAAGGTTGTGCCCTCAGGTCCTTGTATCTCCCATCAAAGGAAACATCTTTCCAACATCTACTCTGTCCAGGTCATTCAGTATTCTGTACATTTAAATTAGATACTACCTCATCGTTTTAAACTCCATGGAGTATAGACCCAGAGTCCTCAAATGTTCCTGGTGTGTTAAGCTTTTCATTCCAGGGACCATTCTGGTGAGTGTCCTCTGAACACGCCCCAGGGTCAGTAACCCCTCAGACTCCGACACTGCAGGGAAAATAGCCCTAGCCAGTTCAACCTCTCCTTTTAGTTCAAACCCTCCAACCCTGGCAATATCATTGCAAATCTTTTCTGAACCCTCTCTCGATTAACAACATCCTTTCTATAGCAGGGAGACCAGAACTGAAGACAATATTCCAAAAAGGGCCTGTGCCGATGTCCTGTACAGCTGCAACATGACATCCCAACTCCTATACTATTGAGTGGAGATATACTATAGGCTGCATTGACTAATAAAGGCAAGTGTACCAAATGCCTTTTTCACTATCCTATCTACCTGTAACTCTACTTTTTAGGAACTGTGAACCTGTATTTCAAGGTCTCTTTGTTTGGCAACACGCCCCAGGACCTTACCATTACGTGTATAAGTCCTGCTCTGATTTGCTTTTCCAAAACCCAGAACCTCACATTTATCTAAATCTCCATGCTTAGCTCTTCCAGTGCAAATTGTAATCTATTGCGAGTGTATGTAGAGCAAAAACATTCAGGCAAGTGAAGTTATTGATTAAATCACTTGCACCCAGAAACCTGAATTTCTGGCTCCCGTTTGTAGTTAATAGTAATCATCATTAATAACATGGTTTGCTGACTGCCTCTGCCCTGTTGGATAGACTATGGTCCTGATGGGACAAGGTTTGAATTAATCGGTGTTAATGTTTGAAAGTTTCATGGGAAGGATTCTGGTGCAGCTGGTGATTCTAACACTGAACCCGAACTCCATCATCCAGGCCAGGGACTGTACGCTTTCTCCTGGAAGGTCAAATGTTCACAGTGACTTTGGATCATTTTCCACCTCCAGAACTCCCGCCCTAACCCGGAGATGAAAAGCAATTTCTCCAAAACAAAATCTGTGACCGGGATGAGATATTGCAACACCGTAAGAGTGTGGTTAAAACCTGGAACATTCTATCTTTAAAAAAGAGGCGATGAGATCAGAGATAAGACCAGAAATTGCTGGAAAAGCTCAGCACCTATGGAGAGAAGTCAGAGTTAATGTTTCGTCCAGTGACCCTTCCTCAGAACTGAACAGATCCTCTTGGGAATTTTTGGAATGAATGATGTCGAGAGCTGATTCGCCTTTTTATTTGGGAAAAAGCAAGGAAATGAAGCAGGCTAATATAAGATGAGCCGAATGGCCTCCTGCTATGCAGTAGGATTCTATGTTTAACGGCGTTAAATGCAATCTCAGAGGGAGCTGGGAGTTGGAAGCAAGTTTGTGGGCTATTCTGTTCTGTGAGCTAACCTGCCTGGCGGTTTCTCCTTGCTGCTCAGCTGTTCCACCCAGCGGCCGGCAGTGGGTGTTCTGTACACACTGGGGCCATAAAGCGCATCCTGCATCCCACGCAGCTTCCAAACCGAACATGTTGGGACAACACGGCCTCCCTGCTTCCTCACATTCTCCCTCCCTCCCGTTCCTCACTGGCTGGGGAGGGGCTTATTATTGACGGTGGAGTGGTGGGGGGTGGGGGTGGTGGAGGTGCAGGTGAATGAAATGCCAATATGGAACTCACTGTAGGTGCCGCCGAGTACAGAGCAGAGGAACAGGCTATTCGGCCCCACAGCTCCAATTATGTTCCACACGAATATTCTCCCAGTCTAACACCATCCACATCCCCCCAACACCCCCCTCCCTCCGCCATTGTATCATTCTCTGTCTTGAAGGAAACTGACTTGCCTTTCATGAATCACAGAATTATTGCATTATAGATGGAGGTCACTCCGCCCATCGCGTCTATACTGGCTCTCCGAGCATTGTGATTGAGCGCTAATTTTCCGCCTTTTTCCCCGCCATTTTGCGGATTGTTTCTATTTAAATGACCATCCAATTTCCCTCTCAAACAGCTCAACTGAGCTGGTGTCCCCAACGTTTCCAAACTCAAACATTCGGTATGTGCAAAAGTTATTGCTCACGTCATGTTTGCTTCATTTGAAAATCATTTCAAATCTGAACCGCTGGTTGTAGATCCATCTCCCAATGAGAGCAGCTTTTCCCGATCCAGTCTTGATTTTGAAATTATCTTCCAGATTATAGCTCTCTTCTCCATTTTGACCAGTCTCTGGGTAAGAAAGTTTCTTGTAAATTTCCCCTTAGATTTGTTCATGGGGAATGCATATCACCGGCTGAGGCAGCATTTCTTGCCCAACCCTAATTGCCCCTTGAAGGGAATGGCTTGCTAGGGCTATTAAGAACCAGGCAGATTGCTGTGGGTTTGGAGTCACATGTAGGCCAGACTAGGTAAGGACAGTTAGTGGCATTAGTTAGCCAGATCGATTCTTACGATAATTGACAGTGGCTACATTACCTTTAAATTCCAGATTTTCACTTATTGAAATTCCATGATTGGCCCTGGTAGGATTTGAACCCACAGCCACAGAGTGTCAACGTGGATTAGAAACTCAGTGACATCACTACTACACCAGGCCATTTCCACCTTTGCCTGTAAATAGAAACATCTTGTTCACCCTTCCCTGTCAAACCCTTTCCTCAGCTGAAAGATCTCTCGCTGGTCACCCCTCTTCACCAGGCTGTTCATTCACTCATTCCTAATAGGTGTTCAGCTTCTTTCTGCTCAATTCATTAATCATATTCACTTTTTTTTAATCATTTGGAGACATGAATTGTTTTTTTTGAAGTTTCCCACTTTGGCGTTATTAGATATCCATTTAAGTTTGGTGTAACTTGCTCACATTTCAATTTTATACACCCTCAAAATGAGCCCCAATGCTTTGACTTTGTTGCCCACATTCGGGATGTGTGTGTTATCCTTGGCCTTGTAACCCATTTACAAAGCATGTGTAATCTCCATGTTCATCCAAATGAAAATACCTGGAAGGAGGAAAAAGTCAGAAGTCACATGACACCAGGTTATAGTCCAACAGGTTTATTTAAAATCACAGACTTTCAGAGCGCTGCCCCTTCATCAGGTGACATCACTTCGCCTCCAAAAGCTTGTGATTTCAATTTAAACTGATTGGACTATAACCTCATGTCATGTGACTTCAGATTTTGTCCACTCCAATCCCAGTGGCACCTCCACATCATGGGAGTAGGAAAGGTGACCTCTAAGATGATTGATCAAATCTGTTTTTTTTACTTACTGATGGGATATGGGTGTTACTGGCTGGACCAGCTTTATTACGCGTCCCTTGTTGCCATTCAGAAGGTGGGGCTGAGCTACCTTCTTGAACTGTTGCAGTCCATGTGCTATAGATACACATACAATGTCGTAAGTGGGGGGGGAGTTCCAGGATTTTGACCCAGTGACAGTGAAGGAACAGCAAGGTCTTTGCAAGTCAGATGGTGAATGACTTGAAGGGGCACTTGCAGGTGGTGTGGTGTAGTACAGGTTCCCATGTATCTGTCACTATTGTCCCAGATGGAACTGGTTGTGGATTTGGAAGGTGCTGTTTCAGGATCTTTGGCGAATTTCTGTAGTGCATCTAATGTCTAATTGCAAGCAGTTGTGAACGTTCTCAATTTGTTTTTTCAGTAATTAAGAACTTAGTTTAGCAACATAACATTCTCAGTAAACATTGCCAGTTCAGGACATGTGATGATGAGAAGGTCATTGACAAAGCAGCTGAAGATGTTTCTGAAAAGCACTCACTGTCCTTGGGTACTCCTGCAGCAATAAGTAACCTACAACAACCACACCATCCTCCTTTGGGCCATGTATGATTCCAACCAGACAAGATTAACTCCTTCCTTTCCAAATCCCATTGACTACAGTTTGTTCGTGCCCTGTGATTTCAGACAATGGCTGGACACTTAGTCTGGATTAGTTGGAATAATCTGACCTACAATTTCTACATAATGTCTGAAATCTTTACAATAACATTCAACATTTTAACTCCATCAATGTATCGACTGCCTTTGTCGGTCTCAATGAAATATCATTATATCACATTGTGGTGGCAATGTTTTGGGGATTTGAAACTAGTTTACATGTTAATGATAGAGCAGGACATTTAAAATAATGTTGCTGGTTTTAAAGGGCTGCAGCAATGCTTTCAAGAAACTGAACAGAAAGGAAAATGATAAAGCCCTCCAATATTTGCGTGAAATATACATTTCTGGGTGGCCTCGTTACACATGTCCAGATGCTGTCTTTGAAATTCTGAGGGTTTCCCTGGCACCAATATCATTCAACCAAAGTACCTGGTGTGAGGTAATGGCTGAAATGGGCTGGCCACACTCCCAGTAAGATGATGGGGGAGTAGGGTTTCTGAAGTCAAGGGACCATCTGCTCCATCCACCTTTCTTTTCTTTTTTTCCTGTCTCTTCTGGTTTTTTTTCTTCTCTTTTATTTTACATACCCCTTGTTGAAGAAAGCTTGGTGGTGCCGGTGTAGGGTGAGCCCAGGGGGGACCCGCGGCAGCGTCTGAGGCGAGTTTGAGCCCAGTACAAGAGCTGGTGTCATTGGCAGTGGCTGTGTTGGTGAGCTGGGCCCGAAGCAGACTCATGGCAGCAGCAGAATCGAGGTTGGGCTAGTGCATTACCAAGAAACATCGGTGTTGTCTGCGTTGGCATACTCCAGCGAGGACTGATAATGGTGAGGATGTGGGTGGGGGTGAGATGCAGCTGAAGAATAGGCGACTTTTATTTCAGCAGCAGCACATAGCGAAGGGGACCCAGTGCCTGGCTACCACACCCATGGCCCAGCACTTAACAAGAAGGACTGAAGTGGAGCACACTTCCTCTTTATTCCTTTACTTTTCTGCCATTGTATTCTATGTTTTAGTTTAATTTTTGTGCTTTAAGATGACGCTGGAGAGTGGTGATACTATACAACACTTTTCACTGTATTTTGTAACAAAATGCACTGACAATAAATAAATAAAATAAAATAAAACAAAATAAAAAATGATGATATTGTGCAATATCCACATCTGGCTTCAGTCAAAGATAATCCTATCCTGATCAGCCAACCAACAGATTCTCACAATGTGCAATATAACACTCTCTCAAGTGTTTTATCCAATTTTACAATTTGTGTAATGACTGCAGTACGTCATCTGTTAAACTGATAACAGACTGAGATTATATGAAAGATCATTTCAACCACACAGTCATTGACCCACAAGGAGTGACGGGTTAAACATATTGCTATTACAGTAAATCCACAACACCTCAAATTTGTATCTATTTTGTAGGATGTATCAACACATGGTACCAAGGATAAAGCAAGAATGGTGAGGGCCTCAAAACACTATAAATACAAGATGTATTGGAGGGCAAACTAGACTATTCTGTGAGGGATAAAGGAATGGAATGGTCAGATCACAAAACAGATTCATTGAATTGCCAGGATGCAATTGGAAGCTTTTTTGCCCATTGTGTCTGCACTAGCACTCTGGCGTTTAACTTAGCTCCAAATTCCTGCTTTTTCCCTGTAACCCAGTATTGTTCAATTTAAAGGACTATCTAACATCCCAATTGAATCTGCCTCTCTGACACTTTCATTCCAGACTTGAACTACTCAATGTGTGAAAGCGTTTATTGTTACCTTTCAGTTGCTTCTTTTGCAAAACACTTTATATCACTGGTTCTCAATCATTTTACAAGAAAAATACACTTGTGAAATTTCAAATCCTCACATTCCCCTATGGCTTCAGTCATGTAGATGTGTAACTGTTCATTTCCCCCAATCCATCTCAGACTGTCTCTCCTTTAAGATGTTACTTCAAAGCCCTCTCTTTGTCACTTGATCTAATAGCCCCTTCCCATTGGCTGGGTGCCAAGTTTTGTTCACAATTCACCCTTGAAGCACTTTGAGACATTTAATGGTGTGAAAGATTATATATAAATGAAAGTTGTTGCTGTTAATAAGCAGAGAATTGAAAATTTGCAAGCTCATACTTTCTAATTTTATTAAACCATTTTTGGAGAGCTTTTTCAGTTGGGAAACTAGCTTTAGCCTTCTTCAGTGCCAATGATAATTGAGTGTTAACACTAAGACATAAAGTTAGACCTGACCATTCAGATTTTATCCAACCAAAAAATCTTCAACATCTTAACATGATGTGTTCCAAGGGTTACAAGCATCCCCTTCCTCCACCACCAACACTGGGCGGCACGGTGGCACAGTGGTTAGCACTGCTACCTCGCAGTGCCGGAGACCCGGGTTCAATTCCCGCCTCAGGCGATTGACTGTGTGGAGTTTGCACGTTCTCCCCGTGTCTGCGTGGGTTTCCTCTGGGTGCTCCGGTTTCCTCCCACAGTCCAAAGATGTGCAGGTCAGGTGAATTGGCCATGCTAAATTGCTCGTAGTGTTAGGTAAGGGGTAGATGTAGATGTAGATGTAGATGTAGATGTAGATGTAGATGTAGGGGTATGGGTGGGTTACGCTTCGGCGGGGCGGTGTGGACTTGTTGGGCCGGAGGGCCTGTTTCCACACTGTAAGTAATCTAATCTAATCAGTAGCAGCAGTATATCATCTACAAGATGCACTGCAGAAATTCACCAAAGATCCTCAGACAGCACCCTTACAAATCCATGACCACTTCCATCTGGAAGGACGGGGCAGCAGATGCATGGGAACAACACCCCGTGCAAGTTGCCCTCTGAGACATTCACCACCCTGACTTGGAAATATATCACCATTCCTTCACTGTCACTGGGTCAAAATCCTGTAACTCCTTCTCTAATGGCACTGTGGGTCAACCTACAGCACATGGACTGCAGCAGTTCAAGAATCAGCCAACCACCACCTTTTCAAAGGCAACTAGGTATGAACATTCAATGCTGACCCAGTCAGTGACACCCACATCTCCTGAGTGAATTTTTTAAAAACAAGGGAAGTATTACACACCTCAAGATTCATAACCCTCTTTGTCCATACCAGCAACTTTTTGCGGAAACCAGTCCCAGCCCATAAACATGGTCACTTCCAATATTCCAGGCCCCTGCCTGAAATGTGATTTCTCTCCAATTACTCCTTGCGTGGTCTAGCACACACTCTCAGACACACCACTGCCAGGGCCAATTTGTTACAACACCTAACAACTGGCCAACAGGGACATTAAGTCACCACCTCTTCACCGCTCAGGAAACCATTCCTTCAGTAAGAGAAACTAAAAGGTGCTCCACAGATCCTGACAGCCCTGCCACCTCATGTGATCACAGCTGTTCTGTGTCATCACACCTGACTTCACCACCACTTCTTTAGTGAATAAACATCTAAAGATCTCAGTCTTTATACAAGCACCAATTCTTGGGTTCACACAAGTGAGTTCCAAACCCCTGCAGCCATCCGGGGTAACTGTTTTCTAACTTCACTCCCTAAAAGGCCCACTTCAGATTCGGAGTCAATGGAGTCCCCACCCCCATTGAGACTGGCGCAATTCAGCACCAGTGGCTCACCAAAGCAGGGGAGCTGGTGAAATAGTGGTAATGTCACTGGGCCAGTAATTCTGCAGAGTTTAGATTAGAGTGGTGCTGGAAAAGCACAGCAGGTCAGGTAGCATCCGAGGAGCAGGAAAATCGACGTTTTGGGCAAACGCCCTTCATCAGAAATCTCTCTAAACTTTGGTTTCCAGCATCTGCAATCCTCACTTTTGCCCAGTAATTCTGCAGGCCCAGACTCATGCCCAGGGAACATGGGTTCAAATCCCACTGTGACACATGTAAAAAATCTGAACTCAAAACAAAAAGCAAAGATGTTGGAATTAACAGCTCACCCAAAAGCAACACTGTTGATCATTGTAATAACCCATCTGGCTCACTAAAGTCCTCTTAAGAAGGAAATCTGCCATTGTTACCTGATCTGACCTTCATGAGACTCTAGCCTCGCAGTGATGTGCTTGAAATTTAATTGTCTGGACAATTAGGGGCAGGCAGTAACAGCTAGCCCAGCCAGCAATGCCCGCATCCCATCAATGAATATAAAAATTGAAGCTTAGATTGGGCTCTTGCTGTGATTGGGCGGGTTCAGCAGGCGTGGAGTTGATGTTTGCTGAGTGACCTCCTGCAGTCTCTGAACTCACTCTGCCTGCTCTTGGGCCCAACTTTAACTCTTTGCCCCCACTGACTGTGCCAGCAGGGCTGCTTTGACCAGTCATTGCTGAACCATGGACCTGATTATAACCTTAACCTTGGTCTGAGTTAATGTCATTCAGATTGGCAGTGTTAAACTGTGCCATCACCACCAACCCCACATCCGCTGAACCAGCCAAATACTTCCAATAAGTATATTTTATTCATGGACTTTTTAAGCAAAGATATTACAAAAACAAAGATAGATCGCTGGAGAAACTCAGCAGGTCTGACAGCATCTGTGGAGAGAGAAAGCTGAGTTAACACTTCCGGTCCAGAGACCCTCAGAAGGGTTTCTATTGCTTAACATTACCAAAACCTTTCAATTTAAATTTTATAGGACTTCCAAAAAAATTCAACTTGCATGATTACAACTGTCGACGTATTTAGCAAATAGATCCGACATCAGCCCCAGGGCAAGACATTTAAAAGTATAAATAATGACATCAATTTAAAATTCTCAATGGAACATGAGCAGAGCCAGAGGAGAGAGGGTGAGCTGGAGTTACTGGTTGAGCTAAATTGATCTTACCCCACTTGGCTTAACATCTTGCAAGACAGGGGCAAGGAAAC
Organism: Chiloscyllium punctatum; assembly: GCF_047496795.1. NCBI lineage: Eukaryota > Metazoa > Chordata > Chondrichthyes > Orectolobiformes > Hemiscylliidae > Chiloscyllium > Chiloscyllium punctatum. The sequence goes on from NC_092751.1 coordinate 107,732,799, forward strand.
ATGCACATTTCCCATGGGTGGGGGGTGGGGGGGCAGTGTTAGGGTCTCCAGATGCTGATGAAAATCCCTTTGACTGAAATTGAAAGACAGAAAGAAGGAAATTTAAGAACAAGTGCTTCAAGAGAATTGGAGAGTGACAAGACTTATTTATCAGAGAGAGAAAAACAGAGATAATGTTTCAGATCAACCAATATCCAATTGAATAGTAGGGCAGACTTGAGAGGGCTGAATGGCCTACTCCTCATCCAGTTTCTGATGCTCTGTTCAACATTGCAACCTTCAATGCAACTGGGAAGGTTTTGGTGATGAACAATTCTCAAGCAAATACCGAGGCCTGAAGACAATAAAATTGAAGTCTGTGATAGGATGACGGGAAGGAAAGATTAAATGACAAAATAAGTCAATGGTGGTGGAAAACAGTAACGAAGTAAGGAAAGTAACAAAGGCCGGATCTAGAGATTGTGCTCATGGGGAACAGCAAAATCGAAACTGAATGTGTAGGGATGTGGAGACTGTTTGTTCTGATCTGATTTTCTTGAACTCATTGTCGAAAGCAGAATGCTGGGGGCTTCTGATAAAATGGAATAAATCCTCACTGCGATCATGTGACAACATTGACCAGGACAAACCTCTCCATTACTGATTAAGCTTTAATGCGTCACTGTATTGCAATGGTAGAGTTTCTCAGATCTTTGTCTGAATTTATGAAGAGAAGGAGAATTTACCGAGCGACATTTCATTTTTAAAATTAGCTCCTCATGGAAGTCAGCACCTGCCCGTGGGTTAAACATCCCAGTTTCCCTATCCCTCTCTTGTTTTCAGACTGGGTCACTTTGTGTTGCTAAGCAATTGATTCCACAGCCACGAATATGAAGGTTTCGGTCAGGAAAAACCCAAATGATTTATAAAGAAGGGGAATAAAAGAAACACTAAAATCCCAAATAAAGCAACAGTAACTCAAAGAATGAAAAATGGCAAGACAGAGAAAAAACCCTGACACAGATTCTAAACTGAGATTGAACGAACCTGTCCAGAAAACGTAAAACATCCCTAACAGATGGATTCTGCATTTGAACCTGAGAATAATGAAGGACATTGATTGCTAAGATCTCTGACAAAGTCCCTAGAGTCATATTTATGAGACTTTGAAAGGTGAGAAAGCTAATAGCAAAGCCAACACATTTATTGCTGCCCCATACACATCATCTCTGAATATGTTCCCTTCATCTGTGACACAACCTGCAATACAATCAGTTTGAAAGATGAAAAATAGAAAGAATGTGTCACTGTTTTCTCTGACCCTTCTTCCTCCCACTCCTGACCCCAGGTGTGTCAGTTCTAATTAGTTCTTTCAGGAAGATAGGAAAAATCTTGGGACACTATTTGAAACAAAAGCAGAGAAGTACTGTCCACTGTCTTGTTTAAAATCTTTCCTTCAATCAACACCATATACACACACACACACACACACACACAAAAACACGTACTTCACACATACACTTCAGACACATACACACACGCACTTCACACACACACTCACACTTCACACACACAGACACACACACACAGACACACACACACATACACAGATTATCAGGTCATTCTCCTTTTGGGGAACTTGCTGTGTGCAGTGTTTCCTACATACAACAACAACTGCTCTTCTAAAGTACTTCATTAGCTGTAAATCACCAAGTAATGTCTTTAGGTTCTATGAAAATGTACTACTTTATTTCAGCTGTTCAAAAACGCATTATGTATAAGAAAATGAACAATCAATAAATAAATTGATGCATTGACTATGTAGGTTTGGTTTCTTGGATGATACCTGCTCTCCAAGAATTACATTCCAGGAGAGATGAACCATTTTAGGGACAGAGATTGGGAGTAATTTGATTAAAGTTTCCAGAACATTAAAGAGAAATGTTCTGGTAGAGAGAGAATTCCTTTCTGCTGGTTTGGGAGATTAAGACTAGGAGGAAAATTCTAACAATTTATGGCCCTATCTTTCAGGTTTGAAATTACAAATCACCTTTAACAAAAAAGGAAACAAAAGTTTGAGATTCTTTTGCATGATTGTTTGTTTTAAATATAAAAGGGTATGGGGAACGGGTGGTTGTGTAGAGTTATGCAGATCAGCCACAACTGGGCAGGCAAGGGGACTGAAAAGCCTCCTCCTGTAGCTCTGTCCCTAAAAATCAAGTGTGTAACATTAAAAAGCAGGCATTTCAGATACAGTTCAGTATCTGAACAATTTATTCATACGAACAACATTATGCAGTAGATAGTGTAATCTAGATGCCATTTCAGCCAAGGGAAAACCACTATGACATTAAGTAGCTGTTAAAACAATTCAGATGCGTGTATCAGCAAGAACCTGTGGGGAAAACTGTTCTTTGGGGATTTTGAGTGGCTCAACAATTGAATAAGAATGATGCTGGCCTGACAATCCCTGGAAGAGTGGTCCACAGGCGCCACTCAGTGGAACTCTTCTGTATTGCAGGTTCCCGGTTAAATCGAGAGGTTTGTCCTCATGAATCACTGAAGTTCCAGCAGATAAAGTTGCAGCAGCCTTGCACATTTGTTGCAATAAATTTAAATCCCCCGCTATCAACGTTTGAAAATTAAACTCCATTTGCAGTTTGTAAAATAGAACAATTTGCAATTAATTCAATGGAAGTCTCAACTAACTTGCTAAATAACTGCCAAGTCACAATAGGAGGAGATGTTTAGATAGCTGTGTTAATTAAAATCTTAAAGGAGGAGAGAGATGTAACTGCAAGCAGTTACTTATAAGATCAAACAATGTTTACTTCATTACAATTACGTAAAAATGATATTACATTTTTATCATTTAGAGAAATTACTATTGTTCTGATTGGGATATTTTCCTGGTTTCAAGAATTCCTTTGGCCACGTTCTGTGGTGCTTGGCCAACTGTTGGTTGCTTGAAAGGTGAAAACACAGATTATTGTTCAGGGATAATTGCCTGAACCTCCACCATCCTCTCCATCCGCAGGGGGCACACAAACTCTCCGAAACCTGCCTGGGCCACTGTCAATAGGATATTGAAAGGACATGTGAAGTAACTGGATACTCTGAGGAATCAGGGCATCCTGAAAACCTGTTGGTGGGAAACGGAGGTGAGAAGTGATTGCATGTTCTTGGCCTCCACAGATCCGGCCTGAGCTGTTAAATATCTCATAGAGTCATAGAGAAGTACAGCATGGAAACAAACCCTTCAGTCCAACTCATCCATACCGACCAGATATCCTAACCTAATTTAGCCCATTTGCCGGCACTTAGCCCATATCCTTCTAAATGCTTCCTATTCATATACCCATCCAGATGCCTTTCAAATGCTGTAATTGTACCAGCCTCCATCACTTCCTCTGACAGCTCATTCCACACACACAACACCCTCTATGTGAAAAGGTTGCTCCTTAGGTCCCTTTTATGTCTTTCCTCTTTGACCCTAAATTTATGCCCCCTAGTTCTGGACTCCCTCACCCCAGGGAAAAGACTTTGTCTATTTATCCTATCCATGCCCCTCCTGATTTTATAAACCTCTATAAGGTCACCCCTCAGCCTTTGATGCTCCAGGGAAAACAGCCCCAGCCTGTTCAGCCTCTCCCTATATCTCAAATCCTCTAACTCTGGCAACATCCTTGTAAATTTTTTCTGAACCCTTTCAAGTTTCACAACTTCCTTCCTATAGCAGGGAGACCAGAATTGAATGCAGTATTCCAAAAGTGGCTTACCAAAGTCTTTTACAGCTGCAACATGACCTCTCAACTCCTATACTCAATGTTCTGACCAATAAAGGAAAGCATACCAAACACCTTCTGCACTATCCTCTCTACCTGCGACTCTACTTTCAAGGAAGTATGAGCCTGCACTCCAAGGTCTCTTTGTTAAGCAACATTCCCCAGGACCTTACCATTAATTGTATAAATACTGCTCTCATTTGTTTTTCCAAAATGCAGCATTTGGAACTAAATTAAACTCCTCAGCCCATTGGCCCATCTGATCAAGATCCTGTTGTACTCTGAGGTAACCTTTGCTGTCCACTACACCTCCAATTTTGGTGGCACCTGCAAACTGAACAACTATACCTCCTGTGTTCACATCCAAATCATTTGTATAAATGATGAAGCGCAGCGGATCCAGATCTCAAATATTTTCTGTTTATATCTCACGTGTTTAATTTGTCACCTTGTCTCACTATATTTTCACAATGCTTTCTGCTGAAGCATGTTGTTGAGGTATATAGAAGCATCTTGTTAGCATGAAGATATGAGAAATTATTATTAAGAAAGTTCTATCAGGACATTTAAATGAATCCAAGGTAATCAGACAGAGTCAACCTAGTTTTGTGAAAGGGAAGTCAGGTTCAGCCAAAATATTGGAATTATATGAGAATGTAACAGGTCTCTGGATAAAGAGTAACTATGCTGGGATTTCCAGGAAGTATTTGATAAAGTGCCACAACAAAGATTATTGCAGAAAATAAAAGCTGCTGGTGTCAGGGAGAAGCTGCTGAGATAATTGGCTGGAAAGCAGAAGGCAGAAAGGAAACATGAAGGGCTCTTTTTCAGGTTAGCAAGATGTGACCAGTACTGTGTCACAACATGGATCAATGTTCACAATTTATAGAAGTGAATGAGATGATGAGACAGAAAGTTGTCGAATTTATTGGTGACATAATAATAGGTGGGAAAGTAAGTTGTGAACAGGACACACAAGGAAAGTACAAAAGTAAATCAGTGGGCAAAAATCCGGCAAAGGGAATATAATGTGGGAAAATGTGGAATTATCCATTTTGGTTGGAAGAATGAAAGAGAAACATGTAAATGGTGAGAGACTGTGGAACTCTGAGATGTAGAGGGATCTGAGCATCCTCCTGCATGACTGACAAGACGTTAGTTTTCAGGTGTAGTAAGTCATTGGCAAAGCTAATAGAATGTTGTAAACTGTTGCAAGGGAAATTGACTACAAAGGTAGCGAGAGTTATGCTTCAGTTACACAGGGCTCTGGGAAGACCTATCTCGGGCACTGTGTGCTGTATCAGTCACTCTATTTAAGGAAGGCTGTAAATGTGTTGAAAGCAGTTCAGAGAAGGTGTTCCAGACTATTTCTGGGAAAGGGCAGTTATTGAGGAAAGGTTGGACAGGTCCGCCTTATCTCCATTGGAGTTGAGAGTGTGGTGCTGCTTTACAGCATCTGTAGTCCTCACTTTCACCTTATATCCATTTGGAGTTCAGAAGCAGTAATTTAATGAAACAAATAGGATCCCGAGGGTATGGAGAGGGTAGATTTTGACATAAATTAACTGGGAAGAATGCACCAATAATAGTGGCCCACTGTTACATAAGCTGTTGTAAAATGTACCAATGTATAACATCTCAATGAGAACAGCAAAGTGACCAAAATGCATGTGTGACTGTCACTGAGGACAAAAACAATCCCCACCAGGTTTTGTCAGCAATTGGAATAATATCTATTGTAACACACAGTGGTTAGCACTGCTGCCTTACAGCGCCCGGGTCCTGGTTTCGATTCCATCCTCGAGTGATTGTCTGTGTGGAGTTTGCACATTCTCCCTGTGTCTGTATGGGTTTCCTCCGGGTGTTCTAGTTTCCTCCCACAGTCCAAAGATGTGCAGGTTAGATAAATTGGCCATGCTAAATTCCCCGTAATGTTCATGGATGTGTAGGTTAGGTGCATTAGAGGTAAAATGTAGGGTAGGGGAATGGATCTGAGAGGGTTACTCTACACAGGGTCGGTGTGGACTTGTTGGCCTGAAGGGCCTGTTTCCACACTGTATGGACTTTAACAAGTTCAGTGAAAAGAAAGGATTTCTAAATTATGCAACTTCAACTCTATGCTTGAAAGCCTTAAATGTACACAGACACACAGATACAAGACAAACAAAAAACAAATAGATTACTACGTGTACTACTGATAGAACAGGTGCAGAGGCATGGTTAACAACATTCTGTAAGATCAGAAATCCAGACCCAAAATCAGTATAAGGAAAATCACTTTCCATCTTGCGGTCTGGATTTCTGATCTTACAGAATGTTGTTAACCCTTGATCAGAGGATTCTCTGTCTCTGTTCCTGACAATACTTGCCCTTGACTTACAACATGCCTTGGGTAAGTTATCCTCCATTTTCAAATGTACTGTTGATGAGATTTATTACTAAACCAGATAACTCCAGTTACTTAAGCAAGTCGTCTAGTTATTTAACATGTTCTTCCCAGGTGTTACAGTAGCTGTTCCTAACCAACCTGCCCAGATGTGCAGGAACAGGTGAGAGTTGAATCCAGACCCTTTGGCCCATAAGTAGGGACACGACCACAACACTGAACCACAACAGCCTCTTCAGCCATTACTGTATATTAAAGAACAAGGAACAAAGACAATTTACATCCCAGGAACAGGCCCTTCAACCCTCCAAGCCTGAGCTGATCCAAATCCACGGTCTAAACCCATCGTCCAATTCCTAAGCATCTGTATCCCTCTGGTCCCCACATACTCATTCATCTGTCCAGACACACCTTAAATGAATCTCCCGTGCCTGCCTCTACCACCTCTGCTGGTAACGCGTTACATTCTGTGTAAAGTACTTGCCGTGTATACCCCCCTTAAACTTCTCACCTCTCACCTTGAACGCGTGACCTCTCGCTATTGAATCCCTCATCCTGGGAAAAAGCTTATCTCTATCTAGTTAAAAATCACGCACACCAGGTTATAGTCCAACAGATTTAATGGGAAGCACTAGGTGGTTGTCACCTAATGAAGGAGTGGCGCTCCGAAAGCTAGTGCTTCCCATTAAACCTGTTGGACTATAACCCGGTGTTGTGTGATTTTTAACTTTGTACACCCCAGTCCAACACCGGCATCTCCAAATCATACCTCTATCTATCCTGTCTATACCCTTCATGATTTTGTAAATTTCAATCAGATCCCCCCTCAATCTCCTTTTTTCTAATGAAAACAATCCTAACCTACCCAACCTCTCTTCATAGCTAGCATCTTCCACACCAGTCAACATCTTCGTAAACCTGCTCTGCACCCTCTTCAAAGCATACACATCCTTTTGGTAATGTGGCGACCAGAACTGTACACAATATTCTAAATGCGGTCGAACCAATGTCTTGTACAATTTTAACATGACCTGCCAGCTGTTATACTCAATACCCCATCCGATGAAGGCAAGCATGCCATATGCCTTCTTGACCAGCCCATTCACCTGTGCAGCCACCTTCAGTGTACAATGGACCTGAACTCCCAGATCTCTCTACTCATCAATTTTTCCCAAGGCTCTTCCGTTTACTGTACAGTTGGCTCCAGAGTTAGACTTCCCAAAATGCATCACCTCACATTTGCCTGGATTGAACTCCATCTACCACTTCTCCGCCCAACTCTCCAGTCTATCTATGTTCTCCTGTATTCTATGACAGTCCCCCCATGCTTTTTGCTACTCCATCAATCTTTATGTCATCTGCAAATTTACTGATCATACCAACAGTGCTCTCTCCCAGATCATATATGTAGATCACAAACAACAGTGGCCCCAGCACTGACCCCTGTGGAACACCATTGGTCACCTTTCTCCATTTCGAGAAACTCCCTTCAACTACTACTCTCTGTCTCCTGTTGCTCAACCAGTTCTTCATCCACCGAGCTAGAACACCCTGCACAACATGTGACTTCACTTTCTCTATTAGTTTACCATGGGGAACCTTATCAAATGCCTTACTAAAGTCCATGTATATGACAATATTGTCTAAATAAACTACACACTTAGGCACTTAGCCACAATTTGATTCCTAAGCCTTTGGAATGTACCTGGAACATTTTGTGAATAGCATCAATTAACATTGATATCACTCATTTAGTGTAAAACAGTGGATAATGCTTTGGCCCTTGATGCTAATGGCACTTGCTAGCATCCCTTCAATAAATCAATCTTAAAAAGAAATAAAGTACTGCTAACATTATCCAGACATTCTTTGAACTAAGAAATTGTTTATGAACTTACGTACATTATTACATTTATTTTCCTGTAATAGATGTAGAATCTAGTGGATCTATCCAGTTCAGAAATTGACAGCACTGGCAAACTCCAACTGCTCTGGTTAGGTTCAGTCAGGCAAATTTCTAGAATCTTCATTTCTGCCTGAGCTTATTTTTCTCAGTTTAACCAAAAGGGATGTCATTTTATCAGCACTGATGCCCATATATCCACACATGTTTAGCTCACATAACACACCCAGGTGTATCTATATAGATTTCCTTGAATTTCTGAAGCAACCTTCCTATATCTTGCCATCAACCTTCCTGTAACTAGCAAAATGTGCTGTGTCACTGGCTCAGTATTTCAGAATTGGTGAATCACGTTCTGGAAGGGTCACTTCATGAACTGTTCACTTCTCCTTGTAGCTCACTTTTATTACCCCATTATCCTCCACTACACTTATCACCTGATGGAGACACTTGCTGTTTTTTATCTTCCTTCCTATGATATCATTTTAACATGTTCACATAGCAGAATCGATTATTCTTCCTGCAACTAGATGCATCGACAAGATAAGTGACTTTACTAATCTTCTTAATTACCTTATATGGGCCACTAAATTTCACTTTCAGAGGTTTACCCTGTTAAAGTAATGACACTAACACTAGAATCGGTGACTCAATGGTTAGCATTGCTACCTCACATTGTCAGGGACCCTGGTTCATTCCAAGCCTTGGGTGATGATCTGTGTGGAGTTTGCATATCCTCCCCGTGTCTGTGTGGGTTTACTTTCAGGTGCTCCAGTTTCCTGCTGCAGTCCAAAAACAAGACCAAAAGCCATAGGAACAGACACCAGGCCATTCACCCCATCGAGTCTGCTCTGCCATTCAATCATGGCTGATAGGTTTCTCGACCCCATTCTCCTGCTTTCTCCCCAAAACCCTTGATCCCCTTAACAATCAAGAACCTATCTATCTCTGTCTTAAATATATTCAATCTCCACAACCTTCTGTGGCAGTGAATTCCAGTAATTCCCCACTCTCTGGCAAAATAGGTTCCTCCTTCTCTCCATTCTAAAAGGTCTTCCCTTTACTCGAAGGCTGTGCCCTCAGGTCCTAGTCTCCCCTCGAATGGAAACATCTTCCCAACATCCATACTGTCCAGGTCATTCAGTATTCTGTAACATTCAATTAGATCCCCCCCCTTCATCCTTCTAAACTTCATTGAGTATAGATCTAGAGTCCTAAAACATTTATCATGTGTTAAGCTTTTCATTCCTGGGACTAGTCTCCGAAACCTCCTTTGACCCATTCCAGGGCCAGTACATCCTTTCTGAAATATGGGGCCAAAAATGTGCACAATACTCGATCTGTGGTCTGACCAGAACCCTACAGAGCCTCAGATGTGCAGATTAAGTGGATTGGCCATGGTAAACTGCCCTGTCGGTGAATTAACCATGGGAAATATGGGGCTACAGGGATAGTGTGGGGGAGTGGGATTCTCGTAAGAGAGTCAGTGTAGATTGGATGGTTCAAATGGCCTCTATCGACACTGTCGGGTTCTATGAGTCCTATTTGAAATATTCTCATTATAAAATGTTTACCTGCCCATTTTTTTATCTTTGCTGCGAAGATGTTAAATGGTCCTGTGTTACTTTATATGCCACGATGAATTTCTCACGAAACCCGGACGCGTCATCTAATATTGAAAATATCACCCTTTTTGCTTTAAAGACTGGTCCTTCATCAATTTTAATTGACCTCTTATATCTTGTTCAATTCTACTTAATCCTCTTGTCAGTTTCCCCAGTTCCAGATGCTTTGTCAGTGTTTCGATTCCCTCTGCCCTCTTCACTCTATCAAGTAATTCCTTTTCTAAGTTATATGCCAACTCAACTTTGTCAGGTCATGTCAATTTGTGATGGATAATTTTTTGAACCAAAGGATAGTTTTAGCTGTTTCAAATTATACCTTATTTTATCACCTATCCTTCCACGCTGCTTCCACTGAGTCCACATCCAATCTTTTCAATGGTTATCATTCAAAAGATCTCAGACCCACGCCCCCTAAATTGCTGTTATAACTGGGAGAGAACATCAATAATTGAGCCCTACTGTTCAATAAGTCATCAAAAAATGTATAAAATTCCATCAAAATGACCAAGTTACCTGACTAACTGATACTCAAGACAAAGGGGATTCACACTGGGATCATCAGGTAATAAAAAAACAATTCTATTCATTGAACACACTTAAGTTTAACAATAGCAGGGGAAAAAAAGGATGTCTAATTTATACAAGTTAAACACTACTCCTTTAAACTCCAAAACACACAACATATACACACAACTCAACCAGTATTATGATGAATGATTTAATATATAGACTATGCGTGGAAAAAGGATAGAGATGAGATAAACAAAATTCCAAAGATCAGAAGTCCAGACCACAAAGTGGTGAGGTAATGGCCTAGTGATATTGTTGCAGGACTATTAATCCAGAGACCCAAATCATGCTATGACATTTGAATCCAAACATGGCAGTTATAGGCATTTGTATTCAATGAAAATCTCATTTTATTAAGCTAAAGATGATCACGAAACCATTGTCAATTGTAGTAATCTGGTTCACAGACATCCCAGATCTACAACAATGTGTTGATTCACAACTGCTCTCTGAGCCACTCCAAGAGCAATTAGGGATGAGCAATAAATGCTGGCCCACATCCCGGGAATACACAAGAAGCTTTACTGTTATTTTCCTCACAGTCCTTTTGGTTTTGTGCAATGGTGATATTGTGATCCCGTTTCTTCGGTTCGATGGTTGATCAGCTAAACATTGGTCTTCCCTTGTATGAATTTGTATCTTTTACATTTTCTTGGTTTTTGTGTCTTTTCTTCACACAGAGAGGGTGGGACAAAGGGAGAGATCTTAGAATCCCTACAGTGGAAACATGCCCTTTGGCCCAACAAGTCCACACCGACCCTCCAAAGAGTAACCCACCCTATTACTTGACATTTGCATGACTAATGCACCTAACTTACATATCCCTGAACACTATGGGCAATTTAGCATGGCCAATTCATCCAAGCTCCACATCTTTAGATTATGGGAAGAAACTGGAGCACCTGGAGGAAACCCACGCAAACATGGGGAGAATGTGCAAACTCCACACAGACAGTCGCCTGTGTCTGGAATTAAACTGTGTGCTGGTTCTGTGAGGCAGAAGTGATAACTACTGAGCCATTGTGTCAAGCAATGACAAGGAATTAAAACATTTTGGAAATAAATGCTTTTCGCATAACTATTGTTTGCTGCAATTACAAACCTACTGTCTATTAGAAAGATTTCGGCAGCAATTGTTTACCTCATTGCCAGTAATGAAGCTTGGAAACTATTATCACATGTTTAACTCTGCAACACAAGATAAGAATTTCACCTCTGCTCAGTTTGATTGTAAAAGGTAGAACAGATCTCTAAACGGAAACATCATGCAGGGCAGAAATTCAAAAAGCTCCAATTTGCACTCTCCTGGCCCAGTGCTGTCTTTTAATAACATCTGATATGTGGTGAATACAAAAAGGGCATTCTGCATCCGGGGAGAAGGAAGAGAAATCTTGTGCGGTGTCAGGTAAGGCCACCAGCTCTGGCTCCTTGCTTCATGAACATTAAAACTGAACCCAGGGTGAGGGAACGATGTCAGTATTTGTACACAAGTCTCCAAGTATTATTTCCATTGGAGTTAACCGTTGCTCATCCAAGTCGGTCCTTCTCAAAAGTCAATTGTTCTACCTCTAGTCTCTGTTTCCTCCTTTCATGGTAGTTGACTATTTATCTTTGGTTTAACTTGTGAAAAATACATGAGCAAACAATCCTGTGTTGACACAGTTTCTGTCTCAGAAACTATCCCAAGAGTTTGAATTCTAGTCTAACACTTCCTGTGTGATGGGTATTTTGCTGTTCTCCATTTGAGATCTATGCCAAATGCTTTCCTCACTTTAATTTGTCAGCCCTGGAAGGGGTACAATGCAGAATAACACCTGAACTTCAAGGGTTAAGTTATGAGGAGAGATTATACAAATTAGACCTGTTTTCTTTAAAATTTAGAAGGTTAAGAGGCGATCCAGTCAAAGTCACCAAGACGATCAGGGGAGAAGACAGAGTAGACAAAGGGAAACTATTTCCACTGGTTGGTGATTTTGAAACTAGGGGCCATCGTCTGAGAATTAGGGCCAGACAGTTAGAAAGCATTTCTGCACACAAAGGGTGGTAACGGTTTGGAATCCATTTCCACAAATGGCAGTTGATACTGGGTGGTGTTATTGTTAAATCTGAGATAGATTAATGTTTGTTAAACCAAGGGATATGGGACAAAGGCAGGTATATGCAGGAATGCCACAGATCAGCCATGATCTAATTGAATGGTGGGACAGACTTGAGGGGCTGAATAGCCTATTCCTGTTGCCACATCCCCTCATTCCTGACCTCTTACTTGCTGGAAACAGCCTGTTTCTACCTTCCCAGCCCCCATCCATTCAGAGTTCTAAACATTTCTTTTTGTAACACTGGGATATCTTACCAGCTGCCAGTGATCTTGCTTCATCCTCTCCACCATGTCTCCCATTCAGTGTGGTCTAACACTGCACACAGTCTCCCAGCTGAGATCTTAACAAGGTTTTACAGAGGGCCAGCATTTATGTCATTAGTTTATATTGCATATCTCCTGCGAATGAAAAATTAGAACTCCAAGAGTTTTTAAAAAAGATTTTAACCACCTTTAATGTCCCCAGAACCTGAACTCAAGTCCCCTTTCTGCTCCTCCACATCACAGTGCTAGACACTTTTCCTGGTGTAATTTCTATTGTCACATCTTTGCACAGCCACAACCACACTGCACACTGACGGACACCGAGTGCTATCTCACTCGTTGCTGCCACTCGACAACTTTTAAAGAACATCGACAGAGTTCATCAGAACTAGGAGCAACTGGAGGCCATTCAGTCCCTCGACCCTGCTCCGTCATTTAATACAATCATGGCTGATCTCATCTTGATATTTCATCTCCACTTTCCTGTTTGATCCCATAATCCTTCAGCCTGTTACTAATTAAAAATCTCTCTATCTCTTCCTTAAACTTACTCACTGATCCAGCACCACCGCATTCTGAGGGAGTGAATTCCACAGATTCATGACCCTTTAAGAGAAGTAATTCCTCCTCATTTCTGTCTTAAATCAGTTATCCCTTATCCTAAAATGATAATCTCTTGTTCCAAATTGTCCCACATGAGAAAATATTCTCCCTACATCTACTTTGCCAATCCCCTTCAGCATGTTACTTCCCTGGATTAGATCTCGTCTCATTGCACAGACAATATTGGTCTAACCCATTCAATCTCTCTTCATAAGACAGGCCCCTCATCTCTGGTGCTGATACTCCCTCCCTTTTTGATGTTAACAGCACAGGTTGACACCATTCTCTCTACATTTGTATTTGAATAGTGGAAAGGACCCAGAACTAAACACTGTGACTCTTATTTCCACTGAGATACTGCCCTTAACTCCTAACTTCGATTATTGCTTTCCTAATAACTTTTCAATTTAATTTTCTTACTTTGCCAGAATTTCACATCTGTTAGTCATATTGCAACCTTGACTTTCCTTGTCAAATAATTTCCAACAGTCCATGTGCATTATACCCACTTACTGTATCTGTCATCTCCTTAGGAAATGGCACAGAGGTTAGAAAGGTTACATTATAATGACTGGCTGTGTACACTGGTTTAGCATTCCCTCAGATATAGGAGATTAAGGGGGTATCTAACTGAGCTGTTAATGATTTGAAATGGCTCTGGTGGGTCTAGTCCTGAAAAAGTGGGCAGAATCTTAAAATTTAAACTCGGCTAGTCAAAACTGATTATGGGAAACAATTCTTCAAACAAAGAGACGTGGAAATCCGAAATTCTGCCAGTTACCTAGAGCTCAAGAGAAAATTCCAGAACTGAACTTATAAAATCTTTGCTGGGTAAGGATATTTAAGATTATAGAGTAAGGTGATTAAATGGAGTTAAACACAGGTCAGCCACGATCTCATTGAATAGTTGAAAGGATTAAAGGCAACAGAAGTATGGAACAAAATTGGGAACAGGATATTGAGTTGGATACAAAATAGAAATTGCTTGAAAAGCTCAGCAGGTCTGCCAGCATCTGTGGAGGGCAATCAGAGTGAACATTTCGGGTCGAGTGATCCTTCCTCAGAACAGTTTTGTTGAGTTGGATAATCAACAGTGATCTTACTGAATGGCTGGGTGGTCTACTCCTGTTTCTCCTTTTTATAGGGACTGACTGTGTGTCCTTTCTTTCAGTGGTGTGGTGAGACCCGGTATGAACGCTATCCTTGGTCCAACAGGGAGCAGCAAGACATCGTGAGTCATGAAAAAGAATCATAAAACACCGTGATTGTTCTAAACCAGCAGAACATTCCCAATAGGTTAAAGAATGTGTCTTCTTTTTATAGGCTTCTAGATGTTTTAGCAAACCAGAAGGATGCAAAAGGACTCAAATCGGGTCAAGTTCTACTGAATGTCCAACTCGTGAACTCAAACTTTCACCTCCAGTCTGTTTATGTTGTCCAGGTGAAATTTTCTCTGAAGTGTGCCACAAAGTTTAACTTCATGACTGTACAGTGTACTGGTGAAAATTCTCTCAGAGTTGAGATAGCACAAGAAAAGCCAATAGGAATCTGGTTTGAGTCTGTCTTTGTAAATGTTATCTAATTTGAACATTCTTAAAGTCTCCAGTAACTAATACCTGATGGATTGAGGCTAGGAATCCTGCAATGAGTAGCTCACCTCTTAGTTCCCCAAAGCCTTTCCACCATCTCTAAGGTTCATCCCAAGAGTGTGATAGATTGCTCCCCACTTGACTGGATGAGTGCAGCTCCAAGAATATTTAAAAAGCTTGACACCATCCAGGACAAAGCAGTCGTTTGATTGGCACCACATTCATAAGCATCCACTCCCACCACTGCTGACACTCAGTAGCTGATGCTCACGATCTACAACAGGCACATCAGAAATTCACCAAAGATCCTCAGACAGCACCTTCCAAACTCACAACCACTTCCATCTCAAAGGACAAGGGCAGTAAATAGATGGGAACACCACCCCCTGCAAGTTCCTCTCCAAACCGCATACCATCCTGACTTGAAAATATATCACTGTTCCTTCATTAATAATGGGTCAAAATCCTGGAACTCCCATTCTAACTGCGTTGTAGATGTTCCTACACTCCAAAGATTGCAGCGATTCCAGAAGCAGCTGTCCACCACCTTTTTCAGAGCAATTGGAACCGAGTAATAAACACTGGCCTGGCCAGTGATGCACTCATTCCCTGAAATGACATTTTAAAAAAAGACTCTGCATTTTTAGTGTTAATTTTCAGTATTAGCAAAGTTGAGTGAGAGTAACTATCATCAATCCCACATTATTCAGTGTCAGAGAGGTTAATTGGCAGTAATTAACACTAATCTCATTGTTAAAAGGGTTCTTGGTTTGATATTGCATCTTTCTTTTTCTCAAGTTTAATTTGTATCTGTTGCTTTATGGAACAAATTTATTTTTATTAAATCTTGGATGAATGGGCATCATTCAATGGGCCAGGATTTATCACCCTTCCCTAATTTCCCTGGGAAGGTGGTGGTAAAGCTGCATTTTGTGGGATGTAAGAACACTCATAGTGCTGTTGGAGATGGAGTTCCAAGATTTTAAACCAATGACAATGAAATAATTAGTGATGTTCCAGTGGTGTTCATAGCATTTTAATTGTGATAGTGATGGCAAGACATTGATTTCTGAAACAAACCATGGGGCTAGCAATCATTGGGACTTTTGTGTTCAATCACTTCTCTGATTGAACCAGGACATGGGTGAAGGGCTCCGGGGCAGAGGAAATGACCTGGGGGGGGGTGCAGTGAAAGAGAGAGACTCACTGAGATCCTTGTATAGAGAGGAGGAGAATTTCTTCAAGGTAGGCATCCTTGGAAGAGGCTTCGCAGTGGGGTTGAAATCAATTCGGAGAAAGTGAGGACTGCAGATATTGGAGATCAGAGTTGAGAGTGTGGTGCTGGAAAAGCACAGCAGGTCAGTTAGCATCTGAGGAGCAGCGGAATCGATGTTTCAGGCATAAGCCCTTCTGTGGAATGAACCTCTCCAGCATTTGTCATCCTCACTTTCTCCTTCCCTGAATGTGTTGTACTATTGCTGCATAAATAATGCTGAGTGGCATCAGCCTTGTCATTCATTTCTCGACGAAATCTGGTCCCAATTTGCCTGAACGGAATCAGCAGACTCAATCCAATGTAAATTAGGACTGTTATCAGGGGCACAAAAGGTTTTTGCTGGAAAAATTCAGCAGCTTTGCCAGCATCAGAGAAAACAGAGTTAACATTTCAGGTCTGGTGACCCTTCTTCAGAATTGATTGTAGCTGGGAGAAGGTTGGCGCAGGTGCTGAAGTTGGGGTGAGAGGAGGATTTGGGGGGGAGGAATAAATGATAGGTGGAGGTGGAGCCCAGAAAGAGAGAACAACAGTTGGGTAGCCTGGGAGAATGTTTAGTGGCTGATAATGGGTTGGTTGTGGTAGCAGCCCATGTGATGGCAATCCCTGTGTGGGGGTTGGGGTAAGGAAATGGGAGATGGTGCTCAAACTCTAAAATTGATATTGAGTCCTGAAGGCTGTCGGGTCCCTGAGCAGAAAATGAGATGCAGTTCTTCCAACTTGTGCTGAAGTTCGCTGGAGCACTGTCATAAGGCCAACACAGAGATGTTGACCAGGGAACACAATAGTGTGTTGAAATGGCAGGAAAAATTGGTGGCATAGGAGACAGTGAAGAAGGTTTTCTAAGATTACAAAGGGATCTTGACCAATTGGATCAATGAGCTGAAAGGTGGCAGATGGAGTTCAATCTGGATAAATGCAAAGAGAGGGGACCTAACTGAGGTGTACAAGATCATGAGAGGCGTAGATAGAGTTGATAGCCAGAGACTTTTTCCCAGGGCAGAAATTGTTAACACGAGGGGTCATAGTTTTAAACTGTTTGACGGAAAGTATAGAGGGGATGTTAGAGGCGGGTTCTTTACACAGAGAGTTGTGAGAGCATGGAATGCGTTGCCACCAGTAGTTGTGGAAGCGAGGTCATTGGGATATTTAAGAGACTGCTGGACATGCATATGGTCACAGAAATTTGAGAGTTCATACATTAGGTTTACCTCACATGAGGCTCAATGGTCGGCACAACATCGTGGGCTGAAGGGCCTGTTCTGTGCTGTACTGTTCTATGTTCTATGTTCTATGTATTACATTTTGGTATAGCAAACTGGGGTAGGACTTATACAATTAATGGTAGTAATTGGGCAGTATTGTAGAACAGAGGGACTTAGGGGTTCAGGAGCATAATTCTTGAAGTTTGTTTAAGATATAGAGAATGGCGGAGAAGGCATTTGGTACACTTGCCTTCATTGCTTAGTCCTTTGAGTATAAGAGTTGGGAAATCATGTTGAAGTTGTATGAGACATTGGCGAGACCTCTTCTGGAATTCTATGTCCAGTCTGGTCACTCAGATATTATTAAGTTGGAGAGGCTCAGAAGAGATTTATCAGGATGTTGCAGGATATGGAATGTTTGTGTTATAGAGAAAGGCTAGAGAGGCTGGGACTTTTTTCACTCGAGCATCGGAGGTTGAGAGGTGACCTTTTACAAGTTTATAAAACAATGAGGAGTATAGATAGAATTAATGGTCGTTGTCTTTTCTCTAGGATGGGGGATTTCACGTCTGGAGGCACCTTTCTAAGGGAAAATTGTTTACACAGAGGATGGTTTGCGTGCGGAATGAACTTTCTGAAGAAGTGATGGATGTGGGTACAATTACAATGTTTAAAAGAGATCTGGATAAGTACATGAATAGGAAAGATTTGGAGAGATATGGGCCAGGAGTAGGCAGGTGGGACTAGTTTAGTTTGAGATTATGTTCGGCATGGACTGGTTGGGCCAAAGGGTCTGTTTCTGTGCTGTTTATCTCTATGGCTGAAAGCTCAGGATAATCTTTGTCAACAGAGTGTAGGTGTTCTGCAAAGTCTGTGCTTCATTTCCCCAATTTCCATTTGTGTTTCTGATTTTCTATATATGCAGTTATTTGGTTTTCCTGCTATCAGGAAGTTTGTGCTCAAGGAATAGATACCTGGAGATTTCAGGAGCAAAACCTAAGAATAATTTAAAGAGCAGTTGGATACTTTAATAATGACAGAAAGGACAGGGGAGCTGAGAATGACCTTATTTATCCAAGACAATCTTGTAAATTAAGAGGATATTCCGATTTTAAAAATTGGACATGCAGTTTTTGAGTATCTTAAAGATGACAACTTTGTTCAATCTCAGGATGATATTCTGATGGGAACGCTGACTGTAAGGGAACATCTGGAGTTTTCAGCCAATCTTCAGCTGTCTCGAAGAAAGTATACATTTGAGGAGAAGCAAGAGAAAGTGAACAAAGTCATCCGTGAACTTGGCTTACAAGACTGTGCCAATACCAAGGTAGTTTTTATTTGGAACAGAACACGTAGGTAGAGGATATTCAGCCCGAGCTATATCCACGATCATCACCAGCATCTTCCTACAATATTTCAGCTTCACACTTTGACTCCAATCACCATGTCTGAAGAAATGTCATATTGGACTCTTTCCTCATGGACACTGCCAGATCTGCTGAGTTTCTCTTTTCTGTTTTTGTTTCAGATTTCCAGCGTCTGCAGTATTTCGCTTTTATTGTACATCCTTCTATTCCTTTCTCTATCATGTCTTTATTCAGCTTTGCTGTAATTATACCAGTACTACTTACCACAGTTATTTCACTTGAGAGTGAGTTCTACTCTTTTAACTAATCCTAGAACAAGTTATTGGTTTTGGTGAATCTGTAATTTGGTCCCTTTCAGTTACTCATTTTCCATTGGCTAGTATTGCAATCCAGATAGTTTTATTTCTGTTAATGGATTGATTCTTTAATCTGCTTCCTAACTCTTACCAACAGTAGTCAGTCTGACCAACACTGGTTCCCAGGCTCAGCGCAGACTGACTATTTAAGGTGAATGCTTGAGGGTCTTTTGTACAACAGAGAATCAATCTGCTCTCCTGACAGAGGCTTAAATCCCATTTTATAACACAGAATCAATTGCTTTGTTTCATTGTTTTAAGAATTAACTGCAAATTACTTTATATTTGAATATAGTGCAGTCATTAAGCCTGTTTTACAGAGGTGCTGCTGTTATTTGCTGTTCTCTCTTCTGGTTTTTTTTTGCAGTGATGGGTACTTATGCTACTATTAGATTACTTCAAGGTCACTGGTTGATGTTGAAGGTAAGCAGGTCTACAAGGATTGGGTTACTATGGAAAGTTACCAGAAGAGTAAGAGTGGGATGGGAATTGTAGTGGCTGAGGGTTAGAAATAGGATGGAGGTAAATTAAGAGAAATGGTCAGAGCATTCACTTGAATGTGAGCAATAACCTTGCACAGAGTTGAAGTGTGTACCAACTCGCTGCATCGGACTACATCGGACAAACAGGAAGACAGTTAACGATCCGTATACACGAACACCAACTAGCCACGAAACGACACGACCAGCTATCCTTAGTAGCCACACACGCAGATGACAAGCAACATGAATTCGACTGGGACAACACTACCATTATCGGACAAGCCAAACAGAGAACAGCCAGGGAATTCCTAGAGGCATGGCACTCATCCACAGATTCAATCAATAAGCACATCGACCTGGACCCAATATACCGACCACTGCAATGGACAGCTGGAACTGACAACCGGAAGCGGCAGAGACAGGCCACTATAAATGCCGGAGGAAACAGCACAGAAGCGCTTCACAGGAGGCTCCCAAGCACTGAGGATGTCACCTAGACAGGGGACGAAACGTTTGCAAGACAAATTCCCAGCTCGGCGAACAGAACCACAACAATAGGATTAGTAAAGTTAAAACAACAACAAAATACTGGAGAAATTCAGCAGGTCTGGCAGCATCTGCGGAGGGTGTACTGGTGAAGGGTCACTGGGCTTGAAATGTTAAGTCTCTCCACAGATGCTGCCAGACCCACTGAATTCTGTTTCAGACTTCCAGCATCTGCAGTTCTTCATTTACGTTAGTAAAGTCAAATCTTTGTTAATTGGTGCAGACACAAGGAGCTGAGTGGCCTCTTTCTGTCCTATAAACATCTATGAGTTTAAAAGGGCAGTTCTGCAAATGTGACTTAAATAAATGCAGAATTGTTTGTGGCATTAGCCATAATAGAGTGAATCTATTTCAGATCTTTCTGAATAATTAATTTAGCAACCTTGAAATATGATATAGAAATCAGAATAGTGACTGCGTTATCCAATAGCCTAAATACCACTGCAATCCATTGATTCTCATAACAAATCATCCTTAGACCTGAGCAGACTCACTTACTGCTAAATGAGGATTTCGGATTGCGATACTTAATACATTTCACTAAATAAGTGAAAGGCAGCAATCGATTAATCATTTTAAGTGGTCAGCAGCCTGACTATCTATTCTAGGAGACCAGCACCAAGCTCCCCAAATAGAACCAAAGCAAAAATCTTGAGGTAAAAACTGGTTTTCATAAAGTGGACTTGAGCCCCATCTCGATAAAATAATTATCTATCAATTCACTTTCACCCTATCACAGATTTTCTCTTTTGTTCCCACCCCACCCCTTTCCTTGCTTGTACTTCCCCTGTTTAAAACCTTTGGTGTCTGTTAATTTTTTAAAAGTTCTTAGCGAAAGGTTATTGACTTTAATCATTAATGCTGTTTTTTGCTCCAGGTGCTGTTGAGCATTTCCAATATTTTCTGTCATTTTGTTTTAGATTTTCAGTACTTGCAGAATCTTGCTTCTGTACTGATACTCATATTGGCTTTCCAGTCTGTACTGTTGCTGTATTAATATTGGTAAATTGTTCATCCATAGGGTATCAATGTGAGCCTTACAATAACCCCTCTGATTTCTTCTTGGATGTTATTAGTGAAGCATCATACCTTGAAACTCCAAATCCAGGTATCATCAATGATCAGACTTTATTAATGATTGTCTTTCAGTTGCATACGCAACTCCTTTCTGGTATCAGGTAGGTACAAATGCCTTTGTGTTTTTCTTGATAAGGATAATCATTAAATTCAACAGGTAATAGCTAACATTCAAGTCCAAATGTATTGGACACATTGTTGATAGGATTTCTCTTGCGCTCTGTGAGTCACAGCCAACATGTCACTGCAGTACAGCGGCGCAGTGGTGACAACTGCTCTCTACATTATTTTTTTTTGGTGGAGGTCTTTGTTGTCAAAGGTAGAGCTAGCCCAGCTATCTGGTGTTGATATCCCTCCTAAATGCCTCCTTCAGGGAGAGGTGGCTGCTAAACTATGGGATGTGCTCACTATTTTACAGAATTGCTCCTTCAGCAGGTAAGGAAGGAGAAATATTTGTCTGACCAGAATTGAACTGAGATTTGTTTTGGCAATGTTCAAGTATAGGCGAAGTATTTTCAATGCAGAATGCAAGAGTTTAAGAGTGGCTTGAAAATTTTGTACAGTGGGCAGTAACACTTCAGTCATCCCCAACCACTGCTTGTGTATATTTAGGGTGGTCAGTTCAGTTCTAAGATGGAGGTGACAGGTGACTGAGTGTTATGAACCAGGCCAGAGCACCAACCCCCCACCC